>NC_137454.1:96949697-97628697 GCF_964235325.1 Thermobia domestica
GTTTCCCCTGATATCGTAGATCTTATTTACTTCCAGTGACATAAATACGCTAGTTGTCGCCCGGGGCAAGAACTCGCCTTAGAGCCCCTTGACCACCCGGTCCAAGGAAAGTTTTTCTTTAATATTTTTAAATTTTCATAACACTTTATTCATTAAAATAAGATGAAAATAATACAGAAAAAAACGATTTACTTACATTACGCGTGCAATTTTGCTATACAAATCCATAGTATAAGAAGAGGAACAAGAAGAAAAAGAAGAAAATAAAATGAAATGAAATCTTTAAATTTTACATCCCACGGTTATGCGGGTTAGGCTAAAGGAGACGGTGATGATGAGAAATAAATGAAATGGAATGAAGAAAGTGGGAGGAAACGGGAGAACTCCGAGAAAACCCACGAGCACGGTGTTTGTCCACAACAAAACCAACACGGCGCAAGCTGGGAGCGAACCAGAGACCTCAAGCACCGGAGGTGAACGCTCTACCACTGAGCCACCGCGCCATCTAAGAAAAAGAAGAAGAAGGAGAAGGAGGAACAGGTTAGAAGCCCCGCAGGGCTTGTTTTGTTCCACTTTGACCTACATGATACAAATTTAACCTCAGCTGCTTCTTCAATTTCAACAAAGTGACAATTTTCTTCTATTACTATAATACACAATACATACACCAGAAGGTTTGGACAATCGCAAACTGCAACCAATCAGAAACGCGTATTTAGTTCCTATGGCTAGGGTCAAGCGTGAAAAAATGCCATGGGCTGTAATGCGCCGCTTTTGTTTATCTGTACCTACCGCATTACATCTTGCGAAAAATAGTGACAAGTATTCTAGTCTGCACCATATGGTATAAACATAGCAAAGAATAATATTTTCGATTCGATAAAATATAAACAAAGTGTAAAATGTAGAGATTAACAAGTGTCATGATTTTTTGAAGGAAAATATAAAATAAAAAAAATACGTCGCCATTTAATTTGAATTTTAATGCTAAAGGAAAACAACATCAGGTAAAATAAAGAATTAGGTATCAATTTTGTGAACGGAAAGCAAATAAAACAATCATGAATTGCTAAATAAGCGTTTGTTTGGGGGAGACTCTTCTCTTCCCATATCTCAGTCTGCCAAACTCAAAATCATGGAATAATAAAATGTAAGATACATCTTTCAAAATTTTATGTTTTAATCAATTTCAGTCAACATGTTATATTTTGGTATTTTAAACAACCTCAATGAAAATTCAGAAATATGATATAGTATTGCTAATTGGCCTAAATTTTACAAACTTCGATTTGGATTTTCTTACACATTTTGGATGTCAGGTAATGATGCTCTTTTATTTATGCCGCTTAGAATGTATTAGAAGTTTATTGAAAACAAATTATATAAAATGCACCAAATCCGATCCTAAAAGAACAATCCACAAATACATTATAGTACATATAACGATATTATGTATTTTTCATGTAATCTTATACATTATCTCTTGTATTTACGGGCAATATGTGCTATTGAAATATGCACAATCTAGTTAAAAGAAGAAGAAGATAATATAAAAGAGATAGAATTAATTTATTTCTGATATTATTATTGATGTTATGTTAACATGGTAATCTGACGATATATGTTATTTGTCGTCATAGAAACGAAAAAATAAATATAACAGAGGATCCATCTTGTAGAATCAGCATGTATGTTATTTAAAAGGTGTAAATGTTTACTTCATTACGTATTACTGTACAATAAAAGGTAATATCAAGATGGAGTGTTTAAGTGGATTTTGGTAAAAGTAGTAAACTAGATTATAAATATTCGGACTGTGGGCTAAATTGTATCCCTAAAAATATACAAGATAAATATATTGGTTACATACATACGTCGTCGTCATCAGGAATGTCAGCAATGTGGCAGAAGTTTATTTAAACTAAGGAAGAAAAGAGTTTGGTAATATATAAAGAAATGAGAAGAAAAGTATTTAAAGTTAATGCTATATAAACACAGGCCGGTGGCCAGCCCAAACATGTAGGGGGGCCCGATCCAACCATATTATAGTTCATCACCATAGTATAGTTCATTTGCAAGGATACCGTGGAAACTTTAGGGGGGCCCGGGCCCCCTAGACCCTTGGATATATATATATATATATATATATATATATATATATATATATATATATATATATATATATATATGTGTGTGTGTGTGTGTGTGTGTGTTTAAAGAAGAGAGTTAATTATAAATAAATTTTAAAATAATGGAGAATATGCTAAGTATATGTATTAATGATGGTATTCGCCACATAGCTCCATATTGTATTTACTTCGGCAGGACGGAGTAGTAGGGGTCGACGTATGGCGAAATGAGTCAGCAAAAATTTTTGTGACGTCATAGGTCAAAGGTCAATGACCTTGGCCCGGGGTCAATGACCTAGGGGTACCTAGGACCACCCCCTCTAAATTTTGGCAGGGGTACCTTGGCCCACCCCCTAAATTTTGGCAGGGGTACATAGGACCACCACCCTTAAATTTTGGAAATTGCCAAATCTAAAAATTTGGTATGGTAGCCTAGGACCATAGTATGTACCTCTATCAGTATTGGGTGTCTATGTCGTTCCCTTTCATGGGTAAAAAATTGCCAAAAATTCAAATTTCGGGGGTTTTTGACCTAATTTATCCCCTTTGATGAGGTGTTATTACCCTATATAGTTATATGGGCGTATACAGGGGTCCATTACCTTTCATAAGACATGTGAATATTAATGCACCCGTTGAAAAATTTGGGAGGGGTACCTTGGCCCACCCCTTCATTTTTAGAAATTGCCCAATTTCAACATGCGGTATTATAGTACAGGACCCTAATATGGATCACTATAAATTTGGGTGGTCCACCTCGTTTCCTTCTAGGGGTACAAAATTGCCAAAAATATAAACGTAAGCAATACGTTGTACCACGTGTTTGGTTTTTCGACCTAATTTATCTCCTTGGATGAGGTCCTATTACCTTATATGATTATATGGTCATGTATAGGGGTCCATTACCTATCATAAGACATGGGTATATTAATGCACCCCTTGAAAAATTTGGGAGGGGTACCTTGGCCCACCCCTTAAATTTTGGAAATTGACCAATTTCAACATTGGGTATTATAGTATAGGACCCTAATATGCATTATGATAAATTTGGGTGGTCCACCTCATTCCCTTCTAGGGGTACAAAATTGCCAAAATATAAACGTAAGCAATACGTTATACCACGTGTTTGGTTTTCGGCCTAATTTATGTGCTTGGATGAGGTCCTATTACCTTATATAGTTATATGATCATGTATAGGGGTTTATTACCTATCATAAGACATAGGTACATTTGTGCACCCCCGGGAGGGGTACAATGGTCCACCCCTTAAATTTTGGAAATTGACCAATTTAAACATTTGGTATTATAGTACAAGACCCTAATATGTATTATGATAAATTTGGGTGGTCCACCTCGTTCCCTTCTAGGGGTACAAAATTGCCAAAAATATAAACGTAAGCAATACGTTATACCACGTGTTTGGTTTTTGGTCGATTTTATTCCCTTTGATGAGGTGTTATTACCTTATATGTTTACATGAGCGTATACAGGAGTCTATTACCTTTCATAAGACATGGGTATATTGATGCACCCCTTTAAATTTTTGGGAGGGGTACCTTGGCCCAACCCTTTAATTTTGGAAATTGCTTAATTTCAACATGTGGTGTCATAGTACTGGATACTAATATGTATCATGATAAATTTGGGTGGTCCACCTCGTTCCCTTTTAGGGGTACCAAATTGCCAAAATATAAACGTAAGCAATACGTTATACCACGTGTTTGATTTTTGACCTAATTTATCTCCTTGATGAGGTCCTATTACATCATATAGTTATATGGTCATGTATAGGGGTCCATTCCCTATCATAAGACATAGGTACATTGATGCACCCCGGGAGGGGTACAATGGCCCACCCCTTTAATTTGGAAATTGCTCAATTAAACATTTGGTATTACAGTATAAGACCCTAATATGGATCACTATAAATTTGGGTGGTCCACCTCGTTCCCTTTTAGGGGTACAAAATTGACAAAATATAAACGTAAGCATTACGTTGTACCACGTGTTTGGTTTTTGACCTAATTTATTTCTTTGGATGAGGTCCTATTACCTTATATGGTTATATGGTCATGTATATGGGTCCTCGCTATCATAGTACATGACCTCAATATGTATCATGATAAATTTGGGTGGTCCATCTTGTTCCCTTTCATGGGTAAAAATTGCTAAAATATAAACATAAGCAATATGTTGTACCATGTGTTTGGTTTTTGGCCCAATTTCTTCCCTTTGATGAGGTTTTATTACCTTATATGGTTATATGGTCATGTATATAGGTTCATTTCCTATCATAAGATATGGGTACATTGATGCATCCTTTAAAAATTTGGGAGGGGTATCTTGGCTCATCCACTCGGTTTTAGAAATTGTTTAATATAAGCATTTGGTATCATAGTACAGGTCTCCAATATGTACCACTATAAATTTGGATGGTCCACATCGTTCCCTTTTCATAGGTAAAGAACTACCAAAAATCAAATTTCGGAGGTTATTGACCCTATTTAGCACATTATATGGGTATGTACAGAGGTTTATTACCTTTATATGTTTATGTTCCCTTTTAAATTTGGGAATTATCAAATAACAAAATTCGGTAAACGTTTTCTAGGACCCGTTGGTATTCCTCTTATGGCCAAATATTCAAAATTTAAAGGTTATTGACCGGCTTTATTATTGAATAAGTACAGGATTTATTACTTTTTTCATAAGACACAGGTGTATTTGTGTACCAATCTTAAATTTTGGAAGGGGTACATTTCTTATTGTCGTATCAATAATTGGTAATTGTTCATTGGGTAAATCATTACGATCACGTGATCGGTTATTGACCTATGATGGGATTAGGAGTCCAGGACATTGGTACATTGAAACTTTGTAGGATAATTTGAGAATGCGTCATTGGTTTTGATTATTCCCGCCAAATATAAACGTAAGCAAGACGTTGTACCACGTGATTGTCCTTGATGAGGTAGTGTACAGGGATTCATTTCCTTTGTTGTGGTACTTCTTAAGTTTGAGTACACACACACTTCTAGAAAACAGTTGGTTCTACTCAGGTAAACAATTGACGGACATTATTGACCTTATTGAACATATAATGATATGATTAACTCTAAGACTTAGGTATATCAAGAGAAGTATTCTTTAAATTTGGGAATGGTGATAAACAGAATTTTAACATAAGGTGCGAAATTTGAAACAATACATTGAACTTTAGTCACAGCTCATAGTCTAAGATCATTGGTGGTGATTGATTTGAAATCTGATAGCTAACCTTATTGAATCTTATGACTCATAGACGAAAGGCAATACATGCTACAACACTGGCAAAGTTATTGTGTATGCAATTTGATTGGATGATCACTATCTTTCCTGCAATCTGATTGGTTGATCACTATCTTTCGTGCAATCTGATTGGTTGATGATTTTCAAATCTTTGCTGTATTCAGTTTTAAGTTTTGTTTTAACATTTAAAAAGTTTTTAAATTTTTTTGTTTGAAACTTTGGATTGACATTTTTCGTTTCCAAATTTTTTGTTTCAAAATTTTTTGTTTAAAAATTTTTCGTTTGAAATTTTTTGTTTGAAAATTTTTGTTCGAAAATTTTGTTTAAAATTTTTTGTTTGAAATTTTTCGTTTCCAAATTTTTTGTTTGAAATTTTTTGTTTCAAAATTTTGTTTGAAATTTTTTTTCGCTTTAAAATTTTGTTTGATTTTTTTTTCGTTTGAAATTTTTTGTTTGAATTTTTTTCGTTTCAAAATTTTGTTTCAAAGATTTTTTGTTCTAAATTTTTGTTTCAAAGTTTGGTTTGACATTTTTAAAAGTTTGTGCACCCATTAGTAAAGAACTGGAACTGTTTAGAACAAAAACCTCTGGCAACATTGTGGTGCAATAGTACACGTCAGAACATGATAATGCAACGTCATCAGTTTTGCATCATATATAAGTATCGTTCGAGTTAGTATTCATGATAACATCATCATGGCTACTTGTCTGCAGTTTCTAAACACACGTGATGTGATGAAATCATTTACCAAGATTACTGATTTACAACAGAATATACCTTATAGAATCTTAGCTAGCCAAATGATCCCTACAAAGTTTGGATTAAGAATCGTAGTGAAGCTTGAAAATGATAAGAATATAATTTTACCAGCAAGATATTTACCCATGGAACCATCAAAACAAGAAGAACTGCTGCGTTTCTTAAATACTGGATCTGTATCTTTATGTTACAAAGGATTCTTGGGTCGAAGTCATCAACTTGAATTTAGTACGCAGCCGGATTCGTCAGCCAAATCATGAATCAGCACATTTCTTTCCAATGACGTCAGCTGTAGTTGTATGAATTTGGTTGGTCGGCAACTGTGATGAAATCATGAATTCAAACGTCAGCACATTCCTTACCAATGACGTCAGCAATAACTATAAACCAGCAAATACAGTGTCATCCCACGAAATCATTTGAGCAAGTGCTTTTCAGGAGGAAAGATGTGTACTTCTAACGATAAAGAGTTCATCTTCGCAAGCTATTATCCAATAAATATATTTCAAACAAAACATGTGATGATTGGTATCAGTGCTAGAACATTTGAACCTGTGATTCGATTGGGCAAAGCAGAACAATTTGGTGTACAACTGACCTGTGAAGAATGGCAAATATTATGTTCACGAATCGACCAAATGAACGATTATTTTCATGATGAGCTAAATGTGACCATAGTCAAATCATTAGGCTCAAATCATGAAGTGGTGATGCGTACAGTCCTCGAAGAGAAGATGGTGCTGTTACGTAAAAAGAGTACATTTCATGTCCCTCGCAACATGGTGTATCTAACACAAACAGAATGGAACAAATTCATCAGCGTATTCCAGTGTGTTAAACATGCAGTGGAAGTGTGCAACAAAACTAGTATATTCCTTCAAAAATGTGTTATGCATATTGTACAACATGTATCTAGATATTGTGATGGTTGTCAACATCGTTCGTGGGTGCATACCTGTATTGATAAACAGTTTATTTGTGATCAAATGGACATTGAGTTTCCACCAATTGATATTGCATTAGACCTTAAAAGACTTCAATTGGAATTAAAATTATATGCTAAAGACAAACTAGTGCAAGAAGTTCAAAATACATTGTATCGACAATATCCAGAACCACTATCTGGTATGGATGTATGTGGAGTGTAATAAAATGATCCATTTCAATGAATTGTGTTTTTTCATTTCAAGTACAACCCCAGGTTCTGACGTGTACTATTGCACCACAATGTTGTCAAAGGTTTTTGTTCTAAACAGTTCCAGTTCTTTACTAATGAGTGCACAAACTTTTAAAAATGTCAAACCAAACTTTGAAACAAAAATTTAGAACAAAAAATCTTTGAAACAAAATTTTGAAACGAAAAAAATTCAAACAAAAAATTTCAAACGAAAAAAAAATTCAAACAAAATTTTAAAGCGAAAAAAAAATTTCAAACAAAATTTTGAAACAAAAAATTTCAAACAAAAAATTTGGAAACGAAAAATTTCAAACAAAAAATTTTAAACAAAATTTTCGAACAAAAATTTTCAAACAAAAAATTTCAAACGAAAAATTTTTAAACAAAAAATTTTGAAACAAAAAATTTGGAAACGAAAAATGTCAATCCAAAGTTTCAAACAAAAAAATTTAAAAACTTTTTAAATGTTAAAACAAAACTTAAAACTGAATACAGCAAAGATTTGAAAATCATCAACCAATCAGATTGCACGAAAGATAGTGATCAACCAATCAGATTGCAGGAAAGATAGTGATCATCCAATCAAATTGCATACACAATAACTTTGCCAGTGTTGTAGCATGTATTGCCTTTCGTCTATGAGTCATAAGATTCAATAAGGTTAGCTATCAGATTTCAAATCAATCACCACCAATGATCTTAGACTATGAGCTGTGACTAAAGTTCAATGTATTGTTTCAAATTTCGCACCTTATGTTAAAATTCTGTTTATCACCATTCCCAAATTTAAAGAATACTTCTCTTGATATACCTAAGTCTTAGAGTTAATCATATCATTATATGTTCAATAAGGTCAATAATGTCCGTCAATTGTTTACCTGAGTAGAACCAACTGTTTTCTAGAAGTGTGTGTGTACTCAAACTTAAGAAGTACCACAACAAAGGAAATGAATCCCTGTACACTACCTCATCAAGGACAATCACGTGGTACAACGTCTTGCTTACGTTTATATTTGGCGGGAATAATCAAAACCAATGACGCATTCTCAAATTATCCTACAAAGTTTCAATGTACCAATGTCCTGGACTCCTAATCCCATCATAGGTCAATAACCGATCACGTGATCGTAATGATTTACCCAATGAACAATTACCAATTATTGATACGACAATAAGAAATGTACCCCTTCCAAAATTTAAGATTGGTACACAAATACACCTGTGTCTTATGAAAAAAGTAATAAATCCTGTACTTATTCAATAATAAAGCCGGTCAATAACCTTTAAATTTTGAATATTTGGCCATAAGAGGAATACCAACGGGTCCTAGAAAACGTTTACCGAATTTTGTTATTTGATAATTCCCAAATTTAAAAGGGAACATAAACATATAAAGGTAATAAACCTCTGTACATACCCATATAATGTGCTAAATAGGGTCAATAACCTCCGAAATTTGATTTTTGGTAGTTCTTTACCTATGAAAAGGGAACGATGTGGACCATCCAAATTTATAGTGGTACATATTGGAGACCTGTACTATGATACCAAATGCTTATATTAAACAATTTCTAAAACCGAGTGGATGAGCCAAGATACCCCTCCCAAATTTTTAAAGGATGCATCAATGTACCCATATCTTATGATAGGAAATGAACCTATATACATGACCATATAACCATATAAGGTAATAAAACCTCATCAAAGGGAAGAAATTGGGCCAAAAACCAAACACATGGTACAACATATTGCTTATGTTTATATTTTAGCAATTTTTACCCATGAAAGGGAACAAGATGGACCACCCAAATTTATCATGATACATATTGAGGTCATGTACTATGATAGCGAGGACCCATATACATGACCATATAACCATATAAGGTAATAGGACCTCATCCAAAGAAATAAATTAGGTCAAAAACCAAACACGTGGTACAACGTAATGCTTACGTTTATATTTTGTCAATTTTGTACCCCTAAAAGGGAACGAGGTGGACCACCCAAATTTATAGTGATCCATATTAGGGTCTTATACTGTAATACCAAATGTTTAATTGAGCAATTTCCAAATTAAAGGGGTGGGCCATTGTACCCCTCCCGGGGTGCATCAATGTACCTATGTCTTATGATAGGGAATGGACCCCTATACATGACCATATAACTATATGATGTAATAGGACCTCATCAAGGAGATAAATTAGGTCAAAAATCAAACACGTGGTATAACGTATTGCTTACGTTTATATTTTGGCAATTTGGTACCCCTAAAAGGGAACGAGGTGGACCACCCAAATTTATCATGATACATATTAGTATCCAGTACTATGACACCACATGTTGAAATTAAGCAATTTCCAAAATTAAAGGGTTGGGCCAAGGTACCCCTCCCAAAAATTTAAAGGGGTGCATCAATATACCCATGTCTTATGAAAGGTAATAGACTCCTGTATACGCTCATGTAAACATATAAGGTAATAACACCTCATCAAAGGGAATAAAATCGACCAAAAACCAAACACGTGGTATAACGTATTGCTTACGTTTATATTTTTGGCAATTTTGTACCCCTAGAAGGGAACGAGGTGGACCACCCAAATTTATCATAATACATATTAGGGTCTTGTACTATAATACCAAATGTTTAAATTGGTCAATTTCCAAAATTTAAGGGGTGGACCATTGTACCCCTCCCGGGGGTGCACAAATGTACCTATGTCTTATGATAGGTAATAAACCCCTATACATGATCATATAACTATATAAGGTAATAGGACCTCATCCAAGCACATAAATTAGGCCGAAAACCAAACACGTGGTATAACGTATTGCTTACGTTTATATTTTGGCAATTTTGTACCCCTAGAAGGGAATGAGGTGGACCACCCAAATTTATCATAATGCATATTAGGGTCCTATACTATAATACCCAATGTTGAAATTGGTCAATTTCCAAAATTTAAGGGGTGGGCCAAGGTACCCCTCCCAAATTTTTCAAGGGGTGCATTAATATACCCATGTCTTATGATAGGTAATGGACCCCTATACATGACCATATAATCATATAAGGTAATAGGACCTCATCCAAGGAGATAAATTAGGTCGAAAAACCAAACACGTGGTACAACGTATTGCTTACGTTTATATTTTTGGCAATTTTGTACCCCTAGAAGGAAACGAGGTGGACCACCCAAATTTATAGTGATCCATATTAGGGTCCTGTACTATAATACCGCATGTTGAAATTGGGCAATTTCTAAAAATGAAGGGGTGGGCCAAGGTACCCCTCCCAAATTTTTCAACGGGTGCATTAATATTCACATGTCTTATGAAAGGTAATGGACCCCTGTATACGCCCATATAACTATATAGGGTAATAACACCTCATCAAAGGGGATAAATTAGGTCAAAAACCCCCGAAATTTGAATTTTTGGCAATTTTTTACCCATGAAAGGGAACGACATAGACACCCAATACTGATAGAGGTACATACTATGGTCCTAGGCTACCATACCAAATTTTTAGATTTGGCAATTTCCAAAATTTAAGGGTGGTGGTCCTATGTACCCCTGCCAAAATTTAGGGGGTGGGCCAAGGTACCCCTGCCAAAATTTAGAGGGGGTGGTCCTAGGTACCCCTAGGTCATTGACCCCGGGCCAAGGTCATTGACCTTTGACCTATGACGTCACAAAAATTTTTGCTGACTCATTTCGCCATACGTCGACCCCTACTACTGACGCGATATAAATGTACTTACAGTCAAAACTAAAAGGAAAGAAATATTAATGTTACATAGCCAACAAAGTTAGATGTGGATTTGTGATATGAAATACTACTTCTATATTATTGCTGTTAAAACATAAAGTCTCATTACATAAGTTATAACTATAATAATAACGAAATAAAGTTATAAGTGAAATTATTTAAATCTTAAGGTTATTAAGCGGCCATTTTATTGTAACGGGTGTTATATTTGGACGAATAGAAATTGTTATAGAGTTGTACTTATTAGGTCAAGATATATAAAATTGTCTCGAAACATCACCGTTTGTCTGTATATTTTAGTAAATACTAAATTCGTTACATATACATGATACCACAACTCAGTGAAAGCGAAAAATGTGGCGTAACGGGCGTTACAGGAATTGGACATGCACTTCCAGATGCATGTAAAGTTAAGCCAAACTGCGAATGTCCAACTCAAAATTTGTTTTCAATTTGTGCACTTTTCTGAAAGTACACTGTATAATGTTGTAAATATTGCAAACAGAAATTTCATAAGTGTAATGGCTTTTATTTTAAAAATTGTTCAAGACTGTAACGGGTGTTACACAAATTGTAACGGGTGTTACATAGTGCGAATGAACGTAAACTAACTTCACTTTTAATGAACATATTATGTAAAGAACAAAATATTACAATGTTAATAGATGAAAAGTTACATATATAGTACAGTGTAGGAAACAAAAACACAAAATAATAAACATATAAATCAGAAGAATGTGGAAAGTGTCAGTATTAAACATATAGGTCTGTTCATACACTGATCATCAACAAAAGTCAATTCTTTTTATGCTTCAGTAACATTAACTTTGGACTAAACTGCTAAACTGATAACTTTACATTGTTATTTAATTTTCATAATCGGTGTTGGCAGTTTACCAATCTCATCATGAAAATGAATTATACTTTCCAAACTTCCGTGTAGTTCGAATTCCTTTTCGCCACAAGATTGTAAGAATATAACTTTAATATCACTATTTTCGTCCACAAGTCCTTGACAGATTCCAACTTGACGATAGTTTTTGTTACTTGTTTCACCTTTCATTGCCACCAAGACAAACATTTCAAGAAAAACATATTCTTTCCGCAAAGGACTGATCACAACTTCATTCGTAGAGTGTATTTTATCTTCGGAGTCTGTGTACACGTCATTGTAATGTGGGTTTTTACTGGTTTCTCGATGGTAACTATTTACAGATGTACTGCTTGAAATGTTTGCTATTGTGCCAATTTCTTCTGTTTCGGAAATGTTAGAAGTATGTACTATTTCCACCACATATATTTTCTGATTATTGTATCTTCAATGAGAAAACATTGCTCTTCTTTAATCGATTGAAACGGGCAACAAAATAAATGCTCTAATTGAAATGGAACTGACATTTTGAGTATTCTGTCTTTGGGGCTTGTAATTTTACTATGCTTTTCTGAAAAATGCAAAATATGTCATTTCGGCTGGAACTGAGCTACACTACTCTGCCACATTTACCATCTAAATTAAATTATGTACTGTTTGATGCATCCATACCGAAATGTGGCCAGTTTTGCAATTGCAATAGATAGGATACCTACCATCTGTATGATACTTAACGAATGAGGGCTGATCCTGTTTAGTCAATTAGCTGTTCTAGTATTAAATTGCACGCATATTTGCACAGAAAAATAATAGGGCTTATCATTTTGAAAATATGTCGTATTGTTGCCCCTAATGATTTGCTAAACGAAGACTTCCAATAGCATCGAATTGGGCTTCTAATGAAGTAAACTTCTTGTGTGTTATGAGTACTCAATTAAAATACGACGCTTTTATGCTATTTAATCACTACCATGAGTGTGTGACTTAATGGGGGGATGAGAGGGAGTTCCTCATCCCACGATATCCTTTAGATGTTATTTCCTCTGGAATTCATTTCACCATTTCCGGTACAATGTCCCTTGATTCGCACACTGCTCACCTTACCATAATTCATGTCTTCAGCAGAGGATCCTCTATAACTTTACCAACTTTAAACTCCCTTTTTAGAGCCTTAGAGCTAGCCTAGTGCACAAAATACCACTGTCAATCCGAGCTAACAATTCACATGTAACACCCGTTACACTGGCAATGTAACATCCGTTACGCAGTTTTTGCATATTAAACTAGAAATATAATGATATTCACTTCCCTGTTGTATTACCTATGTACTCTATTTCTTCTATTACTTCTTATACATTGTTGCCAAATTGACCATTACACGTGCAGTTATGTTTTGGAGAAGTGTACATACTTCAACATTTTTATTAATAATGGTAACATTTTAGTACATTTTAAAATTACTCTCTCTGTTTTACTGCTTTTAAAGTTACTTTTTGCTGTTTAGTTTTTATTTGAATTCGGTTAATATTTTTATGAAAACTTTGTTGTTTTTTCAAGTCCCTCTAGTAGGGATTGTGAATATGTGTGTGTCTTTTAGAAAGACATCCCAATCCGATTTTTTTCTGGATTCAGCCTAGAAAGATCTTAATGATTTAACTTGTCAAATATGATTAAGATTGGTTGTGTTACAAACCGGAGACAATATATTTCGTTTAAAAAAAGTGATATGGAAAACAAGTGGCTTTCGTTACACAGCGTGAAATTACGGTAGACTTCCAAACCATGAGAATTCAATATTCAAACTTTAAGTAGTGCATCTATAACTACTGGTTGCCATAAATTAATAAGATCAAAGATAAATTAAATGTTCTTTGGACGCTGAATCCGTATCAAAATACCGTTACTCGCTATGCATTACTGTTTATGTTATATGGCGATAAAGGTTGAAACCGGAAATCGTTAATTTGAACCAATTCCGGGTTGAATAGATAGTTATGGAGAGACAGAACTTACTCTTCGAAAACTGAATCGATTGCAAAGAAGCTGCATCTCGATATCTCTTACCGTTTTAACTCTACGGAAATCAGTGTTGAATCCGGAAGTAGTAGTAAGTGTCAACCACTTCTGGTTTTATTAGGTGTTGCGGGTTGTGATACTATGCACTCTTGAGACTATTAATCAATTGCAGAAAACCGACTGTCGCTATCTATTATCGCTATTGTTCTATGGCGATAAATATTGAAACCAGAAATGCTTAATTTTACCCACTAACTAACTAACTAACTCTATGGCCTATGGAACCCGGAGGTTCAGTGCCGCGTTCACAAAAGCTCTCCACTGACTTCTATCCTTAGCTAATTGCATCCAGTTTCTACTTTGTATTCCATCTTAATATTGTCCTCCCATCTGCGCCTAGGTCTTCCTAATGGTCGTTTTCCTATGGATCTACCAGTCAAGACTTTGAAGCGTTTCTACTTTCTTCCATTCTAGCTACATGCACTGGCGCAAATCCCGGGGGGGACGAGGGGGACATGTCCCCCCCAATCTTGGACCTGGGGGGACTGTCCCCCCCAATAATCTGATTTAAAAAGTGCTTTTTTCGGATAAGTGTCATGATTTGTGTCCGACTGCCCCAAGGGAATGTAAGATGAAATTGATTTCTCTTGGCTTTTCCATTTTTTTAAAAAAAAGAATCGTATTCTGTAGTATTTCAAACTGAACTTCGTGCTGTAGTGAGTTTAGTAGTCTCATCAATATGTATTAATTCCACTTCCGCTATTTGGGCACAAATTGCAATAAATGCCAGAGGAGGATATGCCCCTCTCCTCATGCTGGAAAGTTGTCTCAGCTGTAGGTACGGGCACAAATTCCGGGGAAATGGGGATACATGTCCCCCCCCAACATTGGAACTGGAGGCTCTCCCAATACTCCGATTAGAAAAGTGCTTTTTGCAGATAACTGTGTTGAGTTGTGTCCGACTGCCACAAACGAAAGTGAGATGAAATTTGTTTCTTTTGGCTTTCCCATTTTTAATGAAAATGAAGGCGTGCGACTGTGCGTGACGTAACCTGATATGAAATCTTATCTCCTCCTCTCCCCTAGGCCCTAGCACACGAAGAGTATATAGACTATTCAATGTCAGTAGAACCCATCTTTTCAGTAAATGCGCATTTAATCTATTTGTAGTATCAGCCTAGGCATCTACTCATGCTTCGTACGTTAACTAACTCTATAGCCTATGGAACCCGAAGGTTCAATGCCGCGTTCACAAAAGCTCTCCACTGGCTTCTATTCTTAGCCAACTGAATCCAATTTCTACTTTGTATTCCTATCTCTGTGAGATCCATCTTAATATTGTCTTCCCATCTGCGCCTAGATCTTCTTAATAGTCGTTTTCCGATTGGTCTTACCGCTAACGCTTTGAAAGCGTTCCTACTTTCTTCCATCCTGGCTACATGTCCTGCCCACCTAAGCCTCCTAGACTTGATGACCTTAACAATGTTTGGTAAGCCGTATAATTTACGTAGTTCGTCGTTATGAAGTTTCCACCATTCCCCATTCCCGTTCCTCTTGGTCCGAATATTTCTCTCGAGATCTTGTTCTCAAATACTTTCAGTCTATGCTCTGCACTCAGTAAGCGAAACCATACTATGTTTCGAAACCATACAGAACAACATATGATTATCGTTTTATACATTTTAAGCTTCAAATCCCTCGACAGAATTCGCGACCACAAGAGGTTTTGAACTGAGTAATAACACGATTTCCCTGTTTTTAGTCGACATTTAATTTCTTCGTGAATATGATTTTCGTCTGTTAATATTGATCCTAGATATTTGAAAGTATCCACTTTATCAAAAGTATTATTCAATATTTTAACATACATAATTTGCCGTATTACAGTCCCAATGCACTTCCATGTATTTATTTTCTCTGCATTTACTTCTAAACCCATGTCCATGCAAGCGTGTCTAATAAGACCTCTGTATTTCTTTCTATTTTTCTCCTATCATCCCCTACTAAATTTACATAATCAGCGTACGCATACCTTGGTGAACACCGTTCAGCTCTAGGCCCTGGTTGCTACCTTTGATTTTCCTTATAGCGATTTCCAGGACAAAGTTGAATAATAATGGCGAAAACGCATCTTCTTGTTTCAGGCCATTCTTAACGTGAAAGCTCGTGGCCAAAAATTTTCCTACCGGACTTTACTTTGGGATTCATTTAAACATGCCTTAATTCATCTAATTAGCTTTTTCGGTATCCCAAATTCTGTAAGAACGTTGTACAATGTTTCTCTCCTAACCGAGTTATAAGCCTTTCTAAAATCAATAAATAGTTGATGTACCGGACTATTGTATTCCAGCTTGTTTTCGAGTATTTGGCGAATGGTAAATATTTGGTCGATAGTTGATCGATTTCGTCTAAATCCACACTGATAATCTCCAAAAATTTCATCTGAGTATGGGGTCAATCTTGCTAATAGAATGTTTCAAAGGATTTTATAGGATGTTAAGAGAAGATAGATGCCTCGATAATTATTACAGTCAGTTTTGTCGCCTTTCTTGTGGATTGGAACAATGATTGATTCTTCCCACTCTTGTGGCAATTCTTCCTTGTTGTAGATAAGGAGAATGAGTTTGTGTATAATTTTTTGCCTCCAGCTAAAATTAACTCAGCCGGAATTTCGTTTACACCCGAGATTTGTGTTTCTTTAATTTCTTTATAGCGAGTTTTACTTCTATTCGATTGGGTTCTGGAATATATGGTTCTGCGGTGTGTATCTTCCTTTCTCCACGCACATTTGTTTTTGGCTGCGTGTTAAGCAAATCGTCAAAGAAATCTTTCCATCTATTTAAAATGCTATCTGTATCAGTGAGAACTGTTCCATCAGCTTTCTTTCATATATAAGAACGAGGTTGGTAGCCTTTCTTAAATTCGTTGATCCCTTTACACATGTCCCGAATGTTTTTATTTTCAAGTTTCTAAATTTTAGCTTTCAAAATATCGCGTTTCTTTGTTCTAAAAGTTTTGGAAGTTCCTCGCCTGATGTCTACGAAATTTTGTGCAGTTATTTCATTCAGATTTTGTAGCCAACGTAATTTTGCCTGTTTTCTCTTCTCTGTTAGTTCGAACCACGGTTTGTTCCTACGTATTTCCGCGTGTCCCAATTTTTCTTTTGAGGGAGGATGTTTCGTAAGCAAAGAAAAGAATTCAATTACTGGAATATTTTTCTCTATAATCTTAAGGTTACATTTGTTAAGTAAAGAGTATGACATGCGTCAGATTTCTGAAACGATTCCTGTAATGTTACTGAGATTATAATCAGTTTGCTCAAAGAGTATTGTTGCGTCATACATAATTGATATTCTTTCTTCATAGTTTTGGGGAAGTCGTCATTTATATTATTATATTACTGTAAAACAATTTTAACGTGGATCTTTGTGGATGCCAAATTAGAAACATACCAATTATAAATATGCATGTATTCAGATTTCAGAATGTTTTCACGGCAGTGATTTGTAATACTGATATGTACTACTACTTCATCTACATCACCTAATATATAATATACTCTACAACAGTTGATCAGATTCATCTACCGTAATATGAGTTTCATCTCCCTTATCTAGAATAAGCCTCAAATCTGCCCACCTTCCAATGTTGAAGACAACCAATGGCGTATTTAGGATTTTCTTTCGAGGGCTATGCCCAACACAAGGAAGGAAGTGGGCATTTGCCCACCTGAGTTTGAGAATTAAATATATTTTAATTTATGCATAAATTGAAGTTATAATGGCAAGAATTAGAGATAGATAAATCCTATATGATATGATACAAAAATTTAGAAGTGAATCTAACTCTTTATTCTATTCATACAAGAAAAAGAAAGCATCCTCTTGGCCGTCCTAATTTCCTGGTCTAATTATTCCCCCGTTTTGATTTTCTTTAATTCAAACATTTCCTTCTTTTAAAAATAACTAAACGATATAATTGTTCCTTTGTCATAATAACTAAATCATGTCATGTTGATATCCGCGCATGTTGGTGTGGAACACTAGTTTCGCTTATCAACTCCTCCTAGTTTTGGTGTTACTGATGACGGCCAACTTGAATCACAACTGACAACGGTCGATAAAGTATGATAGGCGAAATGAAAGTAGTAACGTCAAGAAAAAGAAACAGAGAAATAGAAAGGATGACAGACAGAACAATTAAGGACGTAGTTCTTACATGAGAAATTTGACAAATACAGTATTATTTCTGAACAAAAAGCATAAGAAAATGGAAAGTCAATGACATTCTTAGAAATGGTAAGAAGGATTATTGTTGTACGTGGAATGCGTAAAACTAACAAATTATTTCAAGGGGAGAATGAGCCCGATAGCCTCCTAAATACGTCACTGAAGACAATTCTGCTCCCCTAATCCTTCATAGCATTGTTTTTCAACTTCATAAATATTTTGAACATCGCTTATATATACAGTATATATATATATATATATATATATATATATATATATATATATATATATATATATATATATGGGAACGTCTTACCCGTCCCCCCCAATGTTGAAAACAGATTTGCGCCTATGGCTACATGACCTGCCCACCTAAGCCTCCTAGACTTGACGACCCTAACAATGTTGGGTAAACCGTATAAACTATGTAGTTCCTCGTTATGAAGCTTCCGCCATTCTTCATTCTCGTTCCTCTTGGGTCCGAATATTCTTCTCAAGATCCTGTTCTCAAATACTTTCAGTCTATGTTCTTCCCTCAGAGTAAGCGACCATGTTTCACAACCATACAGAACAACAGGCATGATTATCGTTTTATATATTTTAAGCTTCAAATTCCTCGACAGAATTCGCGACGACAAGAGATTTTGAACCGAATAGTAACACGAATTTCCTGCTTTTAGTCGACATTTAATTTCTTCGTGAATATGATTTTCGTCTGTTAATATTGATCCTAAATATTTGAAAGTATCCACTTTATCAAAAGCATTATTTAATATTTTAACGCCTCCACAATTTGCCGTATTACGGTCCCGACGCACTTCCATGTATTTAGTTTTCTCTGCATTTACTTCTAAACCCATGTCCCTGCAAGCGTTTAATAAGATCTCTGCATTTATTTCTACTGTTCTCCTATCATCCCCTATTAAATTTACATCATCAGCATATGCCATAACCTGGTGAATGCCGTTCAACTCTAGGCCCTGGTTGCTATCTTTGATTTTCCTTATGGCGTATTCCAGCACAAAGTTAAATAATAATGGCGACAACGCATCTCCTTGTTTCAGGCCATTTTCGACGTGGAAGCTCGTGGACAAAAATTTTCCTACCCGGACTTTACTTTGGGATTCACTAAAACATATCTTAATTAATCTAATTAGCTTTCTCGGTATTCCAAGTTCTGTAAGAACGTTGTATAATGTTTCTCTCCTAACCGAGTCGTAAGCCTTTCTAAAATCAATAAATAGTTGATGTACCGGGGTATTGTATTCCCACTTCTTTTCGAGTATTTGGCGAATGGTAAATATTTGGTCGATAGTTGATCGATTTCGTCTAAATCCGCACTGATAATCTCCAATAATTTCATCTGCGTATGGTGTCAATCTTGCTAACAGAATATTTGAAAGGATTTTATAGGATGTTGACAGAAGAGAAATGCCTCGATAATTATTATAGTCAGTTTTGTCGCCTTTCTTGTGAATTGGAACAATGATTGATTCTTTCCACTCTTGTGGCAATTCTTCCTTGTTCCAGATAAGGAGAATGAGTTTGTGTATCTTGTTCCACAATTTTTCGCCTCCAGCTAAAATTAACTCAGCCGGAATTTCATCTACACCCGGAGATTTGTGTTTCTTCAATTTCTTTATAGCGGCTTCCACTTCTATTCGATTGGGTTCTGGAATATACGGTTCTGCGGTGTGTATCTCCTTTTCTCCACGCACATTACTTTTTGGCTGCGTGTTCAGCAAATCGTCAAAGAAATCTTTCCAGCTATTTAAGAGGCTATCCGTATCGGTGAGAACTGTACCGTCAGATTTCTTTAATATATAAGCACGAGGTTGATAGCCTTTCTTAAATTCGCTGATCCCCTTATACATGTCCCGAATATTTTTATTTTTACTATTATCTTCAAGTTCCTTAATTTTAGCTTTCAAAAAATCCCGTTTCTTTGTTCTAAAAGTTTTGGAAGTTTCCCGCCTGATATCTGCGAAATTTTGTGTAGTTGTTTCATTCGGATTTTGTAGCCACCGTAATTTTGCCTGTTTTCTCTTCTCTGCTAGTTTAATGCATTCTTGGTCGAACCATGGTTTGTTCCTACGTATTTCCGCGTGTCCCAATTTTTCTATTGCTGAACTTTTAATGCTATCTCTAATTTCAATCCAAGTATCCCAATTTTACCCACTTCTGAATTCAATAGTGGGTAAGTTAGAAATTATAACCCAGCCTTTGGAAGCTAAATCGATTGCAAAAACTATATCTCGATACCTCTTACTGGTTTGCTCGACCGATATCAGTGTTGAAACCAGAAGTATCAATAGTAGTAAATTTCAACCACTTCCAGTTTCGGTAGTGTATTTAGGATAATCACAGTACGTTGCCTTGAGACACTGAATCAATTGCAAAAAACTGCTTGCCGCTATCTTTATCATTTTTGTTCTATGGAGACAAGTGCTGAAACCGGAGATGGTTAATTTTAACTACTTTCGCTTTGAATAGAGAGTTAATGAAGAAGATGGAACCAATTATTTTGACAATGAATCAATTTTCAGAAACCCGATCTCGATATCTCTTACCGTTTTTGCTTTGTGAAAATCAATATTGAAACCGGAAGTAATATTGCAATTGAACTACTTCCGGTTTTGATATAGTGTTCAAGATAGTCATGATACGTTACCTTGAGACGCTGAATCGTTATCCACATACTTTCGTTCCATGGTACGTTGAAACTGGAAATTGCTACTTTGAACCACTTGCGAGACAGTTAATAGAGGAGAAGGAACCTCTTCTTCCGACGCTGAATCGATTGCGAAAAATCACATCTCGATATCTCATCGTTTTTTGACCTGATACCTGTCGACAGACGGACGAAGTCGTTCTAAAGGACTTCCGACACTTATGCATAGCATAGTGTTTGGATGTGTAATAATTTAAATCATTCGTAAGAAGAGAGCAGAACGTGAGAGCCGCATCAAAAGCAGTATTTGAACAGAGAACACATACAGAGTAACAATGCATGAGGGAAACTTGACTTTTAATATGAGTGCGCTGATGCGAAAAGTGTGCAGAATTTCGTGTATATTACTGACTGCGCGGGAAGATACGTGCTCTATTTCAGCGCGAAAGCTCATGTGGTTTGGATCTTACGTTAAGCTGTGGGTCAACATCTCGTATAGCCTCGCTGCTGAAGATAACGCTAAACTTCAATCCTACCAGCCAACTATACTACCAAGGAAGAACTTTTATTTATACTTTTATCATGAAACTATCCGATATATTTACGAAATTCTTGAAGCATGTATCCAGTTAGTTCAGGATTTTCGACCCGCAGAATTCCAGGATTACACTTTTTAGTGAAATGAGAAGAAACACACATATATTGTAGTTTTCCATATGTATGGACTTCTCGTTAGCAACTGCCGGGTCAGCTTTTAATTATCAGTCTACACATTTGTCAGATGATTAACATGTGAAGTTCAAATACATCTAAGTTTATCTGAAGATCAATAGTCTGGAAAATCATTGAGGTACTGCAGCATGGAAGTTACATGAGTGCACAAATAAATTAATTTTTAATTATTTATCTAATTATATTGAGAGTATGGAGATGGGAGAATGGCCTAGATGTTTCTTAAGAGATAATGATTCGAAAAGACGTGAAAATAACAGAGCCATTAGTGAAATGTCACATGGAGCAAAAATTATGTTTCAAATATTGAATGAAAGATTGTATGGAGAAACGAATAAGTTTCAAGAGAAATATTTTGGATTCAGGAGCGCTCAAGGCTCCAGTTCAAAAAGAGACGAAAGAAAATACACGTAGTGCTTACTCATCTAGAAAAGATGACTGAGTCGACGTCCCGTAGAGTGAGTTGACGGGAAAGTTTTGTAGAAGTATTGAAGAAGGTTAGATTGGAATGGAAAGAACAGCAACTCATGTAGTGCATATTTAAATCAAATAAGTTAGAAAATGAGGGAAATAAAAGAAGAAAGTGTTATTTGGAAAGGAAGTTCGACAGGAATGTAGTCGCTCATTTAGGCCTACTATAGTAAATACTAGCTAAAATACCCTTTGCTAGCATGGGAAGGATAGGTTTATCGAGACATGTTTGAAATGTATATTTGAACTCCCTTTTCCTCCTTTAGGGCACATATTTCGATTGAAAATCAATTTCGAATCAAGTGCTATGCTCAAACATAATTTCAAAGTGGTAAAGTGGTTATTTTTGTGGTAAATTGAAGTGCCATTGCCTCTGAGGATACGCATTTCAAAGTTTAAGGATGAAAGATCCAGGTCTACCCACGTGCTTACTATTTTCGATAAAGATAATTTTAAACGGTTCAACCCCTTTCTTATTTTAGCCACTTTATGAATACAAAATAGAAAATAAATATAACTTATAAAAATATACATTATAAAAATTGTCTCCTTCACTTCCTTCAGAAATGGAATTTTCGAAAAGGAATACATACGTCTCAACTTATTTTTTATTAAGGAGTTTATATGACATACGAAGATTCACTTTACCTAACTTAAGATGCTCGAATGATACTCTATTTTCAGAATAAATTTTCAATCTTCTCTTCCCTTATAATACACATTTTAGTAAAAGTGACACGATCAACATCCCGCCCGAGTCAAGTGCTAACGTTCAAAAATTCATTTCAAACTGAGATAAGGTGGATTTATAGCAAATATATAAACAAATACTCACCTTCACCTTTACACACACACACACACACACACACACATGAATAGCTGAGTACAGATGAATTCCCGGATATTCCTAGGTAAGTGAGGTATTATTTACGACGTATGGGACGACGTCCCAGCAAATAACAAATATTCGTTGACAGGTCATCAATAATATCTCGAACAGAATAAAAATGGTGAAAGTTTTTTTGGTGTGTAGTGCATGGTTACATAACCACAGTAGGGAATGCGCATAGTGGATGAATGAAATTAAATATAATCTTCAATTTAATGACTCACGATTCTTCTTCGTGGACTAAAGAAAACAAATGTTTATGATATTTAATGATTTAGGAAGAATTAGCGGAGTGACCTAGAAAATGGGAGCCTCCCCTGAAAATAAAAAAGAAAAAATAATTTGACTCTCACATAGCTAGTCTCTGAGTGTTTTAAGTAACGATATTTCCAACGCCTCTTTGCTGGACGAATTTTATGCCAGAAGCAGACAATCTGGCTAACCTGAACACCTTCTACAAGAATAAAGAACCCTTATTACATATAAGAGTAACACCTCAAGATCTCAAGTTGACTTCACCTTATGGAGGAGACAAAACCTACATGATGCGAAGGACTGCAAAGTAATACCATGTGAGAGTCAGAGAGCAACACTGCCTCATAGTAGCCGATATCTTCATAAAAGAAAAAGAAGAAAGAAGATGACAGAATGTTCCTGTTCGACCGAAGTGGTAGAAACTAGATGGGACAACTGCTGAAAAGATTCGAAAGGAAATTATCACATCACAAGTACCACAAATAAAGGAAGAGAATCTGCTCGTGGAAGAGGAGTGCTGCTCAGGAAATATGTCAATTGGAAACAGGAAATATGTCAAAAGAATGGAGAAGCAGCTACATTATACCGGTTTTTGAAAATAAGGAAGATATTAAAGTATGTAGCAACCACAGAAAAATGAAATTTATGAGCCATGCAATGAAGCTCTGGAAGAGAGTAATAAAAGCAAGATTGAGGGAAGAAACCGAAATAACAGAGAACTGATCTGGTTTCATGACAGGACTATCGACAACGGGTGCAATGTTTGCACTTAGGATGCTAATGGAAAAGTACAGAGAATACCAGAAGGCCCTTCATATGGTTTTCATCGACTTAGATAAAGCGTACGATAGAGTGCCACGAGTTCTTATTTTGTGAACACTGAAGAAGTGTATTCCGAACACATACGTCTGTATAATTCAAGAAATGTATGATGGATGTAGGACAGGAGTGAGGAGAGCGTGTGGAAGAGTTCACAGTTAAAGTGAGACTTCTTCTAGTCTTAGCCCATACTCTTTTGCAGTTATGATGAATGAGCTTACAAAGGATATTCAAAAGTTAGTACCTCGGAATATGCTGTTTGCGGACGACATCTTACTGGTAAGCGAGACCAAGGCAGCGCCGAGGAACATTGGAGAGTAAAGAGCTTAGAATTAGTAAAACTAAAACAGAACATTTACATCGTGCTTTCAGGAAAAATGTAATCGACAATACAAGAATACGATTGGACGAAGAAGAGGTGGTAATGACGAGGAAATTCAAGTACTTGGAGTCAATACTCCAAAAAAAATGCAGGAATGGAATATGTAAACAGCAGAGTTAGCAGCGGTTTGACAAATTGGAGAGAAACAGCAGGAGTATTGTGTGACCGTAGGGTACCAATACACCTTAAAGGAAAGTTTACAAAACGGTAATGAAACCTGCAAGGTTATACGGAAGGGAATGTTGGAGGAGGAAAAAGAGAAAGAAACAGAAGTTGCATGTTGTGAAAATGAAGATGCTGGGTGGAGTGACGTAGAAGGACAACATTAAGAATGACATTCCTTAGTCTTAAAGGCATGATCACAGAACCTTCAAAAAGGTTTATTTCTTTGAGGAGCGTTAAAGGAACGCTTGTTCACACCTAATGAAAGAAAGAATATCTTTATCAAGTTTTGTTGTTACCTCCTGAAAGTGTTCCAATATTTATTCCTGATTGATAGCTGTGTGTGCAGTGGCGACTCTTGAGAGAAATCACATCGGTAAACTTTTAAACTTTATCATAACAAGTTAAGAAAAATGCTTCATACAGTATCCGTAAGTTGTAAACGAAAATCAGTATAGTCTTTTAGGTAAGTTTTTACCTTGGTTTGCAGCGAGGAAATTTAAAATTTTACTGATGTGACTTCCCTTATGAGGATTGTGCATGAGATTTGCTGTTTGAGGTGATAGAAAATATGAAAAATAGATAGAAAACAGCATGTCTATTGTAGTATTTCAGTTTTTTTTAAATCGCTTTAAATAATACCTTCTACATCATTGGTGTTTGACGTTTTGATGTCACATATAAATTATATATGTTGATACTAGAATACTATAAAACTGACCAATCGGATGTCATTACTACAATAATCAGGATATGTGTAAATGTAGCGTGACTGATAAAAGTTTACAACACGTTTCAGCAGAGTAATCAATGGGATACTCATACGTAAATTACGGAATCAAGAAAGCTCCAAAATAAATACATTCCTTTGTCATGTTACGTGATTAACTAAAGTATTGCTACATACTCTTCAATGTTGAGTTAACGAGCCAATTGGGAAGGAGTGGGAATTTCTAAAAGCAATTTATCTTAATTGCTATTGTGATCTTGTAAGAAAAATAGTTCATGTTGATCAAAGGTTATTTAGAATCTAATTAATTGTTTTAACAACGAAGTATATATGGCTTTATAAATATAGCTTAAGTAAATCTGTTTACTTGGCAGAAATCAAATATGTTTATCCCACTACTATCAAATGAGGAAGGTCGAAAAGTTATCGAAATGTTCAAGGCTCTTTACAACTGGAAATTTATTTTTTGTCTTTGCACTTGAGGTTTCAAACTGAACGTTTCATAATGGTATTAAATATTAATTGTAACTGACAAATATATGTATTTCTTATTTTCCACTTTATACTTTATATCTGGACAACAGCCGTATGTGATTTCTTGTTTGACAAATAACCACCAACTAATTTTGTTATTTTTTAAACGATACTTATTTTTAAAAAACGCTTAGTTTTTATGATAGATAAATAAAATAACAAATATAAAATGATCAATAAAATTAAATATTTCTTCACGATCAGTCGAAGTAAAGTAAGACTTTGTGCTTGGGGCTTATGACCACAAAGATAGCGGATTTGACACATAAATGTCACTTGCACACTAACAACTGATGACAATCTGGAGAGAGCGAAAAAAAAGATGAGTTACGGATGTAAGAGCTTTTAGCTTTTCTTTTTATATAAAAAAGAGAAATAAGATTTCAGTTGCTCTTGTAGATTTCTTCAATTGTTCACTCCAATCGTACAACAACAGTCTTAACAGAATTATAGGTTTTGGTTAAAGCAATGCACTGAGGTTCTCGATCTATCGTCCTACACAGTAACTTATCGAAATAAAAAGGCATAATTGCCAAAAAATGAAACGAGGATGGTTGAATTGGATTTTTGAACAGCGTATGTGAATTAATATGGTAATCAGTGCCGATGGCAACAGGGAGATAACAGGATTGGAAGTCCACCTGGTAGTTACACCTTTCTCTTTAATTGTATCTCTCGATTTATAGATTCTTAAAATTTATGACGTCAGCCTTTCAAAGTTTACTTAATGCCAACCTGGGGTCCGTGCGGACCCCAGTCAATAATGTTGTTAGTAATTACTTTTTCATTAGCTTTTATTTATTATATTGTTGAATACAGTTCCTTACTTTTTTACTAGCATAAAATTACCCGCTTCGCTGGATTAAATTAAGAAGAAATATTAACATGTTCCGTTAGTCAGTCACTTTTTACTATTACTAAAACGCTCTCTGGTATTGTTCATTTTCGATGATTTTTATATATCCTCCTCCCGGCATCGAAAGTGTCATTATTCATCTCAGCGACCCCGAAAACTGGATTCGACACTGATATTGGTCATTTTGGTTATATATATATCCCCTCCCACAATTTTTGCGGAGCTGAATTTGAATTTAAATGGCATCAGAAGTGCCACTGTTCATCTCAGCGACTTCAAAAATTATAGATTCGACACTAATATCGGTCATTTTCGATCATTTGCAAATGTCTTTCCCTTCCTTTAAGTTACATCGTCAAAGTAATATAACAAAAATCATCTCAGGTTTAAACTTCATCTAGGTTGAAAATTTGATCAAGATCAGTCCGGTGGTTCAAGAGTTATTAAATTTTATTTATGTTTATATATCACCTCTCCTACCTCTTCCCATAAGTTCTATCGTAAAAGTGAATAGATAAATACCATCCCAGGCCCGAACCTAATCTGTTAAAAATTTGATCGAGATCGGTCAGATGGTTCAAGAGTGAAGTCACATAGATACTCACTTTCATTTTTTTTACATATATCTCCGCCTCCCCCTCCCCTACGTTGTACGGTCAAAGATAAATGACAAAAATTATCCCAAGCCCGAACGTCATCTATGTTGAAAATTTGATCGAGATCGGTTGGGTGATTCAAGAGTTATTAAGTTTTATTTAATTTTATATATCTGTCCCCTCCCCTCCCCCTATCGCCAAGGTGATATGATAATAACCACTCCAGGCCCTAACTTCATCCATATTGAAAATCTGAGTAAGGTCGATCCTGTAGTTAAAGCGTGATGAAGTCACAAAGACAGTCACTTTTATTTTTATTCTTTTTACATATATCTCCCCCTCTCCTTCGTTGTACTGTAAAAGTGAAACGAAGAAACATTTCAGGACCGAACGTCATCTATGTTGAAAATTTGATCGAGATCGGTCTAGTGTTTCAAGAGTTATTAAGTTTTATTTATTTTTATAGATATATCCCTCCCCTAAGTTCTACAGTTAAAGTGATATGATAAAAACCACCTCAAGTCTGAACCTCATCTATGTTGAAAATTTGGTTAAGATCGGTCGATTGGTTTAAACGTGATGAAGTCACAAAGACAGTCACTTTTATTTTTATTTTTTTTACCTATATCTCCCCCTCCCCTTCGTTGCACTGTAAAAGTGAAGTGAAGAAAACATTTCAGGACCGAACCTTACCTATGTTGAAAGATTGATCGAGATCGGTCAGATTGTTCAAGAGTTATTAAGTTTTATTCATTTTCATATATTTCCCCTCCTCCCCTCCTCATCCCCTAAGATCTACTGTCAAAATGAAATGATAAAAAACGTCTCAGATTTGAACTTCATATATGATGAAAATTTGATTGAGATCGATCGGGTGGTTCAAAAGATTAATTCAAGAACTAGTCACTTTTATTTTTATATTTATTGATTTTTGTATATACAGTATAGTCACTTTCAATTTTATAATCTTATATATAAAAGAGAACGCACAAATCCTTTGTTCCCTCATCACGCTAATACGGCTGAACCAATTTCTTTCATTTTTGGGGGGTTATTAGGATTTGGACCCTAGATGGTTTTTATCATATCACTTTAATTTTTAATTACCAGTGTCTTGAGATAATTGACCATTCAAGTGTCCATAACGTACAAATCCTTTGTTAGTTCATCATAGGTAAAAATAAACGTATTTATATGCAACCCGCATGACCGTGTCACTCGGCGGGTTAACATAAATGACAGGCGATATAATGTTAACATTTATTGCAATCTTCTATGGTTTTTATCATATCACTTGAAAGCGAAAAAGTAAAAATTATCTAAGTAACAAAGTTTATTGCGTTCCGGGGTGACCGCAGCGAAGCGGGGTGAACGCTGCTAGTATAGATAATATAGTTAAAATGAACACACTATATATATAGTAAAATATTTGTGTACTACGATATATTCAAATGAAATTTTCTATGTACTACACTTTCACTTTTCTTTACATGCATTTTACTGTAACCTGCTTCACTTCAGAATTGACGACACATATTTTACACAATTGTTTCACATGTCCCGAGAAAGCTGGATTACCGCAATTAGTACATCGTCTTTTCACTTCTCTATCCTTATCTCGTGGACGCAGAATGCATCTATGCATTTTGTAGTGGGTCATTCCAAAAGGTCCCTTAATGTACTACAGATACTAATCGCAGTAATAATTGTTTGGTTTTACTTTCTATGCAGTGAGGATTTTCAAAATACCTCTAGATTTCTTTATCCACCAATTGACGCCCAAGGTTCTTTTTGAGTTCTTGTAGCACTGTATTGTGGGAACTTTGACTGTAAAAGCACCATCGTAACAATTTCTAGACAATCAGTAGCGTTGGAGAAAGGATCATAGGCTAACATCTCACTTTGTTTTGCACGTATAGGATCTCCAGAGATGGTCTAGTGCAGGGCACAAAATTTCCGATCGCCAGGTCGCAATTGGCGACTAGAAATTTAGAGCTGGCGACCAGTGTTGAGTAGAAATAGTTTTTGTCTAAACTCACAGGGCTGCGCATTTTCTGTTTCGCACGAAAATAATTGTCACAGAGTGAGAGAAAACAGAATGTGAAGTCTTCACAACCAGGGATGAATCCAGGGGGTAGCCCGGGGGGAATCTCCCCCCCCCCGAAGAAAATTCTTTCTCTCCCGGAGAAACTCTCAAACTTCAGTCACAAAATGTAGAAATTACTTCACCCAATTATTTCGTCGACAGCGTCACAAACTGTCGTATCTCAGTTTTCTAAACTTTTCAGGAGAGCGATTTTTAGGTTTTCACACAACTTTGAACAGCCATAACTCAAAATCTATTTTACCGAACGGAGAGAAAATTTACCAAGTTATAACTTAGATCATAAGATATCAGTGTAGAAAGTTTTATGGAATTTGCTTGTAAAAGCTTGTGGAAAATTTGGCGGGAAAGAGATACGACAGTTTGTGACGATGGTAATCCTCTCTTGTATGAAAGATACGACGCATATTTTTTTATTCTGAGAACTACATTAATAGATGAACAATCGGAATGTATTGCACTTTTATTGAAAAACTTCGTGTTTATTACACAAAATAATTTAACAAATGCTTCCTGAGATTCTTGAGGGTAAAACGAAATTCCTGAGAACACACAAGAAACACAATATTAAGAGCATACTAACCATAACATAAAATAATGCTATCAAGTTGTCATTGCCAGAATATAATATTTTGCAAAGTAATTTGCAAATTGCATGCTTTGATATTGCACTTGAGAAGGATGGCTAATGTGGTAAGTTTCTGTAAAATTGAACATGTTCAGGGTTTCGAATGATTGGAGTTGGGCCCGGACAATGATAACGAGTCCTCGTAGGCGTGGGAGACCCGGGTTCGATTCCTGGCGGGAGTTCATGTGGTTCGGATTGCACGTTAATCAGTAGGCCAATGTCTCATATAGCCTCGCTGCTGAAAGGGACGTTAAAATCAATCAATCAAAACGAGTCCTCGTACTTCTCTGGAGCGATAATTTTTGACAAGTCTGCGAAGTAGGAACTTCTATCTGGTGGATTCAATCTGCGTTCTTTTCAGGGAAATAGTTATGTAAGTGTCCTCAAAATGACTTGTCTTAAACTGGATGCAGTTTGGATAGTCTTTGTTCACTTTCGCTTCGCGCATTTCCGTCCAATTGATTGGATCTCCATTTTCGCCACGTCTAACTGACAGAATACAAAGACATTGGGACAGAGATCTAGTCTCATACATCGATTCTGTCAACACAATGAACGGTATATGGGTTTCTTTTCCCTGCCTGTTTAACAATCGGTTCAAGTTGCGAGGGTACAAAATTACTGCCACAGTGCTTAATAGATGTGCTTATAGCACTGTGGACTGAATCTTTCTCATTTTATCCATGCCTACTAGATTCAAAGAATCGGAGAGAAATTTCTCTGATGTTCTTACGTGTTTGCACCGCATACCCCATCATAGCAACCAACCTGAACTTCTACTAGGTCCATCCTGTATTTCTCTAACTCATTCGTTACGGATTTTAACGCGTCTCCCTATAAAGAATTCTAATATTCCATGTTCCAAATCTCATGTCCATTTTCTTTTGTTGATGTCGTGCCAAGTTATCAGTCTTGGTCCGAGGCTTCTGTGATTGTTTCTGAAAAAGTCTCCTTTTTTTCTATTACAGGATGAGTTTGTTAGCCTTACCCAAACCCCCAAGCTGGAGGGTCACTCCTTGTCTGCCCGCGACTGCTTATTCAGTATCTTCGCAGCTAACCTCTATATCTAAAGGCCTTCTCCTCAATCCGCAACCTGGGGCTGCGGTGGCTCAGTGGTAGAGCGTTCACCTCTGGTTCATGGGGTCGCGGGTTCCAACCCTGCTCCCACCAAGTGAACTTTGTGGTAGACAAACAGCGTGTGTCCGAGTGGGTTTCCTCGGGGTTCTCCCGTTTCCTCCCACTTTCTCCATTCTATCATTTCATTCATTTCATTCACCGTCTCCTTTAGCCTAACCGGCATAACCGTGGGACGTAAAACTCAAAAACGTTATGTCATGTCGATCCGCAACCTGAGGATGCCTCATGCCGTGTAAATATATATGTATACAGCCCCGCATTGATCAAGTATAACATTCTAGCTTATAAGTTTATTTGCTTCGGCTGTTCCGAACTTAAGATATAAGTAAAAATACATTAGGAACAAATGATAAAGAAACTAAGTGGATAACAATAAGAAATGATATAAAAAGCAATGAGTTTATCAGTACGGGACTGTATACCTACTTTTGGGCCACTTTGTATATATAAATAAATTGCTTTGAATATAGGCGTATCTGTCCACTTGCGAGAGATCTGATGCTCACAAACTGTCGTAACTCAAGATACGACTGTTTGTGAAAATGGTTTATATGCTTCATCTTAAGATACGACACAGTGACGTCATCACCACCGTCAAAACAACGCACATTACAGATGTGTCGTTTCGGGAAATTGTAGAAGTCAGTGTATGCAACCACATAGTAAAATATCTCAATTTTCGATTTTTTTGAGATACGACACTTTGTGACGCTGTCGACGATTTGTTTTTCTTTCCGTGCACATGCAGCCGAAATCCGATCTCTCAATATGCATATAAATGACGCAGACCCATTCTATATAAATATTAAAAATGTAACATCTAAGATATAATACCAAAATAGTCAATAAAACCTGTATTTCTTAACACTATGACCGAGTTTGGCAGAACATGAAATTGTCAACTGTTGAAGAAAGGTTTGTATTTTAGTAGGTACTATACTCTCGCCCTATATTATATATTAGTAGGTAGCATTAACACAGATTGAGATAGGAAAGGAAAGATAGGGAAGATCTTTCGATCATTCCATATGATCTCTGATGTCAACAGACTTCAGTTCTTGCATTATTTGAATAGAGCGCTTAAATCCCATTTCTCGCATGGGAAGTAACAGACGTAAATGTGCTTTACGATTGTTAAAGTAAACACACCTTTCTTTAACTAAAAATAAGTCAGTTAAAGGGTGAAATTTAGAGGGCGTCATTTAGAGGGATCAGGGAGGAACAGTTATCCCTCCTGGGTTAGAGATTTATACAGAATTTATCAATATAATAGTAGCATATAAGTGAATGATTGCTAATGAAGGTGACGAAGGAGAGGCAAGCGGGGCGACGGCCCGGACACCGAAGTAAGGGGCACATGATTGGGAGGGAAAAAGAAGGAAAGAAAAAAGAGAGGAATGAAACACATGTGCACATGTGGGCATGTACACATATATAAAATGAAAGGAAAAAAGTAATAAAAAGTGCTCAAAATCAAGGAAAAGCAGGGTTTATTTTTTAAATTTTCTCACCTTTCGCAGCTGGTCTGTCGACCTCACTCATATGTTCGGGGGTGCCGTCGTATACTCTCGCCCCAAGCGCTGATTTTCCACGACACGGCACTAATCCTACTTAAGATTTCGTAAACTAAAATATTGATGTGTATGCAGTGAAGAAACCAAGGCTAATATAGCCTACTTGATTTAGAATCAGAAGTGTGAGAAAGAATTATTAGTTTTTGTTAAGATATTCCTATGTATGTTTGTTTTAGGACAAAAAATATTTGAGTTAATTTAAATCTTTTTTAAAAACTTCTACATTAGTAACAAATAGTAACTACTGAATATAGGAAAAAATAACTAAAATAGCTACTGTAAATAGCAGTTAAAATTTAGCCTAAAATATTTTTGCCAGTTTTTATTTAATGTTTTAGATAAAATTAAACGATTGTTTTTTTTTTTTTTTAATTATAATCTCACATTGAATATTTATCAGCAATTAGTCTCAATATTAGCTAAGATGTACATGTGAATGGAATTGTTAAATATGCTGCTTTCTTGCAAAAATACAGAAAAACAACCCTCTCCCCCGAGGAGCTCACATTCCCCCCGGGTGAAAATGTCTGAATTCAACACTGTTCACAACGGACACTGAGAGCATTACACAAACATGAAGTCTTAAAGTAAGATATTTTTTAACGTGTATATGAATTATCCAACTCAAAATTGATTATCCTGAATCTAATTGTCTGGTTTTGAAATTTTATGCCCTGATGTAATCTCTGTCTTTGTCAAACCAAGACCGTAGAAGAAGAGGGAAGGCTCTCATAATTTATACGTGAGAGATAATGGCGACCATCATTTTTGGATTGGCGAGTGCGTCTGACTTTAAAATTTTGCGCCCTGGTCTAGTGTATTTACTACCCGAATTAGTTTCATTATAAGCTATGATGATATTCGATTTTTCTTTTCGGGAACTACAGTCTTTATAATGATAGGGGAAGTGGGAGCATAATGACCCCCGGGGGGAAGATGGTTACCCCGGTATATAACGGTGTTCCTCTGATGACAGAGAATTGTTTCTACTGCACAAGTCGTAGTTAGTGTGACGCGAAGTGTTGAGAAAGGGAGACGTCGCTACCTTCAATAGCTTGTGAAATAAGCTGTGAAAACCATTTTCATGGTACGTCAATATAAGATATGTAGTGAATATTCTACCTGTTGCTGAAGGAAGTCATTACTTGAATAAAACATGTTACACACAAAGATAATGAGAAAGGCTTGACAATCAAGCAATCAGGCATTATTTCCTTATGGAAGATGGCGGATAGCAGATAAAGGGTTTTTGAAAGTTATATCGGGATTGGGGCAAAATGGCACCTTAAAATTGTACAGGATATTAAAATGTCTTCCTGATCTTTCTTCGTCTCCTATTGATGTTCTTCCAATCTGGAAACGCGCATGCCACTCACTCAAGCTTGTCGTTCATGTTGGAATCGCAAAAGCGATGACACTTGCAATCACAATAGCACGGAATGCACAATTATCGATACACGCAGTAGGCTCTCTTATAACAAAGGACAAACACCGATCTCATCGAAAAGTTACTTTTTCAGAGAACAACAGTTGAAGGCAATGGGAAAGTGCAACAGGGACATCCCTAAGGAAGTTTTGAAATCCGCGAGCGATCGGAAAATACGTCACTCTTGTGCTTTGAAGCAGAGTTGACCAAGGCGAACTGTGTCCTGAAGAAGAATAAATTGTTCTTGCTATTGTCTCCAATGTTGGGGAGGTGGGGGCATAATGGGGACTTTAAGATTGAAATTGAAATAGCAACATTGGAATGGAAAGTCGGTGATTTTGAAATACAATATTCTTTATTCTTTCTTCTACAAATGTAAAGAGGTTTAAGCCACGAAAGTGTTACCAAACAAGTTGTGTGTGCAAATAAATTGAACTATTGTAAATGACCATTTTACCCCACCCCTTGGGTAAAATGGCCCCATCCTTGGAGCATATACATATTAACCAAAATTACTGTATCTTCTGTTTCGAAAAGGAAATGCTATTTTCCTTATTCATTGAAAATGTTAATGAAACAATTAGTTGTACAACTATAAAACTATGAGCGGAAAACTATAAAAACTAAAACAATACTAAAATAAAACTAAATAAAAAAAGTAAATACAAAGTGGAATACAGGAGCTATAAAAAAAATTCGAGACTAGCTCTCTAACATGTCAACAGATGACAGATTAAGGCACACGCTTGGTTACAGGAAGCACTGACCTTCATACGTCAGTGTGTTATACATCTTCCATTGTTTAACTATTGTTTTACAAGTCACCACCAGCTGTTTTATGTTGCCTCGTTCATGTGTTACTTTCTGACTAACATATATTTCCCCATATATTTTTCTGTTTGCGCCATATGTAAGCATATAAAACCGTGGGGTTCGCACGGACCCAGTTGCGCTAAATACATTTTGGTTCTTAAATGTTCTTATAATTTGTAAATACACAAACGTACAATAAGTAAATTGTTATGTAAGAATTGAAAACATTTTAAAAAGAGATGTCCTGAGTCATAGACAATAATATGAAACAGAGAAAATATATGATCATAATGGAGCCTGGGGTCCGCACGGACCCGAAGTAGGCATCATAAGGTTAATTGGGCTAATCGTTTCTATGTACAATAAGTATTGCCTCCAAAAAAGTATCTTCTTCCTTACCATCCCTACCTCAGTTCAAAGTTACTTTGCCACTGTGAGTAGTGCTTCTTCCAGGCATACTTTGAACAAACGCCCCCACCCCACGAAACTAAGATACAGTAAATTACATTGTGATTACATGTAACTCTTCTGCAGATCATATCGTTTACAGTGAAGTGTCAAAACTCCCACTCCTTAAAATGTTCCCTAAATCATATCAAAACTCCTAGTCACAAGCGAGTAATGCCCATACTCTCTTGATAATTACATTCACTTTGAAGTGCCAGAATGCCTATTCCTGTCACAGTAATCTACAGGTAGTAACACAGAGTACAGATAATTTTAATTTTCTTTTATTGCTTTTCGTAAATTATTTCTCAAAATTAATATGTATGTTAGCCTTACTATTACGTACTAGGGATGGCCAAAAATTTTCGGATCTGGATATCCCGGATCCAGTGAGATCCTGATCTCGGATCCGAAACTCAGATCCGGATCTCGGATCCGAACCTCAGGTCCGGATCTCGGATCTGGGTCCGGATCTCGGATCTGGATCCGAAATTCGGATCTCGGATCTGGATCCGGAACTCGGATCTGGATCCGGAACTCGGATCTCGGATCTGGGTCCGGATCTCGGATCTCGGATCTGGGTCCGGATCTCGGATCTGGATCCGAAACTCGGATCTCGGATCTGGATCCGAATCTCAGATATTGATTCGTATCCAAACCTACATCTGAAATTGTGATGATAAAATTGAATATCTAAAATTCGTCAAAACTTTTTTCGGATTCACTAATATAGTAGGATGCTGTGCTTTTAAATGTTTCCATAACACGTTTGTGCTACCTTTGTTCTTTATGTTATTTTAACCTTGCAATATTTACTTTCTTATATAAACTTTCTTATTTTCTCATATACAAATGAAATATCTTTTAGATAAGACCCTTCTAATCGCAGGAATACTGGACAAAACAAACTCTTTATTAATAGTAGTTTCTGACTCACTAGCAGGGTTGATATGTTTAAAACAAAATGTTTAAAACAAGTGTTTAAAACATGTTTAAAACGAGGGCTGTTGTTTTATTCAGTTTGTTTTAAACGTTTTAAACAAATTGTTTTACACGTGTTTTTTTTTCGATGCTGGTTGGACATGTTTAAAACAACTAAAATATCAGATTGAAGAAGCTAATTTAATTTTCTAACAAACAACCCATCCTCCGCAGGGTTTGTGCATGGAGTAAATTACAAGCAGAGTTATATTCTTATTATAACAGCAATTACTGAACGAAATTCTGCACATCAGTGTGCTTATAACTAAACCAACAGAAGTTCAAGTGAAGTATTTGAACATTTCATGAGATATACACCATTGAAAAGCTTATAGACCACAACTTCCAACGAGATAATATGCGTCAAATTCCCGCCGTATTCGTAGAAAAAGAACAGACATAAAAAATCATTAAAAATATGAAAATATTGACTTTGCGGGGCCCTGGCAACCCTTGCAGTTACCTGCGCTGACAAAATGATGCTAATGTGTAGGCCACATACTTGTGACAATAATATAAGAAATGGTAGCCATTGCTGCCATTGCGTAATGAATTCGTTTTATGTAGGAAATATTTTTTAAAAAAATATGCGCAGAAAAACATTCATTGAATTAGACATTCTCTCCCCTCCCCCACTATAGTACCACGTCCATATGCAAATCATTTTTGCTGCACACATCATGTATACGAACAAGAATTATGCTTCTAGACCAATTCAGTGAAATATATCTTGTGTTATACGGGACCGTCCCGAAAATAAATGTAAATTAACCAAATTTGACCCTCTCTTCCTCTATAAACAACAAGTACACATACAGGTTACTATCATGTAGGGGACTACTTCATTGCTTCACATACCAATTTTTATGGATGTACCACACAGAGGGGAAGAATACCCGCCAAAACCTGATGAAAAAAAAAATCATCCTCCCTCTCTCGGCCGTACATACGTACCCCGTATATACATAAAATGCAAGTGACGGAAAGCTTTATCTCTCAAAAATACTTTGGTACCAAATCACCTTTCTAGCTTAACACTGCGTTGGTCGCGCCCTCCACCTTTACATGAGTGGTCGCGCGTTCTACTATTGTAGAACATCAGTATTTTTCTATAGCGATATGATTTTTAGCGATATTAGGTCTTGGGTATGTTAGTTATAGTATTACACACGTTTTAAAATATTTTAAAATTATTTTGCTTGATTAATACAAGAGCATTTACAGAAATAAACATTTGGTATATCGTATTTAATATATGACAATGTTGAACTGAAAATCGAGCAAGTGTTTCGGTATAAGTGTTCATATAACAGCATAAATGTTTTTTATTATACATCGTAGAGGTAGAATGATTTGATGTACTCTTTTTGAATGACTGCCTACTCCAAGCAATCGTCACACACGATTTTCTGCTGGTCTGGGCACACAAATCTCTGGCATTTTCCAAAAGTTTTTACTTGTTGACTTGTTGCGAGAATGGCAACAAAGGACACATTTTACAAACCCAGAATCTCCGTCTTGTGGTAATGGAACACCTTCACTGAAGCCAACCAGAAGACTTCCTCTACGTCGAAGCCCGTTTGGCAAGGATTCCACGGCTAAACGTTGGCTTATTGCTGGTTTTATAAACCTAGACCAAAACCTAGAACATGGGGAAATTCTTTCGTCTGACACCCTCATTATTCTTATTTGCTCTAAATATATTAAGGGCATTAACACCAGCTACGTTTTTCCTCAATTCATCATCGATTAGGGATAAAAAAGTTGCCTTGTGGGCCAAGCCTATGAAAAGCTAGTGTTATATTGAAATTGCGAGTTCGTGGATTTCTTGGCATTATGTGATCTACACACCAGCGAGAAGGTTCTACGTTCTTCTCTCTACCGATATAAAACGCAAGAGTATCGAGAGAAGGTGGTGCAGCAAGATCCATGACATCAATACTGGCTTGTACTGGTATGTTTTCTTCTTCTTTTTCTTCCGGTATATTGCTCGTACATCTTCGGTATCACTGCACTCAACTTTTCATCAAAATCTTCCTCGAGGTTCTACATGCCTTCAATCCCAAATGCACTTTCACAGTCACTTTCTGCCTCTACTAACTAAAGACCCACTTGTTCTCTGTCATACACTGACATTTCATATATTACAAACACGTAATCCACAAAAATAACGTGAACATGTAAAACGAAATAAATCATTAATACGAAACAAACTTGTACGCCAATAGTCGCGCGATCTACAATAGTAGAACACTTATGAAATCATGGAACAAATCTGAGCAGGTGCAAGAACAAGCGCTGAAAATTGACTCGAATGTACAGAAGGCTTTCGGAGAAAGGTACATAACCGCTTAAGGTCGAGCGTGTTGTCAATTGCTCAGGATTCTAAAAATAAAACACCTGTTCTACAATAGTAGAACGCGCGACCACTGCAGTGTTAATTAAGGACTGAGCTATTGATGTTTGTTGTAAAAATAAATGTAATTTACGTCAAAAAACTGAAACTCCAAAAATTGGCTAACTTTGTCCACTCCCTGCTCTCCATAATAAGCAAGAAGTACAAATCAGGGTTGGCAAAAACCATGGTTTTTATTGAAAAAACAAAAAAAAACGTTTTTTTGGTTTAAACCAGGTTCTTTTGGTTTAAATAATTTGCTCTATATATTCATATCATATATGGACAGAAATAAGTTTGTTTCGCCTTGATGTTATTATGCAACTACCGGGTTATGCTGGAAGGGATCACATAAGCTTAAAGCGGAATAAAAATCGTTTCTCGAGTTACATCCGAGAGAAATTGTCCTCCATTTGAACTCGGAACCAGGACTAATTGGCCACAAATGCGATACGTCTGCCGACTCACTCACGAAGGAATCCTGATAAAAATACATTGTACTGATCTTTACATGCTTCTTAATATAACTGTCAAGAGTCATTTCAGAAGGACAAAAAGATAAACAGTTGCACAAGTGAAAGCATTATACAGAATTACATATGGACAATTTCAAAGTACTACGGAGTACAGAAGAACTAATTTAGTTCGAGTTAGTTAACAGCAACTTTTATTGGTCCAAATTAAAGAAATACAACGACTTAATTTGCATATTAGTAAGAAAAGTGAATAAAGATACGAATTATTTGAGTCCACTTTGGCTCAGACTCATTTATACATAAATAAATACCAAAGAGACTTCTCATTTCACTAAATGTCTCTCGTGGGGTCTGACCCCCCTCCCCCCACACAAAAAGTACGGCATTTCGATGTATTTTATCAATAGTAAACATTAAAACGAAACAATATTTAGAATTTTTCTTTGATTGCAATTAAATAAAAACAATAATAACACAAAAAATCACAAAACAAACATTTATAAACTTTATATATATATATATATATATATATATATATATATATATATATATATATATATATATATATATATATATATATATATATATATATATATATATATATATATATATATATATATATATATAAAGTTGCTTATGCAGTATAATCTTTTTGAGTAATGAATGGGGAATTTAGGTCTGAATATAATACGAATAATATACGGGAGTGAAACGTGATAACCCACAAACGTGTGTTCATCAAGATTTTACAAACACTTACACTTTTAGGAACATTTTTCGTTTTTTGGTTTAAACCAGCCAACCCTGGTACAAAAACACGATATTACCATGTAGTAACCTACTTCATTGCTTCATGTAACAATTTTTATGAATCTATCCCCCAAGAGAGGGAACGGCCCCCAAAAAACTGTTGAAAACAAAAAAAAAACAAAAAAAACACGATATTTACCCTCCTCCCACATACATAAAATGCACACCAGGAAAGTTGCATCTTTGAGGAATAAATTAGTACCAAAACCATCTTCCAGCCTTAATTTGAGGTTTAAGACTGAGCCATTGAGGTTTAAAGCCCTGACACAGCAGTTGCGTCAATGGGAGTTTAAAGATGAAGAATGCAGACGACCAGTAGAACGTAACATAAAGAAACTAAACTACATATTCCGTGAACGGAGATCGGGAAAATCCCGATTTTTTCTCCGGAATTGAACATTTGGGCGGATCGAGATTAGGGAAGTTCCCGAAATTTGATATCGCGGTTGAATATAGATGGCAAGCAGTACCTAAGAGTGTAAAAATGTAATATATATGCTTATGTAGATTATTGTTTTAAACAAAATAAACGTTTTAAACATGTTTTTTTCTTGTTTAAAACAAAGTACTTTGTTTTAAACGTTAAAAACGTTTTAAACAAAAAAAACATGTTTTAAACATAAAAAACGTTTTTTATGATTTTTTTAAAAAAAACATGTTTTTTTTCAACCCTGCTCACTAGAGTCCAACCATCAACAAATCTTTCACTTCGAAGGTACAACAAAAAATATAGACTGGTTGGCGTGGAACAACAGTAGATCTTTCAACATACACACGAGAATTTCAGGAGAGCGATATGGTTGTGTAGTATTATTAGTATTAATAAAAGTGTTCGTTGTACGACTTTATTACCTAACTTATGGCTTGCCCTTCTGAGGTCAGGAGTTTGTTGAAGGAGTAAATATAAAAGAGATTTCTGTTATTTCTTCTTCACCCTCCAGGTTTCTTTAATCATACATTGCAGGACGTAACCAAAACATATCCATGCATCGTATCATTGAAGCGTTTTGTGTTTTGTATATTAGTGTTCAAAAATATTTAACATATTCGCATTTGTTCATGTGATCTCAGGTTCAATTCTCGGTGGAACATACATGAGATAATTGAAAGCTGAAACAATATGAAAATAGTATTTAAAAGTCAGGAAATTAATATTAAAACTTTAGCTATCTATTGTGACTGTAAGGCTATAGTTAAATTAACCCACACGTTTCGTGAAGATATATTACGTCGTTATTGTTTATTTACTATAAGCTACCAGATACATCCTCAGAGGCCACTTTACACTGTAATAATCAACAGATGAAAACATTGGAAAAGGAATGAAAGGAAGGTCTCCAGAGCCTTAGATCAAGGTACTAACCTAGCATTTGCTCAGTATAACTGAGGAACAACCCTGGAAAATCCTCAGTCAGGATAGCTGGTCTCCGAATTCGAACTCGGTATAATCCAATTGCGAAGCAAGAATCCTAACAAGTAGCCTGAGCTCACTCCGTATTATTATTATTATTTAATTAACGTAATGTTCTAAAATTAGTGCAAATTAAACCCTACTTTCTTTATTGCTGATGATATAGTTAATAAGCCTACATGAGACATCAGTCTCCCATTACATAGGCCTTGCTCAAGAAAGAATACCAGAACTGGAATTCAGGAAGCGGGGGTGAAGAGATTAATGAGGATGAGGAAACTATGTGCGATGCAAAAACTGAGAAATTATGACTTCATCACAGATATATTCACTTACATACGTCAATTAATATTTCTCTGATACAGGGCACTCTACTTTCTATAGTGGCAGGGAAATGGCCCGCTTTTGTAAACGAACACATTAAGCACGTGCATATAGGCACAATATCCGTGCAAAGAAACAGGTAAAACTAGAAAAAAAAATAGGGAAAGCGAGGGGAAAGTGATAAAACGCCATTCAGCTTTTTTTTAAAAAAAAAAAAAAAAAGCTGAAAATAACTTAGAGCTACGAAAGACGCGAGGCGAATTTTATTGAAATGATTGTTTTTCCTTAGTGATTAGCTGTGCTAACTATGAATATGAATTAAAAAGAAAACAAGTAGCTAGCTCTGAGTTTCGCAAACTGGTTGAAAAGAAAATATTGGATAAAATTTAATAATAAAGAAGGCATTTATGATAATTAAAACAAATTAAATTCTTGGCACGACAGTCCTTTGGTTCCTACCATCGGGCTTACGTTCATTTGAAGCGGGATTTGAATGCAAGACATTTACAGTAAAAGGATCCACAGGCTAATGCCGCAGACCACTCGACTATGGCTGTCGGGTTTTCTCGGCTAATCTGTAGCACATTTACAGTAACTGATTATTTTAAAAGTTGCTCCTAAATACTGACAATCTAAGTTTTATGTATCAAATATTTCCTGCGATAATACCATACACTCTCCGACTTCTATAGACGAAAAGCTATAGTTACCCACATTATCTAATACAGAAATAAGTTCTGATTCTCTAATAGCTGCTGATGGTGATAGTCAAGGTTCACCGAAGCATGATCCCAAACCCAAACTGAGATATTGATGTCACTGGAACGCCTGAAAAGTCATTGTGGGTAAGTGAATTGCCCACTTGTCAGGATGAAGGGCGATGGTGATGTGAAATGCAGGGCTGTCAGAGGTACTACTTATAATAATTGGATTTGTAATATTCTATGTTGCCGTAAACCCTCTTCAAGAAGATAACTGTTAATTTTAGCTTTGAAAATGTTACATAAAGAGTTTTATTGCTATCATTAGGTTGCATATAAATCTCTTTATTCCGGAATTATCGGATTTATTTTACCGCTTAACTTTCACATCTCTTCTGATTTACGAATATTTAAATCACGATTATCCCCTTAAGGTCAATTAGTGATATTTTAACTTATTTCGAACCAACTATGTATATGGCTAGTCTTGTTATTTGGGAATAATTGAGACTAGAAGCAGTCTACAGGCTACGTTCAAAAGAATCTTGTCCGACCTCCTGATAAACCACGTCTTTCAGCAAGGTGAATTGTGGCAATCCGATACTAACATGCGGAAATCTTCCGGTTCAAGTGAAAGCTTCCATAAGAATCAGCACCCTAATCAGTGGTATGTGCCTTGCTAATTTTTCTCCAGTGTGAAAGTACCTAATTTTATTGTTAAAAATGAAAAGTTTTTATTTCAAACAAGTTGTCATTACAGTTTTCATATTTGAACACAACACTCATGAAAAGTCATGTTAAAGCGCGACTTACTCCTGAAAAAGAATATTTATCTGTTTTTAATTTCTCGTGTTCCTCAAACTACATGCGGAATTAGTGCAAGTGCCTTCCGCTCGCATTACCTAGGTACAAACGCAATGGCGTATTTAGGGGAGAGGCTTCCGGGCTTAAGCCCCCCCCCGAAATCTTACTTACTATAGTAAACTATATGAAATATCTTGCAGAATTTTCACATTTTCAGGCAAAGCCTCCCCCCGAAACAAAATCGTAAATACGCCACTGTACAAACGGCTACGATCTTGGTACTAGCACATGTTTCGGTTTCCAGATCTCAAATATTTATATTTCAGCCTGATTCTATGTATGAATCCGAAATTTCAAATCTAGATAAGAGGCACCAAAATTCATAGTTTATTCTCGGTGCTCATATTGTGATTTACTAAATAATTATTAAATCTAATTGTAGGGTATACATTTGATATTTTGAGCAGACTGAGCAAGATAAATTTACGTAAAAAGTAGTCAATACTTGTCTTAACTGTTTATGTTTTCTTAACTGTCAATGAAATAGGTGCATTGAGGAATTTTAAATATTCATCTCGGTCCTGCAACCGAGTGGAACTAGATTCGACATTTGAGCTCTCATCTGGATCATTTTTTTTTTCTTAAGTAAGCCAAACATTTGATCTTTAGAGTAGAATGAAGGAAACAAATAGACTTGTCAATATTCGTCTTAATTTTCTGTTCTCTTCTTCACTGTCAGGACTTCGTGAAATTACTTTCGGCGAATTTTAGATATTCATGTTTATCATAATTTGGATGGGATGTGGGTTTGGATAAGAATCAAGATCCGAGATCCGAATCCAGATCCGAAATCCGGATCCAGATCCGAAATCCGAGATCCGGATCCAGATCCGAAATCCGAGATCCGGATCCAGATCCGAGATCCGGATCCAGATCCGAGATCCGGACCCAGATCCGAGATCTGGATCCAAAGGATCCGGACCCAATCAGATCCGGATCTTCGGACCCAATCAGATCCGGATCTTCGGATCCGGCCAGATCCGGATCCGGCCATCCCTATTACGTACACGGCACTTGTTAATAAGCAGAATACCGGCTCATAAACGTTCAAAGATCTTTCATACCTTTGAGAATGAGCTAAACTTGGCGTGACTTTATTCAGATTGAACAAACATCGAAGTTTAAGTCCGGTTATGTACTTTCATACTGAATGCAAAGAGATATTTCGAGTTTTTCTCTTTTTCTAAGTATGTACAATATCTTACTAAATCTCGGCTAATGGGTAATACTAAGACAATACGTGAGCTACAAAGCGGCACTTTTGTTTCAAATTGCATTAATACATTGGTCTAAATGGGGTAGCCAGACGTAGAGTGCGCTGGAAGAAGACAGTAATTCAACAGTAGCCAAGTTGGCAGAAATCATGGTGATTGGTACGACAAATTGGACATTATCTCCATGCGTGATCAGAGTGACTTTAACGGCTGGGATATTGCGGGGTGTAAGGATATCTTGGGAAGAACTATTGGACGAGAGAGTAACATTGTGAGGAAGATAGGTAGAGAGAGGAAGACAAGCAAGGGCAAAAGATTTAGGATAGGGACGTGGAGGAAGTTACTGTGAAGGAAGTTAGAAAATCTGAAAGGAGAAATTAAACAAAATAATCTCGACTTGTGGGAGTTTGTGAAGCAAGATTGGAAGGTAATGGAAAGTTGAACAGCGAAGTATGTAGAATACTTTACTCAGGTAATGTAAAGGGCGGTCATAATGGTGTGGGAATACTTCTTGGTAAGGACCTAAAAGAGAAGGTAGTGGAAGTAGAATTTGTTAATAATAAAGTTATGATGGCTATAATAAGACTTAAAAGAATAAAGATATAGTGATGATTCAGAATATAAATTGACGACTGCATACAACAGAAAAAGTAGAGGAAAATTATGAGAAACTAGAAAAATTATATACAGGGAGAAGAGGGATGTATGTGTAATTGTAATGGAAGATTTCAATGTAGTTGTGGGAGTAAAATAGAAAGGTAGTGTCGTAGGCAAATATGGTTTAGGTGAAAGAAATTAAAGAGGAGAGAACTGGCCATTTTTTTCTAGACAGAATTCACTAGTAATTTGGAATGCTTGATTCAATCAACACAAGAGAAAAAGATATACCTGGACATCCTCAACAGCCGGCAGAATATACGGATAGACTATGTTATAATTGAGGACAGTTATCACATAGCTTGAAGAACGTGAAAACCTTTCAGGAACCGACATTTTCTCTCATCATAACCTTGTGCTGGGCAAAGTGGATATTCAACTGAAAAATGTAGGGGAAAGAAAAGTAGGCAACAAGATGTTGAATAATGAAAAGTTAAAAAACGAGGATGAAATCCTTTCGATGAAAAAAATTGAAGAAAAGTACTCAAATGAGGAAAGGATAAGTACAAGTAGTAACAAACAGTGTGAGTATATTAAACTTTGATTTCAGCAGGCTGCAGAAGAAGTAGTAGGTTACTGGGAATACAAAATAGCCAAGAAACCATCGGTTACAGAACAGATGTTGTAGGAAAGGAGAGAAAGGAAGACGTTGAAACAAGTTAATACAGAAAAGAGCAGAAAGATGTACAGAAAATTAAACAACGCGTTTTACGAAGATGGAAAGAATATGTTTAGGAATTATGTAAAAGTAGGTATAGACTGTGGCCTAGATGTTGAAGTAGAAAATGAGGTACTTGAGAATGAGAAAGAGTTTAGTAGTCTTCGAGTTGCATTTGAAAAAGCTATATCCGAAATTAGGAATGGAAAGGCATGCAGCATTGCTAATATATCAATCGAATTTATTAAGAATATGGAAAACAAGGGCAAGAAAGAATAATTTCGGCTTTGCAATGAAATATATAAAACAGGAAAGTGGCCAAAAGGTTTCCTGAAGATGATCATGATACCGATGACTAAAAAATCTAATCCAGGGAGATGTGAGGATTATAGCACTAATTAGTCTCATATCGCATGCATCAAAAATTTTGCTTCGAATACTGAACAGAAGGTTGTATGGAAGAAAAAATTAAAAAATTAAAGAGGAACAGTTCGAATTCAGGAGAGGTATGGGCATATGATATGTAGTTGAATTATTAAGATTCTTACGTGAAATTTAAAGAAAAAGGGAAAGAGATGTATTTATTCATCTAGAAAAGGCTTTTGACTACGTACGGTAAATTGGGAATTGTTGTTGAAAGTTTTAAGAAATGAAATGGAAGGAACGGAGAGATAGAAGACTCATAAGAAACTTATATATGAACCAACAAGTTAGTGTCAGAATAGGGAAGAAAATGACAGAGGAGAGTACAATTGGAAGGGGAGTTCGACAGTGATATTGTCTCTCGCCAACAGTATTTAATATACCGTATATCTAGAAGAGATAGTGAAAAAGAGCCTATATAATACAGACGGCATTTCGGCAGGAGGTAGAGTGATGAGGTATATACAGTTTGTAAATGATATGGCGCTTGTTGCGGAATCAGAAAAGAAAATCAATAAGATATTAGAAAACTTGATGAAGGGCTGTGAAGAATATGGGATGAAAATAAATGTTAGAAAGACAAAAACCAAAGTAACTGGAACGAAGTGGTCGGTGTCAAATATAGGAGGAGAGAAAATAGAAAAAGTGAATAATTTTCGATACCTGAGAAGTATTATTAGTGATTATGTGAAGTGTGAACGTGAAACTTAAGCAAAAAGTCTATTTTGAAGGACCTTGAATAAAGCGTTTAGAAAAAGACTCATAAAATACTTCGTGTGGAGTATTGTACTGTATGGGTCAGAAACATGGAAATTACGCAAAAGGTGATTAAAAACGACTAGAAGCTTTCAAAATGTTTGAAATGGTGGAGAAGAAAGGAACGATTTTAGATATTATTGAAAAGCAGAAAAGAAACTGTTTGGGATATTGGCTGAGAAGGAATTGTATTATGAGAGACGTGCTAGAGGGTGTAGTGGAAGGAAAGAAAGGGGGCGCGGGAAGCTACCGTTGATGGACGGTATCAAAACAGAAAATTCATACGTGACGACGAAGAGGTTAGCAAAAGACCGTGGAATATGGAAGCTTCTCAGTTGAGGCAAGTGACATGCCAATAATGGTAGAATACCTATGATGATGATTAATACATTTTCATGTCAGTGCTATTTTCGTCAATTTTCTTTTGTTGCAAAAATATATGTTTAATCTATTAAGTTATTACACGATTAAAAGGGAATATCTAATACGTCTTCTGTGAATACAATAGAACAATCAAGTAAACAAAAGTTAAACTAAAGTGGTTTGAATTATTGTGAGGGAAAGCTAGATATTTTCCAGCTAGTATGCTACGATACATCCTAACTCTTATCCTATATCAGGTCCGTATCCACGGGGGTCTAGGGGAGCCGGGCCCCCTAAATTTTTATTGCCCCCTAAAATTTTTACAATAGGTTTGCAAATGAACTATAATATGGTGATGAACTTTAATATGGTTGGATCGGGCCCTCTAACTTCTACTGGGCCCCTCTACATTTTTCGGCTGGCTACCAGCCTGTCCTATATAACTTATTAAAAATCACCTGTGACATTTCTAAAAATATCATTACTCATAATAATAATAATAATAATAATAATAATAATAATAATAATAATAATAATAATAATAATAATAATAATAATAATAATAATAATAATAAACTTTATTTTACGTGCTGAGAACAGCTAAAATACAGCAAAAATACAGCACTTTGTCTTATTCTACATTATTTTAGCAATGAATATATAGTACTAGTGATAAAATTATGTTTACATCTATATCATAAATTACTAATAATAAAAACATTGACAGTGTAGTGTACGTCAATTATTAAAACAAAGAAGTGTCAAAAATTAAAAGTAAAAAAAATAAAAATAAAAATAAAAACTACTAAGTTATATTTAAAATTCTAAAATAAAGTCATATTTTAAGATATGCATTCATTATAGCTTTCTAAAATCCTACAGATTAAAATATGTTTTCTATTATGCGGTTGCAATAAAATTTTTACCCTTGTACCATATGTTGGAACTTTAAAATCAACATTTTTAAAAATATAGTCTGAGGTATATTGGTTGTCAAGTAACTTTCCTACAAATACAGATTCAATCAATTTTCTCCTGTCAGCCAGTCGTTCCAAATTAAAATACGTTATCCAATATTCATATGTGCTAGAATAATAGTCAAGTCCTAACTTAAAACAAAGTATTCTAATAAAACACTTTTGCACCATCTCGAGTTTGTTTACGAGAGTTTTGGAACAATGAATGGCACAATAATAATAATAATAATAATAATAATAATAATAATAATAATAATAATAATAATAATAATAATAATAATAATAATAATAATAAAGTAAACTTAGGAATGACATCAGACATATCAATAATCTTTTAACATTAATCTACTGTTATTAGGAAGATATGATTAACTAAGAACCGTTTCAAAATTATTTTTGAAAATGATATAACGAAAGTTCTACCTTGATTTTCTGAGGTTTCTCCTTTACGCATGGTCCCACATTTGATTCTCGATTAATTTTTAAAAAATCGAAATACCTTCATGCTAGAAAATGTTGGATCAGATATAAAGACTGACTTCTTTTCAAATCCATTTTACTCTTGTATATACAACCTAAATCCATTTCCGTCACTGTTGCTGGTTTAGCATAAAAAGCAGATCAGGCGTGTTTATGGCAGAAATGGCACATTATTTTAACTTTGTACAGGAAGGATTGTGTGTTAACTTGCTACGTATTTGCACGGAACTAACTGAACATACAGGATTGTATATCAATGTTAAAAGAAGGCATATGAAGTGTTCTCTACCTTGAATAACAGGATTGCTCCTGTTATTAGTCAGTATAAAATGGACATGTAAAACTTCTAAGATGTTTTTAGGATACATGACGAAGATGCAGTAAAACCGGTGTTTCTTTTGACGACTTTTGAAAGCTGATGGCAACATCCCGATGTGTGACAGGGTTCCGTTTGGAACCACCTAAGTGTATTGTGGTAGGTTTGGAATGTCCAATATTGCAAATTTGGTTTAATATCTGGGAGATATCTACAATCAACTGAATATTTTAAACAAAAAATAACAGGTAGAAAATCAACTAATATTGGCATTTATTATTTTTAGTTGAGTAACGCTGTCACATCAGTAGCTGACAAGTAAACCTTACGTTTGGGTGAATCGAGTTGCTGACTGAGACACATATGAGAAAGTAGTACTAAATGTGGTCAGTATTTCAGTGAAGTTTTAGGTGCGAAGCTCCAGGGGTTTAGGAGATACAGCTACCAGAACATCACATGGAAGTACAGAATAGTCTTCATACAGTTGGAGGTAAAAGCTCTGTAAGACCTCTTGTAACGACAAAAGGTGAATAACAAATATATGGGTACATATTAGGACTAGGGGGAAGTCATATAGTAAGGGTATACCTGACGGCGGCCATCTTAAAATCCGCCATTTTGAATTAAGGTTAAGTTTTTAAAATAGGAATAGGGTCATGTGATACATGATTTAAGGCGCAAATTTAATCAGAAGAACAATGGTAACGTTAATTTTGATTTACGCGCAATTGGTAAAAAGTTACAGGGAAATTAAATATTGTTGCAGCATATATATTAGTCCTTTACTCCACCTTGTAAATTTCGTGTTAATGATAATAATTAAATAAAAAGCAGGTGGATAAATATTAGGTCTATGGTAAGAGTTGCCTTGATGGCGGCCATGTTCAAATCCGCCATTTTGAATCAGACAAAAGTTTTAAACAAAACGCATAACATTGACACCTTATTAATAGCAAATTTTAGCATAAATCCAATGGTATAACCATTTTTGCTTTATCATTAACCAGCATTTGTTATCGCATAAACAAGTTGTATATTAAGGAAAAATGACCAAAGTGGAATGGAGTCATAATTGAACTTGGATCTTTCTTTCTCAATTCAAGTCCTCAAGTCAATCAATATGTAGTTCAGAAAATAGTGCATGACTTGCACAAATGCTCTGCTCACAGTGAACACACCTGACAAAGGCAATCGAGTTACACTTGACACATTTGTCGTTAACAAGTCCGTCAAAGTAGTAGTCGTAAGCAGCGATCCAACGTCCAGATTCTTCATTCAAATATCCAGCCTGATTGAAAGCGAATCGAATCATATTACGAAAACGAGGAGCACTGAACTGGTAAATTGTAAACGACTGAAGTTGTATGAACCTATCACGATGCCATATGTTCACGTCACTTTCTGTTACTGCTGTATCAGTAATGAAACGAACAAATGCTTTGTACGGGCGAAAGAAGTGAACATCTAGAGGCTGAATCACGCCAGTACAACCACTAGGTATAAGTCGCTTGATCAGTGTAACTCCTTCGGACACACTGTGACGAAAGAATGTCGTCTTTGTTTGCACTCCACGAATAAAGTAATAGCAAGATTGTCTTTCTAAAAATGGTGATGATAAAGCAAGAATGGTTATACCGTTGGATTTATGGTAAAATTTGCTATTAATAAGGTGTCAATGTTATGCGTTTTGTTTAAAACTTTTGTCTGATTCAAAATGGCGGATTTGAACATGGCCGCCATCAAGGCAACTCTTACCATAGACCTAATATTTATCCACCTGCTTTTTATTTAATTATTATCATTAACACGAAATTTACAAAGTGTGGTAAAGGACTAATACATATGCTGCAACAATATTTAATTTCCCTGTATCTTTTTACCAATTGTGCGTAAATCAAAATTAACGTTACCATTGTTCTTCTGATTAAATTTGCACCTTAAATCATGTATCACATGACCCTATTCCTATTTTAAAAACTTAACCTTAATTCAAAATGGCGGATTTTAAGATGGCCGCCGTCAGGTATACCCTTACTATATGACTTCCCCCTAGTCCTAGTATGTACCCATATATTTGTTATTCACCTTTTGTCGTTACAAGAGGTCTTACAGAGCTTTTACCTCCAACTGTATGAAGACTATTCTGTACTTCCATGTAATGTTCTGGTAGCTGTATCTCCTAAACCCCTGGAGCTTCGCACCTAAAACTTCACTGAAATACTGACCACATTTAGTACTACTTTCTCATATGTGTCTCAGTCAGCAACTCGATTCACCCAAACGTAAGGTTTACTTGTGAGTAATTGTATTACTTTTACATGCTTATATTACAATACAAAATGCTAAGAAGAGGATAATACTCTTAATGCTAAAGTAAAATACTCAATGATACAAGATTAGTATGAACAATTCTAATATATAGTATGGAATAATCAATTATGGACACGATACGCAAAATCGCACTGCAATTACAATATTACTTCGCTTCTGGTTTTGATTGGTTTGTTTACTTTTGTGTATTTTCTTGCTTTTATTGTTCTAATGAGATATTTTGGCAAACACAGGGTTTCATATGCAAGAAATCATTTATAAGTATAACCCTGTACATATATTCATATTGTAGACTTGTTATTTATATAGCTGTATATTTGAGTTTATAATGTTGATAATTATGATATCTTGATTAAATTTATATATAATGTTATTATAACAGGATATTTATGATGATGATTTTATTCAAGGATTAGCAGATTCTGTTCAGTATTAATGTAGGAAGATAATCAAGGAAACAAATCAAATATTTCATGGTCCTCAGCTAAGAAACGTAGAAATCAAAAGTTAGAGTAATTTTAACGCATAGTAGGAAAGGCATTAAGATTATGAACTTAAGATCTCATACTAAAATAGTGTCTCAGTGCCCTAAAATAGTGTCCCTAAAATACTTCACACTTTTATTTAGCTCTCGCTCTTCTGGACAAATTTTCTGGGAGAAAGCATGCTGATGAGAGCTTAGAACCTTAGGCCCAACTGTCTTGCCTTCCATGCCTTAAGAGAAAATGAAATGAAATCTTTAAGTTTTACGTCCCACGGTTATGCCGCTTAGGCTAAAGGAGACGGTGATGATGAGAGATGAGTGAAATGGTGGAATGAAGAAAGTGGGAGGAAACGGGAGAACCCCGAGAAAACCCACGAGCACAGTGTTTGTCCACCACAAAGTTCACTTGGCAGGAGCAGGGTTTGAACCCAGGCACCAGAGGTGAACACTCTACCACTGAGCCACCGCGCCCCCCATGCCTTAAGAGGTCCTGCCCTATATTCCTTGAGTTGTTTAGCCAAGGATCATGAAAAACTTGATTTATTGACTTGATGATCTTGATACCATGGTACTGAACAGGATATACTAATCCTTGAGTATAATCATTATCATTGCCGTAAATCTCTCACCATCATTGGCAAGTCACTTCACGCAAGTTGAGAAGCTTCCATGCATTACGTCATCAATTAACCTTCTAGCCTTAGAGTATCAATTACCCATTTTAATGTTAATACCGTCAACCAATTATATTCTTTCTCTCTTTCCTCTTTTTCCTTCTACCTCTTTCTATTATAACCCTCAGGGTGTCATTCACTTTCAAACAATCTCTTCCATTTTTTTTTAGCTAAATCAAATATTGTGTTTTTCGCTAATATTCCTAGCATTCCCTTATTGGTTTTCATTTGACTGTTGATTTTGATGTCGCATAGTTTCGCCTAACCAATTATCTGACACTTTTATGGCACATAAGATATATTTATGTCAGCCATTTTAGGCGAAATAAGGATACTCGTTTGGCCTAATCCACGTTTTGCCTAAAATGGCTTACCATAAAAAAATCGTGGCGATAAACTGGAGGGAAATTTTTCGAAAAAAATATTCCCTACTATGTGAAGAACTTAGAAATACAAATTAGTTTTCCTATAACTAATTTGTAATAGGACTATTTGCTTTCGGAAAAATGTTTCGACAATTGTACAGTTACTTTTCCGTTCCATTTTGAGAATATTAATGCCCTCACATAGTGTATAGTGGCTATATTTCAGATGAGAGAAAAGCAAGTTACACCTGTTATTAATTTTGTTTAAAGGTGAGTGCTGTTCAAAAGTAACTTTTAGTTTGCAGTTTGTTTTCAAATATCTGATATTGTCAAATGATACTGCTAATCGGTATGTTAAAAGAAATATAGTTTTTGTGTTTCTTCTTATAATGCAAAAGTTATTTTATTGTAGGTTTTGCTGATTTTTCAGGATTTCATTCCAGTTTCAATGTTTTTTTTTTTAACTGTTAATACATTATAAGGGATCCTATTGTGATTCTATTGTAATTATAATTCGTATGAAATTTGTAAATATTTCGAGCTAGATCTGACAGAAGATCCCTAAATTTGATCATAACTTAACAATGGACAACTGTGATCGAAATGACTCTGACAAATCGCTCCACTGACAAATTGCTCTTTGGATAATTCCACAATCCAAACATCTCAATGTGATACTAACAAAGAAAGAAGAAAAGTATATTTCAATTCTTATTATTACTTTTGAAATTACAACTTTTGAGTTGAATTTCCACTCGTTTCACTTACTACCTGGAATGTCCATAGCATAAGTCTCTGAGATGTACAATGAGATTGAAATCGGAGCTTCTCAGTGGTTCTTTTAACAAGAAGAAGTGGAATGTTCCTCCAAACAGGTGGTAGCCAACGGGATCTGTTAGGAGGGTGGTTGTCCTGCTGGTACACTCCATTTCCACTCCTATGACGGAAATAAATATTGTTGACTCCGGAGATCTTCGTACTTCGATACAATACGGAGCAGTAGTAGGTACCAAAGGTCCAAAACATTGCTTACAGAAAAACATTCTAAATCAACATGGAGTCTCCATTATCTTGTACAGTTCGAACCTGACATGATTTCGTTGGGTTGGCACCAAATTGAAATCGAGACTCATCGCACCATGCTACTCGTTTTCATGGTCCAGTCACGGCATTCTGTTGCCAGTGTAAGACATTAACCGCAGTGACGTATAATGACAAGTGGTAACCTCGTGGGTGGCTTCTGAAGTCCACACGATGAAGCAAACGTTGTCTACTAACTATCCGGCTGAACCCCTTATTCAGTTGGGTGGCCGTCTGGACTAATGTTTACTTATGTTCGGTGCAGTAAGCAAAGTTGTGAAAACATTTATACCTTGTTCTCTTATATGAGTTTCTTTTTACAAACTCACATATAAGATTTCCAAATTATGCAGATTCAATATTGAAACCGGAAATATATTTATAACTTCCAGCAGCAAGAGTGATAATGTGAGACATGCAACCTGTTTATCGGAAGCTGAATTCTCATCAAAAACGATTTCTTGTTATCTCTTATGATTTTTAATATTTTGGAATCAATATTAAAACCTGAAGTTGAACTAGTTCTTACTACTTCTGGCTTCAATAGAAGAATGAAGCTGAGATGAAATCTATTCTTAAGATTTGGAATCCATAGCATAAATCGTTTGGATCGATAAAGAACGTATCATATATATATATATATATATATATATATATATATATATATATATATATATATATATATATATATATATATATATATATATATATATATATATATATATTCGTATATATACATCTTCATAGTAAATACATAAAGGAGTTTTGGTAATCCTAACTCCTTGAAAATAGTTAATATAATATTAATCTATATATTTTAAATTTCTTAATTCTTCATATACTAGGGAAATTTCTCTTATAATTTCCCTCTAGTTGAATTTCCACGAATTGTTCTTATTGTCCGCCAGTTTAGGCGTAACGAGCATTAGGCCAAACGAAGATCCTTTTTTCGCCTAAAATGGCGGACACAAATCTTATCATTTATGTGTCATAAAAGTGTCAGATAATTGGTTAGGCGAAACGAGGATTAGGCCAAACCTGGCGACACGGTTGATTTTCTTCATTATTCTCCATACAAACATATATAAGGTTTTTATGTAGTGTCAATGTTTCTGACCTGTGAAATACAATACTTCACGTGAAATATTTTATAAGTCTTTTTCTTAACTCTTTATTCAAACACCCGTATTTATTCTTCCTTAAATGCTTCTGTTACGATCTCTCTTCTTGTTTTTATCGTCTTTCATTTGATTTTTACTTTAAAAACCAACACAAGGATACTATATATCGTACGCGGTCGATGAAACTTTTCCGATATTGACCAAAATTAGGATCGCGATACGCATGAACTTAGTATATACTTAAAATATGATGTGCAAGTCTTCGGTTATAGAGTTTTTGGCCATAAAATTTGGGTTTGGACTTAGTAAAATGAATAAATTTCACTAAATCGTGATCGATAAAACCCATCCAATGTTAACCAAACTTGGCATGGTGATAAACGATGACGAGCTTCGTACACATTCTAGTACATTGTGTAATATTTTGGTGTATAGATTTGGTTTCTTAGTTACTGACAATCGAAGTTGGGTTTGAACTCACAAGGGATGTGCATGATCTTGAACTCTCAGAACAGCACAAAAATGTGCTTGATTATAAATTGCTCATCCCAAAAACATTGATATGAGCCATTCATGCAAAAAATGCAGCTGTTGTCTGATACCGCATTCGACTGTGGCATGTTGTACCTGCACGAACAAGTACTTACTCTAGCTATATGAATAGTATAGCTGCAGTAGAAGGCTTTCTTTTGAAGTTTTCGGTTGTGAGTTAGAGTGTAAAGAGTGTACATCTGTATCATGAGGCGAATTAGTCCCATGAATGTTATCAAGCTGTTCAAGGTAAAGATGCGACGTGCTGAATATGGAAACGTAATCCGAGACAAGGATATGAAGTTCGCGAATATGTTATAACCACAGACCGAATGTTAGGCAAAATGCTTATTCTTTAATATTAAAGATATGATTAAAAATAAAGTTTTATAGTGTTATAGTTTCAATCTGAGCCAATTTTATTTAGCCTATTTCGCACCTTCGTGCCCAAATAATTGCTTTAGTGCCTAAAGTTGCCTATTCTATGCATTTGGTTCAAAATAAGACTTAATTAATTAATTAAAATATATCTAATTTGGTATTTCAAGAAATGATTCTGCTTCTTCCGAGAAATGTTGATTTTAACGTCCCTTTCAGCAGAGAGGCTACATGAGACGGGACATACTGATGATTACCAGTAACGTGGAATCCGAACCACATGAGCTCCTGCCGAGAATCGAATCCGGGTCTCCCACGCCAAGGGCGCGCACCCTATCCGCTTAGCTAGGAAGGAGCTCAGCATCGGTGATTGGAATAATAATATGGTCCAATCAGTCACCTCTCTCCTTGTTCGTTTCAGTAACAATCCAGGCTTCGGGCTGATATTAAACATTTCAGAGGTGTGGAAATGGCTACGGCAGCAATTTCGTAGTATTTTGTTACCATGTTTATTATTACTCTCAATGGATGAATTTCTGCCCATGATTATATGGACTTTTGAAGTGTCCAAGCTCATCCTATAGGCTAGTGCAAAATGTATCCTTTCAAGCTGAATGTGTGCCAATACACACAGCCAGATCTGTTCAGGAGTAGTTTGAGGAAGAGGAACATTAGGATAAGTTTCAGCATCTCTCCTGGCCCGCTCAATCACCTGACTTCATCATTATTGAACATATACTGAGTTTTCTTTTCTCCTCGTTATTCGCTGACACAATTGAGAGCAGCCCAGCGTGAAGAAAGACTGAAAATGATTCGTGAGTCATATACCTCAAATCTGCGACTACGGGCATACTACGGGCTAAATATTGTCAAATCGTCGTAGAATCAGTTAAGAATCCAAGAATTTCTCTTTACAGTTTCTTGCTCATATGCAGATTCATATTGTTATACATATTCTTCTTAAGAAATATATAGAATAATTTCCTCAATAGTAGATATTTAAGTCATATCTATGTATACCTACAGTAGCAATATCATAATAAGGAATAACGCGATAATGTTATCTTACAGTCACCGAAAGAAAAACTGATTTTGTGTTGTAAACTAGGCGCCTCTGCTCAAACTTCATCCGCGTTTTCTAAATAGAAAAGTTTGTTCAATGATAAAAAGAAAGAGAATGGAGACCTTTATTGATTGTTACAAGCAAACAAGAAATCGTGTTTTTGATGTCAAATCTCCATTTTAAGTGTCTCAATGAAATTTTTACTTCTGTACTAGCTCAGAACAGTGGATAAGGGCAACATTCGGACAAAAACAGGGAAAAGAAGGAAGTAAATATGTATATAAACTTCTATTTTTAAATCAGACACAGAATATCAAATCCACGTTATTAGTTGAATTTCAAGGCGTGTTTTAATAGTTCCAAAAATACTACCACAAATGCTACATTTTAAAAACAATTTTACGATACGAAAATTGTCCAAAGAGTAGACATTATCAATCAAGAGATCTCATTGAGATGACCAAAATGATATAGGTGAATATAAATTCTCATGCGTAGTTTTCGAGAGACGATTTTTCTGTAAAACCTTAAAATTGATGTTGAACGATAACCACGTAAGTTATTAAGATGTATTTGATACCAAACTATATGGTTAATGAGCTATAACTTAAAATAATCACTAACTCATAAACTATATTTTTTGTTTAATTACTGTATTGTCTAAAGATAAGAAATATACAGCTACGAGATTTTTAGACTAAAAAACCGGAACCTCAAATGAAAATTTACAGTATAATTCAGAGATGGAGTTGGTCAATGAAAATTTTATCCACCACCCACTGTGACCCATTCTGACCCATGACCCACCACCCACCGTGACCCACTCTGACCAACCATGACCCACTCTGCTCTACATCACACTATGAACCATCACCCATCGTGACCCACTATAAACCATCACCTATCGTGACCCACTCTGACCTATTACCCACCAAAACCCATAGTCATCAACTCTGATCAATGATCCATGCCTTCCTTGTAATAAAACAAGGCTGTGAAATTATCACTAATCGGAGTTTGAATTTCTACGATCAATCGCTCAAACGCCGCTCTGTCACAATACCAGTTGACAGGGCCGGATCTAGGAAGGGTCAACTCGGGGCATTTGCCCCGGGCGCAGCTGGTTGAGAATATGTAGGGGTACCATTTCGATGCAAAATTGGGAGGAATGGGGCAGATTTACGTCTTTGCCCCGGGCGCAATATTTAGTAGATCCGGCCCTGCCAGTTGATCTCATCTTTACGATATGAAATGGTAAACTGTTTGTCATGAGCCAAATTACGATGAATTTCAATTTAATTATAATTATTTCCTTGTTGAATTTCAGATACTTTTCCGTGGAAAATAGGATAAAATTTGAAAGTCTCAAATCAAGGTAAAGTAGCCCAACGTGAAGGGGAAAAATGTAAAATTCGACTGTGTCTCGATAGCCAATTAGTAAATCCTATTGCTATTATTATAATTACAAATATCAACATCCAAAAGTTCCTTAAGTTCTTTTTTAATTTAGATATACTCATCTCAGATGAGTAAATAAAAACAAATGAAAAAGGAAGAAAATAGAAGTCTTGATAGTAAAACGCACAAGAAGTCACCAGTATTCAGAAGATGCTGTCTACAATGCACTGAGCAGAGTGGGTCAGTGGGTCATGGTGGGACGTGAGTCGTAGTAGATCACGTCCTGTTGACTCACTCATAAATCTTGATTCACGACCCATTGACCCACTCCGTCTCTGGTATAGTCATAGTTATGCACTTGCTTACTTTTGAGTAGCATAATTAATTTAAATAATAGGTTATCAATCACCAAAAGTGACTAATGAACACCACATGAATGATATCAATTTACGTATGTTTTCAAGAAAAACCCGGAACCTTTGGAATTTTGAACAAATTTCAGAGAGGGGAACAAATTAGGTAAATCTGGGACTGTTCTGGCTAAACCAACAAGTTTTCTCGTCTTGTCTCCGTAAATTTTGTAGAAGTTTCGTCTCGTTTCGATTTTTGAAGAGTTCTTTCTCGTCTCGTGTCGTTTTGTAAATTTATGTACAATATTTATGCCCTAATTTTTTCGTAATTTCATCTACAAGTTATCAAAATCTCTCTGTGTCAAGAGAAGTTCATGAAGTATATAATATAATTACATTTAAATCATATTTATTGTCGAAGTGTATTGTGTAATGACTTGCGCGTCTTTAAACGTTGGTAAATGTTTTTCATTGTGTTCCTACAATCACTTTATCATTTTATAACTTCTATACTATAAATCATCTAACACTGAAACTGTGCCTAAGATTTAAGAAGATTTGGGTGAATTACTGTTGCCCACGAACTCTAAATTTCACGTCTTGCCTCGAAAACGAGACTAGAATTGTCATGTTTCTCTCCTCATATCAAATTTAAGAAATTATATACCCTATCTCGTTTCGTGGGCAACATTACGAACATACTACTCGTACTTGTAAAAGATAATATCCAAAGTTTACAGTGAGTAACTTTATAATACACGCGAAATACATCTTCCAAATGTTATATCATTCTGTAACATAATTACAAACACAATGCAGCTAACAACATTCAGAAATTTCAGAAAATCTATGTCTTTTTATTCGCAAATAAGGGAAGTGCTCTCAGTTGGTATGGTGTCACAGTTCATTCTTATATGTACGCGTGAGATGAACTTGAGCGCTGATCATGAGGGTCAAGGAGATCCGGTCTGAGGTTTGATTGGGCCATGTGTTGGTATTAAAATCCTCATTGATGTTTTGATCTGATAAATCCGAGCAGAACAATATTTTATCTTTTTAAATTACTTTCGATGGCGATGGAAGGGACATAAAGTATGGCAATCGTGGAAAAATATCGATATTCGAGATTTCAACGGGTTTACACGTCTGATGATCCCCTGCAAGTCGTTCCGAATTGTATATGGTTTGGTAAAGTAATAATAATAATAATAATAATAATAATAATAATAATAATAATAATAATAATAATAATAATAATAATAATAATAAAGATAAAGATAAAGAAATAAAAATGAAAGTTGGAAGTAGTGATAGTGCAATATCAGACGATAAAGCGAATAGTAAACTCTTCAGTCTCTTATTAATCGCATCAGTTGACAAAAGTTTACATATTCTAACAAATAAACTATTTACTCTGTCATGAATGGTCAAGCACAAATTAGAAGTCTGGATAGATGTGCATACAGCTTTCTGTGGGTATAATTTCTATTTATTCCATGCGATTTGTGATCATTCCACTTTACAAATAAGGGCATTTTGTTCATGTAGCAGACCAATCCAGAGATTGATAATATTTTTGAGCTAAAAAGAACAAACCGATTTTGTCACAACTGATGATTAGTTCTTTAAATGAATCTAGAAAAATGAACTAACGGAACCAGTTCCTCTATTTTTGTTATCTAAATTATGAATGTTACAAACTACATAGGGGAAATATAAGTGAACTCTTCGTTCAAAAGGACGCAAACAGAGATTCTTAAGAAAAAACGTAACGTTGGTCAGGAAACTAGTTAAAATACTATGACATATAATACGTATACTACAGTGACAAATATTTGAATTGTTTATCCTTATAATTAATTAGCTTACCTCTTCCTAATACATTAGTGAAAATACCGTATACAATAAAATACTGTTTTTAATTCCATTTTACACTTTTCCCTCTCTTTTCTTTCAGATCTAATTTATCCGTTTAACATCAATAAAATATATCATAGTCAAATAGTTTTATCTTTCTCATACCAATTTCACCCTCAGAATGCCAATATTGAGTTCAAATGAACCGAATATTCAGAAATTTTGTAATATTTATTTATTTATTTTGTATGTCTATTTTAATTATTGTGCACACATCTGATACTCAATGTATTTTTCGTTCCCCTTTCCAGAAGTTTTTTTTTTTTTTTTTTTAAGTTACATTCATTAGTTTGAAAAGAGTAATATTATCGCCGTTGACTGAATCTTGACCAAATCGGCGGCTTTAGCGGGGCCGGGTAGGCACGGGCCTACCTAAAAATTTTGAAATACATATAAACGCTAAAAGATTCAATAAAATAAAATAAAGATTAAATATATTTTCCACTATTTATATTAATGGTAGATAATTATTTAACGAATAGCATAAACCATTACTGTAAAAGTATTTCCTACTTTCATTAATCAATCAAATGTGTATATGTATCCAGAAGCAAGGGAGCGGGCCTACCCAAAATTAAAATCCTAAAGCCGCTCATGGACATTTCATGTAAATTTGTAAATTTTAACGAATTTGCAGTGAGCTATTCTTACGTTGTGCCTTATATTAATAACAATGCTTTATTTAAACACAGTAACGTGTTTTCTTTATGCGTTCTTGATACATATGTATTAACATACCGGTATATATATATAAGGCTGAATTTAGAGGGTGTGCACTGGTGTAAATATACATTATCTAACATAAGAAAAAAAAGCAACACTTTTAGAAACTTCTGCTATTATGTTTCCTTTGGGGCTTATAAAAAAGCAGAGCTTTTCAAAAACAATAGGTCGATTTCCTGAAGGTTGAAGGAAAAAAATCATCAAGCAAAGCAATATAACAGTAGTCAAGTAGAAAAGAAAACAGAAACCAGGAGGAGAGGACATTTTTTTTTCCTGCATATCACTTGCGACCCTCTTTAAAATACTCCTTCACCCGTTCTATATACCAGTGTTGTTAGGGGTAAAGAATAGAAAATGAAATCATTTATCTTAATACAGCTTTAAAATTTTTTAACTAATAGCAAAAATCTCTGAAATTTTTGCATCATGCAAATATCAACAGAGGGACAGTGTCTTGCATTCGCTATGATGTCACAGGATTATCAGTGTTGCTAACCTAACATAAAGCTGTATTTTTCAAAGGATACTACATCAGCTTATTATATATTTCAAATTTATATGTAAAAGGAAAACATACAAATTCACACTTGTCATGTAGTTTTGCTACCTAAATACGCTACAGTATCACAGAAAAATAATCAGATTTTGGAAGATCCTACAGTAGTAATAACGCAAGTAAGACGGACGAGATAATGTATATCCAGAGTACTATAATGTGGAATACTACAGTCATCATATGGCGTATTCTGAACAAGTAGGTACAAAGTTACAATGACTCGAAAAATTATTTTTTTAAAGGGGTTTATTTCGAAAATATATATATATATATATATATATATATATATATATATATATATATATATATATATATATATATATATATATATATATATATATATATATATATATATATATATATATATATATATATATTGTAAGTTTTTGTTTAGATGAGTATCAAATCGATCACATACATGGTTTTCAATAGACATAAAGATTATAATGCCGCTTAGAGTAATTTGAGATTTCATACTATTCGAGAGATGAAAAAATGGTAAAATTTGATATATTGCTTAAAATGGCGCATTTGTGGATTTTTGTTTAAAACAATTTTTCATTTACTTTGCTTCTGTAGGCTCTAACATTACAAAAATAATTTTTAGTAGAATTAAAACAAGTTCTCGGAATTACATAATTTTAATCATATAAAAAACTGTTCATACTCTAACAGTTTTAACCACATCACTAGAACGGTTTGAGATATCAAATTGCTGTAAACGCTATTGCAATCTTCATATCCATTGGAAACCAGCAATGCAATGGAAGAAGTACTTATATAAGCAGTTTTGTGAAATAAAGACTCTTAAAAAAATCAAATTTTCCATCCCTTGTAATTTTGTTCGTATTCAATCAAAATCCGTCATATCAGATCATAGTATTAGACAGTACAATACCTTGAATATACATTGCTCCATCCGTCTTACTCGCGTTATTACTGTTGTAAAGGACAACAAAATTTGGATGATTGTAATACACCCTCCATTCCAAAAGAAACCGAACGTTTTAAAAAAACAAAAAAGCAATGTACATTTTGGAACAAATCATTTTTATTAATCAATGTATTCCCCTTCTGCATCGATACACATATTTGCACGCTCCAACAACTTGTCAAACGACTTCTCCATGTCCTTTATTGGAATGGTCTTTAGGACGGCGGTCGTCGCCTTCTCAATGGCATCAATCGATGCGTGCCACTTTCCTTTCATCGCCAAATGCAGTTTCGGGAACAGATAGAAATCGCACGGAGAGAGATCTGGTGAATAGGACGGATGATGCAACCGAATCATGTGATTTTTGACCAAAAATTCAGTTACAAGTCGCGAACGATGTGATGGTGCATTATCGTCCAAAAGAGTCCAACTGCCGATTTCGCGATATTCGGGCCGAATACGACGAATTCTTGCCAGCAAACGCTTCATGAGCCCAAGTAAAACTCTCCAGTGACTGTCTGGCCGGGCTGAACAAATTCTTTGTGGATAATTCCTTTTGAATCGTAAAAACAAATCAGCATCACCTTAACTTTTGACTTCACCAAGCGACATTTTTTGGGTGTTCCTTCATCCGGCGCTCTCCATTCAGCACTTTCCCGCTTTGTTTCGGGCTCATATTCAAAACACCACGTCTCGTCACCAGTTACAATCGATTTCAAGAAGTTTCGATCCTGCCGAGCACTTTTAACGATGTCTTTGCAATGCGCAAGTCGATCAACTTTTTGGTCTTCGGTGAGTTTGTGTGGTACAAACCGCGAATTAACCTTCTTAAGGCCCAAAACTTCGGTCAAAATGCGGTATGCGGTTGTTTGAGGAATGCCTAATTCCATTTCAATAACTTTCACCGACGATTTTTTGTTATGTTTGATGAATTCACGCACTTTTTCGATGTTTTCTTCCGATAATCCGGTTCTGGGACGGCCTGATCTTTCGTCATCATCCAGCGTCTCTCTACCCGATTTGAATCGCCTGAACCACTCGTAAACTTGCGTACGGGATAGACACTCATCACCATATGCATTTTGTAGCATTTGGTGCGTTTCACTAAAAGTTTTACCCAGTTTAACACAAAACTCAATTGCAGCTCGTTGTTTGAAACTCATTTTCCGACCGATGTACACAACACACTGACAGTTGAAACGCAATAACTTTGTTGCCGTGCATCCAAATGTCATGACATTTATACCAGTTGTCAATGAGGGACTACGCCATCTACCGGTAAAATATTACAACAGATGTCACTACTGGTACTATTTGTTTTCAAAAGTTCGGTTTCTTTTGGAATGCAGGGTGTATCTAGCATTCTTGGTTTGCATTGTTGAATAACAAATGTAATATTGTAAGTTTTTGTTTAACATTTAGATTTAAAATGTGTAATAATTTGACGTAGTTCTACTTGAAAAAAAAAAAATAACTCTGTGTTGGTTTGACAACACTGTTAATCTTGTGGTATCATAGAATATGCTAAACAAAGTTACCCTGCCGATATTTGGAGGGTAAAAATTTCAGCATTTTTTGGCCATTAGTTTAAACGTTACAGGAGAGTATCAAGAAAAATAGTTCACCCAATATATATAATAAGTTACTGTATTTGTATAAAGCATTATTATTACTATAAGATACAACGTAAGAATAGTTGACTGCAAATTTGTCTAAATTCACAAATTAACATGAAATGCTACGATTTGGTCAAGATTGAGACAACATTGATAATATTAGGGTCTACTTTTTTTAAAAAAAAAAACTAATGAATATAACTTTTAAAAAATCTTCTGGAAAGGAGAATGAAAAATACATGGAATACTAGACGTGTACGAAATAGTTAATGTAGACACAATAAATAAATAAATAAATAAATAAATAAATAAATATTACAAAATTTCTGAGTATTCTGTTCATTTGAACTCAATATTGGCATTCTGAGGGTTAACTTGGCATGATAAAGATAAGACTGTATTTGACTATAATTTAATTTGTTATACAGATGTCAAACAGAAAAAATAGATCTGAAGGAAGAGAGAGAGAAAAATGTCGAATGTAATTATAAAGAAACAGCATAGTTTACGGTATTTTCACTAACATATTAGGAAGAGGTAAGCTACAGGCGTGTTCAAATTATAAGACTCACGCGCGAAAAATGCAAAGTTGACGTAGGAGTCCTAATTTCAGAGTTCTAGAACATTTAATTTAAGGGTTAAATCACCAATATAGTATCCGTCATTTGTTTATTGTACAGTTGAAGTGGTGATATCACCGTTGAATAGCAAATGGCATTAGTGCGTGGTGGAGGGGGGATTCTGAAAGTGGTGTTTCAGTTGTAGATAGCTATTGTGGTTCCTATCAACAAGTTACAGTCTGAAGTGTTGTGGTTGCTGTCGTAAGAAGTTACGACGTTCAAAGCGTTCAGCAGTTCGAATGGACCAGTTTAAAATGATCTTGACGTGTTTCATGTATCAATCTTTTATTCTGTGAAGTTCTGTAATCGCAGCATAATGGGAAAAGCAAGGAACCTTTCTATGCGTAAAGTGGAAGTTCTGGTGGAAAAAAGATATGTATAGCGACAAATTGCTTGTAGAGTTGGGATAGAACAAAAATATGTGAGTAGAACCTCTGTTGGAATGAACAAGAGCTAAAATAGGGTTGGGAAGTGTGAGAGAAAACCAAAGCTACAGCTAAGACGTATCAGGAAACTAAAAAGATTGGCTCTGGGAAACGAAAGTGCAACTTCTAGAGACTTAAGCATAAAAATGGCTGAGTATGGCGCAGACATTTGGCTTGAAAGTGTTGAAGGATTCTTTGTGCCGAGGGAATAAAAGCACGCCATCAAGAAAGAAAACAAAAATTAGAGTCTACTTCAATGATGGCAAAGGAGCGCCTAGAATGGGCATGATGCCTAGAATATTGGACTGCTGACGATTGGAGAATAGTGTCTTTCAGTGGTGAATCATGTGTCTTCGTGTCTGATGAATGTTCACAATATGTGCGACGTTGACCTGGGAGAAATTCAAGTTGGAATGTCTTTAATAAATCGTGAAACATCCTACTTCAGTCATAGTCTAGGACAGCGTTTCCCAACCGGTGTGCCGCGGCACACTGGTGTGCCGTGAATGGGCCGCTGGTGTGCCGCGGGAAAATCAAAACAAAATTATTAATTCTATAGAAATCAAATTGAAAGACATAAGGGAAAATGTATATTTGTATTTCACATTACTATGAACCTCTACTATGAATCTACAATTTTAAGTTTCATACTTACTTTTACTCTTGTGTACAATTTTAATGTTGAAAAAAGTATTTATCATTGTTGTGACTATTGTTGCTCCTTTATTGTTGCAGACTATTTCGTAACTTGAAATTTTAAAATATCATTCAATACTTTCGACAAAGCAAACATGCATACAAATTACCTACAGTCCCGGGGTTCGATCCCAGCCCCGCCAAGTGAACTTTGTGGTGGACAAACATCGTGTGCGTGGGTTTTCTTGGGGTTCTCCCGTTTCCTCCCACTTTCTTCATTCCACCATTTCATTCATTACTCATCATCTCCGTCTCCTTTAGCCTAACCGGCATAACCGTGGGACGTAAAACTCAAAGATTTCATTTCATTTTTTTTAAAATTACCTACATTTGTGTTTTAAAAGTAAAAGAGATTTGTTTGTCCGTTCGTTATTTAGTAATCTATCTTCTTAGTGAAAGGTTGGATACAGTTTTCGAAAAAGAAAACGTAGTTCTGAAAACCTGAGTCCAATATTTCATTGAATTGTTTTCTATTTTTAAATTAGAATGAAAAATAACCATAATGATTAACCACGGAGGAAAACCAGTGATCGAGCTTTCTTCTCTGTGAGAAAGATCATTAATCACAGAAAAAAAAATATCAGGGTATTTTATATTTACAAATAATAATATCTATGAGTGTGCCGCGAGAATTCAAGTTACGCCCGTAGTGTGCCGCAAGTTGAAAAAGGTTGGGAAACGCTGGTCTAGGATGTAATCTCTGTCTTCGGGTCTGGACAATGAAGCACGACCAGTGAACTGCTTTCCCAGATTGCAGTCTAGTTTGATGACTCACAATTCATCTTTATGCATGATGGAGCCCCATGCCACCGAGCCAAAGCTGTAACAAAATTCTTCGTGGACAACGAAATTAGTGTTCTTCCGTGGTCGGGCACTAGTCCTGATATGAACCGATTGAAAACCTTCGGAGCTTCATGAAGGAAAAGGTAAAGAAGGAGCACATTACAACCAAACATCAATTGATAGAGGGGATCAACAATTTGTGATACCATGATGCTGAATTTAAGGCAAAATATGCTAACCTCGTACATAGGATCCACAAAGGATAAAAGACTTAATAAAGAATAAGGGATTTCATACGAAATATTAATGTGTGTGAGAGAGAGAATTTTCTTGTAAGTATTCCATTCCATTTTTTTGTTTCCAATTTGGATATACACACTGTATAGTAATTATATTTGAATGCCACCTACGATTTTTTTTTTTTTTTTTTTTTTTTTTTTTGATATTGAAAAGCATATGTCACACCAACTAGAAATTAGGACAGAGTTGCAAAGTAGTAATTTGGACTAAGTTCGAACGTATTACCTCACGTAATATTGTAAGAACAGTAAAATATGCAGAAACTGAATGTTGAGTCTAATAATTTGAACACGCCTTTCCTGTACTTAGTCCCTGTATAAAGTATTTGTCCCTGTACTTAACATTATAACTGCATATTATATGTATAGTATTTTAACTCAGTTTCTGACCCGAAATGAAAAACAAGACATTTTGAACTGGTAGGTTACAGCACCGTTTGTTTAAAATAGACTTTTGAGTCAGCACGTGCACTGAAGCAGTTGCAGAGCTTGATGAAGCAGTCTTGGTGCTCCTGTTTTGGAATTGCCTCTAAAATCGCGGTCGAAGCCTTTTGGATGTCTGGCGTGGTGTTGAAACGACTTCCTTTCTACGTCAATTTCATTTTTGAAGTAGTTTGAAGTTACATTTTACAAAATATGGAGAATATGTGGGGATCGTGCTCCACGATCAATTTCATGGCCACAAATTGGCGTATCATCCTGTTCTTGTGCACGGTGCATTGTTATGAATAATATACTATTAGCATTGTCAGGGGTGCCCACAAGGGGGGGCTATGACGCAAACTGCGTCATTGAAATATTTGGGGGGGTTAAAATCTATATAAATATGTTTGATGAGGGGGGGTAAAATTAATCGAAAAGAAGATTTTTTCATGGAAGAACACCTACGGATAGACAATTGGGGGGGGGTGCGTCATAGACATAAGGGGGGGTGGGCACCACTGGCATTGTTGCCAATATTTAAGTCAAGCTCAAAGAATCTTGGCCAATAGACATTGCAAAACACCCAAATAATACACGGCGTTTACAGTATGACCCTCTGGAGTGAATTCCTTGTGTATGAAGCCTTTGGAATCGAAGAAAATAACAGAATTTTGGTTCGGCTCTTATGTATGCTCAATTTCTTCGGTTTTGGAGAACCTTGACCCTTCCATTGCGAGCTTCAGTGAGCGGATCGTACTGAAAGCACCATGTTTCGTCACCTGTTACAATGCTTGACGTAATCCTGGAATCACATCAGCTGCTTGTTTCATGTCTATGCGGTATTCGTCACTGAGTGTGTGTGACCCAAACCGCTCACAGATCTTTCATTTGCCCAAATTTTTGGTTAGAATGAGATGCACAGTGGAATTCGGAATAGATTGGAATAATGGTGACGTCATTTCCTCTCCGTTACCATGGTGATCGCCATTTTGTTTTCTATACAAACGTGAGTGTGTAAATCAAAGATTTTATAAATAGGATTTTATAAATCCTTGGTGTAAATGAGGTGTTGAGTAAACAATGGCTGTGAAATTATTTAGATTTTTTAAATACTTTGAGAACGAAGTAAAGTTGGTGGAAAAAGGTGAAAATGCTCTTGAATCAAATCACGTGTCTTCCGTAATGTATGACGGTGAATTTAAATATTTAAAAGGCAGAGTGGAGGCAAACATGGAGAACTGAAGTAGAGGTAAGTTTGTATCCATTATTTGTTAATGTAAATGCCTCTATATATTGCACAGAAGGGGAACAAACCTTATGTAAAGATCGTGTTGATTTGTCTGTACCATGTAATATTACAATTGTGTGTTCTGATCGAATCATATTTGCTCATTTATTTTGCCTTAGTAATTTTACGTTTACGATTAAGAATTTTATGTTATCTACAGAATATCGAAAATCTTTAGTAAAGAATTCTAGGATATTGCTTGTTCCATTTCAGCTCAATTACATTAATGTTTACAATCAAATACCTAACACATCACCATTTATGCATTATTTCTCAGCATTCGCTCGTGTTTGTATAGAAAATAAAATGGCGATCATCATGGCAACGAAAAGGATGTGACGTTATACTATTTCAGTCTATTTCAATGAGATCCTTGATGAGTCTTGCAGATGCCCTTGTCTACAATATCCGCCACTGTTTTAACGTTTTAATCAGTTCGCACAATCATTGCTGTCCTGGTTGTGGATTATCTTCAATGCTCTCCCGACCATCACGTAGTCTTGCATATTACGTAAACTAAAAATTCCCTCATGAGTACAGAAATTCCCTCGTCATCATTTTAGGTGGTATGAGAGTAGTCAAGATAGAATTGAACCAATTTGTTAATTTGATTTTATTCAAGTTTATTTGAGGTTGCTTATATTCTTTCTGAATGTCCTTTTAAATCTTTATTTCGTCTTTGTACACTGAGAAAAATCCGTTCTCCGGACAGCGGTATGTTGTATTGTACAAGTATATGGGATCCTCTTGCTTACTACAGAAATCAGTACGGAACATATGTTATCCGTATGCTACATAGGCACTGCCCTTTGATGTACATCATGCCGTTGCAGGATGTCTGATATCTAACAATCTTTCTTATATTACATACATATATGTATGTTACCTTCGTCAGTTATATGTTATATACGTCCATTTATATGTGAGATCCTGACCGCCTATATTGTTTCATACGTAAAGTACGTACAGATGGAGCACTTATACAGAGAGTACATGTATAAGTATAATACAGAAAGTATTATAAAACATGCATTTTCAGTTATACGTTTGCTGTAGGTCCAAAAACTACAAGATTTACAAATGTGACATACGATTTTACGTACGCCACATGCCTTGTTTTTCTCAGTGTACTCTGAACAAAGGCGCTCACGTTTTATGGGTAATGAGAGTGCTCTGAAATTGATTTAGCGATGTGCTCTGAAATTAGAGATGCAAGGGCTCGAAAAAAAAAACGGCTTTTTTTTAAGAAAAAACTCGGTTTTTTCTGCTTCGCATTTTTGCTTGGGAAATTTTGGGCTTTTTTGAAAATTTTGCTTTAAACTGATAAAGCAGACTTTGTTTCGCTTCTCTACAACAAGAAAACTCATTTAATTAGTGGTTGATGCAGATAATAATATGAAACCTCGAAAATAAACCATGAATATCAAGAAGATCTTTTAAAATTCTTAACATATTTACATCATGAATTCCAAAAGATTAACCAATATATGTAATAATATTTTAACCTCTTATATACAATAAGTACTTTAAAAAATGATACACAAATAACTAGCAAAATTGTATGGAGTATTTTTACTTCAAAATATCACACACTCTCTTTTTGAAGCAAAATACTGTAAAGAAAAACATGAGAGAAATCTGCTCATCAAGAGCTTCGTTTCGGGTGGTTCTGTACATTCTTGAAAATTTTCAGTTAAGTTTTAACTTTCATATACATTGTATGAATATTTCGAACAAATTTTTCACTGATTGATCACATACGTAATAATCTGTTACCACCTATCAGGTGCTTTGGATCTGCAAAATCGGTAAAGCTCCAAATTCTGTAATGCACTGACTGTTCCTTAAGCTTGTTCAAAATCAGGAAAGTATAGAATTTTCTGTTCATGGATCATATACATAATAGACGGTTCATTTGAGCGTATGGTTTCCTAGGCTGTAGAATATATAACCACCATCACGGTTTACCCAGTCCTGAAGGTTTCTGAATTTTTAACAAGAAAATTCAACATATCGTTACGAAACTTTTTTTTAAACAAAAAAGAAAAACTATGGAATACATTTAAAAAGAGTGAAAGAATCAATCACTGTTAATTCACAAGAAAGACGACAAAATTGATTGTAATAATTATCGAGGCATTTCTCTTAACATTCTATTAATAAGATTGACCCCATACGCAGATAAAATAATTGGAGATTATCAGTGTAGATTTAGTCGAAATCGGGGCCGCGGTGGCTCAGTGGTAGTGTTCACCTCTGGTGCTTGTTGTCCTGGGTTCGATCCCAGCCCCGTCAAGTGAACTTTGTGGTGTACAAGCATCGTATGCGTGGGTTTCCTCGGGGTTCCTCCGTTTCCTTCCACTTTCTTCATTCCACCATTTCATTCATTACTCATCATCACCGTCTCCTTTAGCCTAACTGGCATAACCGTGGGACGTAAAACTCAAAGATTTCATTTCATTTAGTCGAAATCGACCAGATATTTACCATTCGACAAATACTCGAAAAGAAATGGGAATATATTACCCAGTACATCAACTGATTATTGATTTTAGAAAGGCTTACAACTCGGTTAGGAGGGAAACATTGTACAACATTCTTACAGAATTTGGAATACCGAAAAAACTAGATTTATTAAGTACTTAAAAGAATCACAGAGTCCGAGTAGAAAAATGTGAGCTTCCACGTCGAGATTGACCTAAAACAAGTATATGCGTTATCGCCGTTATTATTTAGCTTTGTTCCGGAGTACGCTATAAAATCAAAGATAGGAACCAGGACCTAGAGTTAAATGGTATTCATCAGGTTATGGTGTATGCTGATGATGTAAATCTGATAGGAGAACAATCGAAAGAAATGCAGAGGCCTTATTAAACGCTCGCAGGGACATGAGTAAATGCAGAGAAATCTAAATACAAGGAAGTTCACAAGGATCGTAATACGGCAAATTATGAATGTGTTAAAATATCAATTAATACTTTCGACACAGTGGATACTTTCAAATATCTTGGATCAGTATTACCAGACCAAAATCATACTCACAAAGAAATTAAATGTCGACTGAAATCAGGAAATTCGTATTATTCATTTCAAAATATTTTGTCGTCGCGAATTCTGTCAAGGAATTTAAAGCTTAAAATATATAAAATGATAATCATGCCTGTTATGCTTTATGGTTGTGAAATATGGTCGCTTACGCTGTGGGAAGAACGCAGACTGAAATTATTTGAAAATAAAATTATGAGACGAATATTTGGACCCAAGAGGAATGGGAATGGGGAATGGCGGAAACTTCATAAGGAGGAACTACATAATTTATACGGTTTACCAAACATCGTTAGAGTCAAGTCTAGGAGGCTCAGGTGGGCAAATCATGTAGCCAGAATGGAAGAAAGTAGGAACGCTTTTAAAGTTTTCAAATCTAGGTCCAGATGGGAGGACAATATTAAGATGGATCTAGCAGAAATAGGAATACAGAGTAGAAACTGGATTGAATTGGATAAGGACAGAAGTCAACGGAGAGCTTTTGTGGCCATAGAGAAAGAGAAAGAGAATACATTAAAGTTAAGCACAATTGCACAACAAACATGAGTGAGTGGTTAGCTTTCGCGCTTCTATCGTGAAGTCCGGGATTCAACCCCGCATTCAACCATTTTGACAAAAGATTTTCTTAATTCCATCTGTGAATGTAGAGATAGTGCGTGTACTGTGAGTCCTGGTCGACTTCCTTTCTAATCGTTTTTAAATCTTTGCTATTGCTAATTTACAGCAGTCATGGATTTGCGAAGAGGGTTAGGGTGGGAATGTCTTTCGGATTGAAGCCTCTACCCCGAAATTACGGAATTTCTAAAACAAACTAAATATTAGTTTTGCCTTTACTCATTAACTTCAAGTTGTCCTCAAATAAAAAATTAGGAATTTTTAGAAAAACTAAGCATTAATAAGAAAAGCCCCTCCCAAAATACTTTTCTAAATCCGCCACTGATTATCAGTATAAAATGGTCTTCAAGGTTGTATCTGGAAGATTATAGCTGAATATACAAACGAAACGAAATATTTGTTATGCCTGTACTCATAAACTTAAGCTGCTCTTAAATAAAAGTTAGGAATTAAAAAAAAAAAAAAAAAACATTATTCAGAAAAACCCCTCCCAAATATTTTTTTAAATTCGATACTGATTATTTCTATCAAATGGTATTCAAGGTTGCGTCCGGAAGATTATTCTTAAATCATTGCACAGCTACAGTATAACGGAAGTGTGGAAGTACGCTCTGACAGATATATTGAAAAACGTACGCTCTGATGGATATATTGAAATACATAAGTTTAATTATGTGCTAGAAGCTAGAGTATTAAACCCTAAGAAATGAAACACGGATGACTAAAAAGAAATGATCTAGAGAAGAAAAAAATGTCGATAATTCAGAAGTTAAAACAAAGTTAAATAACTTCTAAAATTGCCCTCAAGTACTACGTACTTTATGTTTAATTCATAAACCATGTGCTCCATCCATCATGATGGTGAATTCCAGAGCGAAATATGGCATTTAGGTCATAAAGCCAAAATTTCCAAAATTCTCGTTTTTTCCCCAAAATGCCGGCTTTTTATGTGTAAAAAACCATCGATTCAAAAAAGCCGGCTTTTTTGCATCTCTATCTGAAATTGACACATGTTTTGCAGATTTTTCGGCAGAATAGTGAATTTGAGAGAGTTTGTTTTTCAGCCAGCTTTACAATATATGTCTACGTGGATTTTATTGCATTTTATTTAGTGTAATTGACCTACAATTGGAATGAATTTTATTTTTAATATTTAGCTTGAATACGATTGATATCGTAAAGTTTGTCGTCGATAAAATACAGTATTCCAACTTCAAATAAAACAAGAATCTAAACAAACATTCTGTAACCAAAATAGCAATAGGAGGAAAGCCCATAATATTAACTTAAATTCACTGGCGCTACAGCCTATGGAGGACTGTAGTTCGCCAGATGAGGCATGTTCAACTATTTGGTGCTCGATTAGCGCATCAGCTCCCTAGTGTCACTATTTTTTGTTTTCTAAACAAGACATTGCTACATTTTATTCAGGTAGTTCCCTAATTGCTTCATGATGCTGTTACCAATGCAAGAAAATCTGTGATTCCAATGGAAATGGAACCCGAAATCCAGACTGCGAAATCAAGGGGAGTAGGGAGAATGTCCCTCTTGCTAAAGATTTTGAGAAATAAATTTTCCCCAGTAAAGTATCCGTAAAGATGGAAGAAGTTTATATTAATTGTAATATCTTGGCAATGTCAGCTCACATTTGCGTTCACTCACAATATTTACTTCTAAAGATTTTAGAAATGAACATAAATGCAGTTGAGATTCTAGGAATGTAATAATCAATAGCTAAAATTACCAACACATTGTATTGCGCATTGAAATGAACATTGAGCTCCTCCGTGGCTAAGCGGTTAGCATACGCGCCTTTGGCGTGGGAGACCCGGGTTCGATTCCCGGCGGGAGCCCACGTGGTTCGGATTCCACGTTAATCAGTAGGTCCACGTCTCATATAGCCTTGCTGCTGAAACGGACGTTAAACTAAAAATAAATTAAATTAAAATGAAATGAACATTACATACCATATCTAGTATCAATAAAAAATGGTATACCATATCAATAATGGTATATCAATAAAAATGGTATACATCATGTTTTTCGAACAACTTTTCCGCAAACATTGACACCATATATCTAGTGTCTAAACCTTCTGAGACCAACTATTTATACATTTATTTGTAGCAAAAATGATTCAAATTGGTTAAGCCACTTTTGATGATAATGGAGGATGTCTTGAGTGTTATGCTCCCTCTGTGACGTGTCCCCTTTCGTCCACCGCGGAAAAATCAATATACATAAACCTTCCCTGATCGAAGGCCTAAACTTGTGCCAGAATTGGTTTAAATCAGTCAAACATGCGGAGAAACAAACGCCAATTCAGTTATATACTGCATATACGAGTTAGGTGTGTAAAATGACGTAACTTCAAAAACTTGATTTTGATATAAATGGAATTAAAGTTTGCTTTTTGCACACCAAAACCTATAAAATCGAGAGTCATATCGAGACACACAATCAAGATCCTTCACAACTAGTGGCGATATCTGTACACACCGATGCAAAAGAATGTATTAGAATTCTTTGGAGATAATTCAACTTTCACAATTCTGACCTATTTCTATTTACATAGATGATAAAAAAAATATTGAAAAAACAATGTAAATAGAGAAAAAGAAATGAAATTGAGTTTTACGTCCCACAGTTATGCCGACTTAACTAAAGGAGACGCTGATTATGAGAAATGAATGAAACGGCGGAATAAAGAAAGTGGGAGGAAACGGGAGAACCTCGAGGAAACCCACGCAGACGTGTTTGGAAACCACAAAGTTGACTTGGCGGGAGCAGGGTTTGAACCCCATGCACCAGAGGTGAACGCTCTACCACTGAACCACCGCGTCTCTAGAGAAAACGAGACTTGATACAAAATTACCAGTTATGCTTCCGACACCCTTCCCTCTTGTAAACTCTTTCCCCTATTCTTGTTATAGCCGGGTGCTCATCTACCATAAATTGGAAGAAATGTATCCTTCTCGTTACTAGATGCACAGTTTCTTGATTTCTGTCCCGCCTATCTTGAGATGGCCAGTCAATAGCAATATGTTCGATGTTAAAAGAATATATCATTCTATGAGAACCAAAGGAAGTAACTACAAGAATTTAATTTTTGTTTCCTTGGATTGTGAACATAATTCTGAAAACCCCACTTGGTGTTATTTGAATGTTGTTGAAATTGACTTTGTCACTGACTTGTCTGCTATGCAATAATGTATTTACCATCTTGTTAAAGCAATATTTGTTAAAAAAAAAAAAAAAAAAAAAAAAAAAACTTTTCTCCTCTCTCCTGTAAATCTACGAAAATGGATTTACGTTTCTCTGGCTCTCATACGATGATCTTGCTCCTGCTCCGCCCACGACCAGGAAATAAAACGTCATCTCCATTTGTGTGTACCTGTATACAGTATTTTTTTTTTCAGCGCTGTCGTATTTCTTTATCAAAAGTACTATTGATTATAAAATAAACTACTAAGCTGGTTTTAAAATAATAATAATAATAATAAAGTGAATGATGCAGATGAAATGACTAGTATAGTTTTCCGGTTAAGTTTACCACTCATGACTTCCAACAGCTATTGGCTGTAACATACGAACATATTCCTTATTCAAAGTTTCTTGTTGGGGATTCAATAAAATAGATGATCTGATTAGTGGATTCTTAGAAATTATATCAAGTGCAAATGCACTTGCGAAATATCTAATGCGAATTAAGACTATACTACACAATTTTCTATTTTTACAATAAATAAATAAATATTTAGTATTTTTTCGAGTAAAAACGGATTAAAGAAAACTACTTATTATCTAGAATGTTATCTTCGCCAAACATGAAATGGCAACTTCCTTAATTTCTCAAAGTAAGTCCCATCTGAGTATCATAGTTAACTTGAGTGATAAAGACATTATTTATTTTGAACACAAAGGCCACTCCTCGTGATCTGTTATCGTGAAAAAAAGGACTGGTGGCTAAGAGGAAGAAATCCTTCACCCTCCCCCATTTGATGTTGACGTTATTCGAGGTGACTCCAGGGTTATCGAAAGCAACTGGACTTTGGCAAAGAAGTTTTGCATAAAAAGGACAATATCATCATTTGAGGTCATGCCGCTGTTTATACTTCGTTTCATGACTTCTATGATTTCAAAGATTTCTTTCAGAATTTATTTCAACATGGTGTAGGCCCTATATATTGTATATATGCAAAGTGGACCATTTATCTTGATACACCCTTGGAACTTTTAAACTAATGCACAAAAAACACCGAAATTTTGCATCATGCAAACATCGGCAAAAGGACTTTGTTTAACACACACTATGATACCACAAGATTAACAGTGTTGTCGACCCAACATCAAGTTGTATTTTCTCAAATTGCACTACATCAGGTTGTTAACGAACTTTAAAAGTTTGTTACTGCAATTTCTCTCTCTCTCTCTCTCTCTGTGTGTGTGTGTGTGTGTTATGTGCATTTTTTTTTTTCAATTTTGAACCCTCCCTCGATAGAGCATCAAAAACTATCTGAGGAAGTGATGGAATATTTAGCATCATTCTTACCGTTCCCGAGATATTGGCCAAAAAATGACTGATTTCCGGAGATTTAAGGAGTCATGTCTCAAGAACTGTAAGTTATAGAGAGATGATATTGGTGTTGATCAATACCTAAGAGGATGGTGAACATTTTGGTACCAAATAGTTACCGGTGACCACTGGCTAACTGGCCACCGTTCCTCAGATATTGGCCAAAAAGTTCGAATTTACGGAGATTTAAAGAGGCATATCTCGGGACCATTTATCTTAATACCGTAGGTCATAGAAAGACGATATTTTGAGAATTTTTGCGAGAAAGAGAAAGTGCGGATACAAAGATTTATTTTTACATGTAGGAACAATCACAGTTATCCTTCCCGCTCCATCTCTCCATTCCTTTTAAGTTCGTTCTGGCAATGCTCTTGGAGCATTCTCAACTGGTTATATACAGTTGTATTTCAAATCTACATTTTAAATAAATGCTTATAACACCACACTTATCATGTAGTGCTGCTAACTAAGTGCTCCACAGCATCAAAAACAGAAAAGTAATCAAATGTTCTTCGGATTCTACAACAGTAATAACGCAAGTGAGACGGGCGGGATAATGCACATCCAAAGTACTACTTTTGGGTGTAACTTTGTGGCAGTAGCGTAGCCAGGATGTGTGTTTGGGGGTGACCCAAGTGCTGTTATAGGTACATATAGACAAATTACCAACAAAAAATATATAAACATAAAAATATATAAAAAATTACAAAGTACCAAAGTACATTGTCGGACCTCTTTGGGGGGCGGCCCCTCTGATCCTTCCCTTCGCAACGCCACTGCTTTGTGGTATCACAAAGTATGTCAAACAACGTCCTGCTGATAGTTGAACGGTACAAAATTTCAGCCCTTTTTGTACATTATTTTAAAAGTTACAAGACGTATCAAGATATATGGTTTATGTTGTATATATAAGGAAACTATGCAAATATCGCCACTAGTTCGAAATATTGGAAATAATTCATTCATTTTCAACAATAGAGAGAAATAAATAATATAATACATCAACTACCTAGAACCTTGTTCTTAAATGACCACCAGCTGAATATTCATTACTGGAAACCATCTACAATTCATTCTTGATTTTCATACAGTCGGTGAAACGGCGATATTGCAGGCACTTACAGGATTTACAAAATAGAAAAATGCATTTGAGTCGTAGTTTTTCATCCCAATTTTAGAATAGACCATCATTGGTGACACAATAAAGAAGTCTACAGCAAATAACAATACACAATGAGCCATTAATTTTAACAAATACCTCCAGTTAGTATGAAAACAATATTCCTTCTCTATGAATTTACCTAATATAGATATATTGTGACTAAACTATTCATCGTCCAACAATGAACAGACGTCTTCACACTCCTGAGAGAGTCCAGCTAGTGACATACACTACTCTAACGCAGAGTTTTTTATGAAACCACATCTTACATTCAACACATTGAATAAGAATGTTTTGTCTTCTTGCAGGTAATAAAACTCCTCACATTCACCACAAAAATTGCCTTTGTGATTGTGCTTCTTCCTTGTAATACATCAACTTTTGAACACATATCTTCGATTGATGAACACCTCTATCGAGTTGTCTGAATGGTACAGTTGTATTTCATTCCATCTTCCTGATTTTCTTCGAAGTTTTTAATTTTCAGAAGATCTTTTGGGAATAATCTTCAAATTCTACCAGCAGAAGTTCCCTTTTCAGAATAACTGCTTTGTTGTTAAATTATTTTCTGCAAATATTTGGAATCTGAATCGTTAGTGTTTACAAAGTTCCAGCCACATTCCTTTGGTATGAGAAGTTACCCTTGGGAACTTGTAATAATATCAGATGTTCATAATGATGTATAAAAATCTGAGTTGGGACTCATTTGTAGGGGCTGGGTGTTTATCTCCCTGTGAAGTGGAATCTGTAAGTCCTTAATCAGTTACAGCTTTGTGGAAATCTTCCGATCTCGGAGATTAAACTAGGAGAAAACACAGTTTCTGGGAACATGTTTGGATCATAAGGGCTGATACCTGTTGCCTTACGCTCTAATTAACGTTTCGAGGAGTTGCTGCCCTGTATCATGCTTGAGCAAAAAATATTGGAAACTTGTGCTTGTTTAAAGTTTTTCCAGAATATATTCGTCGAAATGTCTCTACGATTTCATTTCAGACTATTCTGAAAAATTTGAAACAGCTCACACTAAGTAGTTGAAATGGGAGAATAACTTATTATTATTATTATTATTATTATTATTATTATTATTATTATTATTATTATTATTAGTAGTAGTAGTAGTAGTAGTAGTAGTAGTAGTAGTAGTAGTAGTAATAGTAGTAGAAATAGTAGATAACTATACTAGATAACTTTTGTGAATTCTCTATGGTGTGTGCAGGAAGACCAAAAGAAAAAGATTTTTAGTATCTTCTTTTGTCCTGTTTTCTACCAAAATTTAATTTTGTGTGTCACAATTTTGTTTCTTATATTATGACAAGCAATAGCGTACGCAGAAGTTCGTCAAGGGGATTCCAGCTCCTAAGTTCATATAATTTCAGGTGTTTATATGGTATGATAAATGGTCAATGTTTGTTTTTGAAAATGAACTTGCTTAAGGTGAGTTGAAAACCCGGAAACCCGTTGCGTTCGCTATTGATGATAAGTATACGTTGAGGATCATTTATATCATGCTGCGTTTTTGTTGAAACTTCAATTCGTAAGTGGGGAGAATGGAAGATAAAAAAAATACAGATTAAAATTAAAACTTACGTTTACAAACTGTGCTTTCGAACCACAGAAACTGCTTTATGAATAGGGGTGAGTTTTTGATGAGATTACAGGCCTTGTTTGGGAATACTTCTGTAAAACCTCATTCCCCTATTCCCCCACAAAAAAAGTCCAAACGGCGGAGGGGGAAATTTGCTATTATTGTGTGTTTTATTGAACCACTAAACATACAAATGCAAAATTTGTTGTATGGAAACTTTAGTTCAGAATACTAAACGTCCTTCACTTGCATTAATTCAATACAAGAGTACAGACGGATGGGGCATAAAATATTGCCCTTAAAATATTGTGAGAGCATTTATTGCGAAAACCATTTTAAATATGAGAGGGTTCCCCATGATTTTTTTTTAGCATAAATGAAAAATGTTTTTAAGGTAATTTCCTTGTTTTTTTACTTTTTAGTACAATTTGTTTTATTTTGCTTATTATTTTTTTAAAGATAGCATGCTTTTAATAGATATTATTTTATACTATTTTATTTTCTACCTTTTAATCGCAATTAAGTACATTTTTTTGTCGTTTTAGAACTTTGTTTATTTCTCTCTACATGCTTGCCGAGACTCGATGTACTTCCACACTGTAGTCTACTTGAGGAGAAGATTCAAAAATTACTCTTAATTTAAAAAATATAAAAGAATATAGAAAAGTATTAGTGGAATATTACGCTGTCAGCCGACTTATGTCGCTGTGTAAAAAATTCATCTGAATTAAATTAAGAAAATGAGCTAAATTAAGGTTGAAAGATTTGAGGACACAGTTGAACCAGTGTAAATTATACAGGGTGGCCACAAAGTCCCGTCACCCCTTGATAAAGCTAATGTAAGTTTTCCCGTTATCCCTTTATAAGTAAATGCTAATGAAAGGTTTTCCATTGCTTTAGACTGTGTGAACTATGACTGATACTTCCAGTTAGAGCATTGAAGAACGTGTTATTGCAAGTTGTTGAGAGAAACCACATAGATAAGACACTGGCAGAAGTGCGTGCAGAATTTTCGACAAGGTTTTAATGAGATCCTCCCCCCGAAACAAACGTTTTTACGATGGGAACAGAAACTATTCGCCACAGGAAGTGTGAAGGATAAGGAAATAAATGACACTATTTGCCTGGCCACCACGAAGCCCAGACCTCACCAGTCACCACCTGTGATAATGCGCTATAGGGATTCATAAAGAACACCATCGCACAAAACCGTTACGATACCACTGCGAACTGACAGAAGCTGTGAAACAAGCTTTTTCTCAAGTTACGACTGCAACGCTCCGCAAATGGTCGCACAGAACCTGGCGGCGTATTATTCTTTGTCATGAGAATGACGGTCAATAGATTGGTCCTTTGGACGCTTAATGTTTCCCATCAATAAAACTTCTCGAAATCGTTGTTGTTCGCGTCATTCAGTTCTTTCCGTGTCGTTATTTAGGTACGTTTGGTGGTTTATTTTACTTATTTTCAGGGGTAACGGTACATTGTGGGCACCCTGCAGAAAATCATATAATATTTCCTCATATAAATCAATGGATTTAAAAAGAAGACTGAACACTGTTAATAAGTCTTCATTCGAAAATGATATTCGAATCAGGTGGAAATATCATAGTGCATGATTAAATAATTCCTCAAATATAATTTAATATAATTTACCCTATACTTTCATAATGGAAGTTTACTTCCTTCTCTATAAAGTTACCCAAGTAAAGATGCAAAATTCTGAAGTGTTTATGTACTAATTTTGAGGTCACATGCAGACGAACTTTATGTGGGACTGGGAGGACAGATGAAGGGAAAGGAATTACTCGTATTTTCTATTTCGTTGCCTGCCTGATTTTTTTTTTTTTTTTTTTTTTAGTTTTCTAAAACAGGGTGGGGTATTGACTATATACCAAAGGTCATGTTATGACGAATTGTTTTCTTACTTCTGACGTCAATGAATAGATTAATCAAATCACGTAACGGTAAAAGAGATAATTAGCGTTGAAAGTCAAAGTCTGAAAATATGTTTTCTATTTCTAATGCCCTTCCTAATGTATTATGTATATACAATCTTCGACCTCTATGGAGGTTGGATCCACTCTGTCCATGAAGTGATTTTGTTAAACACCTCCCAATATCTCATATTATGATAGACATTTACTATTATCAAATGCGATAGAGAATTTATATGACGGTCTCAACCTGTTCGTGATCATGTTCAACACGAAGAAAACATCGATTACACTGAGAAAAAAAATGTAGGTGACGTACTTAAAAAGATAGGTTACATGCGTAATTCCTGTAGTTTTTGGACTTAACGTACAGCAGACGTATAACTGAAAACGCATGTTTATAATACTTTCTGTATAAGTGTTCCATCTATGCGTACTTTTTGTATGAAACAATGTAGGCGGTCAGGATCTCACATACAAATGGACGTATATAACATATAGCTGTCGAAGGTAACATAAGTATATGCATGTGATATACGGGAAACTGTTAGATGTCAGACATCCTGGAACGGCATGATGTAACATCTAAGGACAGTGCCTATGTAGCATACGGATAACGTATGCTCCGTACTGATTTCTACAGTAAACAAGAGGATACCGTATATTTGTACAATATACCGCTGTCCGGAGAACGGATTTTTCTCCATGTAGCTGTAGCACCTAAAGCTCGTACACACATTTCGCGAAGAATGGGTGATACCACATCCAGCACCAGTCTTTTAGGTTATTATTGATGTCCTCTTACGTTCCTTTACCCCATAACCAAAAATCACAGGGTTGTAAGTCTGGCGATTATGGAGGCCAGCACAGTGGTCCACCATGATTAATCCATCGACTGGGAAATGTGTGATCGAGATAGGCAAGCGGTGGTGCGTCATCTTGTTGGAAATATCCTGCAAGTTGAATTTGTAGTGGTAGTTCATGAATGGCGTACTGCTGCAGCATCATAAAGTAACGACTGACGTCAACTGTGACAGACGTCAAAACAAAAGTAGAGCCCAATCACTTCAGCGGTGATCATAGCGCACCAAACATTCACGTTTCAGGAGTCACGTTCATGCATCCGAATGACTCGAGGATTTTCAATGCCCCAGAAATTTTTTTACATCTATTGAGAATTTTGCATGAGTGAAAAATGGCTTCATCACTGAAAGCCATTACATTCAAAATGTCTTCTGGATATTTTGCATTTCAACTAAAATCTAAACAGCATTCTACTCTAACACTATCTTGCGCCATTGTTAAAACTTGGGCGACTTTTATGTGGTATGGTCGCATCCCAAGGTAATGTTTCAAGGGGATACGGACAAAATCTCGCGGCCGAAACATCGCCGCCCAAAATCTCGCCGGCCAAAACCTCGCGGGCAAAATCTCGCCGGGCCAAAACCTCGCGTGGCCAAAACCTCGCCGCCCAAAACCTCGCGGAACAAAATCTCGCCGGGCCAAAACCTTGCGTGGCCAAAACCTCGCCGCCCAAAACCTCGCCGTCCAAAACCTCGCGTGGCCAAAACCTCGCCGCCCAAAACCTCGCGGGACAAAATCTCGCCGGGCCAAAACCTCGCCGCGAATGAAACTTTATTTTAAAATTTACCCAATGTGTTTCTTAATATGCAATTCCACATTACAAATAATAATAATAATAATAATAATAATAATAATAATAATAATAATAATAATAATAAGAAGAAGAAGAAGAAGAAGAAGAAGAAGAAAAAGATACAAAACATCGTGTGCGTGGGCTTTCTCGGGTTATTCCCGTTTCCTCTCACTTTTTTTATTCGATCATTTCCTTCATCCTAGTCATCTACGTCTCCTTTAACCTATAGGACATAATCAAGGGACGTTGTAAAAACTCATATATTATTTCATACTTTCATAAATATTATTAGATTTTTGTTAAAATTGTAAGTTTTTGGATGTTCCAAAGTTCACGAAACTACCGTACCTCGTTAGTTGTCATTACTTTCCTTATGCAGACTTTCTTTCCCTATAACCAGTTTAAAAACATCCTATCGCCCTACCTTCACATTGAAATCCTCTAATACAGAAATAGAATTTTCATATGGTGTCGCGGGACTTGGTCAAATACCCGTGATACTTCTTCTGAAACAGCGTCTTTTATACCGTCATCATTATCATCTGTTGGAACATTTACATTTTGGTGAGGCGAGATTTTGGGTATGGCGATATTTTGGGGCGCGAGGTTTTGGCCCGGCGAGATTTTGGCCCGCGAGGTTTTGGCACCGCGAGATTTTGGCCCGCGACGTTTTGGGCGGCGAGGTTTTGGCCAGGCGGGGTTTTGGCCCGGCGAGATTTTGTCCCGCGAGGTTTTGGGCGGCGAGGTTTTGGCCAGGCGAGGTTTCGGCCTGGCGAGATTTTGGGCCGCGAAGTTTTGGGAGGCGAGGTTTTGATCAGGCGAGGTTTTGGTCCGCGAGGTTCTGGCCGCGAGGTTTTGTACCCAAACCGTTTCAAGACACACCACATTGTTTTTTGTGGGGAGGGGTGCCTGTTTCAAGATTGCACAGTTTGGTTGACTTTGAAGGATTTTGCAATAGAGCTTTTTGCTCAACAGCTGTGTTCAATTTACACCTTCCTGGTTTTGGACCTTCTTCGTTTTCTCGATTCCGTACCGATCTAGCTCCCGCAAACTTTTGGTATGTGCAGCAAACTGTTAAAGAGCTTGGTGAGTCACATGCAAATCGTTGCCGAAACGTTCGGTGGACTACACTCGGTGAACTATACACTTCCATCAACCTAATACATGTACCTTAATTGAGAGTCTGGTGGGAATTCTGTAGTTGATTAAGATCATACCCCTGTTGGGTTAAATGAGTGCCACAGTATAATTTATACAATATTCCAATTTAGTTTTAACTTTATTTCTGCGAACTTAAAAAGTACTCAGAGCCGTGTTAAACAGTGAAAACTACTGTCAATATCTAATATATTGAGCGAGATATTAGAAACAATATTTTTGACTATAGAGAACCCTTATGGACTCTTGGATGTATGCTATAAGAAGGAGAAGTTTCAGAAGAATAACATTTTTTACCTTAATAGACAGCTTAGTGGGCTTTTGCAGTTGAGTATGATGGTATCCCTATGAATTAAGGGAGTATCCCATTATAACTTCTACAAATAGATTACATCAGTATCGAATATTCTTCAAGGCAATTCAAAAAATATATGAAACTGAGTTATATAGCGAAAGCTCTTTCTCAATATCTAACATAGTAAGGGAATATTAGGAATTATATTTTAGATGAAGTCATAAATATAGAGTAAATTATGGATTAGGATTTCTGTGTCTTACCTATAAGGAAGAGACATTTCAGAAAACTAGTACATGTACAATTCATTAATATATCGTAACGATCTATCATTCGATTCGATCAGAATTTGCGCATATGTCTGTCTGTTCCACGATAACTCTCATAAAATTTAACTGAACACAATGAAATTCAGAATGCGCCTTCCTGGAACTTGCCAAAATAAGCCTCTTGTTTCGGGTTTCACTTCATGAAGAATAAGGAGTAAAACAAATTCAGTCTCCCTAATATGGAAGCTTAAACACATATACACAATAACCTACTTTGTTACGCACAACGTGAAAATTATTCGATTGTGATAAAACATGGTGCATATTTCTTAGGCATTCCTATTATTCACACAACTTCTAAAACTGAGAAGGCGAATTTCTTTCCTTATCATCTCTCCCAAATTTAAAAGATATATTCCGTAATAATTGTCCGTAATATACCTCCTTAATTTACAACGATACTGTATATCTATTTTGTAATTTCTTCTATTTTTATATCTTGATTTTGGGCAACGGTGCATAAAAGTACACAATCTGTCGTGTAGAAGAAGAAGAAAAATAATATATAACTGTTGTTGATTCTAAATAGAAGGAAATAAGATTTAATTTCAATAGTTAAAGTATATGCTAGTTTTATAGGTGTAATCTGCATTTATAGTTATCATAACAGCAGATAGTTACTTGTTTAAAACGTTGCTATGACAACCGAAAAAGAAAAGTACAATTAATGAAGTTTTGGAGAATAAAGGTAATAGTGATATAATTTGTTGTGCCTGATTTAATGTGATTGGATTATTTTTTTTAGACATTTTTTTTTTAAATTTACACGGACTGTGGGATAGAATGTAACGTAAAATTTACGTATAATATAAATTAATCATTACATTTTAAATGGTGGTTCCCAATATACGTTACATTTATAGATGGTGTTATCTCGCCCAGGACGTTACAAATTTCTTTAAAATATTCCAATGTAACTTTCGTAAAAGAAAAAAAAATCATTCGATTTTGATATTGCTTGAATGGATGAACGTGGTAGCCTTGAGGCCCGGCTCCTTTAGAATAAAAACTAGGGTTTGCTATATATACTGCATAATACAAAAATCGATAAATATGGGTACCACAAGGTGGTATTCGTGAAACTGTGGTTCCAACAGTCAGCAGGTCGTTTATCTAGAGTCCGGAAGTATTTCGCAGCGAAGAATGTAATTTTCATATTTTCTTTCCTAATATGGATTGCTGTCAATAGATTGTGCACCAGCATCAATATAGTAGTAAATTGTGATGTACGGTAGCATAGTAGGTGACCACATTATAAGCATATACATTTTGCCCGCTGCTTTGTGTGGTCGGATTATCGGTTATTTACAGGACGTATTAACTGAATTTCTGGAAAAATGCCACTGGCAGGTGAACAATGTATCTAGTTTCAACACGGCAACACTACGACGCATTTCGATCAGGGAGCCACCAGGGCCGTACTGAACGATGTTTTCAGCAATCATTGGATTGACGGGAGTTAATTTCACCGTGTCCGTCTCACTCCCCCCAAACTCACACCAGTGGATTCCTTTGTGTGGGAAGAAATTAAAAGGATCATCAATGAAACCCTTGTGGATAGTGCTGAAGACCATGTTGCTCGCGTAAGTGCCGCTGCCGAAACAATTAGTCATATGCCGGGGGATTTGTACGTACCAGGCAATCGGTTGTTCCACTCCACCATTTTTCATTCATTCTCATCATCACTGTCTTCTTTAGCCTACACGCGTAACCATGGGGTGTAAAACTGAAGTATATAATTTAATTTTTCTTAAGTGTATAAAATCCAGTTACAGTACTTAGTCGCATAGCACAACAGAAAAATAGAACATTATATAACAGGAGTTAATATTAAGAACTGCGTTAAAAAAGAAAATGCAATTATATCAATTTACAAATCTCTTATGATATTAATGACATTTTGTATTCGTTTCTTTGGAGTTTAGTGCTGTTTTTCGCAACTAAGCTAATGAAATCTCTCTTGGTCCAAAGACGAGAACCTATTCAAAAGGGATTAAAAATATAGGTGTCTGGCAACCCTCACCATGTCTATTAGGTGTATGTGAATCATGATAGATCTGATAAAACTGGAATGCAAATACTGTGACAAAATCGCGGGAAACAGTACCAAAATCGAGTCGTGGCAAGCCATACTCTGACAAACAACATGCCACTGGTGCTTTACCGGTGGCATCTTTGTATTGAAGCAAGTGGCGAATATTTTTAACATCTCTGGGTATATCAGTGTTTGTAATCGCTATCACCACCACATAGTATCCTCTAGTGCAAAATCCTATTGTAAATACTGCAAATCGATGTAGCACATGCAACATGCTATTGATCTGCATGTGGATGTTGTATGATTCTAGGGGAATCCCTTTCGGATGTGATGTGCCTGAAAATGTTAACTGCCATAATGTTTGCTTTCTCGACATTCTCCGTTTTTATTCTTTTGAGAATTACTCATTTTATTTGGGAGCTCTCTTGTATAACTTGACTTGTGGCCATTGTTTTACTTTTCGTATTGAAAAGTTGTGTTCCGATAATCAGTGCTTTGACATGTTTTAATTGCTGGTTTTCCAACTGTTGTATTTTCTTCATTTGAAATCTTGTCTCAGCGGGAATGGTATGGCTCTATACAAATGACAAATAGTTTTCTGTTCTTCGTACCGCAATGTGCACCATGTGCAGAAGGAATTTAGCAGTGTTCTTTTCCTATTTTTCGAGTGAGAGGTATCCCAGTGTGACGTCATAAAAAAATATAATTCATAATATTTCACTTGCTCTGTTCGATATTGAAATAGAATTTTTCCAGCTCCATGTATTTTTTAAACTGCCATGAAGAACATTCAATATTAGTCTTTTTGTAGAAACTATGTTGGGTACTCACTTGATCCACAGGGGTATGATAATAATTAACTGCATAATTCCACCAGACTCTCGATTAAAATACGTATATTAGGTTTTTTGAAATTTCTCCTCCTTATAGTATAGAGCCAAAACTTCAGATCTATAAAGGACTGTATTTATGACTTCGATTCGCGGCCATGTAAGTTTGTGGTGGACAACATTGTGTCTGTGGGTTTTCTTGCGGTACTCCCGTTTCCTCCCTCAATCTCATCTTACCAATTCAATCATCATCATTCATTTGTCTTAATCATCTGGTTCTCCTAGCTTAAAGGGCATAATCATAGAACGTTATAGTTTCAAAAGCTTTTAAAGTGTAATTTTGGCAGACCCCTTCATATTCTAAAACCCCATGAAGATACCTAATTACTTGAGGATTAATTGCTTCTGGAACCATTTTTAATCTTGAGTGACCGGATTCGAAAATTTTACTAACTAACATGAAGACCTCATAACTCTATGGTGTCTGTTTCTCAATAACTTAATAACACATGTTTCCTTACAGCAAATTACAGAACTGCGTTAAAGGAGTAACGCAAGAAGACCAAAGAACAATCTCATTAATATTCCTGAACTTTATTGCCTTGTTGCACGTGAGTGAAATAAAACACAATTGTTGCCAATTTTGACATCAAAAGATTCAATATACTATTTCAGACATAATTTTTCTTGTAGGCCTTATATCTGGAGAACTGCATATAGTGTAGCCAAACCAAAACTATCACTTAACTCAGTATGATGTGCTTATTCCGTAAAAAAAAAAAAAAAAAAAAAAAAAAAAAAAAAAAAAAACTCGATTTAGGGACCATTAAAAATTTTTGTGGGCCCTGATCCAAAAAATCCAATGTTTTTCATTCAATTATAAATTTTCTTGTAGGCCTTTATCTGGAGAACTACATATACTGTAGCCAAACCAAAACTACCACTTAACTCAGTACGATGTGCTTATTCCACAAAAAATATGAAATCTCGGTTTAGGGTTCATTCAGAATTTTTGTGGTCCCTCATCCAAAAAATCCAATATATTTTATTCAATCAAATATTTTCTTGTCTTTTAATGATAAATTACTTATAAAAGATTCTACGGAATGGGATTTTCCAATGCAGTTGACACTTCTGACAGTCATATAGTAACTTTGTCAATCGTCCAATCGCTGACATCTTTCAGAAGCAAAATGCAGGAACAGTTCATGAAGCTACTGGAAGAAGAAATGAAATAGCGCTCCTTTTTGTGTAATAAGATTTTTTTTTTTTAATCTAGTGACGAGTGAACCATATTTATTTAATTCATAAAAGGACAATAAGTCAATTTTAATCATATAGGCTCTATATAATAATAATAATAATAATAATAATAATAATAATAATAATAATAATAATAATAATAATAATAATAATAATAATAATAATAATAATAATAATATGTCCAATTTAAATATTGTAATGAAATATTTAAATATCCATTATTCGAACAATTATACGGATTACGAATAATTATTCGAATACTGAAAATCGAATCGAGTTTTTGCTTTTTGATAATCGATATTGAAATCGGAAGTACTAGCAAATATTAGTTACTTGCGTAGAATGTTGTGGACGATGATGATATGTCCTCTTAAGACGAACAGCTTATCGCTAACTAGCTATTTATTACCGTTTCTGTTCTGTAGCGTTGAACGTTGAATCCGGAAATGATTTATTTATATCACTTCCTGTTTAAATAGAGAGTTAACGGAGGAGATAGAACCTATTCTTGGGACACTGAATCGAAATAAAAAAAAAAACGCTTCTCGATATCTCTTATCGTTTTTGCTCTGATAACCTGTCGATAGACGAACGGATAGACAGATAGGCGACGGACATAGCCATGCTATAAATTTCCGACACTTACTGCATACCATAGTTTCGGAGTCTAATAGTTGGTTTCCATTCTTTTGGCATTGAGTAGAAGTTTTGGTGCACAATAATTATGACGTCATGAACTGAGCACCCAAATTTCTGATCTACAAGAAAGAGTCGCAAAAAGTTATTAGTTTATTTAATATCATTTTTTTAGATACTGTTTGGCATCCTCAGGGCCGTCTCTATCATATGTGCAACACGTACGTTTTCACGGCGTGCCAAGTTTCGAGGGACAGCAAAATCAATCATAACTTTATTATTTAAAATAAGTATTTCTTGTTGGAAACAGGCTTATGATAATGGTAAGCTGACTTTCTATTTGAATACTACATTCATAAATTATGTTTAGGTTGCATTAGTTTAATGTCACATGCGCAGTGCTAAAGCAAAGAGAAAAAACAAATGCCAGCACGATTTGGTTGATTGTTGTCAAATACAAAAATTAAATTCCCGAACAGAAGCGAACACCTGTTCCATTTAGTTAGCTATCACAGTTTTGATATTAAAACTAGTCTTGTCTTTGTCACAAACAAGTTTCTTATCATTGAAGGGGGAAGCAAGTTTTTTTTATATATATAATTTTTAACAGGTATAGAAAGAAAATCTAGAAATAAAGATAAAAGAGCCAATTGTACTGGAATTCCAAACTGATATATTGAGATTGAAGCTCGACATTGAATTCTATAAAAAGGATTAATTATCATCTTTCCTCTGCAGGTGTGTTTGCTTTATCTTTCACTAACACAATAGATTATCATTTAAAAAAAACAGATACAACGAGATGGTATTTGAAGTGTTTAAACCTTTCTGAGTGTGAGTGCTCTTTACCCCACCCCCCTTCGTTGTTCATGATGGGGTTGCGTACTTAAAATCGTGGCGTTTAAGATTTTTTTCTTTCTGGAGAAAAGGGGGCGGCAAATGATTCCATTGCACGGGGCGGCAAATTGCCTAGAGTCAGCCCTGGGCATGCTATCCACATTTTTATATTATTTATTGTCCCTAAGTTATTCACTAAAATTCGGAAACAGTGGGATGTCTCAGTGAGGAGTAATATTCAATAAACTGAAGGTTACGATTAAAAGCAAACTACAAAACTAAACAATGTAATTTCAGTGTTGGTAACACAAATTTAAAGGACACCACTGAATCACTGATTGACCTTTTTCTATCTATTAGAGTCTATTAACTAATTTTAGTCAACGTGAAAATAAATTTGATTTATATTTTAATAATTTGTAAGTGCAAAGTGGGGGGAAAAGTATGAAAATATTAGTAAATCTGATATTGAAGAACCGCATTGCAAATAATTTCTGTAAATTTGCGTAAAATTTAAAGCTTAACTAAGCAAATAATAAGCCAATATATCATCTCTGGCAAATAATTTATATCAAAATATTTCATCAACTTCCTGCAAATGACAGCTTGATCATCAACTTAGTTACCGATAAGCAACTGTAACTAATGATTAGATCAAGAGAAAAAGTTGCTTGTGAAGCTGGAAAATTAATATATAAGCACTCTCTTTGTGTTACATGAAAAGTCATAATGATAAAACAGTTTTAAAAAATGCTGTAGCTATGCAAGAAATTGTATATTACAGGAAATTTTAACCAAAATAATTTTCATGGGTTTACTATATCAATTAAATTTTGCTTCTAAAAATATAAAAAATTAATTACCGGAATACATATATACCGGGTTATTCAAAAAGAAGGAGTAGATTAAAATTATTTATTTCTAACAAACAGCAATAGATAGAAGCACATACTATGCATCACTGGATAGAGGAAAGTTCAAAGTTTTAAATGCCCATCTATACGTTCCTTTCAATGCCTACAGTGGCGCTGTAGCTTGTTTACAAGAGAATGGCAACGCCCCAAGCAGAGCCGTAACCAAGGGGGCGAGCGGGGCGGTCGCCCCGGGTGCTAGTTGCAAGAGGACGCCGAACGAGCAAGAAGAAAGAAAAAGTTGGAATAAACGACGCGTCGCCCCTAAGAGGTATGGGCACCCTCATAAATGAATGTTGTCGATTCGCAAAGGAATATAGAATTCTTTAAAATTTTCTTGCTCGCTCCGCTCACAATCCAAACGTTTCAATAAGTCACAAGTTTTTACTTAATACTTTAAAAAGTTATTACATACGATAAGTTAATGACGATGTGATACACAAGGTGCCGAGTAATGACTTGTAGTGTACACAGGAGCGTTTATAAAATCAGAAACGCGTGAAATGCGTGTACGGCGTTTTGATGGTGATGAGTTTGCTTAGTTAATCCTGAGTTAATCCAATTGGATCAATCACAATGGTGAGAATGAAAGTATGAAAATGAGAGGATGAAGAGAAACATCCAAGCAATTGTTTACGCGGGAATATTAAAAATGAAGGTAAACAAGAGAAATAATAACATTTTCGAACTTCAATCAGTTGTAGAATAGGGGGTTAAGGGGTCAGAACTTAACCCGACGAATTTCGTCTTTTCCAAAGACTGATCCCTATCAGTGATATTTTAAATTTCATTTACATATGAAATGCCTCCGATTTGAAGTAATTTATTGGATCATTTCTCCATCAACTACTTGTATTGCCAGGATATTTTTGTGCATGCGTATCTAGTTTTGTGATATTTTTAATATGTCGTTAATAATAAGTAAACTTAAATTCAGAACTTTCATTCATTAAGAAATTAAGTAATTACTACAGTGTGTTCGTAAAGTTGCTCAACCCAAAGTTTTATTGAGTATATCTTTTGAACCAAGAACGGTAAAGACCTGAGACTGAAACAAATGTAAGTGTTTTCTATGTAGATATTTTCGAGATCATGACCGATGTTGAAATGTGTAACGTTTTTTTGTAGTAACAAAGAAAGTACCGAAAGTGTAAAATAAAAATGTACAAAATGAAGAAAATCAATATTGAGTTCCAGAAAACTGATTTCCTGTGGGTACATCTCTGTATACATATGCAGTATACATCAACGTTTATCCATTGGTGCGAAAATGTGACAAAGTTGATACAGTGTTGCCATGTAAAAAGACTATTTAATGTAAGTCCGTAAAATGGGTGTTTTTGACAAACATGGCCCCTGCCAACACTGTTGTCGTAAAATTACTTATGATTATTAATTTTTTTAATTTTATTAATTATAAATTAACTATTAACCTAAAACACACATCACATGAAACAATGCTTTGTGCAATAGGGTATACTATCTATCCATATAAATAGATAGGTAGATATAAATATATAAAATGTCTAGTTTTACTTCTCACATTTATGTCCTTGGCAGAGTGAGAATGTGGGACCAAAAAGAAAATTCCCAAGGAAACCCATAGACATGATTTTGTCTAGCACAAACTCACTCGAATCGCTCCATCACTGAGCACAACCTTTTTTTATTATTATTATTGTAATTTTTCAGTCGAATATCTAATTCGGCCAAGACGAGGTTAAAATCAGAGAAAATCCCGGAGGGTCATCACGTTCTCTAAGCTACGTGTAGTTTCCTGTTGTTGTTTTTTCCACTAGAGATACAAAAATATGAATATTTAGGTATATTATTATTATTATTATTATTATTATTATTATTATTATTATTATTATTATTATTATTATTATTATTATTATTATTATTATTATTATTATAAAAGACCAACTCTTTCGGAGAAAGGAAAAAGGGATGGACGTAATGGAAAATATCGTTTCTTCTATGGCTATCTGATTTCCTACCTTTGTTACCTGTGTTTCCTTGTAGTGGATTCTACAATCAAGAAAATACATTTAAACATACGGTACTTGTGAATCCTGTGTTCAGTTCGAAGCTGGCTATCTTCATTGATTTTCAAACTGGCATTGTATTGTTTAACCGTGAGGGTAACACACACAACCCAACTCATCACAGTCGTCGTTTTGGTTAGTTATAACTATCTTATCAGTGCATCAAAGTTGTACAACTTTATAATACACGTTTCATGGTTGCGTAAACTCAAACTGGCGCGCGAGGAAAGGACTACAATAAGAAATAGATACAAAGTCATTTTTATTTTCGTGTAAAATTTTGCTTATATTTCGTTTTGTATTCGGGAATCATTTTGCTGAAAGCGTCAGATATTTTATTATAAGTTCAGTTGGCAAAATTAAAGCTATGAAGGGACATTTGGCACTGATCCTTCTGATAGTGAACTACCGCCGAATAGCTCTGAATTTCATTGCAGCACGTAGCCCTTCCCAGCGGCACATAAGTGGTTTCGGAAAGATGATGCCTACGGATGAGGTTTCCATGACTACCACTTAAAAAGATAAATTTAAAAAAATACTAGGAACTACATAATTGATGGTCATAAGAAATAAATATAATAAACCTACGAAGATTTCTTTTAAATGTGACAACCAGAAGGTTAACCTATATACGTCACACCTCGTATTTGTCCGTAAAAGAAAATAATATGATAGTCTTTTATTTATCTCTTGGCACACTATGTCAATTCCAAAATCCCAAATCAGTATTATCTGGTTTCCTGTTCAGAAATTCCTTTGTCAACAGGACTCTTTAAGTACACATTCACTTAAACAGTACAAATTCCTCTGACCCCGAAGCAAATAATAGAACTCTATCAATTTGAGGTTTATGAAATAAACATGTTTTCACTTCTTATATCAAGTTATTGTTTTTTGTTTTCATTTTTTTCAACTTAAGGTTATGAGAGATCTTTGTTTCCCAGGAACCATCCTTATATCTTTCATTTCGTTCCCGCAGAAATATTCAAATTTCATTGTGAGTTCCAACAACCTTTCCGAACTATGAGAATTTCTCCCGTTTTGCTTGCTTTTAGTTGATTTCTTTCTCTTTTTTTAATGTCGTAGTTTTATTTTTGTTTCAATTCGTATGCATGTCATTCGTGCGTGTAGTCTGGGTTTGATTCCTGGTAGGAACTTCTTATTTGTCAGTTGGAAAGCTACCTGAATGGAGATATCTAGAGGAAATAAAGCAATAGGAGCCTATGTGCTAACCACGTATCCATTACTGAAGTCAACCACGTCTGATTAGCCTAGTCTGTCGTGGGCTTTGAAGTGAAGAAGCATTGCTAAGTCTAGTTTAGAACTTACGAGGGAAGGGTGTGATGTCACTCTGAGATAATTGTACTTTTTTTTTTTTTTTTTGTAGGAGTAGGTACTGGGAACATAAAAGAACATGATTTCGCAGGTATTCGGAATAAAAAGTAATGATCCTTACAGTTCTGGAGAAGTATAGCCTCTCAGTCAGATATTAATGCGATGGAGCCTTTGCTCGCTGTCGCGGCCAATGCAGAAGAAGTTAAATAAAATACAATGAAAATAGAAAATGCGCCAATGTCTTCCCTGAGTCTCACCAGGCGAACGCCAGGATACTAAAAATATCAACTTCCCTTGCCATTACCATCTACTGCCCATTTGCACACAGATTTTCACAGTGTTCCACACGCGCATACTATATACAAATGACTCAGGGTCGTCGACGTCCCAAAGCTTTATGTTCCTCTCCTTATCTACTACAGTAGTTGATGTAACCTGGTGCCGCATGATCAGGCCTTGCACACACCTATCCACTTAAACACCATTACTGTTCTCTGAACTGTTTGGTTTATAATGCAGTAGTTCCACTGCACACATTGAAAGTCTGACATCACAAACTGTGCATAATTCTGCTCTTCCAGATCTGTTTATGTCTCTTTACCACAAATCAATTAGCACCTTGATGGTTGAGTAAGGCTCAACGTTCCATTGACCAGTTCAGAAAGTACAAGTCGCAGATTCGAGCTTCGTCTTCGGCATCGATTTATTTCTGTGTATATATTTTCTTAATGTCATTTCATTAGGCTAACTAGTGATGCATACCCAATGGACAAGAAACAAGGGCATTTGATAGATTTAATATCCCGGCATTCACCTGGTGGGATTGGGGGCGGACATTAGAGCATTTTCTGTTCAGCTCACCTTTTCTACTGTCATTCTACTTCATTTAGCTTCTCTTGCATTGGCCGCAACAGCGAGCAAACGTTCCATCGCATCAATATCTGACTGACCAGGGAAGGGTCCGAATGGGGCACTCAAGTTGACAAACGACATGTATCAGATACGAAAGAGGGTGTGAAACTATGTACATGTGCAAATGTATAGCGGCTGAGGGCAACATGGAGAAGCATGAGAGCCGAAAGAAATGTGGCCGATGGTAGGATTCAGGAAAAGAGAAAGCTAAGGATTTTTTTTTTTTTTTTTGCTTCTAAGGCCTACCTAGAACGAAAAAAAAAAAAAGACTTCAGAACATATCAAACCTAATCTATAGATTCATGATTTACGGAATGCCACATGCCTTCAGTCGAGTGGGGGCTGTAGCAGAGTGAAAATTTGAAACTGAGGACAAAGACATCTGTGGAGGGAAAAGGATTTACTACTACTGGATAGTAAAGTGAGTTTCTTTTTCAAAAAAGTGTATATATATATATATATATATATATATATATATATATATATATATATATATATATATATATATTGTGACTCTTAAAAGGTTATTTCGTCAACTTATTGATAAGGTACCATCCTTTCATGTAAAGGTCTCGAACCAGCACAGAACCATTCTGTCATTGCTTACTGAAGTATCGCTTAATTAACTGGAGTTGCCTGTCCAAATACATTTATAATTAGTTAATTAATCTAATAATAAAATGATAAACTAGAGCAAAAATTATGTTTAAATATTGTATTGTCATCATATCTACATATGTACACAATATTTCAGAGCTAGTTAGTATATGGAATTTAAGTTGCAAGATTTGGCTCTAACAAGTAAACAAACTAAAGAAAGAAACTTATTAAAAGCATTTTTTAAAAAGTGTTGTAAGATTTTTAATATTTTATTACTTTACAATCGAAAGCCTCTTTTATTTAAAAACAAGCACCAGTTAGACAAATGACGATGAAACTAATTTGAGTCATTCATAAGGAACACATTCTAGAAAATACCTGATTAATGTTTGTTTTCATTTCCTAGGCTTGCTGTTATTATTATAATAAACACTTTTTTCTGTTGGTTGTAATTCATGCGAAAATTTTAAAAAATACGCAACTTCATAATGCATATCAATGTATGCACATACGTACCCCTTGCACAAGATTAAAATTTTGCTCAGGTCATTGATCTGTGTGACTCAACAGTTATTTCACCTTTGACATGGAATAGTTTGATACTAAGCAAGAGGAGCACATTAACATAGGCACGGATATGTCACGTGCTTATCAGGAAACTTGTTAATGAGAGGAAAAGAAAATGTCTTTGTTTTACATTATGTTGTGTTTTCTTTGTACTTCATCTAAAGAATCAATACACGTGACATGTTAATTAGTAAGGAAACTTCCGGAATCCTTTTATTTATTTATTTATTTATTTATTTATTTCATTTTTCTCCAGAAACTGAATATAAGATTAACTATAATATATCGGCCATCGCTAAACTTGTGGATCTGGGGTTTGTGTAGCTCCAATGGCGTAGCGAATGGCTCTAATGGCTCGAGAGCAGACTGCTTGAGCGGCAATTTAGAAGAGGCCTCAAATTTTTTAAAGTTAATATCAGGAAATTTTGACTTGCCAAATTTTATAATTGACGTCTATAGCTACTCAATTTTGGTTTCTTTCTATGGATCAAAATTCTATGAATTAACGAATGTTAATGTTGATAGGCTTGTTGAGTGATTTGTTTAATATTCTGTTACTTCTAGCACACAAATCTCACTAGCCAACTTAGAATCCAGTTTCAGCTGGTGATTGTAGTTGAATGTAGTAAGTGTTGAGTGTTAAATGTGAATTCAATGTGATTAAATGTTATTAAATTCGTGGTTATTAGTATTAGCTAAACTGTAATTAAATAACGTAAGTAAAAGTAGTTTTGCATTGAATGGAAGGTAAAAGGCTTCACTCGCTTTTACTCCCCATCCAATACAAAATTAACTTCACTTACATTGCTCAATTGTTATCATTTCCTGGTTTTACTTCTTTCTAACATTAGGAAACGGTAATGTCTTATGGTAAGTAAATAATTACAAACTTACGGCATGTATAACATTGATGATATTGTTATTTATTGATAAAACCAATTCGAGAAAGCGAAGCAAAGTACTGGAAGAAGCGGAAGGAAAATAAAAAGCGGAATCAGGATGCGTTTAGGAAGTATTTTTCTTCAGGAATTGGAACTGATCAAAGCCTACCTCCTAATGTGCTCACTCTTAGTGGAAGTACGATCGTTGTTGAAAATTTGAAAGACGAAACTTATACTAATCAAGAAAGAGAATCTGAGCACTCAACTGACATTATTAAGACCCAAAAGAAAGTCGACCTCAGAAGAAATTACAGTTCCTAAAGAACCCGAAACTCAAGATAGGATGCACTAACTTGAAAGAATGTGGGTGAATAGCTGACGCAAGTAACCTCAGAATTCTACTTGCTCGTAAAGGCTCTAATGTAATCTAACATATGAAATGCGATTTCGCCGATGTTGCTTGTCGAGCAGACTCATTCAAAGGGAAAAGAGAAAATTGACTCGGGATTGGTTTTATTGTACTCTGCCAAATGGATTATGGTTCATGAATTACTTACCCTCCTTGAAAAGAAGCTCTGTTCAGCTTCTGTTGGAAATTATTACTAACTGTAAGCACCATCTAACCTGCTTTTATCTCAGTAGACAATTCCAGTAAGCGGTGAAAGTTAAAGCCAAAAGGGGCAGACCATGAGTCCAGTACAGAGCATTCTCACAGCATTGAGCAATGAAAAACTTTGATCAACCGACAAAAGACAATCGACGATGAAGCTCAAAAGGTTATTGCTACAGAAGAGTGATACTGGAGGGATATTTTTAGACGAATACACGACATGATCAGATTACTGACTAAACAAACTTCAGGATATAGGGAAAGTGTTTAAGATGCTGTCAGTGGCTGAAACATCGTAAAGTTTTTGGAGCTACTTTGTCTGTTGGTGATGTACGATCCGATCATGTGTGAGTACCTTACAAACAGGGACGTACGCAAGGGGGGGTCTTGAGGGTCCGCCCCCCCGAAATTTTGACTTCTGTGTAAATTTAGCCTAATTTTAGGGGCAATTTTGTAGGAATTTTAATATAAAATACACTCATATTGAGTTTGGACCCCCCGAAATAAATTCCTGCGTACGCTACTACTTACAAAGGTTAACATGCAGAAAAATATGACAGTTCCATACTTGTCACTAGATGGTCAAGCCACGCTGAATCATGTAAGGCTCTAGTTTTAAATTTTCAAACAATAATGGAGATCTTTGAGGAAATAAACAAGAATGAAAATGGATGGCGCAAGAGTGAAAGTCTGGAATCTTTCGTCGATTTTATTGAAATGGAGGAGAAGAATACAAAAAATTTGAAGACATTGACTGTGGACATGATCAAGAAAGATGTATTAGATATTTAAGACTGTAGAGGACAAGTATTCGACAACGCTGCTGTGATGGCAGGTGTTCATATTCATCAAAGAGGTGAACCGTACAGCACAGTTCGTAGCAAGCACGAATCATTCCCTGAATTTGCAATGTGTGTACGCGCTGCCTCTATAGCTATTGATTCTGTCATATTTTTTGGAACATTAGGGTGTACTTTTGATTTTTCTCCGTGTCAATCCACAGATGGGCCGCTCTCACTGATGTTATAGAAGAAGATTTGAAGCGCTTGATTGAATCTTGCTGGATGGCCGATACGCTGCAATTAAATTGAGAGATAATCTTCTCCTCCAAATCCTAGAAGTGTTGGAATAGCTTTCCACAAATGAAACAAATAAACATTGCAACATGATCCGATGTCGCCTTATTGCTCATTGCAATGCAGTCGTTCGCATTTTTGTGCTATCTCGAGCTCTGGAGTGAGATATTTGGGGAAATTAATGACACGTACCTGTACTTGGAAACAAAAGACTCAAGTCTTCACGATTCAAAAGACTCAAGTGCAAACATTCGTGCATTAGAATTGTTTTAACTGGAGAACAAAGATGACTTTGTGGGTGAAAAATTCAAGTATGCTAAGGATGTTTACACGGAGATGTATATACATTGACCTTACGTCACTGAACAGGAAAGAAGAAGCAAATTCACAATCAGCAGAGCTGGATTTTCACGGAACTGAGTAGACAGATATTTACTTCCCTGGACAAGATCACTCAAGAGATCTATATACCATTCCAGCAACTTAATGAACTGGATAACCAAATTTGCTTCTTGGCACTATCAAAGCTTTTGGATTCTGAATACGAGTGAGACTGGATAACGCACTTGATGACGTTAACAAGGAAGAGTTTATACTGAAGAGGAAACGTTTGAATATATATATATATATATATATATATATATATATATATATATATATATATATATATACAGGGTGGGCCATTTTAATTAATCCACGGAAATATCTGAAAAATGATAAAACATAGAAGAAATGTTTGAAGTAAACGTTATATATTGCTAAGGGGGAAAACCATTTCCGCCAAAAGTACCCCTCCCCACCCCCCGGAAATGGGGGTAACGGGGGGTAACTTTGAAATGTCAAATGGGAACATGGGTCGAGTAATACCTCGTTCGAAAGGTCTTGGAAAACTAAGTAACGCTGTACCAAAATTTGTTTCATATGGAGCACCAGTTTCAAAATGGCTGCCATGATATAGTTCGGAAACTCCAGTAGCCGTAGTATGAAAACCATGGGAGGTAAATGAATGGAACAAAATTGAAATACGTAAATATCATAGGGCATATCGAATGATGTGACCCCTGCGATCCCAGCGGCTTCCCTGAAGGGATTTTGTAAGCTAACTTCAAAATTTCAATGTCCGACCGGACAACGGTTCGGGCGTACGCTTGACCTACCCAATGCTGTTTGGAAGGCAGACTTCAGGGATAGAGAATTAGTGCACTCAGTTAATGCGGATGGCCACAGTCAAGGGCGCCCATAAGGGAAGCTCTCGCCCCCCTAGAGGAAATTGTGCTTCGGAATATCGAAAACTCAATAGAATTTTTAGAATAGCTACAGCAAAATTTGAAACTATATTTGAAATGTCGCTTTTTCTTGCCTCCCTTGGAAACCACAACATGGGCGCCCTTGGCCACAGTTACATTTTGATTAACTATTAGCACTCATGTCATATTGTGAGCTTGAGGGACGAAAAAGTGTGAAAGTGTGTACGTATATCCCCGAAATGCTTTCCGAATAACCAGCACGCATTGCATAAATGTTTCTGTGGCGACGGAGATTAGCAAATTCACACGTTTGTAAGTTCCAGCAACTGCATTATTCGACAACTTCTTTCGTATAACGTTCCTTCTGTTTTCGCATCAAATCATACTTAGCCATACAGATATGCGTTACCATTCAAATAAAATTTCACCTTTTTTAGTCACTACAGCGTCATCCTTACAAACAAATGTTTCAACCATACCAGTGGCGGCGTAAGGCAAACTGGGGCCCGGGGCCAGTGAAATAGATCGGGGCCCCTTCTCGAAAAATCATGATTTATACATTGCTATTTTTGACATTCATTTGCATACTTATTCTTTCTGTTTACTCCTCCTCCCCCTTTCCCGTTGGTGTGTGTGTGTGTGTGTTTAAACCATCTTAATTTGGGATAGGCTATGTTAAATAAATGGGGGTGACATTCAGCATATATATCATATATGTATATACAGTATATATTCATTTTTAAACAAGGAGCATGACAGAAAAAGGATTAGGGATACAAGTGTAACGAAAACTACAACCCATGATAGAAATGACATAATCTTAAGAACAAACAAAACATAACAGCAAAGAATCCAGAATTTATCCGACACCTAAGTTATACTATTCTAGGTTAAAAGCGTACTGTAATTAGATAGGTAATTAGTTTAAGTAATGCTCCTAATAATACATTTAGAGACAAATTTACGTACAAAATGTAACAATGAGCTGATATTGAAAAATATGCAAATAATATTTGGTCTAGGAATTAATTCGTGCGGTTGGTACGCACACATTGAAGCTGTAGTACAAACACAAAATACATAAATACCTTAAGAAAAATATTGTCCATCGCTAGCCACCACTTTCGCCCATCTGTCAGGCAATGTACGGATTCCGTGGCGAAAGAAGTCCTCATCCTTGGAAGCGATCCAGTCAGAGACTCATGTTTCGATATCTTCTGAAGAAGTAAACCGCTGTCCAATCAAATCGTTGTTCATGCAATCGAACAAGTAGTAGTCCGAAGGACCAACGTCTGGTGAATACGGCGGGTGGGGTAAAACTTCCCATCCGACATTTTCTAAATAGGTTTTGACCGGTTTTGCGACATGTGGGCGAGCGTTATCATGTTGAACAATAAGTTTATCATGTCTGTTCTCCCATTCTGGTCGTGTTCTGGCCAGAGCTTGCTTCAAACGCATTAATTGTCGTCGATAACGTTCTCCATTCATAGTTTCACCCGGTTGCAGCAGCTCATAGTACACCACACCTTTCATATCCCACCATATGCACAGCATAACCTTTGCACAGTGAATATCTCGTTTTGGTTGTGATGGACCTGGTTCACCTGGTTTCACCCAGGCCTTTTTTCGTTTAGGGTTCTCGTAATGGATCCACTTCTCATCACCCGTAATAATTAGATGCAGAAACCCCTTTCTGCTCTGTCGTTGAAGCAGCAATTCGCAAATGGTTTTTCGTCTTTCAACGTCTCTGTCTTTCAATTCATGTGGAACCCAATGTGACATCTTTTGAATCATTCCCATGGCTTTCAAGCGTTTGGAGACTGTTGTTTGATCAACGCCTAATGCTGCTGCAAGTTGTTCCTGCGTTTGACACGAATCCTGCTCGAGCAATGCTGTCAATTCTTCGTCTTGAAATTTTTTTTGGCTGTCCAGCTCGCTCTTGGTCTGCCAAGCCGAAATCACCACTTCTAAACCGTGCAAACCACTTCTGACACGTTCGCTCAGCTAGAGCATGGTCACCATACACTTCCACCAAAATACGATGACTTTCAGTCGCACTTTTCTGCATGTTAAAGTAATGCAGCAGGACACCCCGCAAAAACACTTTATCAGGCACAAATTGCGCCATGTTCACTTAACTACAAACTGGTGTTGTTGACGCTTTAATCCACTGCCCTATACTACGAACGATACGCGATGACAGGGGATTGCAACACATGTGTGGATACACGGAACTGTGGGACGCTCCGTTCGTTGCGCCATCTCTTGTCCATCCGCACGAATTAATTCCTAGACCAAATAATATAACCGATGCGATTTCTAAATGCAAGCTATCAGTTTTTTATAGAATTTTCTTGTTCGGTTCTCGCCTTTGGTGTTTGTCCTGTGCAATTTCCCATATGATAAGTTTATTCATAGTCTTTCACCTGTCTGAGTTTACGCTACAAGGGCTTTATTTGATTAGATTTTTCTCATACAATTAGCCCTATTCACTTTAACATTCGTTTTCTCACCAGTGATAATACATGATACTTAAACACTTTTTTTTTAATCCGAACTAGTAAATAATGGCTAGAATAGATTTCTCTCCTGTGTGTCTTCTTCATTTATCTTTTACTAGGTTTCTCCCCAGTGATAATATACGATCTATTTAGTGCCAATATCAATAAATATCAATAAATAGTTAAGCATTAGAATCTTTCTCTCCTGTTTGTTCTTTTTACTATTGTTTCCAGATTTCACGCCTGTTTTATGATTCCATTATTTTGTATTTAATAATTCAGTCATATTTATATTCTGCAACTTATGACTTTCCGTTAGACCTACCACTTACTAACACACTTAGTATTAGAATATATTGTAACAAAAAATCCTGAATGTATTGAATAATTGGGGATAGGGCTACATCATAGATTAAATATGTGAGCACAGAATTCTACTACGGGTTGTACCATCCTACTTTTCATTATCACTCATCACCAGTCAATTAACAGATCATGACGGCTTTTTATTATTCTTTTGGTACTTTTGTATTTTTATTGTCTTAAGTTGAAACCTGAAACAACTTTCGGCAATAGTTCCACTACCTTATTAGCCTGTGTTCCACCAGCATTCAGAATGCTACCTTCCTTGCTTTAGTAGCTGCGAAAGTATCAACCATCAAAATCCAAAGTAGATGCTATTCCATTATCGATAGAAAGAATGTCCGGATTCGTGTCTTTCTTGACTCGTAGTGGAGCGTAAGTATGGTCTTATCAGCTTCATTTTGCTGAAAGACCTTTCAAATGATGCGACAGATACGGGTAGTGTTATCAAAATCTGAAGAGCGGTTGCCAAACTTTTGTAAGCTTCAAGCCCCATTGAAAAAAAAATTTCAGTATACCTTGTGGAGAAAAGTAAAGTTTGTTCTTTAGGTTTCTAACCACACCTTAGTGAACGGATTATATATAAACAATTCTATGCCATCCAGGTCATTCGGTTAGAACAAAGCCAAATCAGAGCAACAAACATGCTTTTAACCTTTCCTCGCTCTCATTTAGCTGCTGCACAAAGTTGGCAAAGTAAGAAAATAGTTCTATTTTATTTCTATCTAAATATAGAAGGAAGCAATATAACATAATTCACGTTTTTTTTTCTTTTGAACATTTGAACTTGTTTTCTTATTGAACTGAAACTTGTGAATTCAATTCACTCTAAATTTGTGGGCTGAAGTGTAAATTTGTACGCCAAGAAACAAGAGCAGAAAAGGAGAAACCAGCTAAGCAAAAGAGTTTCGCTTGCTGAAAATTCGACTTGTAAAGGACAAAAGAAAAAATACAGAAGGAAAACAAGCGAATCAGCAACTATAGCGTCTGCACCAAAGAGCTTTTAGTTAGGAACAGAATGCTAGTACCCTGATATAAATGTAGCCAAGAAAGTTCTGTCACTTTTTCACCAACCACACTGAACATCGATATGTCACCTAAGACGTACCTGGAAAATCAAAAATAGTCCCCATCAGCATCGATGACCTTCTGCCAACGTTCTGGAAGGCCATGGATTCTATCGCGGTAGAACTTGGTGGGCCGTGAAGCGAAGAAGGTATCAAGTGCATTTTGCACCCCTACTAGGGATTTGAACTGCGTCCTCTAAGGTGATTGTCCAAAGAATGGAACAAGTAATAATCGGACGATTCAATGTCCGGGGAGTGTGGCGGATGCAATAGTGTTTTCCATCCAAGGCGCAGAATGGTGTCCTGGGTCATCCTAGCCACGTGGAGCTTAGCATTGTTCTGTAACAAGGAGAAAACCTTTGCGATTCAGAAGTGCGTTCTCCCGAGTTTTGAGTTTATCTTAAACACTGCTCAATTGCTGACAGTACACAGTTGCATTGATGCTTTGACCAGCTGGTAGCATTTCCCGATGCACAATGCCGCGAGCAGTCCACCAAACACACAGGAGGACCACTGGTCCACTGGACCCCTGGAGTACTGGTTTCGGCTGTTTTGAAACCGGTTCATGGAATGCTAACCAATGACTACGGCGCCGTGGAGCTTCGTACAGGACCCACTTCTCATCACACGTCAGCATCCTGTTCAGAAATGGATCCTTCCTCAGACGAGACAGCAAAGAAACACAGGTGTCTGCTCGCGTTGCCTTCTGGCCCAGAGTCAAATCATGTGGGGTCTATCGACCCAACTTGTAGTGCTTCCCAAGTTGATGGAGCTACTGCCGAATGGTTTCTCTACTCTCACTGAATTGTAGTCCCAGTTCCTCACTGTCTGGCCATTGTTCGCCTCAATCGCTGCGTGAAGATCTTCATTTTGTAGATGTGTTGGTCTTCCGGCACGTGGTGCGTCTTCGAGTGTTTAGTCACCGCCCTTAAACTTGTTAAACCATTGCTGTTCTGTCCACGTAGTCACGACACCCTCACCAAATGCCTGGCATGTCTTCCGCCTCGCTGTAGCGGCGTTTGACTCCTGTTTGAACTCGTACAGCATATACGCCCTTACGACGCTCTGTGGAGGTCCCATGTTCACTCTGTCCTTACGCAAGTTCACGGTTAACTAAACTGCCACAACCAGGTAGTGTGTTGGATATACCCCACACAAATAACTGATCTTCGCCTTATCTTCATTTGCATTCAACTCTTCTTATGAGGGCCATTTGAACACAGACGTCCACAAAAAGCGACATAACTTTCTTGGTTATCTTTATAAAGCTTTATGTAAGTTCATCACTTCTTTTTGCCCTTCCCTTGAACTGATAAATAAATAAGTAGTGATATTTCAGGAAGCAAGCTAGCAGAATGTAGACAAAACAATATACTTCGACTTTTCTTTTACTATATTTTAATCTACACTCAGATTTTTCCTTTAAATTTCTCTAAAGTAATTGAAGAGTGAAATTTTTATTTTATTCACATTTTAATCACATACATTTTTCCTTTGAATTTCTTTCGGGCCCCATCAGAGTAAAACTGATTTTACTTATTTTTCACCAACATTCAGCTTTTTTCTTTAATTTTTGGGTGAGCCCCCAAGAGAGCGAAACGTTTGTATTATTATTTTTTCACCTACATTCAGCTTTTTCTTTAAATTTCTTTGGGAGCTAACAAGATAAAACTGTTATTTATTTTTAATCTACATTCAGTTTTTCTTTAAATTTCTTTTCAGGTTCCCAAGAGAGTGAGACCCTAACCTATATGTTTAGCTTATACAGAAATCCGGCACTGATTAGTTTTATTAGACAGATGTTTTTGTTGTTTCATCTGTTATTTGGTGAAAATTGATTGACAATTAATCAATATTTACTTTTACTTTTAGGGAAGCTGTGAATTATAAACCTTGACGGCCCTTGTACCTCACGCTAACAAGTTCTTTAGTAATTATTTTTACCTACCGTCCGGGGGCCCCCACAAAGTGGGGCCCGGGGCGGGGGCACCGCTCGCCCCGCCCTTACGCCGCCACTGAACCATACCATACCTATTTGTAAGGTAGCCTTAATTTGCGAATTAAAGTAGAGTTCTCATTTGAACTTTCACTGTTACTTTCCACCCCACTCACATACAGAGCACAGGAAAAGATTATTTTGCAGGACTTGGATATCTCTCTATACATTATGGCAAATTTACTCTAACATTTTTATCTCTGTTGTATCATTCTCGAGCCTTGGAACGCCTCCGGGGTTTTCCTATTTAATTTTCGTTATTTTCATTTATCTCTACCCGTATTCATACTATGGGCACTAGACGTTTTCTTAGACACATTCACCATGTCTTGGCGATCATTTTGAAAACGGTGTCTCATGTCGAAAATATTCTTACAGAAGCTGTTTGATATTCATTTGTCTATGTAACATGATGTTACTCACTTCAAGTTGCTCTTTGAAATTTTCAAGTTGGCCCCGGATACCTTTCAGTGGAGTCACCCCGACAACACCTTTCGATGTGCCTTACGTCAGTTACCTACTCCAGTTTTTCTTCTGTTGATTTATCTCCAATCGCTTTCATACTACGGATACTAAACCTTTTCTCTGACACTGATACTATGTTTCGGCGGCCTTTTGAGAACAATGCCATTTCACCTCAATCGTTTTCTCCTGCAAGATGTTTGATTTTGCAAGATTTATCGAACGAGGTACCACTCGACTCATGTTACTATTTGAAATCTTGAAGTTAGCCACCAAGACCCCTTCAGGGAGGCCACTGGGATCACAGGGACCACACCATTCGATATGCCCTATGATATTTACGTATTTCAATTTTGTTCCATTCATTTACCTCCCATGGTTTTCATACTACGGCTACTGGAGTTTCCGAACTATATCATGGCGGCCATTTTGAAACTGGTGCTCCATATGAAACAAATTTTGGTACAGCGTTACTTAGTTTTCCAAGACCTTTCGAACGAGGTATTACACGACCCATGTTCCCATTTGACATTTCAAAGTTACCCCCCGTTACCCCCATTTCCGGGGGGTGGAGAGGGGTACTTTTGGCGGAAATGGTTTTCCCCCTTAGCAATATATAACGTTTACTTCAAACATTTCTTCTATGTTTTATCATTTTTCAGATATTTCCGTGGATTAATTAAAATGGCCCACCCTGTATATATATATATATATATATACATATATATTCGATTGAAAGAGAAGTGGCAGATGGAATTGATTTTGATTAGGTAACTTCAGAGTTTGCTGTTCGAAAAGCGCGTTAAATTCGTTTTAGTCCTGAAAGCATTACATTTGTAAGTACAGTGTAAATATTTTGGTTGCCAAGAAAAAGTAAATAAATACATTTAAATAGCTGCAAACGCCGACTTTTGTCTTAGCTGATAATTTATTTAATGGTTAGCATTAAGATAGTATGTAAGGAGCAGGGAGTATCCACGGTGGAGCAAATATGCGGCGCTTTATACAGAACCGAAGAATGAACTTCTGCGTTGATAGCTGATGACTAATTTCCAGTAATGTGTCGCTTTAAACAGAATCAAAGAATGAACTGAAATTTAAAAGAGAAGAATATAGTAGTAGTATATAACTAATTCTTTCAATCAGTTATCTACCTTTCTTTTTATCTCTCTTTCTTGTAATGAAAATACACTAATGGAACAAACAAGATTACGGCTTTCCGAGGCCGTACCAAGGGAAATGGGAGATTTAGAATCCTTCCCCAGAGGGATATTTAGAACCCTTCCGGAGTTTCGAATGCATTCCATCACTCGCAGTGTATTCCGTAACTGCTCACACGCATCTGCAATGCTGTTTGGTAAGTCGGCAAGTTCCTTTCCCTAAGTGTGAAGTTTCTTTTCCCCAACATTCGAAGCTGTCTAGCTCCGCCCCTGTCCACTTCCGGACTATAGGTCATATAAACTTTATTGTCTTGTTTTGGTGCCAGAAATCTGTGGTTTCATTTTTTAACATCCATTTTGGGACGTCGTGTATGGCCTAACCTCTAACAGAGAACGTAAATACAAAATAGTCATAAAGCGTCTTGAGACAACGGTGCAAAGTACATGGACAAAGTGTTCGTAATTAACGATACCTCTGCAGCTATCATAATTTGAAACAATGCATGTTTCGTGTATACTGTTAACAGCTTACAAAACAGCATACATGGCAATTCAAATATACGAGATAGTAGACGTTTGTAGTCTAATGGAGATTTCATTTAGTATATTGTGAAATTGATGGTGAGTCTGTAGAAAGAGAATGGCATACAACAAAATTCGTGAAAAACATAGTAAATAATCTGACGTTGACTTCAGAAACTAACTGAAAGTTGTTTTACTATATTAAAGACTATAAGAGCATTTAAAGGAGTCATAACTCAAAATAGTCTGAGTGCATTAGCTATAGTATCAACACAGAAAAAAAATTAAAAAAAAAAAAACAAATTTCCTAAGAGTTATTGACAATTTGATTGCCCAGAAGAACATCAGAAGTGATTTCATATATGAATGAAATGGAGCATTTGTTTATGAATGGGTACTTCTTATTATACGTAAATATATATGTGGTTACTTTCATTGTTTTTAAAATACTTTTTCTTATTTAGAATACTGAAAGAATTCTAGAATAGAATTTTCTAACGACTATGAACTACCGAAAAATTATGTCACGAAACGCCACTGCTTTGGTCCAGTTATATAATGTCGGCTTGCAGTTCATATGCTCATGGCTTGGTTTCGTTACGTTTATCTTGATCCACTTTGTATTTCCTTCTTATGTCCGAAGGTTTTTAGGGGTGATTGAAGGGGTATTAATTTTAGAGGTGATTTTAAAAGTTTGAATATAATTTATCTTCATATTGAATTTGGACCCCTCCCGAAAAAAAATCCTGCGTATGTGCCTGCCGGGTGGGTTATATTTGAATGAATTTTGGTACTCGTAACATCAGTCTGGAAAGTACCGCAAGTTTTACGCCTTTCTCTCTGTGGGCAGGGCCCATTTAAGGGGTGGGGCTGTAGCCCCTGAGTCCCGAGCTTCAGACGGCCATTGTGTAATTGTAAATTTTACATTACGTTTCCTACACATTTCGTTCTAATCGACTTTCAAAGATTTAGTACGTTATATACATACTACAAGTAATAAAAGTATTGACGGGAATTGTCAGTACAATTCTTCCTCATTTAATTTGTTTTCTTTTTGAACTTTATTTTGTTTTCAGGTTAAGATTAAATTAGTTTTTCTTCGTAATTTTATAAAAAAAAGAAAACTCTTTATTCTTCGTATTATGCTGTGATATAGGTGAGTTCGCCAATAGCCGACCGCTGAAAAGAAATCTTACTTCTAAACACTTATAAAACGTGATGGTTTCATACTATTTGACAAAAGTGAATTATTTGCTTTATTTGGGTTCTTTTGTACCATACTGTGTGTTAACTGCTCACTTTTAAAATTTTGTAGTGATATAAAAACATGTTTTACGAAAACTTATCAAAATTGCCACTTGTCGACCGTCGTCACTTAGTAGTCGACCGCATTCATGCCATTAGTCGCGCAATTTCTATCGTTTCTATCGCTTAGAAGTAATTGATTGCCTTAGATGATATTTGGAAATTGCATTATTCGTGAGATATGAACTTGACATAACAATGATATAGATTTTATTTAATTTTTTTAAAGTTTTTCTCCTTAGTGATCATAAATGAAAGAATCAGGCTATTAGGGTTTGATTCATAGCTAACTTTATTTGAAATAACGGATTTGAATATTAAATGGTTATTCCACGTGAAACAAGATGTCTCTCCTGCGTTATATGCACAAGTTATCTTATTACATAGTACGGCTTTACAAATTCTAAACAAAATACGAGTCACTAATAATTTAGAAAATCCTAAGTGTTCACGATTCCCCCGTGTGAAATAGATTTCTCTCCCGTGTTAGGTTTCTCTCCTGTGTTACTTGAACACACTGAGTTATCTTCTTATATACGATAAGGTTTCACTCCTGTGTTACTTGAGTACATCGAGTTATCTTCTCATACATGATAAGGTTTCCCTCCTGTGTTACTTGAGCACATCGAGTTATCTTCTCATATATGATGAGGTTTTCATTCCGTGTTAGGTGTTCTCTTCTGAGTTACTTGAGCACATTGAGTTATTTTTTCATGTAATAAAAGTAAGTCTCTGATTGTTCAAATCATTTATATGGTACAATCCGCACACAGGAACAGCTTATCTGAGCCAGATAAATCGGTACATCGAAGATAGAACTATTTATCAGATTGATAGCAACCCACTGGTTTATCTTCACTTTCCAAAGCAAAATCATTGATTATCACTCCACATCCTGTACATATGGCTCCATTGCCGTATCAATTACATCTTCTTCATTGTGACGTTCTTCTACAACAGTAGTGACCGTCTTCTTCGATCTTTTCTTTGGATTTTCCAGCTTGTTGCTCTTTTTTGCTGTTCTTTCATCCCTTTTGTTTCTTTTCTTCTAATTTATTCTGTCCTTGTTTTGCAGTCAGTTCTCGGCTATATTCTTCTGAACTAATTGCAAACGGTATCTTTTTTACCTTCTTAGGCTTTTTGACTGGACTTTTGGGCCAGAACAGATGTTTTCTAACAGTTGGCGTTATATATTTAGTCTGATAGTTTTAGGTGTTGTTGCGATATTCTTCTGACTTGATTCAATTGGTCCAGCAATAGCATCACTTTCAATGTCCTTTGTTTCTTGCTGTGCTTATTGTATAGAAACCGGAGCTTCAGTAGGAGGTTCTTTGGAAGAATAAGTGTCTTGTCAAATATCATTCATATGTTCAGTTTCATTCGGTGAAATTGTGTTATCTTTCTTATCATTTGATGGCACAAATTCTGGAATAGAAGCTTCCTTTCTCAGAATAATTGAAGGCCTCTCTGATTCTGTTATTGAGGCAGACATAACTGCTTCTCTGATTCAATTTGTAGTCCAGCAGGCTAGGCACTGAACAACGCGTCTCGCTACTTTCCTCCAAGAAATTTTTATTACTATTTCTCTCATTCAGAGAGACGTGGTAGAAGTACTGGAGCCCTTCTTGTTCTCGCTTCTTTGTTTGTTTATTATGGTTTAACGTCCCTTCTTAGCATCGAGGTTATGTAGAGATGTGAACCTACAGTTTATAGTAATATTCGAACCGCTTTAATTCTTCTATGCTCTCCCACCGGAAATTGAACCCGGAACACCGCGGATCAAAGGCACGTGTGCTAACCAGTAGACCAGCGAGGAGGGTTTGTTGTTCTCATGTAAAAAACTTAGTTTCACATTGAAATAGTAGATTGTCAGAAAAAGAGACTTTCAACTAATGCTACTGAACAGATTCCAGGATCCAGTCATCAAAACGTGAAACATAGTATGAAACAGTGCAGTCGACAGATGGTAAGAAATATTCCAAGAGTCAACCAACATGAGGAGCAGGTGGTCGATATTTAGAATATATCACGAAATCGAAAAGTTTATATATGCATTTTGAAAAACATAACCTTAATACCAAACAGAGAATAATTTGAAGCAATTTCGCGTATTCTCAAATAATCCAATAACCGATCACACTTGGTCGACAATTGGTTTGTATGGGAAAGAAAAAATGCCAAATTTCGACCACATTTAAACGCGTATTTTTTCATTTAATACTTTCCAGTTATGGCCAAATTATGCTCATACAGCTTCCAGACTAACTTAGTTATGTAACTAAAACATTTCTTCTCTCACGTACTATCTATATCCTCAGAAAAAACGAAAAACAACAGATCACAAGATTCTCATTACACGCTGTCGTAAACTGCGCACTTGAGTAGTAATTCTACAGATACGTCGAAATTTTTGGGTCAAAGACGACCAGCTAGCCAAAGGAGAGTGAAACAATGAATGACGTTGGTGGTATATGATGCAAGCTTTATCATGAATCACTTTTCGCTCCAAAAGAACATCAGATGTATTTTATGTGCACAATAATAAGCAAAAATGGTCGACTATTGGATGGCGGTCGATTAGTGGCGAACTCACCCTAGCTTATTTGGAGGCAAGGTTAATATGAAATAGTGGAATTTCCTGTGTTCGGGACTTAAACCAAATGAAACCAATCGATTATTAGTCTTAAAATCCTCAGATACCAGATGGTCAAGCCACGGTGAATCATGTAAGGCTCTAGTTTTAAATTTTCAAACAATAATAAAGCTCTTTGAGGAAGTAAGCAAGAATGAAGAAGAGCGCACCGATACTCGATGAGATGCTAATCCTCTTCACAGAAAGATAATAAAATATGAACTGCACTTAATCTGTTTTGTGGCACAAAATATTAACAAGATTTAATAAAACCAGTAACTACATACTTGCAAGAGCCTGGCTTGGATATTGTAACAGCAGTCTAGAAACTGGCCTAGCTTTTTCAAAGAATCGGCTTGGATATTGATGAAAAGTCTAGAAACTTTGTATCCTCACTAAGAGACAAATTTGATAAAGTTGAAAAAGAAGTGTTACAAGATATACAGAAAATGTAACAAATGGCAATGATGTACATGAAAGAAGCAGAACCAGAAGGTTCCCTGACGGTAATGATGACATTTATTTAACGCAAAGGAAAACATTACAAGTAGAGACATTTACCGTTATTATCGATACACTTGTCGAAATCAAGAGAAGAATTGCCGTATATGAACACGTCTGTTCTATTTTCCACTTTATTCAAAAATTAGGCACGGATATACTTCATGAAAAGGATGTCCAACCATTCATTATAGTTTACAAGGAGAACGTGAAAAATGAAATATAAAAGATGAAATCACCCATTTCTCTAGCTATATAATGACAATGCAGCTTGAAGCACAAGATGAGACTGCACAACGTATATATAGACACATGTATAACAATGATTTGCAATCAGTTTTTTTTTTTTTTTTCAAAAATATTCGCCTGTATCTAACACTCCCTATTTCTAGTTGTAAGGCTGAAAGAACATTCTCAAAATTGTCATGCAACAAAAACCCACTACCAACTGCGTTAAAGGAAGATAAGTTGAATGCTGCTACCATTCTATAGTCAGAACATAACATAACTAGGGAGCTGGACTTTTCTGAAACAATTTCAAAGTTTGCCGCACTGAAAGCAAGGAAGAAGCAACTCAGTGTATGAAAGTGGGCTTATTTTAACAAACTTTTTCCTAAACTAAATGCAAGTGTTCCAATGTAATTTAGTATATGTGGTTTAACATATAATTAGTGGCTTCAGACATATTTTATCGAAAAGACATTTATTAATGGAAATGGAATTGAAATGCCAACAACTATGTTAGCGTTGCTTTTAATATGTATGTAATTAAAATGATCAAATCGAGGAAGATAAGTAATTCTCAATAGAAACAATAATGTGACCTGTCTTCTGTTTATGGAAACTAGTACAAGTTTATATTATTATAGTTATAATATGCGGCTTTCTCTTCTAAATGTATTACAAAAATGCGACCTAATATACAAACTAGAGTATACCTAGATACTAGAGTAAAATATTATACATGTTTGTGTGCCTGTTAAATGATCTCCGTGTTTTTCACATGACTACTCACAAACGGCCCCCTATCAGATTTCAGCCCCCGGCCCTTACTACTCTTAAATGGGCCCTGTCTGAGTGCAAAGTTGTCTAAAATCTATTTGAATCCACAATTGCCTAAAGAGTAATTGCAAGTAGTATGAAGATATTACTGCAGGGTAATAGACGAAATTAATTTAAATTTTAATGTAGTGTGGCAATACATGAAGAAAATTATGAAACGATAATGCTAAACAACTGAAGGGAAAAGGAAATATACAAGAAAAAATATTTCCTCTCCTATCTAGACATTATGTCAAACAAACATCAATTTTAAAATAATTAATATGAAATGAGATTTTTGTGTAGATAGCTGATTTGATTAAATCCACCACTGTACGTTATCCATGTTATTGCTACACGTGATTACTTTGACGTAATTATGTTGCTTGAGACCACAGGTCAATGCTATAAAATTACTGCGAATATTTTTCTGTTAAAACATTGTGAAAAAAATTAAGAACTTTGAAATTTCACTTAATTTATTTGATGGCTATCGGCATGAGCTTTCAATTTTTTTTCGTAAATAATAATAAGTCAAAATGTCTGTTTGAAAGTGACAACTTAAAGGCATTTTCTTACATTTCCTAGATTTATTTCAAGTAGACTGTCTAACGGTATTTTATTCAAAACATAATGAAACGTGATCCCTATGCTTTAGATAATCATGATCATCATCATAGGTATTCTGCCTTTATTAGCAGGTCATTTGCCGCAGCTGAGAAGCTTCCATGCTCCACGGTCCTCCGCTAACCTTTTCGTCTTCGCGTATGATCTTTCTGTTTTTATATCATCCATTAATTGTAGTCTCCTTCGCCCCCTCTCTCTCTTTCCCGCCACCATACCCTCTAGAACGTCCCTCATGATACAATCTCTTCTTAGGCAATGTCCCAACCAGTTTCTCTTCCTCTTCCTAATAATATCTAAAAGTGTTCTTTTCTCACCCACCATTTCTAACACTCTCTCATTCGTTTTCCGCTCGACCCAACTAATTCTTTCCATTCTTCTCCACACCCACATTTCGAAGGCTTCCAGTCGATTTTCGTCACCTTTATGTAATGTCCACGTTTCCGCCCCATACAGTACAACACTCCACACGAAGCATTTTATGAGTCTTTTTCTCAACTCTTTGTTCAAGGTCCCACAAAACAGACTTTTCTTTCTTTTAAAGGCTTCTTTCGCCATTCCTATCCTTGCTTTTATTTCACGTTCGCATTTCATGTCATTACTAAGAATACTACCCAGGTATCGAAAACTATTCACTTGTTCTATTTTCTCCCCTCCTACTTTTATATTTGACACAGACCCCTTCGTTCCAATCACCATGGCTTTTGTCTTTCTAACATTTATTTTCATCCCATATTCTTCAAAACCCTTTCTCATTTTTCTAACATTTTATTGATTTTCTTTTCAGATTCTGCAACAAGCGCCATATCGTCTGCAAATCTTATGCATCTAATCATTCTACCTCCTACCGAAATACCATCATCATGTAGGCTCTTTTTCACTATATCTTCTAGATAGACATTAAATAGTGTTGGCGAGAGGCAGCATCCTTTCGAAATCCCCTTCCAATTGTACTCTCTTCCGTCAGTTCTTTCTCTATCCTAACACTTACTTGTTGGTTCATGTATAAGTTTCTTATGAGTCTTCTATCTTTCCATTCCAACCCTATCTTTGTTAGAACTCCCAACAACAATTCCCAATTCTTTAGATAATAGAACGCAAGAATTAACAAGACCTCGATTGTATATACATTCAAATTAATCCTAGAAATCAAATATATTTGTTTATAGGATAGATCGATTGCTTTGATTGCACTGGCGCTTGCCATTCCATAAATGAGAGCAATCAAAATAATCCTTCTCTTCAGGAGCTCTCCTCTGCCTCTGCTGTGGGAACCTCTGCTTCTCATCGTATGGACCATAGATTGACCACTTGCAATTCACGATCTACGGAAGCTTAAAGTCTGCAAAATGTCATCCATTCTTTCGCAGTCTCAGTACACTCCCACTCTCAAAGAAACTTAATTGCACAATAGGTCGTCGTTCCCTGGTGTCAACCTAACATTTCAAACAGAGACTATGATCCACATACTATGGAATATTTTAAAGTGCTTTCCCACCGGCATATTTTGTTAATTTCTGTTCATGTGTGAGTGATCCCGAAAGATCGTTCAACATGGAGGCAACTTCCAGTGCGATGAAAGCTAACATGGTTTTCATATGAGCGCATGAACACTTAACAACCGATTATTTGAGACATGACTATTTCCCGCGTTACTCTTTCACGATTAGCCTTCGAGGCCCGCTCTTCGCCGACAACATCTTCAGTACTGTTGGAAGAGACTATAGTGTGAGACGAACGAATGGCGGTAGTATTCAACAATAAAAATTGTTTCCGTCTCGAAGGCATCTATGGCCGTGTACGTGGCCTTAGACTTACAAATGATCCTGAAAATACAATGTGTTTTCGTACTCGCCATATATAGCTGTTATTGCCCCTATATCTGGAATTCAAGTACAGGGGGCAACAACAGCTATATATCTTCATATGAGAACCAGAGGAACGTAACTCAAAAAATCGGATTTTCGTTTTTCTTTATACATGTATATAATTTTTAAAGGCCCACTTGGTGACAAATCGACCAGTTCTCTAGTTAATCAAATTGAATAACGCCGAGAAAACGAGAGAAGGAAACTTTGAGTCGGTACAGAAAACAAACAAGATCTTTTGAGTTCGTGTTCGAATAATAATTTTGTGTCTATTGCTGCTCCGGGATCGCTACAATCAACAATAGAATTGAATAACGCTAAGAAAACGGGTGAAAAAACACTGAATCTAATGGTATAATAAATCAAGATCTTTTGAGTTCATGTTCAAGTAATGATTATGTATCAATACCTAGTGCTGGTCCGGAATATTTATCATCTACATCAGATGATGACAGCCCTAGACTGAACAGGAAAAGAAGGGCAACTAATCCAAAGGAGACAATACTAGGAGGAACAGGTAAGAGAGATTACGAAACTAGGTTAACCATAATTTCATTTGCTTGATACTGCTGTCAAGTCTTCTTCTTTGAAATTCCGATATTTTTTAAATATAGGCTTACTGATACTCAGAGGTAAAAGTGGATCTGAATAGGTAGGGAAAGGCTTGACATCACACTGTCCCCCGTGCTTATCTTTCCCCATTGTATTTTTTTTTTTTTTAAGAAAGTGGAGGACGCCACATATATTTTCAGGAAGTGAGGGGACGACGTCCTCCCGCGTTCTCCCACACTTTTACCTCTGCTGATACTACAATTTTACGCAAAATTGTCGACACGTGTAAAATTTACACTCATTCTGAATCTGGGCGTCCGCAAAGCCTTACTTAAACCCTCCTCGAAATGAATTTCTGGGTACGTGTCTGACTGTTATCATTAAAAAAGTGTTACAAAAATGATTCGCTTATTGAAATTCAAAACAACGACTCGGGAATTGATGCGACAATCGATCTAAAAGAAGTCAGAAATGATTCCAGTCATTTTTATCTTTGACTAGAAGCCATTTTCTGGATTTTTATATACGTAGAATCACCTCTCACGCACACTTTCTTCACACCATGAATAAGGAATGGAATAGATTAGAAACTGTAATCAGTTGAATATCTAAATTGATTTCTACTAAGCGTAGGGTATATGGAAACTACTTGTAATCCTATATTCTGAGTCTTATAATCCATTTGCCTATTTTCTTAAAACTTTTAATTATTTACATCATAGTAAGAAACTTTATGATACTTAAGTGTACTTGAAGTGTCTAAGGGTGATTGAATCATGTACTAATACCCATTGAAATTAGTTAGATTAAGACTGTATAAAGTAAACAGATTCATCGTACTACCAGGTGATTGAATTTTCACAGTTTTAAGACGCAACTCACACAAAGTAAGATTTCTCTAGGTGAAATGCATTTTCTTTAGGGGAAACATACGTATGCCTTTGAAATGTTTTCCAAAATTAATTTTATCGATATGCAGAAATATTTTGTATCGAAATTATCTAGTATTATATGGTAGGAAGCTAATATTTTTATCTAATAACTAATGTTATTTTTTCTATTCTTAGTTATCGTTAATGTTAAGCAATAAACATTCTAAACTGAACTCTGGAAAAATTTGCGTCACTTTTAAAACATTGGCCAGAATTCGAAGAATTTATTGGCAAGTACTTCAGTTTCGTATGCTGATCTGAAATATCATCTACCTATTAAATGGATAACTAAGTTTAATTATCCGGGTCAGCCACATTTGAAATAGTATTGAGAAACAAAAACTACAGTGCCTCGCATTTTAACTGATTTCTATTATAATAATTGCTGAAGCTTGTGTTTATTATATGGAGCGCTTAGAGCGCAAGGCAATTAAGCCATAGAGTTGTGAGAAAAATAGACATACAATTTATATTGTAAGCTTACACGGAAATTTTATGTTTGTACGGCATGCTTAATTATATAGAAAATTTTAGTTTTTTTTTTTTTTTTTTTTTTTTAACGTTGGCCTACTTTACCCTGATTTTTGAAACTTTCAAATTTCATCCTATTTTCCACTGAAAAGTACCTGTAATTCAACAAGGAAATAATTATGTATGATAAATAAATTGAAATTTATCGTAATTTTGCCCATGACAAACACTTTTCCATTTTATATCGTAAAGGTCAGATCTACAGGTGTTGTAACAGAGCGGTGCTTGAGCGATTGACCGTAGAAATTCAAACTCCGATTAGTGATAATTTCTCAGCCTTGTTTTATTACAAGTGTAATCTTTTTAGTCAGTGAAGAGGTGGGTGTAGATCATGGGTCAGAGTTGATGACGATGGGTTTCTGTGATTGGTGAGTCAGTATGAATCATGGTGAGTGGTGGGTCAGAGTGGGTCAAAGTGGGTCAAGTGTGTCGTGAGTCACGATGAGTGGTGGGTCAGTGGGTCCTGTGTCCAGTTTTCCTTGACCCACGCCATCTCTGCAGATCGTGCATCACTGTGGTAATGATGATGATGATAGTAATTAAATGTTATTTTAGTGTTTAGTGGTGCTATTTTAACATTTAGATGTCAATGTTTAGTGTTTCTAGTTAAAGCTCGTAATAAGAAAACTGAAGGCTATTATAATTTGCTAAGCGTATGTCCACAAGAACAATTCCTTCAAAACAATCTGCTCAGAGTCAGAGGAACGTATCTCATTTCAATAGTATGTAGCACGAAACTGAATTACTATTTTGGTAAGCTATTCTGGTCATTTTGGTCATTTGTGCAGTATTGAAACCCATTTTGTAATGCCTTGATTAGTATTCAATAATATTTTTACAATCTTATTATTTTGTAAATTTTTCTTTTAAAATCACTTATTTTCCTCTCTCCTGTAAACCTATGAAAATGGAGTTACGTTCCTCTGGTTCTCAGGCGACGACATATAGATCTTCTTTAGGAAGTGTGTCTAGCTCGTCGTACACTTTTGGCGTCTTCAGTCCTGTCTTCCGACCTTGTTTGGGCTTATTTGCAGGACTTCATCTTTCACCAGGATAACTCACGCCTCGCACTCCGAAGACCTATTAAGCACGTTGGAGCTGGTGTGACTGTCCAATTCTGAATGATTACTCTACAAATTCCACAACGACCGAATTTTTCTGAAGAATTATCTCAGTACATTTTGTTTTGTTTGTTTGAAAACCATCAGAGAAAGCACAAATGCCTGATCTTGTAGAAATTCTTAGACAGAAAGACACACACAATCTACGATCCACAACAAGTAATGAACGGGAAATTTGGAAGGATTAGGACTGTCGTTTCTATGTTTGCAACAATGTGATTCGAGATATTCAGAATTTTCTTCGGTGTAGAGATAAACTGATTCACAATTCTAATGGACTGTCAAACACTACGAGGGGAATGTGCTAAACTATAGGCATATGGGTTTTGGTTCCTTAATCACAGAAACCATATATGGAGTACCTCATCTGTAACCATAAAGACACCTTTACGAACTTAACTTTACATTATACTAGCATGGGAGCACTCCAATTCATACATACATCGTACACACCATGGGCTTCATTTCTCCTTCTGTGAGGGGAACATCAAACACTCAAAACACCTCTATTTAATGTGTCTGTGGTTTCTTCTAGTATTGGAGTCCGACAGTTTCCACTTAATTTTTCGCCATCTGTGTCACAAAAATGTTTGGCATTGAGAACAAAATTAAGTACATATACAACCCCTTCCAGAGAATATCTGAAATTATCAGACAGTTGGCATCCCGTAACAATGCTTTGCAGCATTCACTCTCCTCGTTGGGCGAATTATCGCAGACTTTGTCCAGTGAAACTAACGGTGTTCCAAAAATACCGTCAAACTGTCAAGTATTAGGTAAAAATCCCGGTCACGAAACAATCTGTGACATTGCAAATGTACTTAACAGTGAAAACATGGAATTCGAAGAGGACCTAGCAGAGAAAGACATTTGGTGTTTCTCAAATGCACCAGTGAGCTCCTTCGTGGCTTAGCGGTTAGCGTATGCACCTTTTGCGTGGAAGGTGCGGGTTCAATTCCCGGAGTTAGCTCATGTGATTCGGATTCCACGTCTTATATAACCTTGCTGCTGAAAGGGACGCTAAACTCAGAATCATCATTATCATCAAATGCATCAGTGATTTCTGCTGATGTAGAAAGGAACTTTTCCATCTACAAAAAGTTTCTCACTGATAAACGCAGAGGGTTTACAGAAGAACACCTAAGGAAGACGTTCATAATTCATTGCAACAGAGGTCATTAAGTTAAGATATTTTGTTAGAAGTAGAAATGTTATTTTCTTAGTGTATATGTTAAATGTTTTAATGCATATTTTAGTGCATATTTTAAATTTTTTCGTGCATATTTGCATGCATATCTCGGAGTTTGTGCATGGAAATCTGGGCTCTAGTGATTACATTGTGGTTGGTTAAAAATGTAAGTAGTTTATTTTAACAATACTCATTACTTTATTGTCAGCCCTCGTATATATGCTGACAATAAACTAATGAGAATTGTTGAAAAAAAAAACAACTTAACACATCAGTTGCAAAACCGAAATTATATAATAAATATTTAGTACAAGACACACCGCGAAAATAGTTACAATAATATTGAGAAAATCAAACGTAAACGTAAAATTACTTTGGGGGCCGTTACGAAAGAGGAGGCCTTTGCTAAGTACGAAGTTTTATTGGCTCACGGGGCCACACTGATATGAGCAAGAGGACCCCGAGAAGACTTCTTTCGGAAAGACGAACTTAGGCTTCCACAACTTTTTTTAGTAGGAATACTCAAGAAAGCATTTGCAATCGCGAAAATTCGACCAAGACCTACACAGATCCTACGGCTCGTGATCCCTGTGGGCCCCCTCGGGCCCTTGGTGATCGCCAAGTACTCAACGTAGCCAGTCCGGCACTGCTTACAAGCCTCTCAAGTTAGAAAGATGAAGCTTGGAATGTAAGCTCAACATTAAACACGTGCAGCGCTTTCGAAAATTCTACCTGTAAGGAGAGGAGAACATTTTTTAAATTTTACTTTCTGCTGCGTTTCCCCCAGTGTACTATTTTATACGTAAGTAGACTCTCAAACTGACTCTAATAAATTACTTTTAATGCTGATATGTTGAATGATGTCTTCACACTTTTTAAGGCACAGTGAACTTTACAAAGTTTCTTTTGGAGTACAGATACGTGCCTATCCCACGTTAGCGTATCACTTACCCAGAGTCTTAGAAATTTCGTTGGTTTAACGTTATCTATAAATTTATTTTTAATAGATATGATTGGATTATTTACATTTGTATTTCGAGAGTGATGAAAGTTTATTACTGTAGTTTTATCGGTATTTAATTTTAATTTATTATTTTCAAGCCATCAGTTTAATTCTTCTATTGTTTGTTTGATACTAACTTTTATTTAACTGTCAGTGTATTCAGTAACGGCTAGATTTGTATCGTCAGCAAACATGGTTGGTTTGGCTGTTTTTATGTAAGCTGGAAGATCATTGATGAAAATTATAAAGAGAGTAGGCCCTAAAATCAAGCCTTGTGGCACCCCGCATTTTATTGGTTTGATGTCAGAGGTATATTTGAAACTTGTACCCCGCTAATCCGTGCAATCAATTTCTACGGCTTGATTTCTATCATTTAAATAGTTTTGGAACCATTTATTTACAACTCCTCTTACACCGATATTGTTTAGTTTTTCGAGGAGTATTTGATGGTCGAATGCATTAGTTAAATCAAGAAAAATGTCAGTACATTTTTTCCTGTCGTCTAATGCATCCCGAATGTAATCGAGATAATTAAATATCGCCGTCTCAGTTGACTTTTTGCGTTGGAAACCATTTTGAGCAATGTCTATTATATTATATTTTTCCAAGAAGCTTACTATACGTTTTTGCATAGTTGATTCGATGATTTTTGAGAAGGGCGAAAGTAAGGCAATGGGTCTATAGTTTTCTACCTTATACCTATCATCTTTTTTATGAATTGGTTTAATTCGTGCTAATTTTAATTTTTGAGGAAACTGTCCTGATGAAAAGGAAAGATTTGTAAGATATGTCAAAGGTTCCTCTATATAAGCGGAGCTTTTCTTCACTATTGTCATTGGAATGTTATCAAAACCTACGGAGCATTTGTCTTTTTGCTTTGAAATTATTTGAGCAACTTCGTTAGGTATTACTGGCTGAAGGAACATCGTTTTTTGTAGCCTATCTTCCGTAGATTTTTTTTTTTCGAATTTAGTACCCGTTACACTTTTATTTCCGATTTCAGTAAAATAGTTGTTCATAATATTAGCAACTAATACTGGGTCAGTTATTTTAGTATCTACATGAATCAGTTCAATGTTTCCTATCTCCCTAGAAGATGCTTTACTATTTTCCAAAGTGTTTTTGATTTATTTAGTTACACAGATAGTTACACTAAAGTTTATTTTTGATTTAATGTTTATATTTAAAATATATTCATACCTTTTTAAAATGTTTCTCTACCGATACACCGAAAAAAAAAGAAAACAGTGTGAAGACCGATTAATCACAAATCAAGGATATTATGCTGAATTCTATCTATTGTGAAATCTTTGAATCGAGTGTACTATGTACCTACATATGGTGAAATTCTTCTTTTTACTGTCTACCCAACTCGTCTAGTTAGTGTGTATATTCTTAGTATTGTTGTGTGCAGCCGTAATTTCCCAGTCTGTTGATACTTATATTGTAATCTGTTGATATATAATTAATATAAATTTAGTAATAAACAGAGTGATGGGTAGATAGTACACAGAAATTACACGTGTGGTAGGTCTAGATTGGGAAATATGTATAGAGACAAGTGTTGTTAGAAATAATCTTGCTAAATGTGTAAGGCCATGGGTGACAATTTGATCAATGTTCAGGATATAAATGCAATTAGTTGACTTTATTGTTTGGTAGTGATGTGATGTTACATAATACGTTAATGTTAATAGGTAATATTTTACTGGTGATATTGAGTTACTATGCATTAAAAAAAAAAAAAAAAAAAACGGTAACTAATTAAGAATAATATAGAAAACGGTACAGAGATGACAACAGAACTTGGTTGTATTTCTTTAATTGAGGAGAGATTTATCGGTGCAGATTAAGAATCCGAACCCTACATACATCCATTGCAAATATACTTTCCGTACTGGTTTACTTTTGACACCACTAGAAAGAATTGTTGAGAAATTGCAATTCTTCCATTAGTTTCCTTCTTTTTGTCTCTCAAAAGGTTTCCGTTGGGCGTCATGAAATACATCACATGGCATAGATAAAATTCAAAGGAGCCACCAGAAATAATTGTTGAAAATTTATAATTCTTTTACGATCTGCGATCTCCTTAAGTATGGCATAAAAACCACGGTGCAAAATATACAATCCAAACCGTGCTAACTAGCCACTAAAAAGCAAGATATAACAAAGTTAGGCGAGGCTTGTGAGCCCGAGCGCGCTACGTCCAAAGGGAGCAGGCGCGTCATTGATGGTGGATTTGCGCATAAGCGAGGCTAGTGACAAAAAGTAATTTTTGGCTATAGTATGAGGGTTCATGTACCGTTAAGGGGGTCTAAAACTACACTGGACCCCCTTAAGCTAACCTAACCTAACCTAATATAATATTATATTATGTAATCAAACGAAAATCAATAGAAAGAAGTGGTGTCAAAGACTCTGGATCCCCTTGGATTAACATTGACCTGGTAGGAGTTTTAATGGTCGTGGTTTCATGCTAGTAACGCTCCACTTGTAAACAAGATAAGGTTCTGTACACTTTGTAGAAATATACCGCCAGTGGAAAATACCATCTAATAGATAATAGTCATCTTCCATACACGCTCACTTGTTTGATCCGTTGTAAAGCACTTGTAATGATTTTACACTACTAATCCTACGCTTGTAAACCTAAAATACAGCTGTATTGCTGTATATTTAATTCTGTCGCCTGCAGAAATTTGTTCCTTATAAACATGTCTTTTCATGCAAACTATTGAATTTTACCTGTGAATCTTTCAAAATGTGGTGCGCCAAAACTACACCAGTACCACATTTTTTCAATATATTCGCTATTTGTACCTTATACAATAATTTATGGTTTGTGAACTTTCATTCCTCAGTCCAGATTATCTTTAAGAGGGTTTAAGTTTCCATATGCTATAAAAACTGTTGTGCAGAAAATTGTAGCCAACTTGTACTAGGTAGCGACTTAAAGCACAAATACTATCTAACCGGATTAGGGAAAGGCAAAGGTCGGGACCGCACGGTGGTGCGTTCGAAGGGAGCAGGCGTATTACTGACAGTTGGTATAAACGTAAGCTAGGGTAGTGAAAACGTGGGCTTTCGTTATGATACGAGTTACAATGGCACTTGTAATGTTTTCATACTAAAAATGGACAGTTGTAAAGATTAAATATAACTTTTGTACATTTGCAGAAATACTCCGCCGGCGGTAAATACTGCTTAATGCAATCATCTTTCGTATGCAATCACTTATTTCAGGTATCGTATACACTTGTAATAATTATACACTAATAACCGTATACTTATAAACATAAGATACAGCTGTATTACTATTTCGTTCTGCCACCTGCGGAAATTTGTTCTTTATAAACGTGTTTCCAAACAGTGTGTTGAAATTTTACTTGTAAATTTTGCAGATACTATCACCAAAATGTATAAATACTAAGTAACTTAGTCAGGGCAGGAGTGCAACGGGCGGCGAGCGTGGGGATACGTTCGACGTCCATAGGAAGCAAGTGCGTCAGCGACGGTGAGTATACCCATAAACGAGGATAACGGAAAAACACTATGGCATAAAACGCTTACTTTGAATGTTGGATTATGTATTTGTACGTTATTATGGAAGTTAGAGATGAGATCGGATATGTTTTCATTGCTGCCATATTGTTGTTCTAAAATAACATGACACGTTACTTGGATTAATTCACAAATATGTGAATCCCTGAACTCTTGAACATTGTATGGTTGTGCATAATGAATTAGCACTTTGGCTTCAAGCGAACTTCCCTACACTTTACATACTGTGCTCGATAGCTACCGTATGGAGCTTAACAGGTTAGACTGTCAGGTCTGATACATATCTCACAGGCAAGAACACAGCATATTTCGATTATTTACACACTGGACTTTTAAAATATTGCAAATTTCTTCGGTAAATTTTAAAAATAGGTGGATCCGGAATCTCTGTCGGCACGATACATCTTTGATTTGGTCTAAATGTTTTCGTAAAGCAAATACACTGCCCCAAAAATTGTAATTTTACGGTTAAAATGAGTGAATGCACATGAAAGAGATGGCGGAGCATTTCTGCACAATGTAGGAAACTAATTTTTGCAAGGTTACAAGTGTTACACTACGGTTAAAGTGGGTAAGTGTATTTGAAAGACGATTGTGTAACATATTAATATTTTCCGTTGTACCAGCCTTGGCTATTATATTCAATAGTTAAATAATAAACGGGAAGGTTCTAGAATGTTGGCCCATAAATATAGGTGAAAGTGGACTCCTTTCTTTTCTTGATCAAAGCTCATACTGAATTCACATAATAATGTAGATAGATTGATTGCGAGTGAAAGCGAATTAGCAGCCAGGTTGATTACTTTCTTTATTACTACTCAATGGGAATGCGACCTAGTGTTCTAGAACCATGCCACAATAAACTAATCACTGGCAAAGCAAAACAATTTTATTATGATACATACTGTATTGTAATGGTTTCGCTAGCTAAATACCTGACTTCATCATACGCTATGTTTTAAAAGAGAATTCTACCGATACATTAATTTCCACTAGCGGAATTTTGCTCCATATAGGGAACGTATATTTTATGTTACTAGTGTGAAACCATGACAAGTGCTGTAACCTATACAAGTGCGTTTTTATGTGATATAAAGGTTTTTGTCCTCGTCTGTCCGCATATCCTCTGTCGCTGACGAGTTACCGCGCGGGCCCCTACTGCGCTTCTGCCCTGACTAAGTTTGATAGCTACGTGCTTTTAGTTGCCACGTTCACAGATTAGTTATTGTTTTTTGCACAATAGTTTTATGGTATTCGTCGGAACGACACATATAAATACATTAGTAAATCCAAATGTACACTAGAATTAAATTTGAAGAAGAGGAATGGGTAAGTTAATAATCAAACTTTGTCATTATCCGTGTTGTATCCTAAAGGTTTTACAGTAGGCAATATGACGTAGTTATTTAGTATATGATACGTTTGTAAGATTTATTGCTTATCGTTCCCTAAAAGTGTGCCTTAATTCTAAAGGCACCAGAATTCGAAGAATTTACAGGTAAAATTGAATATCCGACATCGGTCATAGAAAAGAAAGAAAAAAATATAAGGCGCCAGATATAAATAAATAAATATGGAAGAAAATGAAGTGTAATATACATACCAATAATAGGTAGCATCTGTTTCATCGGATGTTCAATAACGAAAATTCGGGTGAACTTTACAGTGCCCGTTCTAGTTGGTATTCGTAGACACGAAAGATTACAGTCGATTAATTTTAACAAAATGGATCCAAACTTACCCTTTTAAAGCAGTCATAGTTATTGACGCGCAGCTGGAGAGTCCATTGTATTTGCCCGAAATTTCTTCCATTAAGTATGTGTATACCATTTTAAGATTTGTACTGTTGGCATAATATTACCTCCATTTGGTACAGAAGAAGTTGAGGGAAACAGTTTTAAAATGCCTATGTCCTTGAAAAAGATGTGGGTAAAGATGAGAGTCTCTCATACAATAATCAGTTCAATACAAGTTTGATGCATATTGAAAATATCCCGGCATAGAGATGGAAACGGATAAAATTACCACTTTACAGAGAAAGAATAATATCTAAGGAACTCATGCAAGCGGGAAATCTTTGATTATGATAATAAGATATAAATTAGTCATAACATATGCATGACTGCCATATAAATTTCCATAAGAGAAGCACTTCACGCACTATATACACTCAACAAATATGTACTTATCTAAAGTATTTCTAGGCTAGGCAGCTTGGAATAGTGCCCTCGCCCTCTATGTTATTTGGCTGTCCGTTCTTTCTCAAAGTCCCCAAGCTTTCCAGTAGATTTCAAGACAAACCTTTCGGTACAAACATATTTAGCTAATTGGAGATGATAGAATAAGTGTAAGAGGTAAGTTGTGCCAAAAATTACAATATTTGTGTCCGCAATATGCGTAATGAGTGTTCTCATTCTGCACAGTTTTAATGAAATTGTCTGATATGCATATTTACTTCTAGGGACAACAAATAGGACTTCGAATAACACTCTGTGACATTTGCCCTGATTGACTCGCTCCGGTCCCTATACTTGCCGCTGGGTTATGAAGTTTCCTCATGCGTCGTTAAATGCAACGTCACTTATAAAGCACGAGCTTTTAAGACACACTGTGACAATTTCTTAGAAAAGAATTATATATATATATATATATATATATATATATATATATATAACCATGCTTGTAATATCCCTTCAGCTTCATGTACACAGTATAAAGGAAAAGTTGATAGTAGGATGGAAAATTGATAATCATCAGCTGTCGATTTTTGTAAGAGAAATCGTACGGCCTTACTTGTAGTGGTTTTCTTTACATATATATATATATATATATATATCAAATAGGTATAACGTCATATTGCCTGAAACAGGATTTTTTGCAAAAAATATAGAGAGATAATTAATTTTTTAACAGTTATTTCTAGTAGAAGGGCGTAACCGTAAGCATGGGAAGTTAAACTAGAAATTTCATTATAAACTGATTCTATCTAACACCAATTTCTCTCCAGGTACGAGTCTGTGGTCTGTGTAGCTGAGCACCGACCTCAAGAGAGATAGAATGTATGGCTGTTAGGGAGCGGATTGGGTAACATAGCGTTTAACGCATTGACACGGTGAGTCGGAGACTTAATTCGAAGTCCGGTCCGGTCGTGTTTTTACTTTTTGTGTATAAGATCATTATTACAGTGCATTTTCAACATAACTCAAAATAATATGTATTCCTTAGGAAGTTACTGACAGAAGAACAAAGTATGGTGTTGGTATGAATTTTGGTGGTGACTACAAATTTGTGATCGTAGTAATACTGAATATTTGAAGAATACGCGGAAATAATGATTAAATCAATTTTCCTCGATTTTTATGTTATGGCGCCAATAGCAGCATGAGGTATCTGGACATATTCATTTGTCACAGAGAAGCTTTGAGTCCCTTGTAAAACCATGTTTTCAAAAGCTTATGTGTGACATTCATCGTCATTCTCCGTACTCATGGTTTGTTTTTGTACTTAAGTGTACGGTCTCTCTTTTATTAGTTGTGCTTTATTAGTAGAAAATGTTCTTTAATCTGTATGGTAAAGTTATTAATAATTGTTTTTAGATCTCTGTTATTTCTTTTGTTCCAGAAGTGTCTGTGTTTGTGCTTCATAAGAATAGTTCGGCGATCGAGTATTGGAACTGTTTATTTAATTTCTGTGGTAAGTATAGTGTGAAAGTTTAATAGGAATATTTCAAATTACTCATCAAGTAATGTTCATCAGTCAGTTTTTCTTCTAATATTTTGAGTATGACACTCGGACACTTATCTTCAGATCTTCAGCCAAAGTTATTGGAATTGTCCCCAGCCCAATAGTACCACGTTCAAACATGTAATTCAAAACTTGTATTGAAATGATCATCTTAATGTGATTATAAATACTTTCTTCAATCGTGTTTTACAGTACACTCCTTGTTTTAGAATTGACTTTAAATGTGTATTTGTGTGTCGAGAGATCTTCAGAGCATTATTATTGACTTTTTTTTTTTAATCATGCATAACAAATTTTGTTCGCGCTCGATCTGATTCACCGTAACGGTATTCAACTGTAATTTGGAACAAAAAACAATACGACTACATTCTCTTTGTTTTTGTAATGCATGCCCTCGTATTAGTACAAACAAATAATAAAATGTCTTTCTTTGTGTGTCAATTAATTACAAATCGAAAATGCTTCACTTAAAAAAGGCAGTTACTGAGGATTGACCTGCATTCTCTCAACATTACATTTGGATAATTATACACATACAAGCCAAAAAGAGTTGCATCAAAAAGGAAACAAAATCTTCTCTTATAATAATTACAGATGCATAAACCTTTTTATAATACCGTAATTTGAATTTAAGACCTAACAAACGTTTCACTAGAAAAAGGAATTACTAGAGATTTTCTCAATACTGAGATAATTACCAGTGGCTAAACTACTATAGATAGGCCAGCCAGTAATGGTCATGTTGCTATTAACCTAAATGTTGAAAACCATACTATTGGTTGATAATTACTTTACACTGTCAAACACTAAAAACTACTTTAATGCACTCGCAACTATCCAACCTTTGAGTTGAGCACTACAACAAAAATAATTTATTATAATGAGTCTGGAATATATTGTTCGATAGAAAACCATATAGTGTGGCTTTGTGGTGGACAAATACTGTGTGCGTGGATTTTCTCGGAGTTCTCCCGTTTCCTCCCTCTTTCATTCACTATTTTGGTCGTCGTTATCATCACCGTCTCCTTTGGCCTCGAAGCACAATCGTAGAATTTTAAACTTAAAAAAAAATCTGTTATAATCCTTTATATCTACAATTTTCTTTTCTGTTGAAAACTTATTTTCAGTTTGTTAAAATGAAATAAAAGCAGTGATTAATTCAAATGTTACATTTCGAAAAAGAAAAAAAAGACTGGATTACGGCCTATGCTGATGATGTAATAAAAAGAAGCTGATAAGAGAACAATAGAAACTAAATACATCGGGATCGTTCGTCGGGATCATAATACTGCCAATTATTGTTGCGTTAAAATGTAAAATAATACTTTCGACAGAGTGGATACTTTCAGATTTCTAAGATCAATATTAACAGACCAAAATCATATTCATGAAGAAATTTAGTGTCGACTGAAAGCAGGGAATTCGTGTTATCTTTCAGTTCAAAATCTTTTGTTGTGAATTCTGGTGAGGAATTTGAAGCTTAAAATATATATAAAACGATAAGCATGCCCGTTGTCCTGTATGGTTGCGCAACATGGTCGCTTACTTTGAGGGAAGAACATAGACTGAAAGTATTTATTTATTTATGTTTCACATACAGATTTGCACTGAAACAAGATAACGAAGTGTATAAGAAACAATAGAAAATAGAAACAAGATTTGAGAATAAGATCCTGAGATGAATATTCGAACCCAATAAGAACGGGAATGGGGAATGGCGGAAACTTCATAACGAGGAACTGCATAATTTATACCGTTTAATATTGACTCAGGTGGGCAGATCATATAGCCTGAATAGAAGAAAGTACAAAAACTTTCGAAGTTTTTATCGGTAGTCCAATCGCAAAACGACTATTACGAAGATCTCGGCGCAGATAAGAGGACAATATTAAGATGAATCTTGCAGAAATAGGAATACGAAGTAGAAAGTGAATCCAGTTGGCTACGAACAGAAGTCAGTGGAGAGCTTTTGTGGATGCGGTATTGAACCTCCGGATTCCATAGTTCATAGAGTTAATTATTGGAGTTTAATGGATGCCTCCCTTTTCTTGATATTCTTATTCGTCGTAAGCCTGATGGAACATTAAGACACATAGGAAGCTGACACATACGAACCTTTAACTCAATGCAAGGATCTGTCTTGGCCTACAGAATAGTCTCCGTAACTGACCAGGAAAGTTTACTAGAAGAATTCAGTCATCTTCGTTCGACGCTACAAGAGAATGGCTACAGTCTTACAGATATCATCATGACCGTAAAAAGAACCGTTACTTCCCAATACAGAATGATTGAAAAAATAGTCAAGAGTGATGATTATCCCTCCACTACCGTATCACCTTTGATCGGCCATACCTCTAGTAAATTCAGTAGAATACTTGCCAGACATCCGATTAGAGTTATCTACAAGCTTCCAGCCAACATCAAATCGTTACTCAAACCAGTGAAGGACGTAGTCCTGGAGTATTGTATACCATGTGAATATGGCAAATCATACATAGGGCAAACTGGACATACCAAAGAACAACGATGCAAAGAATGGCTACATCAGAGATCAGCAACCCGAGAATTCAGTACTAGCAAAGCATAGAACTGGGACATAGAGTCAGTTTTACAAATACCATAGGAGCCAAATGCAGCAATTTTTGGGACGGAATAATAAAGGAAGTCATTTTATAGCCAATGCGATTTCCAAGCATTGAAGGCGTCACGGAAGTCATTCTCCGGAATAGCCTTGAGAGCCGCGGTGCAAGCTGCTTGGATCCCCTCTGTCGTCTCAAAATGCTTGCCTTTCATCGGGCGTTTCAGGCGAGGAAACAAAAAGAAGTCTGGGGGTCCACATCTGGGCTGTAGGGCGGCTGCGGAAGCGTTGGGATGCTGGCCTTGGTCAGGTAGCTGTTTACAAGAAAGGCGGTGTGAGCCGGGGCGTTGTCGTGGTGCAGCTTCCAGTCGGCTCCGATGTCTGGTCGGACCCGATTGACCCTTCGTTTGAGTCTCTTGAGCACTTCCACGTAAAACTTGGCGTTGACGGTTTGTCCAGGAGGAACAAATTCATGGTGGACGATGCCTTTGATGTCAAAAAAGACAATGAGCATCGTTTTCACTTTGGATTTGCTCATTCTTCCCTTTTTTGGGCGAGGAGACGCCGGCGTGTGCCACTCGGAAGATTGCCTCTTTGTCTCGGGATCATACTCAAAGATCCATGATTCGTCAGCTGTAATTACGTTATTCAAAAATTGGGGGTCACTTTCTCACACGTTCAAATTTTCTTGGCACAATTCCACTCGCCGCAATTTCTGGTCGTCAGTGAGCACTTTTGGGACAATCTTCGCTCACACCTTGCGCATGTTCAAATGCTCCGTCACAATTTCATGAACCACAGTTTTTGGTAAATTTAACATCTGGGCAATTAAACGAATACTTAGTCGACGGTCTGAGTTCAAAACTTCGCGCACACGAGTCACATTGTCGGTGTTTGTCGAAGTCGAAGGTCTTCCAGCACGGTCTTCATCGGCGACCTCTTTCCGGCCTTCCGAAAAGGCTTTGTGCCACCGAAACACACCACTTCTTGCTAAAGCATCATCTGAGTAAGCCTGCTTGATCATATCAAACATCTCTGTCGCAGATTTACCGAGTTTAACACAGAATTTAATCGCGTACCTCTGCTCTAACGAACGCTGCATTTTCGGCTTGCACCACTCACAGAAACACGTCGCGCGAAAAAGCCTGTCCTGACTCTCCGTGTGCTCGGAGACAACTAACCAGCCGCTCGTTCGTTAGCTAGGAACGCTCTCTACCGGATCCAGTCGGTGCGCGCACGCTCCGAAGTACTGTCATGGCGGAATAAAATCAGTCCTATTACTTCCCGGACAAACCCTGTATATGTGATGTCCGACTAAAACATTGTTTCTTTAAGAAAAATTTTACACGATTAGTATTGCAGCTATCAAATTTATTTAGTACGAACATTCAAAATTTTAATTCACTTTAAATTTCTTGCAAGATTAAAACCAGTTTCCCTCCGCACTTAGAATAGAAGAGTTCTTTTGTTGTAGTACATACCAAATAGCGTATAGTAAAAGTTTATTCAGTTCATAATGACTTCATTTATTACAGTAAACTACCATTAGATAATTATCATAGCATAATAAGTTTGTTTTATGTTAAGAGTGACTTAGGACGATTGTTTAGTTGGTTAAGTAATTGCACCTATTAGTGGTATGCTTCGAGGGACCTAAATGCTTAGATAATCTCAATACTGTCAAATTTTGGTCCTTAGAATATCTTAGGTGTTCTTTAAGTCTGAGTGATACGTTCCTTTGAGTCATTCCTATACAAGTTTGCTGACGTTGAACGTTTCATTTATTCTCTTTGAATAAAGACTTTTTCTTCTCCGTAGATGAATTTGAGAGATACACCTCCAATGTCACCAAATGCGGATGCAGGGAACAATGCAGATGAGCTAAACGAGGATGACGTAGCAGAAATAATTGACTTGGATGATGAAGATAATCTTGAGGTTGATGATGATAGCAGTGATAGTAGTGAAGATGGGGCAGAAAATACACGAGATGATGCCGATTTTGTTTTTACTAAACATACAGGTATTATATTATTTATTTTATAATTATTATTTCGTAGTAAGTTAAGGTTTTCATCTTTGAATAATACAATCTTATGCATGTAAAAATACGAAAAATTATAGTACTTTACCTTATGTGTATTGGAGTTTTTTATATGCCGATCATTTCGATGATTTAATTATCTGCTGACTTTTCCAGGACCTCAGACCTTAAAGTGTCTAACCTAGATTCATTTTTAATCTTCTACTTCATTCCAAATATTTATAAATTTTACTCCAGCCAAAAACACTGAACTTCAAGATCTATCTAATCACTGAATTTCAGTAATTAAAATTTTCTGAAAAATTACTCAACTAATAACGTGTAAACCTTTAAAGGACTTCTATTCCTCAAAGTGTAGTTTCCGTAATTTAGAATTGCCAATCTGTTAACTCTTAAGTAGTATGAAAAATTACTGAAAGAAATCTTTTACGTCCAGTGTGAGAAATTGATCTATACAGATCAGTAATTGATGTTTTTCGCTTGTACGACAAGTAAATAAATAAGATTCTCTGTAATATACGTTTTTAAGGCTGGTGTCTGAAAAATCAGAAATGAACACATATATATCTATTCTACTGAGTTTTTCAGCCACTTTCTCGTATTTACTCGAATTCTACTCAGCATACGACTATTCAAATTGATTGTATTGTCGTTAAAAGTGCCGTAAGGTTTTGAATTTTAATAAAATTCACCAATTGGTTGAGACATCTAAAATACAAACTTGAAAATGTGAACGTCAAGTGATTGTTTACTGAGTTTCGTAATAATTAACAATATCGTTAATAATGAACAATAATACAACTAATAAGTTTCATTAATTTTTAATTTTTCCAATACCTTGTATGTTCTGCAGTTAGGTGGAGATATCGACTGATAAATCGTATGGAATACATTTTACAAGATATAAACAGTACTCAGATTAAAGGAACACCCAAGAAAGTCACGTGAAGATAAACTATTTCGGGGTGTTTAACCACTACAAATGCGCAAGACATCAAGGTTTTATACCGTGCAACGTCACCTATTAAGAGGAATGTTTTTGAGGCCTGTTTCATTAGAACGAAAAATCCAAAACAAGTGCAAGGAGCATTTAGACAAGGAATGGGATATTATTATTCAAACTTCATTAACAAAAGTTGAACAATTTGTTCCTGTACAATATACCTTTATTACTCCGATTTTGCTCTTGATATAAACTTTTATTACAAATACACATACAAAGGAGGTTCACAGCAGTAACCACTTATTACAAAATTAATATTTTTTACTCCGAAATATCCTTACAATGTTTTGTTAGTTTATGGAAAAAATCAGTAAATCACTATACGGTTGGAAGTACTGTTTGGCAACTATGAATTTCGCATAGACTTAATAGTGGTTTTGTGTAGGAGGTTGAAAATCACATCAAGAATAATGACAAGGAGAATTTAATATTTGCATTTGGTATATGTAATAGTTATGAATTGAGTTCGGGTTTTTATGTAATATCAACCTTCTAAATATATACATAAATATGTAACAAAAATCGCTTAAAAATGTAAGAAATATATAACATTATATAAGAATATGCAATATTACATATATATGAAAACGTAATATTAACACGCGTATGAGTATGCAATATTTAAACGAATTATGAAAATAAACAAAGAAAAATCTACTACACTTTATCCTGCTAATGCAAGTCCTCCAATGAAGTGAAATGCTTGAACAGCTGAGACAGCCATATGTCACTGACGTGACTGATTGCAGGATAATAAAAATCAGACGCGAATGAAGGAAGATGTGAATCGGCTAGAGAGAAACAGGAAAGCCCCGAGAAAAGCAATGCATGCGGCATTTGTACGTCAAAAATCTCGTGTGGTGTGGTCCCGTTTCAAATCTAGAACCTTTTACACTAAATGCGCATCCGTCACCACGACCCAATCTTGAAATGAATTATACGCAATATACAAATTTAAATACTAAAAGCAACTTAAGACGAAATGTGTTGTTTTATATATATTTATTTCATGCAAGGAAAAACAGTCCTATATCTTTTAAACAATACCAGCTGAACTAAGATTGAAGAATATTTCCACTAATGAACATTTTTAATTTGAAATAAAGTACTTACAAAAGATGTGCCTACAGTTCAAGTATGTGTTGTTGCACAATGGGTTACAAGGTACATTTCCAAATGATCAGAAGTAAAATTTTGTCGGCGATCGGATAAAATATTCTTGTATGCAGAGAATGATCTCTCCACATCACATGAGGTAACAGGAGCGTATTTCAACAGGGGGATGTAGTTGGTGGAAATATCTTGTTTCACCACTGAAAATCTCACACACTGCCAATAGGCTGTCGTAACCCGAGTTTCTTTGCAGCACTGCATTTAGTTTCTTTCGAACTTTCTCTCCTACATCTCCACACACATCTTGCAGCAGTCTCTTTGCATCCTCTATGATTTCCATGGATTCTGGAAGAGGCCGCCCAACAGTCTCTAGCTTTTTAATGCTTGTAGGTAGCCAACCAAAATTGCTGTCTATGTACGCGATATCACACGCTACTTTTGAGTCATTAAACAGTTTCTGAGCAATGCCAACTGACACGGCAGACTCCGATGGAAATGAATGAACAGCAGGCTTAATTTTTTGAAAATGTTCATTGTAGAAATGTACTGCGTTTAAGACATCTGTGTTTAACAAGATATGGTTGGAAAAAGAAGTTCACCGTCATTTTCGAAGTGGCTCCGAGAAGTGCTAGATGACAAATTTTCAGCTTACTGTATTTTATGTACACAAAAGTTTGCTTTGAGTAATATGGGAAAGCAAGATGTTGTTTCTCACGAAAGTGGAAAAAGGCATCGCTCATTAGCAGACTCAGAAGAGAAATATAGCAGTCTTATCTTGTGGTTAACCAAATTCAGAAATCAAAAAGAACTGAACTCCGAGAGTTATATTGCGAGCGCTTTACGTATACATACTGTTTCTGAAAAAAATCTTCAGTCCCACAGTGTTCTGAAAATCATGTTAATGGCCGAAGTATGTGTCCTTAAATTGATATTAAAGACCGAAGTATGTCTTCTCAGGGTGATGTTAAAGACCGAAGTATGCACACATTTCTTTGTAAAGAGAAGTTACTCGTGCTGAAATTTTGTGGTGTTTACATTCAGTTATAACACATCAGTCTTTAGGAGAAGCAGCTAGTGCAGTTACTTTATTCGCACATATGTTTCCAGGTAATGAAATCGCTAGTAGTATGAAACGCCAGAAAGACCAAATAGCGTATACTGTTTTAGTGAAAGCTGAAACAAATACTCAGAAAAGGAACAAATGGGCATACTAGTTCGTTTTGGGATATCAACTAAAATAACGTCGTTACCAGATTCTTAACTTCAGTATTCCACGACAGCTGAAGATTTGCGTTGTGCATTTGAAGAAGATATTAAAAACATCCAATCCGGAAACGTCATTCAAATATCCATGGACAAACCAGCAGTTACTTGGAAATTCTTCAATAAGATAAAGGAAACTTTGGCAAGTAATGACGCAGAAAGTAAAAGATTACTTGATTGGTAGCAGCGGTCTTCATGTTATTCACAATGCCTTCAAAACATCCTTCCAAGGTTGTGATTGGAATTTAGCTTTAATCCTAAGAGCTACCTACAACTTGATCAAAAATATTCCAGCGCGAAGAACAGATTTTGTGGCAATTACTCATAGTTCAGTGCATTTAGGCAGTTTTTAAGCCAAACCTGGACAAAAATAATAATAAGCGAAACCACTTGGGTTAGGTTCAGTATGCTTTCCAGTATATATCCTGAAAATTCCCTCCTTGGGAAAATCCGCCATCTTGGATTCAATATGGCGACCAGACCGAAACATTGACTTACATTTAAATGACAATATCAACTCACAGAATTAAGCTAGAAACTTCGTTCTTGTGTCAGTTTGAATATAATTTGTATAGACTAACGAATGCAAGTTTGCATCATTCTATGTATTGCATCAATATTGAAAAATGGCGGACATTACGTAAAAAATTTAGTTATTCTCATTTTACAATAATGTTTTCTTGGCATATAACTTAGAAACTAACCAAGATATTAAAAATGCCTCGAAATAAACGTGATAGAACATAATCGTAGCTTTCAAACGATGCAACTTATGTCGATCTATCTTAAAAAGTAAGGAAGCTAATCGAATTTTTGTGACACTGGGTTGCAATTTTCGGCACATTATTCTCAGGCGCCTGCTATAATGGTTTCGTGTGCACTCACATGTCTCGTGTATTTGACTTGTGATACTTGCTTAAGGTTCTTAGAGCATAAAAAATATTTAATCAGATGACTTAAATATGGTCAGTAAGTCCGCCATTTTTGATTCAATATGTCGTCCAGATGAAGAGGCCAACGTAGCACTTAGACAGCAATATCTTATCACAGAAGTAAGCTGAAAACTTCGTTCTTTTCGTCAATTTCTAAATAAAAGTTATTTCATTCTTACCTATCGTTGCCATATTAAAATATGGTCGTTATTGTTCTAAAAGATCATTTTTTCTGATTTCTAAATGCTGTATCAATGGCAGTTCTTTCTGCTGCAAAAGACATTGAAAAGCTAAATCAAAGAATAGTTTTCGTAACCTTTGATCAGCCAATTTGCCATAAAGCCTTTGAAATTCTGTCGTCGGCTGCTCCTTGAAGACCCTTGTCTCCAGTTGAAGTCCGTCTGAGAGGATTTCACCTCTTAATGTCTTTATTGGGTTCAGTCGGTATGATTATGGAAGAAAGTGGCTTAGAAGACCTTCGGAATACAGTGTATGCAAGTAACAGTGTAGTTCAAATGATGAGCTGTTAGCAATACTCAATAGTCTTACGTGCACATTTTCTCATACAGCAAGGTTTGGCTGAACTAAATTTTGACCTATTAACTGAAGATATTATCAAGCATCAGTTGGATGCTATATTTATTTATTATTATGGATGTATAATTGCTTCCAAGTTCTGTCAGTGAAAACACAAATACTCAGACAGTTCTTACTTGATTCTATCAAAAAGTAGATCAACTGACAACTCACATTCGAACTTAAAAATTATAGGTTCAATATTACCATCTTGTATAAATTGTGCGACTTTATATTATTACAGAACATGCTGGTGATTCGAGTCTTTACTTACATTACATTCAAATTATGTCGCTTTTATTATTATTATTATTTATTATTATTATTATGCGGCAGGGCATTTGAACTATCCAAAGACAACACATATTTATTTGCAGCGCACAGTGGCTTTAGAATACAAAAAGCCTCCTATTGAATACATAAAATTTGTAAGGAGTTCCTATTTTACTATAAGAAGAACAGATAAATATTGGACTGTAAAACTTGGTCAGACGTGATCATTGAGCAGTTTCTTATGAGCTCGATGAAATCCATTGGCGGATTGAGCCATGGACGAAAGTTAAGTAAGTCCACAGTTGCTAGATGAATAAACTCTACGTTAGCTATAACTAAGGTTGCTCATAACAGAAAAAGTTGTAAAGTGTTACATTCTACTTTAGATCAGCACGTAGAACTCCGATGATGAAGTGGTTGTACGTATACAATCCCTCCCATAAAGATTTGCCTGATTTATTGTCTCTTGCTAATGGATTGGTTGCTAATTGGTATAAACTGTGATTCGGCTAAATAAGTTGGCCTCCATGAATATGTGAAATCCATGACTTTAAAATCATTTAACAGTATTCATCTTAAGAGAAAGGCACGGTCAACACTTTTGGAATTATGACAAAAGGTATGGAAATCAGTGAAGGCGTCGTAGTTGCTAATTCTACCCAGCGTTTTCATCACATTCTCTGCGTTGTGCACCCTGATGAACAATTTGCACTATATCTTCAATTCCAGCTTGCAACTTGGTCTTCAGCACTTTTTGAAGAATGTATTCTCAGAGAAGGATAGAGAAAATCTGCTCTCATCCCAGTCCTGGAGAGTTATTCAAAGCCAAAGCGTAGTTTTCCTGTGTCCATTTTGAGAGTTACACCATCGATGGAGGATATTTATTGCTTACAACAGTTTGTCAAGAAAATCAAACATATAAAAAAATTGTGAAGAAATATGTTACATACATTATAAGCTATTACGATATGGATGTGACAGTTGTGTTTCAAGATTACAGTAAGTTTTATTAATTGCGCATGTTTCTTCTCATAATGACATTTACATGTTTGCCCCAAGCAAGGGGAAATATCCTCAGAGAATATACAGTAGCAAAGCACTTCAATAATCTTTGGGTCAGATGAAGGACTTCATGGTTTTTCTCCATGCTGCAACGGGATGTGATACTACTTTGGCTCTGTATGGAATAGAGGGAAAGCCAAAGATTTCATAAGCTTATGAATGATTCAGTACTACGAACGAAAGTTACTCTTTTTAACGAAGAACAGTCGTCACCGAATGATATTGCAGAGGATGGAAAAAAGTTTCTTTGGATAGTATACACTAGAAAAGTTACTGATAACCTGAATCAGTGCAAGCTCTACTTGAAAACTGCAATGAAACAGAGTGTTACAAGTAGAAATTTCAGTCTAGCTACTTTTCCACCTACCTCAGGCTCAGCAATACAATATTCATTAAGAATTTTCTTACAAGTTCAACAGTGGAAGGGAATAAATCTACATTCCACGCAATGGGGATGGAAATATTACGATGTAAAGTTAAATCCAATACCAACTGCGAAAGAACCTACTCCACGAAATCTTATTCGCCTATTATCTTGTAACTGTATAAAATAATGTAATAGAATGTAATAATAATAATTGTGAATGCAGAAATAGTGTACAGGTCCAACATGTGTGGATTGTGTACAGGACATGGTTACAATAACAGTTTGACTTCAGTAGATGAAGATGGTATAGAAGATCCTTTCAATATAGGATCTGTGTTGATTTGCATAATTCGCAAGATCATACACACAATTCTTTACAAAAATTCACATACAATATTCCTTATTTAGCGTTGTGTTGTATGTTGTAATCAACAAACGTAATTTCCACAAAATATATATTTGTATAGACTAGCGTAGTTACTCTGTTACTGTTTTGCAAGAAAGTTATATTTTCCGTTAAATTTTAAGTTACCAAGTGTGCAGTTTACAAAAATTTGGTATATTTGCATAAATGTTCCTTGATCATTGTAGTTTCAAATTTACTTGCCATTCATGCAGCATTTAGAAATAAAAATCAGAAAAAAAAAATACTCTTTTAGAACAGTGAAGGTCATATTTTAATATGGCAACGATAGGTAAGAAGGAAATAACTATTATCTAGAAATTGACGAAAAGAACGAAGTATCAAGCTTACTTCTGTAATAAGATATTGCTGTCTAAGTGTTACATTGGCTTCTTCATCTAACCGCCATATTGAATCAAAAATGGCGGACTTACTGACCATATTAAGTAATCTGACTAAATATTTTTTATGCTCTAAGAACCTTAAGCAAGTATCACAAGTCAGATACATGAGACATGTAAGTGCATACGAAACCATTAAAGCAGGCACCTGAGAATAATGTGCCGAAAATTGCAACCCAGTGTCACAAAAATTCCACTAGTTTCCTTACTTTTTAAGATAGATCGACGTAAGTTGCATCGTTTGAAAGTTTCAATTATGCTCTATCACGTTTATTTCGAGGCGTGTTTTAATATCTTGGTTAGTTTCTGAGTTATATGCCAATAAAACATTATTGTAAAATGAGAATAACTATATTTTTTACGTAATGTCCGCCATTTTTCAATATTGATGCAATATATAGAATGATGCAAACTTGCATTCGTTAGTCTATACTATTATATTCAAACTGACACAAAAATGAAGTTTCTAGCTTAATTCTGTGAGTTGATATTGCCATTTAAATGTAAGTCAATGTTTCGGTCTGGTCGCCATATTGAATCCAAGATGGCGGATTTTCCCAAGGTGGGAGAAAGTGGGAATTTTCGGAATATATACTGGAAAGCATACTGAACTATCCCAAGTAGTTTCGCTTTGTTATTATTTTTGTCCAGGCTCAAGCCTAAATGCACAGGACTATGAATCATCTGTGTTTCCTGAAAAATTCTACCCGATTGGATGGATAGAAAACGTGTAGTAGACAGAGCTAAGCGATTATTACCACACTTGAAAAAGTATGTCGATTCAGTTTCAGGTAGTAATTGAGAACCATCTTGTGACAGCTTTAAAATGGTTAAATCATGTGTGATTTTTGCTTGGAGCTAAATTAGCTTTCTTCCAAACCGTTGCGTCAGACATTCAACCTTTTCTTACAAAATTTCAGTCAGACTCACCAACACTTGCTTTTCTTTATGATGAAATACTAAAACTTCTGAAGTCCCTTATGATTAGATTTGTTAAAATCCATTGTGATTGAAGTTCTGAAGGCCTGATGAAAGGTTGCCTAGAAGATGGTAGTAAGGATCTGTGGTCGGCTAAGCAGATTGATGTCGAATTTGCAACACATACAGCATTAAAATCAGAGAAGTTATATGAACTGGATATCCTTCGTTTTCGGAGGGATTGTTTGCATATTTGTAAGAAGATTCTGTGTAAATCCATATATCTGTGTGTATTGTCGTGTATGTATTAGCCCTACTCCATGTCCTGGAATAATAAAAAATCTAATAGAAGTAAATCACTTGTATCAGTTCATGTAACTGAGTGTATCTCACAAGTACAAGGAGCGGAGAGGAATGGCTATAAGAGGAAATGGGAGACCATCAAAAAATATATTTAACAATATTGTTCTTACCAGGAATAGATAGATACTTACTTTAGCGTGGTATTTTTATAACAGCAGTCGCAATTAAGAGAATAGATATTATAAAACTACAAGTGTTTAGAGAATTGCGGTTACTTAATTTCACTGAAATATAGTCTGCAAAATTTTTTGTTTTGGTCTGGAAAACCTGAAAAAGTCAGGGAATTTTATTTTTCTGAAATAGCAGACACCCTGTGTGATATGTTCTTTATTGTCTTCAAGATTTTCACTAATTTGTTTAAGAGATGGGGAAGTGGGGTGAACGTATTGAAGACCCTTGAAGTACAGTCATCATCCCAATTAGGGCAAAATGCTGCTGAGGCGTTCTTTGAGAAAGTCTGCTTTGTGCGTTCGTTACAATTATTGGCTACTGTATTATACCATTTGCTACCATATTTAATATTTGTAACATCAGCACTAAATGCAGCTATAATTTAACTGTGAAATATAGTTGACAGGATTGTTCACTTAATCAAAGTACATCCGACACTGTTGAACTGACTTATTGTCTTGTGTGTAGTATGTCTGTACTCTGCGCTATCTTACTGCCATTTTGTTCCAGTACGTACTTGTCTGTTATATGCCGTAGCCAGTAGAAGAAAGTTAAGTACTCTATAGGACCCTATCGCGAAATAAGGCTTTTGTGAGTTTTTGCTGTTCCAAGATTTTTCTGATTCCGAGGCGTCTGAGCCAGGAGTTCTATTGTACGTTGGACTGGGAAATTAAGCGGCTATTTTCATAATTAACAATTTAATGAAAATCAATATCTTCGTTCACTTGCATATTTATGAACTTCTACCGTGTGGTAACAAAAAATCGCGTGTTGTTTGCTGATGGACGCTTTAGGATACATAGCAAATAAATAGTAATCTACCTTTGTATCCGATTATTAATAATTTCCTGACTATTCATGCATTATATCGATCTCCTCTGAGACCTTCGGTAACCGAATATATATATATATGTGAAAAATAATTACTGATGTATTACTTGTGCTGATGCGAACGCGTCCTGATTCGATCCCAGAGTATGTGAGCTTACAGAAGACAACATTGTTTTGGATTTTTGTATAGTTTTCCCATTTTATTCCCATTATCTTTGTTTTATTCATGCTTTCATCATCACTTGTTTGCATATTTACCTGTCGTTGTATTTAAACTAAACTGAACTTCGATATTGTACGCAAGAAACATAATTCAACTCATATTAATGCAATTTTTATGAAATGCATATGGGAGATGGCAAGTTAATTATTTATAAAAATGAACAATAATTGTAGTTTGTTCTTTCAAAGTTTATTATGATGTAAAAATTAGATTCAATGTAAAGAGTAACGTTGGGTTGCTTGGATATAACTTTCACAGGAAAAACAAATAATTCATATCAACTATTCACAGGAATCACACTTCTAACAAATTTTGTTTCATAAAAGATGAGCTTATTCAAATTTAATAAAATTTAAGGTACGCATAAACTTACAGGAGCATATAGATTGATAATCTTAGATAAGAACTTTCACAAGGAAATAAATTTAATTTACAAATTACCCGAGATTCAATTGCTCAGAAAGCAGTCATATCTTAAGTTACAAAATAAGACTGTTAAAATTTATTTTTCTCCGCTATATCCATGTTTTATCATTCAGAGTTAAGAAAATTTCGGGAAAAACATTAAACTAAGATTAAAATTGTCTATAAACACAGAGAAAAGTTTTATATATTTGAAACAGTATTCGTTAATCAAAATTTTCGCTTGGAGTCTGAAATTAAATGCGATTACGATAGTGGTATGACAAAGCGTAATAAAAGAACAGTGAAAAGCTTGAGTAATAAAAATCAAAAATTTTAATTATAAAAGTAAGAAATACAGATTTTTATATTAGCACACTTTTATTTCACAAGAAGTGTACATTTGTGCCGAATGTTTCTCATTGAAATTTTGTGCATTTTTTCTAATAAAAGAAAGACGTCTATCTGAAAATTCTCAGGAAGGCAAAAAATGCATTTGGTAAAGGAAAATGTATACATATAAAGTCAATACATATAAAAATATTAAGGGTATATAAATAACAGAAATTCACTGTGGATTAGAAAAGTGTTTTTGGTTGATTATGTTACTACGGCCCAAATTAAATAATACACTCAGAAGATAACTTTGATTCCCTTATCTGTTTTTAATGTAAACTTTATAACCCACTCTATTTTGGAGAACTGATATTTTGAAATTGTAGATAGTAATTCCTTATTCATTTCCCATAGGTTCAGTATTCAGCTGCCATCTTGATCCAAAATCAGGGAAGCTAGCTGTGACTGGAGGCGAAGATGAGAAAGCTTATGTGTGGGATATTCAAACCGGAGAAGTGGTTCTCAGCTGCTCAGGCCATAAGGTAAATTTGCGCGATGTAATATTAATGACAAGACAGTAATGTATTTTTCAATATTTTATTTGTTTCTTCTTGTATATTCCATAGTGAATGCCAGTAAGAAATGTAATTGAAATCTTTCTTGATAATTCTGCAATAGTTTTGAAATAAGAATAAATTTTAAAATACTATCAGTTACTTACATTTTTAAAATGTTCATTTTAATGCTTCGAGGTTCGTAACGTTCAAGAAAATTTAGAACCTGGATTCACGGAGATTGGAACCTGATCTTCTGCTTCTAAACTAATTACATATTCAGAATAATTCTCTGTCAATAATTAATACTATGTCCGGCGTTAATGATCAATTTCATTAAATTTTATGTATAATATAAGAGACTGTCTATCATCCCTGAAAAATTTAAGAATAACATTGTTAGCACAAAAATTTTCTTTTATTGATCTGTTTTCTATAGTGTATACGAGGCGTTTGTCAATGCAACCGTATTTATACAGACATGACAAGCCCAACATACATGTGGAGAATACAGGAGATTTTTCCCCACTTGCAGGTGTCTCAAATCATTTGTAAAAATTTGAATCACGGTATTGAGAAATTGAAAATAAATAATTGCAGGGTAGGTTTTAAATGTTGATCAAGGTATTTTTACATAATAGATAGAATCCGTTTTAATAACATTCATCGTAGTAGTTGATTGACGTGTATATATATATATATATATATATATATATATATATATGTTAACTTGATTTTATATAATCAAGTTAATTACCAGAAAATAATGGAAATATAATCATAATACTATGAGTCCTTTCGCTGAAACATTTCATCAGATGTAGAAGGAAAAAAGTCAAGGCTAAACAAAGGAGCAGTGAAAAAAATGAGAATCGTCGAGGTGGATGCCATATTGAAATGCAGGGTTATATGGGCACCTGATGTTATCGAATTGTAAATAGATAAGAGTTTAATGGAGGAAGGAAAAGATTAATGTGGCGGTTGGGTCTAGGACAGTAGGAGTACAGGGGAGCGAAGTGAAGAAATTAACAAAAATAGCGAATAAACAATAATTTAAATTATTATTATTAAGTATTCTGCGTGTTGGCAGGTTTTGGGATTGATTTTTTTTTTTTCTTCTTCCTCCTTAGGTTCGGACTTGGAAATGTTTCTTCCATCCATTTTTCTCGATCTGCAGCTTCCTCTTTTAACTCCCAATAGTTTTTTCCATTTTCAAATCATCGTTCAGTTATGTTCTTGTTTTTCCTACTCCTCGCTTTCTTTCTATCTTTTCGTCTACGGCGGTGTAAAGAAGACAATTTCTTCGTAAGATGTGTCGAATCCAATTGGCCTTCCTACGAAGAATGCAAGCTGAAAGCGTTCTCTCCTACCCGTTTTATAACATCTTCGTTTGTTACTCTCTCCGTCCATTTTATCTTCTACGTTTTTCTCTAACACCACATTTCGAAGCTCTCTAAATCTTGATATCTCTAATTCCGATTCATGCATCCTTCATTAAAGATTCACTATAAATAACACACAAAGAGTAAAAAGTGAATGACTGGACCGGAATTCGAACCCAGGATCTTAGGCACACCGTACTGATGCGTTAACCTCTACGCTACCCAGTCCGCTTCCCAGAACAACCACAAACTCTCTCACTCCTGAAGTCGGTGCTCTCCACTCAGTCCATATGGCTAGTACCACATGGACAATTCAATGTCCATATATTGAAAACACTTTTTTGTCGGTTGTGATATCATATATTAATGAAAGGAAGAAACAACTGATTTTTTTTTTTCCACTCTGTATGTTATTGAATTCGTACTTACAAAGGATCTGGTGTGTAAAAAATTCCGGTGGTTTGTCCCTTTCATTATATGGTATCACAACCATCAGAATGATGTTCTCAATATATGGACATTGGACTGTCCAGGCACAGTAGCTATAGAGAAGCCAGCAAGAGGTCTCTGACACCTCGCGGCGGCGTTCCCACTACTCACGTATCAAGGCTTTTTCGGTGAATCTAAAATGGCAATTTAATTAATGATGTAAGACAAAGTGACCATGGTTGGTAACACTAGCACCAAAGTAGCATTTTTCCTCCGCATGTGGTAAGAAACTTCAGAGATCTCTTGTTGGCCCTGCTGTAGGCTGTGGTATAAGCCATGTGGTCCGAGAGGAGAGCACCGACTTCAGGAGTGAGAGAGGGTGTAGCTGTTCTGAGAAGCGGATTGGGTAGCGTAGTGGTTAACACTTCGGCACGGTATACCGAAGACCTCGGGTTCGAGTCGCGGTCCAGCATTCATTTTTTCACTCCTTGTATGTTACTGAATTCAAAGGATCTGATGTGTATTTAAAAAAAAGTTTCCTACTTTTATTAATATATTCGCTGTAAATGTTGAACAATTCAGGTGACATACTACCTCTTTGCTGACTCCTCCTCTTCCAACCTCAACACTATTAATTTCTCCTTGATTCAAGCACAGCATTACTTTTATCCTATGTACAGGTTACGAAGGAGTCGTCGTTCTCTCCAGTTGGCCCCGATTTGTTTTAAATATTTTCAGAAGTTCGGTCCAATTGACTCGGACAAAAGCATTTTGCCAGCCGATGAAGCAAACACATCTCTTTCTTTACGTCAAAAACTTGTTCTGATATAATTCTTAACCCAATAGCATCTCTGGTGCCTTTTTATGTCCGGAATCCAAATTGATCTTCCTCCAACACCTTTTCTATCTTACTTTCCAGCCGTCTATTCAGTAGGCACGCAATGATTTTACCAGTGTGGGAAATAAAGCTAATGGTTGTGTGATCACTGCACTTCTTTACTTATTTTTTCTTGGGTAATGCGACCATTGTAACATCAAGAAAATACTTTGGCCAGCTTTTCCACTCACGTACAAATCAGTACTTCCATTACAGTGTCTCCCAATTCCTTGAGCAGATATGCTGGTATCATTGTCTCCAGTAGGCCTTCTTCCTTCGCATGATGGCTTGTACTACTTCACTTTTCAATATACTGGATCCTTCTTCTTCATCATCCACTTCTTCTGCTTCGATCGCAATATCTTTGGGACAGTTCCTCTGGTCATACAAATCCTGTATGTATTTCTCTCAGATTGTAATGATTCTATGATGGTCAGTGACTACATAACCTTGTTGATGTTCGATTCCAAACGTGCGTATACTTCTGTTAGCTTTCCGTCCTAATTCTTGTGCTTTTTTCTGATATACATCACTTCATATCTGCCTCGCCGTTGGAGTTCCATTATTTCTGTTGCCAATTCAGAATGTTAATTTATGAAATCTACGTTTTCCCTAGTAACCCTTACGGAGCCCTCATCCGATTAGTTATCAGTGGAAATGAAAAATTCTTTTTTCCATTCCATAGTTTCCAAGCTACTCCAATTATATAAAGTGAAAATTAACGATAGAACATCCATACGTATGAGTTATGAGTCAATTTATGGGACTTGTAAAAAAATTGATTTACACCTTCGGTTACATCTGGCAGCACTATGTGGTTCCTAGTGTACTTCAATCGTTGCTTCCTAGTTCAAAAATATATGCATGAACAAGGCATAACCATTGAGTACCGCTTCCGGTTCAAAAGTTCTACTATCCCAAACTCCGGGTTGCATTGTATGTTGGACACTCTGTAATAATAATAATAATAATAATAATAATAATAATAATAATAATAATAATAATAATAATAATAATAATAATAATAAATTGGCGAAGATTTTTTCTTTTTTTTAAAAAAATGGGTAACGGAGTGTGTATAGTAAGGCAAGATATTACAGACATTTCAGATCGAGGGGGGGAGGGGGTTGTGAATAGGAAAGTAATGTGTTTTCCCATATCTTTCGGAGGAACACTGAAGACATGATACGCTGAAGGTGTGGTCAAATGTACTATCGTAATGAGTTGTGTGTTTTGGAACAGTTAAATTAGGAATTTGAGCTATAAGGATATCTGTGATCTGATCCCTTGATTCTCTATACGATCAAAAAAAAAAAAAAAAAAAAAAAAAACCTTTCAGCTAGTAGCGATTCTTCCAGTATGATTTATATCCTTAAATACATCTACTATCAAGCCTTCTTTATTGGCGAAACTCTCACTTCCCTTTCTTGATTTGCATCAATATCGTACGGTGCTATACATAAATGACAGAGATAAGACATTAAATACCATATTTTTGTAATATAAAATTTCTGTTTTCAAACGAAAACTGACTTACTTCATGGCACCATCATTATCATGGATTCATTTTCACTGTTACCACCGTTTTACTTCTCCCGACTCTAAAACAAAAGGGGGCAAAATTGATCAATGATTTTAATATATTTTTATTTATCTAATTTCCTGTTCTGATTTTTCTTTTAGGATTCCGTTATCAGTGCCTCCTTCAGTCATGATGGATCCCTGGTGGCAACTGGTGATATGAGTGGAGTTATCCAAGTGTGGAAAATGTCAACGGGAAACTTAGTATGGGATTTTTCGACAGATGACCTTTCGGTTAGTAAGTTTAGGAAACTAACTACTTGATTCAAGAAAAACAATTAGTGTTACTATTATTAGTGATTTGATGGGTGAGATCGTGACCGTGAGTTTTTCCAGTTCTCCGCTTGGGTCCTTTGCAAAACTCCACGGCGCCGTCATCATTGGTTAGCATCCAATAAACTTCCAAAACAGCCGAAACCAGCACTGCAACAGAAGAAGGTTCTCTTTTGTTTTTGGTGGACTGCTCGTGGCATCGTGCATCGGGAACTGCTACCAGCTGGTCAGAGCATCAATGCAACTGTGTACTGTCAGCGGTTGAGTCATGTTCAAGAAAAACTCTAGAGCCAGCACTTCTGAATCGCAAAGGGGTCCTCTGTTGCAGGACAACGCTAAGCTTCACGTAGCTAGAATGATCCCTTCTGCGCCTTGGATGGGAAACACTATTACATCCGCCATACTCCCCGGACATTCCACTGTCCGATTATCACCTGGTCCTTCCTTGCACAGTCAGCTTAGAGAGCGCCAGTTCAAATCCCCACTAATCCAAAATGCACTTCAAACCTTCTTCGCTTCACGGCCCACCAAGTTCTACCGCGATGGAATCCATGACCTTCCAGAACGTTGGCAGAAGGTCGTCGATGCTGATGGGGACTATTTTTGATCTTCCAGATACGTGTTAGGCGACATATCGATGTTCGTAGGTAGTGGGTGAAAAAGCAACAGAACTTTCTTGGTTACCTTTATAGAAATTTTTAGAACCGTCTGAAACATTCTAGAAGGTTCTAGAACCGTCTGGGACATTCTGGAAAGATCGTTACCGGTATAAAAGCAGAGGACATGGGGACTGCATGTCAGTAATCTCTTTTCTCTAGACTGAACAAGTAGTCTAGCTGCAAGTGTCTATATTGTGTTCAAGCATAGCTAGTGGGATCACAGTGACGATACAGCATATTTCCGAGTGCCAGTAGTGGATAGTCCCTTGATCCAGGTGCAGCATTACCTGTAACTGTGTGCATTCAAAAAGTACATTGCTGTTTAGGTGATTTCACTGTGTCAGCATTGCCACGCCTCTACTGTGCCAATGCATTTGGCAGTCATAGCAGTAAGATAAATGGTTGGACTTCGCCCGGTGGAGGCGTGGATGGCAGAACTGGCTCCTCAACTCAAAGCTCAGAGTCTGAGCAAGTTGTGCAACAAGTGCAGGAAGGAACTAAGTAGGCACCGTTCCAGAGCAGCTGGCGTACGTAATGGCATGTTCCGAAGATCTCCACAGGATTATTGAATTACAGATTGCACCAGAAAACATTACTGCTAGGTCAGTTATACCTTACTTCACCAGTACTGACAAATTGGCAAATTGCCACATTGGCATCCCAGGTGTCTCTTCCGACATGGTCACACGAAAATCATTGTAGGCTCCAGGCCCATTCTTGGCCCAAGTTGACATTTGGTACACTTATGCTGGACATATGGGGCTACCTTGGTACCCAATTTCAAGGAAATCAAATGGGCACTTTCTGAGATATCACTGATCCAAACATTTTCCCGAAAAATGATATTGAATTTCAAATAAATGTTCCTGACATATCTTGTAGCCTATTCTTTCCTCTTCAAAATGGTATATTATTTTTCTCTGTAGCTCAATATTTACGGGAGATATGGCCAATTGAAGCTAACAGGGTTCTACAAAATACATCAAATTTGTCTATTTTTTTTACTACCATGTACTCTGAAACTACAGGGGTACAGGGCTATAATTTGGTGCATGATCATCTCTTATAGGGGCCTACATGTACACCAAGTTTCATCGAAATCTGACACCATGAGGTTTTGGGCTTGGTTGATTTCACATGGAATGACCCATGCTACCATGTTCTAACATTTATGTAATCTGATGGGTGGCCCTTGAACAAAATCCGGCAGTTGGATATTTGCCGACATACAACAATAACAACAATAAATAAATCAATGTCGTTTTACAAGCTTTTAATCTATTCTCGTATTAAAACACCGTGGATCTCGGGAAAAGATTTTTTTCTAGTTTGCAATCAATGTGTTAATCATTCGTCTTCTTTAGCGTAAAGGAGATAGCGAGTGACGTAAAACTAGAAATTGCATTTCATTTTTCATTGTTGATGAGGGTGCTCAAAGGGAGTTTTTGCCAGTAAAGCGATTTTTTCTCCAAATTGGTGTTTGTTAGTTTCTAACGGAAATATTTTTCATCTATTTCCTAGTGATGATGTACCATCACGAGGTCATATAATTCGTAATCAATCCAGATATTAACCGTCATAACAGAAGAGCAACGTACTACAAGGGTTTTTGTAAATTACTGAAATTAAATATAAACAGTTTAATTAAGTACTATGAAAAATACTATACAAGTATAAATTTAATTACCATAATTAATTTTGTGTATAATTTGTAAAAAAGAAAATAGATCAATAAAATAAAAGGGGGATATTTACTGAAGCTGGATTTTGGTAAATTTGAATCTTTATTTAGTGGAATTTTGGTTAATTTTGAGTTTTAACCTTCTAGGAAATTTTCATGACCTTTTGGTCCCTTTGCTGGTTGATCTTTTCGGTGCAATGTGTACTACTTATACCTCCATTTTTTTTATTTGAAATAAATTCGCGATACTATTTTTAGTCTCCTCTCTACCTCAAATAAAATCCTGTTCCGCATTGTAATGCATAAGTAAAGCATAACTTTGCAACAACTAAACATTTTTCTCCATGTTCGTATATTTAATTTAAGAAAATGTATAAGTAATATTTTGTTATATTCTTGGTGTAGTAGTACACAAAAAGCACATACATTTTCAGTACAGACCTTTGAATTTGTCCCGTTAATAAAAAATTAGCATTTAATTAGAATATTGAATCTAACAAGGTACATTCGCGAAGTGTCCCCTCGGGATTCGTGTAAAATTGATTCAAATGTAAACTTCTCCGCGGCCCAATGATATTGTACTAATTTTAGCGGCCCATACCGGTAATTTGCATATTTATGGGGCTTCATGTATCCGTAATTCAATCATATACTTCTATAACACTCGGACACAAAATTGCTTTTAGTTTCTTTACATGTAGCTGGACATGAATGTGGGCATATGCAAAACAAGTTGGATCAAGTACTGCTTCTCTGACACATGTTACTTACCACGTCCACCATCTTGGATCCGTCATATTAAATTCAACTTTCGTTTTTTCAAATGGGAATAAGTGCAAGTGATACATCCAATTCATGTGCAATTTTCTCTGAAATTCACTGGTGTAGTGAAGTTTACCGTAGCTTGTACCGTTTGGAAGGTATTGCATGTTAAATACCTCCAGGCACTTCGCGAATAGCCATTGCAGAGGAATATCAGTTAAGCTTGCGTTTTTGATGTTGAAAAACAATTTCTAACTGGAAAAATACGGTGGTATAAACAAACTCTTTACAACATTGGTGCCATAACCTTATTATATTTCTGTGAGTGATTGTTATTACTTCCATGTTATATTATAGAAAGGAAGTTATTACTTCCATGTTATATTATAGCAAGGAAGTATTGTAGTAGGTCAAAATTCCTAATGTAAATCCAGATATGCCCAGATTTGTGTGAAGACCTACCATTTTCGTATTGACGTTTGTGTGTCTGTATGCATCTACGTTCAAAGAATATTTCGTCAATGATAAATTGCGTAAAAGATTACATATAAACACGGGGCCCTGCACAACTTTCTATTTGGTTCAATATTCGTGAAGCATTTGACATTTAACATGCAATACCTTCAAACAATACAAGCTGCGGTAAAACTCACTACACCAATTTTATAAGAATTTGACGTATCACATGCACCAATTCCCATTTGAAAAACCGAAAGTTGAATCCAATATGGCAGATCCAAGATGGCGGCCGGGGTGGGCAACGCGTCAGAGAAGCAGTACTTTATCCAATTTGTTTTGCATATGACCACATTCGTGTCCAGCTACATGTAAAGAAATTAAAAGCAATTATGTGTCCGAGCGTTATAGTAGGATATTGATTGAATTCCGGATATATGAAGGCTCATAAATATGCAAATTACCGGTATGGGCCGCTAAAATTAGTACAATACACGTTGAGCCGCGGAAAAGTTTACATTTGAATCAATTTTACACGATTGTACTGTATTTGTATTTGTGTACTTTTTCCCGAAGTTCGTTTATCACTGTTCTTTGTGGCTCCAGTATACCGTGTTTGGTTTGTTACCGGTATTATTTTTTGTAGATAAGTAGATAATAATCTACAGAGATACCAGAGTTGTTGTATAGTTTGAGTAGATAATATGTTAAAAAGAATTAAAAATATGAAAAGGATAATAAGTTTCATACAATAGTATTGTTCTCAAATAGTTTATTTCTGTGTAGTACTTAGCAATTGCTGAACTTGTATTAACTTTGTAGCTGTTTGTAAGGTGTGTTCATTCTAAAGAGTATAAAAAGGATCACAGATTCCATACAGATTCTCTTCTAAAGTTTACTTTGGTAGTCATTCTGAGTGCATTTACAATCAGTTAGAGTGAACCTGTGTTACTGTAACAAATATTGATGCTGTAATAAATAAGTATTCATATTTTACTTTTATTTTGTATTCAGTGGTTGAAATGGCATCATGGTGCCCATGTTCTACTCGGTGGGACTGTTCCTGGAGAAGTATATATGTGGAAAGTTCCTAGTGGCGATTGCAAAGTACTTCAAGGCCACGGCGAGAGATCCGAGTGCGGTGTGATTATGCCTGATGGTAAGTTTTCATTATAGATATATATGAAATCCGTTCTTATTAACTTCTGAAAATAAATGTTCGTGTGCTTCTGTATACTTGTCTTTCATTCTTGTGTTAGTCAACATAGATATTTCTTTACTTTCAATAACATTAATCATTCTGATTCGTTCCTTGCCCTTCAATTCATATCATTCACATGTGATTGATTTCTTCCATTTACATTATATTCAAATTTGTGCATTTCACTGTTATCATTACTAACGTACTAATCCCCGTTTTCATTTTTTTTTTTTTTTACCTTTTTGTTTTGTTTTACTATTCTCGGTAATGAAAAATAAAATGCCATTCACCAGGAATCGAACCTGGGACCACGTGCATCAAAAGCGCAAACGCTAGCCACTAGATCAGCAGAGAAGGTTACTATTCCCTGTAGATCATTTTTTAATTCTTTCAGCAGCAAATTGTATTCAAATTCCAAGTTAAATTTCATGTATCACGAATATAAAGAAGTTTCATATCTACTTAGGTATACACATACTAATAGTTAGGACAAACAAAAAATTTTTTGTTTCCACAATTAAAGTTATATTTTCATTTAAATTACTTCAGTATTGATATTCCTTTTGTTTTGGGTAGATTGGTTGAATTGAGGTATAGCATCCCTTTCAGCAACGAATCTATATGAGGCGTGGACCCACAGTTTAACGTGGAATCTCAACTGCATGAGCTCTCACTGGAAATCGCCAGGATAGATTGTCTCAGTGAAGGAAGGACACAAATACAACTCTTCTGAGACTCAAATCTGTAAAAGTGCGAGCGGTCCCGGGTTCGATTCCCGGTGGGGGCACGCGGTCGAAAAAGTGTAACACGATTTTTCAGGCCAGTCACCCTGAATGAGGTTTTCCTGGGTTTTCCTCATTCACACCAGGCAAATGCTGGGGTAGTACCTAACTTATAGGTCCCAGGCCGCTTCCTTCCTTCCCCAATCTTTTCTTTCTTCCCTTTCCCGGATTGTGTGCTTGCCGGACGTCATCCCTCAAATCGTGAAGGGCTAAATGGCCTTAGGTGCCGAAAGCCCATAAATCTAAATCCTAAATCAAATCGGTAAAAGAACAGTGCTCCTTATCATCATTTTCAGCTGAGTATTTGACTTGATGTGACATTTGATTATGTCCATTCTGATCATGAAGGGCGTGTTGGAAATAGGATTGGGCTGAAAGTGCTCACAAATATGAGAATGTCCTGTATGTAGTTAGGAAAGTAGCATGTGTAAATAAGATATAGAATTATGAAGGATGTTTCAAGTTACGTTTATGATATGAGTTAAAAGGAAGATATTGAGTATGGAAAATGTGCACTAGCAGTGAAATTATAAAGGTGATTTGCGATAGTTAAAGAGTACATTGGGCACAGATTAAGAAGAAATATTCTTTTCATGCTTTCATTTTTTGTATTGCTTTCTTTTAATTCCTTTTCAGAAATTCGCGTTTCTTCGTCCTTAATAACATACGGGAAGAGCCTGAAAGCTAATTTAATATTTGTATCTGAGAGACTTACAGATATTACCAGCTCAGCGCACCAATCATTCCTGGAAATGGACAAATCTTAAGTTAATCGCGGCACACACGTAAAATCGGCCACTGCTTTAAAAAGAGCACTGATGACACAACTTGTTCAAATAGTTCAGTGGGTTGGGGCTGATGGAGGGCCAATCAGTTGGTGAGATGAAATAAGGTACATTCTCCAGAAGCTACTGTGTTATCCTTGTTTTGTGGCAGGTACTGAGTCCTGCTGGAAGTTTCAAGGCTCATTATGGAACACGGTGATTGTGAAAACTTACACAGTAGGCTCTAACTTATTTCTTTTTACACCTTGGTTGACGTTTTAGCACCATTTTCACAAGTGGAGTGTGCCATTGTACAATACCCCACAGGAAACCATAATTGAATCGGGATGAATAATGGCTTCTCAGAGCCCCCTCCCTTTTTTTTTTTAAGAAGGAATGCCCTGGGATATGTGGAGGCTTACATCCTGTCATTTTGACAGTTGAAAGATTCCTCAAGTGTGAAAATCTTTTCATTAGTAAAAAGAGTCCTTTTGTGACCACTCTTTGCGTAATACTAAAGAGCCCATGATTTTTAGTCCCTCTGGACCTTAAGCTATAAAGTGAGGAAGTAACCAATATTTCGCCAGTGACTTCTCAACACATGAGATATCGACATTTTAAAAATGTTTAGCTTACAAGCCGTCACTACTTGTTTCCTGACAGAATTTCTTCAAATACGATTTTTGTCTTCACACGCTGTGTGGTCGGCCTTTCCTGAGGTAGTCTTCAGTGGTCTGTGTTTCACATTATCTATTGACCCGATAGGCAAACATTGTGCTGATCTTAAACTTTGCAGAGTATTGAAGAATTCAAATGGTGATTTGTCCATCTAATGCGGAAGTACTTCGTAAAGACCTCCCTCCAATAGACCCGCCTTTTAATTCACTTTTCTACCACAGCCCAACACATAGTGACATCCGTTCTCCACTGCTATCCGTTGAAGTTTAAAATTCTTGTCAACAGGTACTAACAGAATTTGCATCACTACGTAGTTCTATCATATCCTCCCTGTTCCCTATTAGTTGTTCCACATCTAAAAAATTTCTGAAAATAGCTTTGCTTAATTTTTACTGTTGTAATTGTCATCTGAACTTAGTCATATTTTGAGTCAGCTGTAATTATATATATCAAAAACAGAAGAAATAACAGCTTTTAAATTACACCACTTCCTCCATAGGTGGTGTGAATACAATGAGTGAAAAATACGTTAATGGATAGAGAACCGAACCTAGTTCTCTGGCTTACCGTGCTGATGCATTGACCACTACGCTACTCAGTCTGCTCTCAGAACATCTATGAGCTTGAAGTCTATACTGAAGCAGTCTATACTCAGATCACATGGATTGTTTTGTTTTTTGTTTTAACGGCTGAATGTCTTTATTATTGAACACCTCTGATAGTTGAGTAACACATCAGCACAGTAAGTCGGAGATGTGGGTTCAAATGTCGGTCCCGTCATTCAGTTTTTCCTCTTTGTATATAAACTGTATTTAGTTTGCACTGAGTAGATACTATTGGCTTTTAATATTGTGTATTGAAGCAGTGTCCTAGAACTGGTCTTGTACTCTAAATTTCAGGTAGACGAGCTACAGTTGGATATTCCGATGGGACAATTAAAGTGTTTGATTTGAAGGAAGCAACAGTGAAACATCAGTTCCCCAGTGGCCAGGCTCACAAAAGTGCTCTTACGAGTATAGACTGTCACACTGACAATAATCTAATTATTACTGGTGGTATTGATGGAAACGCTGCAATACTGAAGACCCAGACTGGAAAGGTAAAAATTGTCATACATTTTTCCTTTATATATTTGGTCTATGTGTTCAGGCGTTACAAAAGATAGAAATACAAATATATGCTTAACGATGTCAAGGTTGTGCTCATAATAAAACCAAATATCCTTTAGTGTAGAGAAAGAAGTTAATAATAAACGTAATATTTGGTCTTGCCCATATATAGAGGAAAGCAAAAAATCCATACAAAGGTTTTTAGAAAATCTACATCGGATACATAGTATTTGCATTTTACGTCTTACGAAAGCAATGTATAGGTATATGGTTAGCGGGTGATTCTTTGACTCGGGAGACCCCGGTTCATGAAGTTTATGGAGTCCCGATGGAATTTCATGTAGTTCGAATCTCACGTTCAGCTTTTAGTCCACGTCTCATAGCCTCTCCCAATGCTTAAAGGGACGTTAAACTCCAAACTAACTTAAAAACTTTGGATACTGTTGCTCTCAGTACACCTAATACACTCGGAGACGTGGATAATACGCTTGCTCCAGCTAATGGCGCTCAGCATTTTACCCCAGGTGGAAATCGATGAGGTCCCATTTTGCACCAATCAATGTTTGGCCTAATCTTATGGCGAACTACATTGTGATTTGTATTCCTTTATTTCGATTGTTCATTTTTTCCGTTTTTTTTTTTTTTTTCAATTTGTTGCTTTAAACGTTGTTTTATTTTACAAAAAAAAAAAAAAAAAAATCTTTCAATCGTAGTAAAGTGTCGTCTCTGTTCCTCATTTTTCCTTTCTCTCTCATACACGCGCACAAACATAAATTCTGTTTCATTCATAAACTCAAGAAAAAAGTTCTCTCCTTTCGTCAGACAGGATATTTACAGAGCGCGGCTCATCAAAATACTCATGAAGTGGCAACAGAGCCACATGTGCTTCTCCAGATGTGAATTTGTTTCTTTCTTTGCTTCGAGTATGATTTTTAGAGAGCTCTCTCGTGCTGAAAGGGTGATTTTTTTGCTCGTTGACCATGGGAAAGTTTCTGCTTCGATTTCTAGATGGAGTATATGTGGATTGGATCACATTCACGCTGTACATAGCTTAGTGCGCAGAAAGAAAGTTAAACATACACGCACACAAGATGTTCCAGTAAGTAGTAAATTCTAAAATCAAACGGGAATGCTCGAAACATGGACTAGAGGAAAATATGTGAAGCGAGACTAAATAAAGAAACGGGAGAATGGAGGATTTTATATAACCAGAACTGTACAATATGTACTCATCACCATATATCATGCGAGCAAGTATACAAGATGCGTAAGATAGACAGGACACGGGTCGCAAAGGAAATATGCTTGAGAGTGAGGTTAACGTCCCACAGATTTTGCACCGAGGCTAAGGGAGAATATGATTATGAGATTTATAAGGGTTGAATGACGAAAGTGGGAGGAAACAGGAGAACCCTGAAAAGACACATGCGTATGGTGTTTATCCACCGCAAAGCCTATTTGGCGGGAGCTGGAATCAAGGCAGGGACACTGCGCGCCAGAAGTGAGCTTACTACCACTGAGTCACCACAACTCCAAGAAGCTTTATGGTAAACCTCAATGAAAATTGAAGGATGACATATAAAAGAATATCTTAGGGAAGTGGCTAACCTAAATTGAATTAGGGCAGGACAGTTTCCGTTGCCTGGATTTTTGTTTCTGTAGCTTCCTTAAACCGTAAGAATTAGAAATATAATTCATGTATAATATTCGTTATAAAGGTGTTGATTTTTTAAAATTAATATTAAATTATTATACTAAAACTTGCACGTTACACGATAAATGATTCGTTCACATTGACCGTTTAGTTCAAACGTACAGAATGGTGAGAAATAAGTACTCTGTAAGTACTCTGTAGTAGTTGCACACTAAAAGTAATGTCGTTTCGTTCTAATTTACAAGAACAAAGAAATACAAGGAACTACCCTGTGTCTATTTCTCAACAAACTCTTTTTATTGATACACAGTTGTCATCGCTCCATACATTTTGTGTAACATGTGGCTAGTCAACTTCGGGGATATGTTTCAGACTCTGGAAAATAACACTTCCAAGCGATGATCTTGTGGCAAAATGGCATCTACGAAGAGAATTTTTGAGGTTTGAGAACAGCTAGAAGTCACTCAGAGCTAAATCTGGTGAGTAGGATGGGTGTAGTAGAAGTTAAATACCGTAGTCAGCCAAGAATAAGGTCACAACTTTAGCACGAAGTGACGGTCCATTGTCTATGTGGAGGATAAAATTGCCGTTTGTGGTCGTTTCTCAGTCAATATTGACAAAAATTCTGTATCTAAAAGTGTACGAAAATACTCGCCCGTAATTGTATGACCTTTCGGGTAGGATAATATCACTCCCTGGGAATCCCGGAGGATAGCGTACAGTACCTTCACATTAGGTACCACCTGACTTTTTTTTTTTTTTTTTTGAGCGGGGAGGGGGTCGTTTTTCAGTCACTGGTGTTTCCACTGTATCGACTGGCTTTTTGTTTCTGAGTTGAGTAGTGGAATCTGTGATTCATCCTTTATCGCAACGCTTTCCGGGGAATTGCGTTCCTTCTCTTCTGAATCGTGTCAAATTTGCAACACTTGATTGAATCCTTGCCTCTTTTTAATCGCCATTAAGCATTCGTGGAACCCAGCGAAAAGGGACTTTCCTTATGTCCAGTTCCTTTGTAATTACTCGTTCTATATTACCATTGTTAGGCTTAGTGCATCAAAATTTCCTGCATGATGACAAGGCTATCTTCCATGATCAAATTTTCAACATGGACAAAATGTTAGCGTTAGTTGATTTTTCTTGATGTCCAGACCTTTGCTCATCTTTCATGCTTTGAACTCGTGCACTCAATTCCTAACAGTGTTTTATGCAAGATAATTATCACCACACACATCCCCTAATTGGCGATAAATATTGATTGCACATCGTCCAGCTGCGTTGAGGAATTTCACAATTACTCATTGCTCGTCAACCGAAAATTCCACGTTTAGTCATCTGGTAAACAAAACTTGCACTGCTTAGAAATGAAGGATGGAGGTATCCGACGCCGCGGTTGCTATCCTAAAATGACAAAAAATGTAGACTTTAGAACAAAACCACGTACTTTAGGTGTCCATCTCATATTTGGGTAAGTCAGCATTAACTGACCATATTTTTTATCAAGTTCACTGTACAGTGCAATAACATACACATGTTCAAAGTTGCTTGATACGTACAGAAAACAATTATCATGTACGAAGTTCTTTACCTCTTCTTTTGGTAGAGAGGTAAGTTACAGCGAACTTCCAAATGCATATTTTGTTTCAAATTTAAGTAACGGAATTGGTAAATGATGTTGTTTTCTAAAGTGTATTCCGTGTGCTGTAACAAGTTAAACAATTATTTTATTTATTTATTTTATTTTTTATGAAACCTCTAAATTGAAGTATATTGCAGTTTGATGATATATTTTTACTGCATATTTTACCATTTTCCTTTTAATCTGTATTTGATGTACAACTACAGTCTTCGATTAGGATTGATACTCAACAAAAATGGATGTCACTAGTAAAATATTGAAACTAGTGAACTAAATGCTGTTCCAAGTCTTTCGTACGATTTTTGTTTACCAAAATCAGTATGTGTATGTTGTAGGTTGTGTGTGTACTGCCATGTGCGTCTGAAGATGAAGAAGACAAACATTCTGTGGAGGCTGTTGGCTTCTGTCAAGACTTATCTCTTTCCCTTGCTGCCACTGGAACTTTGGAGGGAGAACTTATTGTGTGGGATATTTCAAAGCAGGTACGTACATTCTTTGACACTCGAGAGGTTAATAATATACTCCGTATACAAGGAAAAAATAACTGGCCCGGAAAATATTTATAAGACTGGCACGTAAGGCCCTTGTTAATGAACAGGAGAACCGCCTGTCATAGAAATTGCTGGAAATGGCCACCGTTGACGTCGATGCAGCGATGTGCTCGATTTATCAAACTAAGAGACATGCATAGCATCTCCCTGAAGGATAGCAGTAATAGCGTTTTCAGTGTTTTGCTGTAGTTATTCCGATGTGTGGGGATTATGTGAGTACACCTGACCCTTGAATTTACCCTAGCTAAAAACCACAGGGAGAGAGATCAAGCGATCGAGGTGGCCAGGAGATTACTTTGCCTCTCCTGATTGTCCTCTCCTCACCGAACATATGCACTCGTGACAAGATTGTCAAGGTGGTGTGTACTATTGCCCTGTCTTACTGTAAATACCCATACGGTCGTTTATCTTCTGAGTTGATCCATTGTCAAGGTGGTGTGTACTGTTGCCCTGTCTTACTGTAAATACCCATACGGTCGTTTATCTTCTGATTTGATCCACAAATGAATTAAACTGATTCTGAAGATACCGGTATGCATTAACAGTTCGTTGAAAGAATTGTGTTATGATGCGGAAACTAGACCTTGCGCACCAAACAATAATCTTGAGGTTGTGAAACGGCTCTTCAAAATAATGATGGAGATTTTCTAATGCATAATGGTGCATGTTCTGTGAGTTTACATACCCTGACAGGCTGAACCAGTCATCTGAAGATATGACGAACTGAGGATCCAAAAGCCCTGATTTCACTTCACTCAGATACTGCCAGCGGAACTCAACACGCGAAAGTGTGTCTGGAGCTTTAAATAATGCACAACAGTAAATTTGTACGGACAAAAATTAGGTCCTTTTTGAGAATGTTTCGAGACCACGGTATCTTAATTCCCACTTGCACAGATAAACGGCTTTTCGTTGGACTTTGTACCAGCATTCCTTCACTCAAGAAATGTTTTTTGTTGTTCGAACTCTTTTCGGATAGTTAAGGTTTTGATCCGTTACAAAAACCCGTTTCGCACCATTTTGCCACTAAGTTTTGCATTGCAGACTTCACTGGAGGTTTTGCCAAAACAATTCCATTCTTAAACTTTTGTGCAGTCTCGCACGTTTTGTATGAATTGTGCTTCGCATAACACTCAAAATGAACACGCGCTGTTTTATCGTGAGCACCATTTTGTGTTGCATTCCGCTGCTTCCTAGACACGTCTGCACCTATCACTTATTCACACTTAATGACGCAGCAAAGAACTTGGAACAGAGCGTGCGGGAGATGAGCATGCGCAGACATGTGATGGCAGCTGATTGTTGCATCAACGTCACCAGTGACTTTCCAGCATTTTCTGTAAAGGACATTTCTCCTGTTATGAAAAAGGGTACGTTTTGTGTCAGGATTACAATTATTTTCCGGCGCAGTTTTATTTTGTCTACCTGTAGTCCATAGTGATCCGTACATACCAAGTTCCTGTTTAATTAATAACAAAGAATATCAAAAGGATTGTGTTGTACATATCCTTTTTTTTTTTTTTTTTTTTTTGTCTTTTTAGTCAGGAAGAAACTTACAGTAATAATAATAATAATTAATAGTAATAAACAGCTCGTAATAAGTCTTGTGTCTGAATGTTCTTTCTCAAGGCAGATTCTAGCTTGTTTATCCAGTATTGCTTGGCGAAGGCTGACTGTCATTCTTTTATGTAGCTATACTGTCAAGTATCAAAATGTTCATTAGAGATCATTAGCAATATAATAAATATCGCAAATACCGTATACGCTTGCGCAATGTTGGCAGTTTTTTTTAAGTACTTATATTGGAACATCAAGATAGGGTGCAGAATCCCGCGTCTCGCTCAAAAAATGCGCATTTTGACACCGGTGTTATGGCTGAAGAACACCAGGACGAGAGCGTGAGGATACGTCCCTTCTTTCCGTTCCGGCACTAACTGGAAACAAACAAATACATATGAAGGAGAAGGGGAAAAAACAAGGAATGTCCATGTGTGTGCTTTATCGGGTGCCTGGCCCTATCTGTTGGTGACTCATGGTACTATTTGACTGTATTTGACTGCATGCGTAGATGTAGAAATGTCTATGTAAAAGGGACAAAAGTTTGACTAACCCTGTTCTTTTTTACGCAGTTTTCAATATTAAAACGCCGTTCTCGAAAATGAATTTTTGTGACATTACTTCTTTTTTTCCCTTACCCTATTTTTCTTTAAAGATGTATATGACGCGTTTCTGTTTTTCACGGAGATAAAATACCCTTCATCATGACTAAAAGAGGAATAAAAGTTACGTCATATAACAATAATAAAATACAAATGCCCGTAACGTATATTTTCAAGTAAAGAAACTTTTTTTTTTTTTTTTAATTTTACCTCTAAAATTCTTGTGCGAACATTACGCAGGGATGCAAACTGATCAGTAAAGTCAGTATTGTGTCAGTATTTTAGGCTCTTTGGTAGCTTGAACAATTTTTTCCAAATTCATGATTTTTTTTTTTTTTTTTTTGATTGGCCTGCAAGATGGGAAAGTTTTTCTCAAATTCAAAATGATCTAAAACTGCCCAGTCATAGATTCATCAAGCATGTAACTTCTAGATGATTGACCCTGGAGCCTGCAGGTAGAAGACTTCTAGAGCAATGGCCGACAGTAATGAAATATTTCTCTAGAGCTATGGCCTGCAGTAATGAAATATTTCTTGACATATATCCCAAAGTACAAAAGTCATTTAATGAAATGTTCAAAATATAAAAACATTGTGTGTTGAAAATTGACACATTGAAAGCAGAATTACTGTTTATATATTCAAGTGTCACTTATTACTCAATTCACAGGATACTTCCAAAAAGAAGAGCCAGTTGTTTACACCATTCATCATGTGCTCAGGTCCATAACAAGCACTCTTATGAACCGATTTTACAAAACATCAGCACAGTTTCCTGTGGAAACATCCAGTGATGAGAAAAATTTCCTTCCTTTGCAGGATGTTAATTGCGGAGAAGGAGTAAAATGGAAATGGAAGGTGTAATCCTTATCCTTTTATTTTCTTAAGCTAGCCCGAGAAAATGTTTTTTGATTGAGCTACAGTTAAGCTGATTGAGCACTCATGTCCAAAATATTAAACTTTATAAATAGGTTGAATTAAGGTGGATCATCACCCGAAAGTCAGGACATATTTTAGCTCATTGCCTTAACTACTGCACAGTAAAACATTATATATAAATATTGTACTATAAGATAGAGTAATGTTTCAGCTACAGCACAAGGCACTGATTCATTTGGTTCTCTCTCTTGATATCGAAAAATGTAACAAATAAAAGAAAGTATTTGATTCGTTTTACAATGAGCACACAAGATAGCACTTGCTATAAGATCTTACTAGAAGTGCTCAGTTTTACGAAATGTTCATTTGTATGTGCAAAGCATTTTAAAGCAATGATCTTATTACGAAATAGATATATTGTTTGACCGTTTTTCGTGTTATGTTTCGTATTTTATTTAAATATTAATTTACATTTAAGGAAATAGGTTTTGAGACGAAACTTGCGCAGAACGCCATAATGCGTTGTTGCCAAATTTGTACGATTACTGTAGTAGTCACAATAAGAAAATTCCTGGATTCTAGCGTTGCAGTTCAAGAAGCGGAATTGCTGTAAAGGTCGAAAACTTATTTCTCTAGCAAGTATCCAAGCAGAATTCCATGATTATTTCCTTTATTATCTGGCATTAGTAAACACTCGACACTATCTGGCAACGCCACACTATTTAAGCAGCGTTTAGCATAGCAGTGGGAACACCTAGTGATCCACCTTAAGGATTGTAACTAAAGGAAAGCCATTGTGATATAAACTGTTGAGTAGCTGCTCAGGTTTTACCTAACACGTATATTATACAAACCACGTAGAGAAGGTCAAAGTTTTACATAGATTTAAGTCTCAAGTAGGAGGAATATTTTTTAATAGTCCATCAAACGTGCAACCTCTGTGACAATTCTACCTGCCTTAAGCCTACTTACAGCTCTGCGACGATTATAATCAAATATTTTAGATAAAACCTTCGTACCATGTTCCAACAAACTATTCACTTTGCATGATGATATTGCAGTGACAATAGCATGTACTGTATTTGACTGTTTCGTGGCTACTACCTTCTCACTCAGCGCTACAGTTTTCGTATCATTTATAAACTAGATTAACTTTTAATCATATTTCTGATATTGTTTGGCTTCCCATAAAAATGTTAATAAAATGGAGTAATCACTTAAATATACGGAGGATGGCTTAATAATCTTTTTTGTCGTTACCTTTCTCATATGCAAAATATATTTGAAGAAATATATGTTGCCTTCTTTTAATTCAGATGAAACGACACGAATGTAAGCAGGAAAGTGGTATAACAAAACTTCTATGGCAAGGACAGAGTTCCATAATTTATACAGCAGGTCTTGATGGAAGTGTAAGGTTATACGATGGAAGAAGTGGAACTGTTGAAAGCGTGCTGTTAGGACATAATGGCGATATATTGGATTTATGTTTGTTAGCGTAAGTATTTTGGACATTGTATTATATAAAGTAGGTTAATGTAAGGAGAAAATTGAAAGATTATCTGTATACTATTTGTCATCCATTTCCAGTTACAAATCAAGTAACCAAAGTTTTAACATGGCCGCGTGTTAGAAAGTACACAATCCATGTGCCCGTACAACTGAGTCATGAAAGATAAAAAGCCAGAATAAATATTGTGCTGTTATGAACATAATATTTAAAATAAATTTGTTAATAATAATTTCATTGTGATAACAAATGAGAAAAGAAACACATTTTATATTATTAAAATTTAATGGAAATTATTATTATTTCAAATTTCTTAAAAGTCATTGCACTATTCATTGTTTAACACTACTGGTATTACAAGATATCCAAAAAGGTTTTTGCCGATTTCAGAGTCCGCACAGAGTCTACGTTGTAGCACAAAATACTCACGGTTACGTCTCGAAGTAATCGCCATCTGCATCCAGCACCTGCCAACGTTCCTGCAACTGTACAATGCCATGGTGATAAAAGTCAGCGGTCTTGGAAGCAAAGAAGTCCGTGAGTGCGATCCGCAGGTCTCTCTCATTTTCAAATTGTCTCCCACGAAGGTAATTGTCCAAGGAATGAAACAAGTGGTAATCTGTAGGGGAAAGGTCAGGGGAATATGGTGGATGACAGTTTCCCAACCAAGTTGCAGAATGGTTTCCCGGATCCTTTTTACCACGTGTGGTTTTGCATCATCGTGAAGGACCAGCACACCTTTGCGATTAACCAATGCTTGCTCCTTTTCCTGCAATGCACGGTGCACTCGTTGCAACTGCTGGGAGTAGACATTCGCATTGATGGTTTGGCTTAGTGGTAGGAGATCATAATGAATCACATGGCGATAATTCCACCATACGCACAGCATAACCTTCTTGGGATGCAGAGGAGGTCTTAAGGTGTGTGGAACTACGTCACGTGGCGACAACCAATGTCGAGTACGCTTGGGTGTGTTGTAAAGGACACACTTTTCGTCACTAGTGATCAATCGATCAAATATCGGTGTGTTCTGGTGCTTGGGGAGCAACGATAAACTAGCTTCAACTCGCTGTCGTTTGGTCGATGACAATGTGTGTGTATGTCTTCCCTATGCGATGCAGGTGGTCTGACTGTTTCCATCGATACTTAAACCTTTCGGCAAGTTCCTGACATGTAAGACTACTGTCCTCCTCGATGGCTGTCTTCAGGGCGTCGTCATCCAACACATGTGGTCGTCCACTGCGGGGCTAATCACTCAAGCCCAAATCGCCGATCCGGAATTTTTGAAAGCACTGTCGGGCGGTGCGTTCATTCACGGCATTCTCCCCGAACGCCTGGCATATGTGGCGACGTGATGCGGCCGTTGATAGGCCTACCTTGAAGTCAGTTGCTTCGACACCTCCAATGAGTTGCTTCCACACCTCCATTTCACTGTGCCACTTGAGCTAGGTCTCTGTAGTGTGCCCAACGAGCGTCTACTAATGTCAGTCAGTGCCCTGCGTACCTCCTTATCGCGTCGCGCGCAAGTGACTAACGTCATAGCATGTCTATGACCCTCGAACAACAAGGCCATCACAAACGGCAAGAACTTATTTGGACACCTTATACGTTCATTTATAGTAATTAAAATAGTTAATTTGAGCAGAAGTTCTATGTCGACATCCTGTAATATTTTAAATAATAATTAAAAATTTGTGTTTATGTGTTACTGCGTATGAAAAAATGTGAACGAAAACTTATTTTCAAAGTGGACAACAATATAGCTACTAGCCCATAGAAAATAAAGACCTGTAGCCTTCGACTTATTTTGATAACTTGCGTTGTAATTATAAAGATTGTAAAAACAAGGGTAATAGGCTATTAAGATGTTCAGTAAGTAGTCAGAATAACATTCCGCAGAGTAATGTGATATGTAACTTTTTTCTTAATTTATTTTCTAGGGACGGCAGTGCTCTCCTCACAGCCTCAGATGATAAGACTGCAAGGGTATTCTCCCTTACTAGACCCGATCGATGAATAACTGTCGTTTTTGTATATACACTTTTGTTTAATAAATTGTGAAAAGTGTAATATTTTTTCTGTTTCCATTGTGACCCATTGATTTAGTATTTGTTTCACTAAGGTAAATAAACTATAAATAAAATGTTTTATCATTGCAATCTTTACGGGATGAATGCAGAATTCATTATGGTATCATCACGTTACGAGAGTTACAATCAATAGTGTCTTGGGTATGATACATTGAATTTTCATATGTGAATCTCAAGAAATTTTGTCCGTAGCTTACTGTCTTTTTGAAAGCACAAATGAAATCACATTTATCGTATTACATCAACATCTTTGTATATTAGCGTTGTTGACAATGAGATAAGCATATATTGTAAAATCTTACTGCCAAACACTAATTGTTGAAGATGTCTATTGTGTTCCGGTGTTGAGTTGTGCAGTATTAAGTTGTCGCCTGTTTGCTTTGTCGTCGTCTTATATACAGAGCATTGTTCTGACCTATTTAAAGTTGCCGAACACCTTTCCTAATTTAGTTAAGTATCTTTAAAATATAATAATAACACTGCTCTACAATGATTTTGTTGTTTGGAAACTATTAAGATTTTTTTTAATGTTTTTGACCTGAGAAATCCAAAAATGTAGTGTTTTGCCCTATCACGTACAGTTTTCTTAAAATAGAGGGGAGGGGGAGATGTAAATAGCCGTATATATGTATATTTCGGAAGAAGTACTGATTATAATTACAAATATAAAAAGATACTTTCTATGCCATATCCTTCTGATTATCTTTGAATTTGTAATAAAAGACGTGCAGTTACTTATTCTGTTAACATTGAAAAAATATGTACTGTATCTGGTAGCACTGAATGACATCACAACGCGTTACATGTTGGGAACGCAATAACAGTGCTGTGTAAGCTGTGATTGCGAGAACTATAATGCAGAGGAATGGAGGCTTTTTATTGATTCCAACAAGAGAAGTTTGAACGGTCTGCTTCTTCACAACAGCAACCAACAACCCTCTCTATACCCATTATTCATTCTCTGCATTTAAAGGAGACTTATAAAAATATGGAAATGTTTTTAAAAACAATAAAATACGAGGATCATCAGTGGTTATTGTGCATCGATCTGAAGGTGATATGTATGCTTCTTAGACAGAAGTAAGGGTACACCAAATATTCATGCCACATTTTGCGAATGGAACAGCAGAGAGTGCGGTAAACACTGGACTCCAATTGACTGGCCTGTCAGTGAAAGCCGCAATATAGGAAGTAAAAATGTGAAAAATATCTGCCTCGTAGACCCTTGAAAAGTCATATTACCACCTTGCATATTAAACTGTGCCTAATGAAACAATTTGTCAAAGGCCTGAATAAAGATGGGCAGTACTTCCAGTGTCTAGTGACAAAATTCCCAGAACTTTCAAGTGCTAAGTTAAAAGAAGGAATATTTATTGGTTCTCAGATCAGTCAGACTTTGAACATTGTATGAAAAGTGTTGAAAAGTAAGCATGAAGTGCATTCAGGGACATGTGTCATAATTTTCTCGGAAACAACAGGGACGAAAATTATAAGTATATTGTGTCTAATATGCTCCAGAAGTTTAAAACATTAGGGTGCAAAATGAGTCTTAAGATTTATTTTCTGTATTCACATTTAGACAGCTTTCATTCTAACTTCGGTGATTAAAGTGAAGAACATTATGAAAGATTTCACCAGGACATCAAAGCAATTGAATTCTATTATTAGGGACGTTGGAGAACAACAATGTTGGCGGATTATTGTTGGACGTTGGTACGTGAAGATTCACGAATTACTCACAAAAGGTAGTCTAGTTTTAGGAGCTTCCAAATGAAAAGGCAGAGACAAAAATGAGGTAAGTTGTTTATCAAGGACCTTCAGCGACGTAAATACGCTAGTTGTCGCCTGGGGGCAAGAACGCGCCTTAGCGCCCCCCTGACCAACTAAATCAAAACGCTCCCCCAAATATTTGCCTAATTTGGGCCCTCCCAATCCGGCGCCCGGGGCACAAGCCTCGTTTGCCCCCTAGTTACGTCACTGATGACCTTAATTATTTAGAATATCGATGTTCAGATCAGTTCTGACGCAAAATAATGTTCCTTTGTTAAAAATATGTAGTCACAATGTTACTCTATATTAGCAGCGATGCTGTGTAAATAGCACAATTTACGCAATCATATTTTCCAATTTGTGAAAAAACCTGACGTGACGGGGGGGGGGACTAATTTTATTTTCTTAATTAGCAACCCCAAATTATATAAAATCAGGTGTCAAATCAAAAACAGCCTTCAAAAAGTTTTATTTTGTCGAGCCGTGTAATTAATAGCTGAATTTATCTATCTGGTGTGGGTCAGTAGATAACGTTCTTTTATCGAAATCGAATGATTCCAGGTTCCAACCTAGCCCAGCCATTCTGGCTTTTTCTTTTCCACTATGTTTTATCCAATCCATATAGCTTACGTTATCGTTGACTTCGCCATATGACTGGATACCTTGTCCTGGTAAATGATAACGCAAGATATGTTGCTGTCATATTAGATGGAATATCTTGCGTTATAGTTTCTCCAAAATATTCTTCTAATGATTACCTGCATTGATTTTAGCCTTTTTGTCCACTCACTGCGTAGCGTAAGTTTTCCATTACAGAGTAATTAGCAATAACCTTAAACCCGCGAGGAAAATTTGTGCACACTCATATACTCACGAAATCATGGGCACAATAAGTGTTCCTCTCTTTATCACATATGGACAGATACTCCCATGCCTCCTGTCCCCTGCAAGATAGCATTGTACAGTTTTCGACTATTCCTCGTCTTCTCCATTATACGAGAGTTGATTCATATGTCATGGCTTTTTTTTTTCCCTCACGAACGGGAAGCAGCACATACATCTAAGGATACACATTTGAAAGTGTATGGTATGTACACTTATGTCCAAAATGATTGTCGCATATCTATAACTCTTCTTTAGGGAATATAATTTGATAATGATTTTGCAGGGTACTTTTAATATTGATACTATGTGTATAATCGGGAAATGTATATTTATGATAAATTTCATAGGAAAAGAATTATAAATACGAAAATTAGAATGAGTAAAACAAAATGTTGCTAAATGGGCAAGAACGTTTTATTTTCGTTTTATTCCTATTTACTGCTCTTTTTGACATGAAATTTTCCACAGATATGTCTTTGCCGATTATACACATACTAACGTTATAAGAAATACCGGGCGAATTCGTTATCAAATTATATTCCTACAACAACATATTTATAGACATGCAACAATAATTTTGGACATGAGTGTACATCTGAATGTTGCCACCAGATGGAGTATGACTGCGTGGCATGAACAAGACGTATAAAACACAAACACATGAATGACATGTAATGATACAGCCCTCAAAGTAGTCACCCAGATAATCCACGCTGATTTGTTTCCAGCATAGGGAAGGCTGAACAGCATCTGCTGCATGTGACTACTCTGAAATAAGTACTTTCTCGCCGAAATGTTGTTAAAATGTTCTCTATGTTGGAGAGAGGGAGAGTAGGTTAGTATACAAAATCTCCCATCTCAACGGTAGTAAACGGCATCTAACAATGTTTCTTGTGTAAGCTGTCACATGATTGTGTAGGATAATAGCGTATTGTAGTGGTTCTGGACATTTATGTTCTGCACTTCACAATTAAGACATCAAATCCTGTTTGCTGGGCTAATTCCATCATTGTCCAGTAGAGATGCAAAAAAGCCAGCTTTTTTTGGGAAAAAAACGAGAATTTTGGAAATTTTGGCTTTTTTCATTTTCATGATTTTTCTTATAGTATATTCTATAGTTAGATAAGAATTCCATGACCTAAATGCGATATTTCGCTCGGAAATTCACCATCAAGATGGATGGAGCACATGTTTTACGAATTAAAGCTAACATGAAGAATGTCGTATTTGAGAATAATTTTAGAGGCTATTTAACTTTATTTTAACTTTTGAGTTATCGACATCTTTTTTTCTTCTCTAGTTTGTCATCCGTGTTTCATTTCTAAGAGCTTTTAGTACTCTAGCTTCTAGCGTAAAAGTTAAACTTGCCCGTTTTTCTATTTATCCGTCAAAGCGTACGTTTTTCAATATATCCGTCAAACCGTACTTCCACATTTCTGTTATACTGTAGCTGTGAAGTGATTTAGCAATAATTTTCCGGACACAACCTTGAATACCAATTTATACAAATAATCAGTAGCGGATTTAGAAAAGTACTTTAGGAGGGGTTTTTCTGATTGTTTCGTTTCCTAAAAAGTCCTAATTTTATTTGGGAGGTGCTTGAAGTTTATGAGTACAGGCATAACTAATATTTCGTTTCGTTTATATGTTTAGCAATAATCTTCCGGATACAACTTTAAAAATCATTTTATACTGAGAATCAGTGGCGGATTTAGAAGAGTATTTTGGGAAGGGTTTTTCTTTCTAATGTTTAGTTTTTTTAAACATTCGTAATTTTTATTTGACGGGAGCTTAAAGTTTGAGTAAAGGCATAAATAATAGATATTTCGTTTGTTGCAGACATTCCGTAACTTTGGGGAACGGGCTTCAGTCCGAAAGACCGCCTCCCAAACCTTCGCAAAACCGTCACTGCTGGTAATTAGTAATAATGATTTAAAAACAATAAGAAAGGAAGTCGCCCAACTCACAGCACACGCACTATTTCTACATTTACAGATGGAATGAAGAAAAGCTTTGTCAGAATGGTCGAATGCTGGTTGAATCCCGGACTTCCCGATAGAAGCTCAAAAGCTAATCACTCAGTCATGTTTGTTGTGCAGTTGTATTTAGCTTAACTTAAATATATTCCGTAGTCCTTTTTTTTGGGGGGGGAGGGGGGAGTTCCGTAATGATATGTTGAATCCATCTTGTTAAAAATTCAGAAAACTTGAGGACTGGGTAAACTGTGATGGTGGTTCTATAAAACTTAACTGTAGAATTTCAAGAATATACAGAACCAAAAGCTCTAGATGTGCAGCCTTTAAGTGTATCATATAAATCTAAGTATTTCTCTTATGTTTTATTTTAATTTTATTTTGTTTCAAAAAGAGGGTATGGAATATTTTGAAGTAAAACTACTACATACTATTTTGCTAGTTATTTGTGTATTCTTTTAAAAGAAGTGTTTACTTTTAGGGTTGGCTGGTTTACACCAACTTTTTTTTTTTTTTTTTATAACTGGTTTAAACCAAAAAAATAAAAAGAATGAAAAATGCGAAACGTGTGAACTTCATGGTGACGTTTCCAGATATCAAACCACCTGCAATAGTTTTATTTCCCTTTCACCTTTCAATCAAGGTGTTCAATTCTCGGTCGAACCACAAACCTTCTTTCATGCGTAACCCAAGTAGAGGTTCGGATCTCAGTTTAAGCGAAAGTCTTCTCCTTGATAACCTCGGTATTTCGTAAGGATGTTAAGCCTAAACATACGAAACAAACCAAATTGTATATTTCTGCATGCCTAAATGCCTGTTGTTTTATAAAGAAGCCAAGATTGCTTAAATATATTGATAGAAATTGGCAAAATGTATCGATTGTCTACGTAGCTTCCAACATTACCTTGGATTGGACTTTCAATGATATCTACGTACTAAATTTGTAATTTAATACCTCAGTTTTAGCGTACTGATTATGGTACGTTGACCTTTAAATTTTACATGCAAAGCAATAACAGGATTTTCCCGTTATTGTCTTACATTTCAAGTAATGACGGGATTTTCCCAATGGCTAGGGCGGGAGATTCTCAATTTAAGAAATTTACTGACTGGACTTCTTTAAGCTTATGGGAGTTCTTCCGGCATAACCCCGCTGTTGCATAATAACACCAAGGCGAAACAAACTTATTTCTGTGAATATGTAATATAAATACATAAAGCAAAAAATCTAAATCAAAAAAGCCTGGTTTAAACATCCCCCAAAACGGGTTTTGGCATTTTCAAAAACAACCATATGGTTCTTGCCAACTCTGCTTACTTTTGTATATAGGAGGTTAAAACATTGGTTAATCCTGTGGAATTCATAATGTAAATATGTTGAAGAAAAATTGTTTGAAATATCTTTTCGAAATTCATAGTTTATTTTCGATGTTTTATATTATTATCAGCATCAACCACTAATTAAATGATTTTTTGTGTTATAGAGAAGTGATACAAAGTCTGTTTTATCAATTTAAAGCAGTATTTTGAAAAAAGCCCAAAATTTCCCAAGCAAAAAGTCGAAGCAGAAAAAACCGAGTTTTTTTTCAAAAAAGCCGGTTTTTTTCCGAGCCCTTGCATCTCTATTGTCCAGTGCCTCTACTCATTCAACAAGCACTCTTCGATCACCACCACCCATACATCTTTCTTTTTGGATACAATCCGTTCATTGCAATACATACCAGGAGTTGACACTCTGCATTGTTTGAAGCTCTCTCTCTTCCGCCATTGTTCAACAGGACAGGGCATGTATACCCACTTCTTGCGTATGTGTATTTCTGCCGCGGAGAATGCAATCTTGTTCACGATTCGTCACCTTCATTCTTGAGCATTGTTACTCAACGACAGAACTTGAGTGCGTGTTCACATCCGCCACTCAGCGAAAATACTACATCTAGTAGCAACATTTAGAAGTACAAGCCGCATACTTTCAAATCTACATCTTGTACTCAATTTGCGAGAAAGAAATAATTATGGTTTACGAATAACCCTCGTATTTGAAGGATGGAGTATATGTACTTGAGCTTTATGCTTCTTTACCAGATATAAATCTTGCGCAATTATGCAGTTTAAATCGTTGCACTGGCGCTGTTATTGTTATTTGAGACAGTGGGCTCTTAACGTTGCAACAAGAAACGCACTTTTGGTGCATATTGAAAGTATGCCCAAGCCTCATTGGAGGACCTAGCAACAGCAGAGGTGCCGGTTTTGTTGCAATTCAACGGGCGCGGTGGCTCAGTGGTAGAGCGTTCACCCCCGGTGCTTGGGGTCCTTGGTTCGATCCCAGCTCGCGCCGTGTGGACTTTGTGGTGAACAAACACCGTGCTCGTGGGTTTTCTCGGGGTTCTCCCGTTTCCTCCCACTTTCTTCATCCCACCATTTCATTCATTTCTCATCATCACCGTCTCCTTTAGCCTAACCGGCATAACCGTGGGACGTAAAATAAAGATTTTATTTATTTATTTATTTATTTATTTATTTTTTTTACTATTTTATTATATAGCATTGGAGTTCCTAAGCTCTGGGAAGATAGCTGTGGTCCAAGAAATCAGCATGAGTACCTCTGGAACCGAGGAAGTGGGCCAAATTGTCAATGATGGCCAAGATGGTTGACATGGGATCAACAGAGAAGCCGATGGCAAGAAGAGACATTAATGATTATCACAAATTTGTGGTTGGTTTAAAATAACATTTTAAGTTTTACAGTGAAGTCAAGTGCATCTCGTTTTGAGAGAGATGGGGCAAATTGTTTCAAAGATAAAAGATTTGACAAAGAACGGTTTATAAAAATGCTGGATAAGATACCGGATTTTATATTCTAAATGGTCTTTGATTCTGATTAGAGTATTTTGTGGAAGTAGTGTATGTGGTAGGATTTTATTGCACAAGAGTAACATATCTAAAGTGAAGGTAAAGCTAAATCCGGACCAGAAGTTAAAAAATAAGTTATTTACATTTGCTTCCCTGCTTTTTTAAAAAAATAAAATCATTACCCATTACGATCATTGACGACATGCAAGGTTTGATCATGTTTGCTGATTATTTCCTCATTCAGAAATTGAGTGTTAGTATTTGATGGATTAACCAAATTTAAAAAAAAAAAAAAAAATCATTCTCAATTTAATAAAGAAAGGAAAGCCAAAATCCGGCCGAGATTGTTAAAAATACCATTCCGATAATTGATGAAGATGTCCAAGCATCCAGGATTCTCTTTCACCCATTTTTTTTACATGAAATTATTTATTAGTGCGATTGAAATGTCCAGTTTTACATCTGAAGAGATATCCCTATATGTAACGCAATGGATAAATCACGCGTACAACATCACAAACTCTGTACATGTTAGAAAACAAGCTGGGATGCCCAGTCAGGCACGAGAAATTTCACTGAACAAGAGGTCGTATGGAAGTACACCATGAATAACATAATTGCGAGTAATTTTCTTTGAAAAATTTAAAATAGGAGATTCTGTACATCTAGGCGGGGAAAACGTACATTCAGGCCACGAGTGGTGAATTAACGCAGTTGGTTTGTGAAATTTCATGTCCATGACACAACATTGAAAAATAAGCCTCTCATTCACCAATCTACAGGATGTTCTGATGATGATGTTAGGAACATACTATATCGCTGTTGTTAAAGGGAAGTGAAAAGTTAGACAACAGGTTCCGCATAAGTATGACACCGGCCAACAAGAATCGGCATGTAGAAGTGTGCAGTTCTCTGAGTACAGAATAACCAGGAAGATTTCCTGCATCGCATTATCACTTCTAATTAAAAATGGACGTGGCATGATAACCATAAACAATCAGAACATTGGGTGTATCATGATGAACGTCCAGGACGATTTCCAAAACCAGTATTCCATCCGCAGAAGGTGTTCTGCCTGATGAAGATGATTCATTATGTTTTTCTCCCCGATACCATCACTTTCAATCATTACAGAGCTGAGTCCCATGAACTGCACTGGAAACTTGTCTACAAATATCCAGCAATGATCAACAGCCATGGAGTCCTTGTGTTGTACAACAATACACGCTCACGTGTCAGTCAAAGGACGGTGTAGACTCTCCATGGGTTTCAGAATTTCACCGTATTCCCTTTCTCACTCACTGTATTCTCTTTACGTCTCTCGCGCAGATTACGATCTCTTCTGGCATCTCGATCACTTCATAGCAGGAAAGAACTTCCCTGATTGTCGGGCAGTGGGACGTGAAATAGAACATTGCATCACATACTCCAGACTTCTTTCATTATGGAATCCAATCGTTGACTGAAGAATGGTAAGAGTGTCTAGCTGCAGCTGGAGATTACATTTCTAACCAGCTATTTTTTTTTTAATTCCTTAGCCTTCAAAAGTGACATGTGAGTCGGACATTTTAATCTCCCTGCCTAGTATTTTACTTTCTAGCTACAGGGTAGCCAAAAAATCCCTTTACACCTGCACTTATTTGATCCCTACACTAATAATACAGTTATTTGTTCAAAACGTTCGTATGTACACTTCCACTATCCCTGTACGGCTTGATACTCCTCCATGTCTTCCTAATTATCCGCTTTAGCAGCTGCGGCGTCACAAGCTGGAAAGTTTTAAATACACTTGTCCGCAGAGCATCATTGTCCCCGTACCGTTTCTTCCTGACATGTGATTTGATGATACCTCACATGGCATTATCTAGTGTCGTAAGGTCCGGACTTCGAGGTGGCCAAGGATAAGGGGCTGGTGAATTTGGGGACCCACGTTCTATCCACTGGCCAGGAAAAGTGCTTCCAGACGTTCACGGAAAGCAAGTGAGAACTGAGCGGGAGCTCCTTCGTGTTGGTAAACAACCGTGTTGTTGATGCCTAGATTCTGCAGCTGTGGAATCATTCAACATCTCCGGATAAATAACCTGGGCATGGAACCCTCAAAGAAGTACGGACCAAAGATATGTTGAGCCATTCCTCAGTATGAATGAGGAATACGTGAAAGCTTGACGGAACTCCAATAAATAGCAAAAAACCCTGGTGAGTTCTTACGCAGTCTGGTGACAGAAGATGAAACATTGCTGCACTACTATGATCCAGAGACTAAACAGCAATCCATGGAGTGGCGCCACAGTGGATCTCCTCAACCGAAGAATTACCGAAGCCAAAGATCAGCTGGGAAGGTGTTAACATCGGTGTTTTGGGATAAGGACGGTGTCATCCTTACCAAATATCTTAAAAATGGTGAAACTATCAATGCTGGGGTCTATTCCAACTATTTGATTGAGCTGGAGGGGGCTCTGAAGATAAAACGTCGATGAAAAGTGAGCACTGGGTTCAGTTTCTCCAGAACAATGCACTCTCCCACAAGGCTCATCAAACCATGCAATTAGTGGTGGATCTGGGCTTCACCTGTGTACCTCCCCCACCCTACTCACCGACTAGTACCTCTTCCCACATCTCAAAGGCAAACATTTTTCATCCGATGAGGCACTCATTGCGGAGGAGAAGGGCTGGTTTGCACAGCAGAAAAAAGACCTTCTATTTGCAAGGCTTAGGAATGTTGCAACATTGTTGTGAAAAGTGTATTGAGCTTCGGGGGGAATACGTTGAATAGTGTATTAAAATGGCTTTTCCAGGTAAATTTCTTCTTGGTGATTTCATGAACTTTCCAGCCTCCCCTCATAGTATTGACTTACTGTAGAAAGAAAACTGCAATTTGATTTGTGATATTAAGATGCTAGCGGCCCTTCTGGGGGGAAAAGCGCCCGCGTCCCCCTAATGATGTCTATCCGCCCCTGCTCCATAAGTGTCCTTATCTTACAAAATGCGTACGTTTTGATCTCACCACTATGCTGGGCAGTCAAGAAAATCCCCCGATACCAAAAATGAAGCGAGTATCAAAAAAAAAAAAAGTTACTTCAAACCTTTGAAAAATTTGTTCAATTTTGAATTTTGAACGCTCGTAATTCGAATACGCTTTCTATCGAGAATTTCACCGTATACTTAATTGTTTCATATGTAAAAATGAGTCGATTAAGCATAGTATCAATATGAAGTCAGAGTAACACGTCGCGACCTTCCCTAGTCAGACAAATAACGTATGTGAGTATATGCAGTTGCTACAAACTCCTGGAAAGGATTCAAACTTAAAAATTCCTAATTTCGCCCATTGTACATGAAGAAAAGAGAAATTTTATACAAGTTCTTCATCTCTGTAGATTTTTATTTCTCTCAGTTTAGAATGAAATTGCATTCTATGTCTGCAAATTATGTTTTTTCTGCAAACGAATAACTTTGTTGGTAATGCGACAAAGAATTTTGCCAGCTTATACACATTGCAGCATCCTGTGATATAAACCTCTCTCTCTCTCTCTCTCTCTCTCGATGTTTTAACTCTGTTGTAATTTCTTTGTAAAAATGTTTATTTATTTATTTTAACAAGTTTCTCTTATTCTCGGAGTTTCCAGTTTCTAACTTGTGCAAAAGAGAATAAATTAATACAATAATTGTAAAGAAAAGGGAATTACTTTTATTACTTTCCTCTTTCATGTTGGGGAGGCTAATTCCATACACAAATTGCGCCTTTGGGGTGGGAGATCCAGGTTCAATTCCCGGCGGAAGTCCATGTAGTTCGGATTTCACATTAATCAGTAGGTCCCGTCTCATATAGCCTTGCTGCTGAAAGGTACGTTAAACTCAAAATCAACTCAACTCTATACACATATTACAACTTTCTCCTTTGCGCCTGGTGTTTATACAACCCTCCTTACTGGGTGCACATAACTTTATATGCACTAAACCCTGTGACAAACATCTTGGCATTTCAGTTAAACGAATAAAACTCAAGCTCTGACGCGACGTTGCCAAGTGGTAAAAGGGTGCGGCTATGACTTGGCTAAGCAGACGCACTACAGCGCGATCAGGTGGCAGGGAATAGACTGAAGTGAATGTGTACGCAATAAACGTGGTAATACCGCGGGCCTCTCATTTGCTAGCAGCATTTAAAGGGAACTTGGAGCGCCGCACAGTGGGACAGAACCGTGCGTACCGTCTCAAAAATAGGTTTTGGGAATGTTCGATATTGAATATTTTGGTAATGCACATATCTCACTGAATGTCAAATACATATTATAGAGAATGTAAAATAGATTATTGCACACTTTTTGCTAACCAAACTGGACTTGCAAATTGACGCTTAAAATAATGTCGATTATGTAGAACAGAATTCCACCAGTTTACATGGCTATATTTTCATTATGTCAATGCAAATCGGTAAGTGTGATATATGGTTAGAATGGTTATTAAGTACTTTATGTAAAAAGTATTTAAGTGGACAATTATGTAAAAACCACTAATCCATATTATTCTTCCACTAATCCTATAACTTCCTATCCATATTAGAAACTTTAAATAGACTTTTGACAGTTAGCGATGTCTGCCTATGTCATAATGTTGATAGCATCACATAAAGCAGCTCACATAAAAGTCATGGCAAAAAATTTTTTTTTGCCCGAATCTGCCCCCCTTAAAATGAGACCGAAAATGCCTGATGGGGGAAAAATGAAAAATTTATCAAAATTTATTTTAAGATTTGATTTATGAGATTTTTGGAAAATACATGATTTTTGACATTTTATTGTTAAATAATATTGTCTATTAGTAACGAAACTAAAGTTTAGGTAACGTGGAAATACTGGTTAATGTATTACTTTCATTTCTTACAGGCTTCACCATCCTCGATAAAATCAATATTTGCGAAGTATCTAAACAACAAAATGAGTGAATTTGTTTTGCCTCGACGGGTATTATGCGCATTTTTTATTGACCATGGGACAAAATCAAAAGATATTCAAAAATACTTAGAAGATCATCACCATTTGACGTCTGCAAAAAGTGAATTAGTTGTGAAACATATTCAAAAATCACTTATATCACCTTTTAACGATCGCTGGACCAAATCGAACCGAACCAAAGAACGTTTCTTTAATAAAAATTCAAAGTGGTTGGACGGTGAATTTAAGGTACAATTCGAGGAAGTACCAATGGATATCACACCTACTACATCTGGAGAACGTGGACGACCACCAAAGTGTTATGAAGATCTATCAGAGAAATCTAAAAAAAAGGAAGAATATGCAGTTAATACAAGAATATGGACTCGAGTATGTACATAACGCATACATTCAAGGTTTGCGGTCTGAAGGAGAATTCCACGAAGCTTCTGTTGTTGCAATGATGCGGAATTGTGATAGAAATAAAAAAAAAGATCATAAAGGAAAAATTGTTGCATGAAACTCACAATGCAACATATTTGACGGCGGATGAAGCTTTAAGTCTTTTTGCTGATTTAGATCTTTCAAAATCACAATACGGATTACTTCGAGCAAGTCTGATTAGCAAAAACCTCGATATACTGCCATCATATATTATATTGACAAACGCAAAAAAAAAAAAAAAAAAAAAAAGTGTTATCCTCCATCCTCTAGCATTGAAATAACCGATACAGGCGCTAAAGTAAATCTACAAGATTTGCTGGATCACACGAGTGCCCGCATCTTAAACATTGAAAATGTTTACAACCCAACAAGAAGAAATCTTAAATTGTTTACCAAATGCGGATGTGATGGTTCATCGGGACAAATCGAATATAAACAAGTTTTAACAGATGAAAGCGACTTAGTCTCAGATGCAAACTTATTTGTAGCGTCTTTGGTACCAATAAAGCTGACTGATACTGAAACAAACGAGGTTCTTTGGCAAAATCCGGCTTGCTCTTCTATTCGATATTGCCGACCAATTCTGATTGTATTTGTAAAAGAAACGCCAGAGAAAACCCGTTCGGTGGTTGGTGATATTCGTGGTCAAATTAATAATTTGGAAACGTCTAAGATACACAAGGAGGACCAGGTAATTGAAATAAGTCACGAGCTGTTCTTAACTATGGTGGATGGCAAAGTTACACAAGTTCTAACTGACACAAGTTCTGGAGCTGTGTGTACGGTGTGTAGGGCTAAACCAAGCGAGATGAATAATTTGGAGAAGATTGAATCAAAGCCAGATCATATGAATGCTTACGAGTACGGTTTGTCTACGTTGCATGCGTGGATTAGGTGCATGGAGTTAATTTTACATATTTCATATAATCTTTCGTTTCAAAAATGGGCTGCGAGAACTCCGGAAGATAAAACAAGTAAAGCAGAGAAGAAGAAACTTGTACAAAGCCTCTTTCGAAGCCGAATGGGCTTGCACGTTGATAAACCACGGCAAGGAGGTGGAAACAGCAATGACGGCAATACATCTCGACGTTTTTTTGAGAACTACTATTGTTCTTCAGAAATTACAGGAGTTGATGCGGATCTTATTAAAATGTTTTATGTTATTCTTCAGACTTTGGCATCCGGTATTGCTGTGAATTCAGAAAAATTTGGTGAATATACTCGCGCTACTGCACAATTGTACGTAACGAAATATATGTGGTATAACATGCCTTCTTCAGTACATAAGATCTTAATACATGGGGAAAGTATAATTAGACATTTTGCTGTTCTGCCTATTGGTAATCTATCTGAGGATGCCCAAGAATCGCGTAATAAAGATTACAAAAATATCATATTATATCACGCTAGAAAGTGCACTAGGTCCGCAACGAATGAAGACGTATTTCATGGTCTTCTATTTACATCAGATACATACATATCCAGTCTCAGAAAACCATCAGTCACTGTTTCCAAGGAACTGTTAGATGAAGCCAAGAACCTCTTAGATATTTAAATTGAAGTATGTACATACATTTATTTTTGTCTCTTTTATGTCGTGGATTAATAGATGTTTGTTATTTATTATAGGTTATTGTCATATGTTATATTAACAACAATACGAAATAATAGTGTCATATAAAACTATATAATTCTCATTCAATACATTGAGTAAACTATGTTCTTGTACGCAAAAAATGTCATTTTTATTTTTGTATTATTTCTTTTATATATTATAAATAACACAGTAACAACGAATGAACCATTATTTGATTACAAAATACGAAATAATAGTGTAATATCATAAAACTGTATACTTATCATTCAATACATTAAGTAAACTATGTTCTTGTACGAAAAAGTGTCATTTTTATTTTTGTATCATTTTTTATATATTATACATAACAAAGCAACAATGAATAAACCATTATTTGATTACAAAATACGAAATAATGGTGTAATACTCGTATCATAAAACTGTTTACTTATCATTCAATACATTAAGTAAACTATGTTCTTGTACGAAAAAGTGTCATTTTTATTTTTGTATCATTTTTTTATATATTATAACTAACAAAGCAACAACGAATAAGCCATTACTTGCTAGTATATACATTAGAGATACTACATACCAAATTGCAGCTATTTACTTCAATCAACAACAACGTTACAGATTTTTGAGACGGTACGCACGGTTTTGTCCCATTGTGCGCCGCCTTCAAATGACAAGATGTTTGTTACGCCGTTTAATTGACATTATTACCCTTATAGGCCCATGAACCAACTCACCTTCATCTGAACGAAATTTTTCATGTTACAAATAATCTGTAATACTAGAACAGTGGCGACTTTAGCGGATAGGCCAGGTAGGCACGGACCTACCCAAAAATTTTGAAAGATAAAAAAGCTAAAAGATACAATAAAGAGTAAATATATTTTCCACTATTTATATTAATGGTAGATAATTACTTATATACGACATTTCTGGAATGTCGTATATATGACATTTCTGGAATGACAAGGAAAAACAGTCATTGGCCTAAATACTACTCGTAACAATATTACCCTACTAACGTACAAATACGTCTTTCAAATCAGATCGGGCAAAAATGGGCAACACTTGGTCTTTTTTTCTAACAGATAAACATCCTCTACTATCATATCCAGCGCATAATAGAACTGGACTCGGCTGGACTCAAAACCAGGCCCGCAACTAGGGGGGAGCAGAGGGGGCACGTGCCCCGGGCGCGTGGTTGGAGGGGGCGCCGGAAAGAAGATATATCAATTGTTTTAAAAATCGCACCCTTTCCCTTAAGGAACTTATTCTAGAGGTTAAAAGAAATCAAAAGTTTACTTGGCCTTTTCCATGGGACCTCTTTTCGTTGATTATATATATCTGATATTTACTATAGGTGTAATGTCATACATTGAAAACCTAATATTGCATGCATTTGTTCCCTTGGGCGACCACAGAGAATCCGCCTCCCTTTCCTTTTCCTACCACAAGGAGCTATTTGTTTGTATAATTCCATTGAGAACAGCTCTGAAGTTTAAAACGCTGTTATCAATAGGGGCGGGGGCGAAAAGTTCCCGATTTTTGTTGCTTGCTGGTGGTTGAAGAGCTTAGCTCAGACGCGCCCCCTGTAATGTTACGCAATTGCTGTAATGTTTTTAAACTAGAGGGCAGTTTTGTGGCGGAAAAGATAATTTACACGCCTCGGTGTATTTAATTGTTTCTTGTACGCCTACCAAGAGATTTTGCGAGTGAAGGCTGTATGAAGCTTTATCTATTAGTTTTGCTTGAGAGCTTTTCGAGGCATTTTGAATTGTTATCTATCAGTCCAACTCATGCTTTATTATGCTTTATTGTTAATTTCAATCATTTTTTTTACATTAATCGTGTATAATGTATAATATTTACTATACATTAAATCTAAATATCTTGATCTATTTATTAATATTTTATGAAGCAATTTCTTTCATATTTAATGAACTTTCTAGTTAATGCACTGTAAAGAGAGATGCTTTGCTCGAATCAGTTTTTTCTATCACTTGTGTTCACCTTAGAGGTGCATATATACAGAAAGAGAAAGTATACAGAAAGGTGCCCAAAAGGTACAGAAAGTGCTCAAGTTCGAGAGGTACACATAACAATATAGTGTGGAGTTCTTGTGTGCTTCATTGTTGATGGAAAGTTTTCTTCTTTTCTCCACATCAAAGGATTACACCGAAAAATTTACAGAAATAAAAATAAGCTTTTCATTGTTGCATTGTTATGTTCTCAATAATTTTGGATCGTAAATATTGGTTTTAAAAACATTTCTCATCAGAATTGGCATTTTGCAAACTCATTGACCATCTGATCAACACTCAAACTATAATGAGAAAACTTTGACGCTTTGGAACACCCGTGACATCAATAGTCGCGCGGGCTACAGATGTAGCCCATGAAACTTTCAAGCAGAATAACAATGAGATCCTTTCGATTTTACGTTTGACCACACCCTAAACACGCAGAATGATAGTTGATAGAAAGGTACACAGACACCCTTTGAGTTATCATCTCAAATTACTTTGCGGCAAGGAAAATAAAAACGCTGGGCTACAATGGTAGCAGGCGCGCGTATTGGAGGGTTAAAGTACTTAAAAATCGATATAACTGGTTTCATTAAGAATGTTATTTACAGTTGCAATCCATAAGTGATACTTTTCGACTAAACCTGGGGGGGGGGGCGCAGGGACGGCGCCAGGAACGTTGATGGGGTGGGCGGAAAGAGGCGGACCTAGTTGCTGGGTGGGCGGACAACGAAAATGAGAACTGGGCAATGTAGACATTTTTTGACAATAATTAAATTTCAAATTTTATACTCTTTAGTTAGCTAAGGCTCAGACCGAAATAGGGGAGAAACAAGGATGTGGAAAACAGCTGTGTTGGCCTTATAGAAGGTGCCATTCCAGCATTCACCTGGTAAGACTGAAGAAATGCAGGACTTAGGATGGGCTGCGGGAGTTCGTGGCAATATGCTCGATCTACCGAATTCCGCGTGGCACACACACTACATCTACTTTCAGCTTTTTAAATAATAATAACGGTGTGTTCTGTGTTGTCGAAGTTCAAGACTGCTTTAACTCCTCTCCCTCCAAGAATGCACATGAATGCATAGAAATAAAAGAAGGTTCAAACAACGCAGACTAACAGATAATACTCTACTTTTCGTTAATAACATAAAATACACAATAAGTAGGTAAAGTAAAACAAGGATAAAATAGGCTGCTGCAAACATTTTTATCTTTGAAGTATTTATTACAAGAAAGCAAGAGACAAAAAATATAAATGAGTAACTTCAGAAGCAATGCTGTCGTCTTCGCTTTCTCCAACATCTAGCTCATTTTCACTTTCCTCGAAATCGAACACTTCAAATTGCGAATCCTGGTTGTCACATGTATTTGTATTTTTTGTCTTTTTCCCCATTGAAGAAGAAGGATTACCACTAACATCAACGGATTGAAAATCGTTCTTCTTTGAACACGAGAAAGACACCGAGCCTGAGAAGAAATCGCTAAATTTTTTCGACATATTAGCTGAACTAGCACCGACCGCCAAGACTTCTGAACGTAACAGAGATCAACTCAACAATGCTATAATAAGGGTTTTTACAAATCTGTTTAATGCCACACGGGTAAGACATGTGGTACATTGCTGTAAACAATTGCAAGTTGGAACCCTATCGCGCCAACACAAAGCAAGGGCGCCGATTTCTCTGTAAATTTGGGGGGGGGGACATTCAGATGCAGAAGGCATGCATGAGGATTTTAAGACAAATTGAATTCAAATTATGCCAAATATTGTATATTCATAAATAAAATGCAGGGGCGCACATGGGCTTTGGGGGAGCCCGGGCCCCCTTGGGCCCCCAGGATCGGCGCCCTTGACACAAAGCACTACTCTCCTCCCTCTCTTTCTCAAAATGAGACAATAGATAATACTGGCCAGCTCTGTCCATTATTTAGTTGGCTTTTTAGAAAGCACTTTTTTTTTTTCAGTGCAGCACATACAAACACTGGCGTTTCAATAGCACGATTGTGCGTGTGTGTTAAACTTCAATTCATTAATCACGACTTTTGGCATCATTATATCACTACAAGTATCTGTCTTAAAATCATTGTCCATTGCAGAGTTAAACAGAGTCATAGAACCTATTACATTACAATCGAAAGTAATACCTATTGCTTGTGAAGTACAGGATGTCACCTTCAGTGCCGGATTTGCGTATAAGCTAAACAAGCTACAGCTCTCTTGGGGGCCCCAAAAATTTTAAAGAAAAAGTGGCTGTAATGACATTTCCAAATAATAAGAAAAAGCAAATAAGATAAAACGCACATACAACAACGGTGTTCTGCACTGTTATGTATTAAGCTCTCATGAAGCAAGTAATAGGGCCCTGTTTTCCAACCCGCCTGCAATGGGATTTCTGTTGCCCAGCCCCGCTTATAATGGAACCCTCGTTTCCCAGCTCTGCTTGTAATGGGGATTTTGTTTCAGAGCCCCATTTGTAATCGGGACCCTGTTTTCCAGCCATTACACTTAGCTACGTTGATAAGACTTCACAGCATAAGTGATACAGTATCTTGTATACGGATAGAACTCTAGTGCTACCCTTTCTTGTACTATTTGGAATTCGACAAGAAATTGAGTCTGGTAACAGTGGATGCTTAAGAAGAAGGCATGAAACGACAAGCTCGCGAAATAATAGTAAAATATAAAGGAATTACAGCCCTAAGCGGCAATAATTTTTACATCGCAAAATTATAGCTATTTTATTTCGCTGTACGTAAGTATGAAAAGTAGTTTGCAGAAGTATTTTCATAACTTTCAGAACTTGGCACTGATTTTCATAGTGATCTATAGAGTTGAGTTGATTTTGAGTTTAACGTCCCTTTCAGCAGCGAGGCTACATGAGACGGGACCTACTGATTAACGTGGAATCCGAACCACATGAGCTCCCACCGGGAATCGAACCCGGGTCTCCCACGCCAAAGGTGCGTACGCTAACCGCTTAGCCACGGAGGAGCTCATATAATGATCTATAGAGTGCAATAATGGATCACTAAAGGCAGGGGCGGATCCAGGGGGCGATCGCCCCCCAGAATTGAATGTGTTTTTATTTTAAAAATAAAACCTATCCTAAGAATTTTCACCTTTGTATTATAAACGTAAAATAAAACCTATTGACTTCGAACGACTGCCCCCCCTAAACATTCAGAATGGATCCGCCCCTGACTAAAGGAAAGAATAGGAGCACGAATCGTAGTGATTTCATCCATTCGTTCTAGGCATATGAGTCGTTCGTTTGTATATATTAACAGTATTTTATGTATTGTTACGTTCAGAATTGCCCGAATTTACCTTGTGTAAGTTAGTATGCAACAGGCTGAATCTATTAGATTATCGGCACTAGTTACTACCAGTGGCGTATTTACGATTTTGTTTCGGGAGGGGCTTTGCTAACTTTCGAGGGGGGGAGGTTTGCCTGGAAATGTGAAAATTCTGCAAGATATTTCATTTACTTTATATACTAAGTGATTTCGGGGGGGCTTAAGCCCGGAAGCCAACCCCCTAAATACGCCACTGGTTACTACATAGCAAGGCAAGGTACCAACATCTTTTCACGTCGCAGTAAAAAGATGCTACCTACATTTATAGCTCTTATAATAATTTTAGTGCAACAGTTAGATTTTTTAACGATGTTTTTATGATTTTCAGCCAGAGACGTATCTAGCCAGGGGCCGGAGAGGTCTACGATCCCAGTTTTTTGAGTGACAAAAATAATTGAAGCCATTACTTACATATTTTTGAAAGTTTAGAGTAAACTCACGATATATCTATCATAATCTGGGTTTAGTTGCCCCTTCTCCAGGTTTAAACTTCTAAGTTCGCCTCTGGTTCCAGCGAATTTGTGTCGTATTACACCTTGTGTAATTTTCGAGGGTTGCATTCCATTTTGAGTTACTCCAGTAACCTGACCTCGAAAAAGCTCACACGATTAGTTGAGCTTCAGGCAGTAATTACCAACCCTGGATGATATTTAGACTGTATGTACTTACACGGATCCCTGGAAACGTTTCAAACTTTACCCAACTGAATAGAAACAACTTGAAATGAGAAATGATGCGGTCTCCACATATGGAGAAATGATGCGGTCTCCACAGTTGGTGCAAAACGATCGACAAGGGACTTTATTGGTACCAAATTAAACTACCGCTAATTTTACAAATTTTACAGTTTTCTGTAATGTATTCAAAACAGTAAGTTAAGTTAACGAAATATACAATTAAACGTATTTACTTAATAGATATGTATTAGGTCCATAAATTACCATATAGCATATATTCAAACAGAAAAGGCGAAATTTTATCGCTGAAAAAGAATGCTAGAAATAAATTGGACCCATTATCTTCAATAGCTTAGGGCCCCATCAAGCCTAAATCCGGCACTGGTCACCTGTATTATTCTCCTTCTGTTGCAGGGGTGTCATTTCAAACTTCGCTTGAGGGGGCAAGAACACCAACAACATAAGACTTTCACAGTTTGCACTAGTATATTAGTAGACAATCGATAAAGTATATGTATTCCTCAAAATCTTGCGGGGGGCAATTGCCCCCTCCTGTCCCCCCTTTAATGACACCCCTGTTCTGTTGGGGTGGGCGGATGGGTGGGCGAGGCCATCCATCGGGTTGTCGGTTGCCCACCCCCGCCCACCCTTAGCGCCGTCCCTGGGGGGGCGCCGAATTGTGTGTTTGCCCCGGGTGACAGAAACCCTAGTTGCGGGCCTGCTCAAAACTCTACATAAAAGTCAATATCAAGTATACCAATTTTGGTTTTCGATCTAATTTTATTTATCCACATATTGCTTAACATATGAAAGCATAATAGAGTTCTACGTATGTGTCACGAACGACGAATGTATAACAATGTTCTGCACAATCATTATTGACGCCTAACAACGAAACATTATTTTGTTTTCACTCATGAACTTTGCGTCTGCTACCGGGCTGGATACATGTTCTTCTTCCATGATTTTAGTCTTTCACTTTAGTTCTAACTGTAGGCCCAACCTTTACGAAAACCTACCTATTTCTACACACCTTACATCTTTCCTTATTAAATCTGTAATGTCTTTCATATTTCTAATAATTTCGAATTTTTGAGGTTTTGGCCAAGTTTGGAGGTCGTCTGGACCACTGTGCACTGATGTGATTCATGTAGAAAGGCGCAAATACAATATCTATAATAAAGAGTATATGACATAGCCTATAAGGAACGTCCCTATAACTCAGCATGACCATCTAAATCTAACTTCGAACAACTACACTTATAACATAGGTCTTTTCAACATACTCCCCAAAATACCTGTGACATATTTGAATACCATCACGTCTTTGTTTTAACTATTAGGGTAGTACTTCAAACTACCCTATATTTAACAATCTAATGGATTTTGCATTCTTCCTAAACTCAGAGAATAATGATTTAACGGACAAAGTACGGAGTGTTATCAGCGGCAGGGGTACATTAACTAATTACTCAAACATTATGGTAATCAAGAATTGAAGAGCTCAATTCCAAAAGATCCTGTCAAAAAAAAGTCAGTTTTTCAGAAGACGATTTTTTGGGGGTTTCCATCATTCTATTTCTGTGAAAGAAAAGTAATCTACATAAAAGAAAATTGTAATTGCCTACTTTTCGTAAGATAACGGTGAAATTATCATCTATAGCAAGAGTTAAATAAGCGTTTCTAGGCATGAGTCAGAAAATAACTTCAGAGAACACTGTTGACAAGGATATTTTGGAAAACAACACTGATTTCTTTTGCCTACAATTAATTTGATTTATTGAGTTTTGGCATGAAATCCAGTTTAGTATACGGAGATGCTGAAATGGAACTTAATAGAACCAATATCTCAAAATTGACAAAAATTGACTTAGGCTCTTTTGAGGGGTTTGTTGGGTTCTGTTCTCGACATGGAATGGTCAAATTAAAAATTTGGCTTTTTTTTGGGTACATATTACAATCTATGTCATAGCTTTGATATACACGAGCCATTTCGACACTGTCGGTCGCACCACTATATCATAACAAGGTACCTCCGCGAAATAGTCCGTCCACCTCCACATACAGTGTCGCTTACATCAAATACAACCAACAAATACAACCACTCTTAAATCTTACTTTTCCCCTTACCTGACTTCCACTTATTCTTCCTTACAAACTTAAATAAATTCACAAAGTGACCCGATAAATTTCCTAAAATTGTTCCGGCGATACAGCAGTTAACCTTAATATTTAATAGACTCGTATATGAATAATCTAAATAAGTTCCGTATCTACTGGAGATGGCTGTCCGAAATTTTTAGTTTCCAGAATCCGGAAAGTAAAATCGGAAAAATTCTGAAATTTAGAAAATTCCGGATTTCGAAAAAATTAAGGAAATCAAAAAAATTACGGGTGAGAAAAATTCCGGATTTTTTCCGAAATCCGGAATTTAAGCCATCCCTAGTATCTACGTGAAATACATTAATGAAAGTCCAACCTGTTATGCATGCAGAGCCGTAGCTAGAGATTTCGGCGCCCGGGGCGAAGTAGAATTCGGCGCCACCCTACACTCACCACACCAACCTTTTCCTTTTTTGCATATAAGAGAAGCAGATGTTGTTGTTATGCTAGAAAAAAATCCCTTAGACTGATCAAAATTGTTAAATCCTTCACAATACAAATGCAACACTTCCCCGAAAAAAAGGGCGTAACCCTTTAAATGGATAGACCGTTTAAAATGTTACGCTATGTTGATTTTTTTTATCATGCTGCTTGGACAGACCATTGCAACAGCCAAAAGCCATCATATTGTAATCTTTTACAAATAAGAGCTGTTTTCAAGAGGCGTATTTTGGGCTTTTTGTTAAACTTGACAAAACTACCTTTGGTTGGTATATAGATCCACTTGGAGATCAGTTATGAAAATTTACAGTACAACTATTTGTAACGTTTCATATTATCGATAAGAAATTAAATTTCAATACATTAGAAACTATGCTTTTAAAATATTCGAAATGGTTGACACCATTAATTTCCAGTAATAATTGTAAACTTTCAAAATTTTATTCTGTATGTGACCACACAAATAGCATTTTAATTTCGATTCTTTTAATATCAGCAATTAAACAGATTGAATTCGTTAATGATAGACTTTATTATTCTTAAGGGTCGGTGGTGTGATATTTTAAATGCTCATACCCCAACAGAAGATAAGGGTGACGATATTATTATTGTTATTAAGTATTCTGCCTTTCGGCAGGTCCTGGGACTAATGTGGATTTTTTTTAATTTTATTTTTTTCAGTTTTTAGATTTGGTCCTGGAAATGTTTCTTCCACTTTTCTTGATCTTCAGCTTCCTCTTTTAACTCCGAATATTTTCTCCTATCTTTCAAATCATCGATCAGCTGTGTTTTTCTTCTTTCTATTCCTCGCCTCCCTTCTATCTTTCCTTCTATGGCGGTGTGAAGAAGACAATTTCTTCGCAAGATGTGTCCAATCCAATTGGCCTTTTTACGAAGGAAGGTGGCTAGAAGTGTCCTCTTCTCTCCTACCCGTTTTAAAAATCCTCGTTTGTTACTCTCTCTTCCATTTTATCTTCTCCATCTTCCTCCAACACCACATTTTGAAGCTCTCTAAATATTTCTTCTCTAACTTCCGTAATGCCCAAGTCTCTGAAAAGACCCTTTTTAAGAATAGGTATCACGAGTATTCGGCCAAGTCCTGCGATACCATACGAAAATTCTATTAGAGGATTTCAATGGGAAGGTAGGGCGACGGGATATTTTGAAACCGGTTATAGGGAAAGGATGTCTGCATAAGGAAAGTAATGACAACGGCATTAGTTTCGTGAACATTGGAACATCCAAAAATCTTATCGTGAAGAGTACAAAATTCCCACATCGCGACGTTCATAAATACACATGCATCTCGCCAGATGTAAGAACACAATCAAACTGATCACGTTTAGTAGATAGAAGAAGACAGTCTAGCATAATTGATATTAGCTCGTTCAGAGGAGCTGACTCTGACACTGATCACTACCTGGTAGCAGCGATAATAAGAGAAAGATTGTCGTTGAATGAAGAGAATATTCAACATCTGAAAACAGAGAGGTTTAATTTAAGGAAATTAGAGAAGAACCAGGCGAGAGGGGAATACCAGATTGAAGTATAATAGATTCTCGTTTTTAGAAGGTTTTGAGGGCACTTATGTTGAGGATGCTTGGGTTAAAATTAGGGATAGCAAGGGAAATTTCAGCAAGGGAAAAATTGGGGTACGCGGAAATACGTAGGAACAAATAATGGTTCGATCAGGAATACACCAAACAAACGGAGAAGGGAAAATAGGCGAAACTGCGTTGGCTACAAAATCCGAACGATAGCCTACAATTACACTAAATTTCTTTAATATCAGACCGGAAAGTTCCAAAATGTTTAGAAGAGAGAAACGTGTTTTATTATATAACGAAACATTATTATTTAATTTTAATAACTGTATAATAAAACTATTTTGTTTATTACGAACTAAATATAACTATTATTTAAAAAGTAGTTCACATGATACCAAGATAACATGATACGTAATCAAATGCAGCTGAGTTCGTTCTTCTAGTCGCTGTCTTAACTTAGATTTTGAGGGAATTATTATTCTGGCAGCACTGTAATTTCTACGGATAGCAACACTGAAAATTCTCCAGATTCATATTTTTTGTTGTAGAATAACATTATCTATGATTGTGGTAAGTTGCATTTCATTATCTTCTTTCACTTATGAAAAACAAGCAGAAGAGATGTGGTAAATTTTGTACTATGTGAAATCGACAGGTCCAATTTACTAGATATTTCAATCGTAAATGGGTGTGCAAAATTAGGTTAGATTCTGGTAGAAAGTATGGCAGATAAAGTAGATTGTTTATTTAACAGTGGCGGCCTCCAACAATGAAACTAACAACAATATGTGAAATCAGCATGCACCATCCCTTGATATTTCAATCGTAAATGGGTGTGCCAAGTTTGATCAGTTTCTCGTAGAAAGTGTAGCAGATAAAGTTGATTGTTTATTTAACAATGGTGGTCTCCAACAATGAAACTAACAACAATATGTGAAATCAACATGCACCATCCCTTGATATTTCAATCGTAAATTGAGTGCTAAGTTTGGTCAGTTTCTGGTAGAAAGGGTATCAGATAAAGTTGTTTGTTCATTTAACAATATTGCCTTTCAATGATTATTTATTTAACAATGGTGACACCTCAGCATTGAAACTAACAACAGTATGTGAAATCAACAGGTACCATTTACTAGATATTTCAATTGTAAATGGGTGTTCCAAGTTTGGTCATTTTCTGGTAAAAATTGTAGCAGATAAAGTTGACTGTATATATAAGAATGGTGACCTCCAACGATGGTTTATTTCAGTGGCGGCTAATGTTAGTGTTGCAGCGTTGCGCAACAACCAAAGTATTTCAAGAAAAAAATATTATTATCAATAGTAGTAAAGAACAGAAAAAATACTTTTTAATACTCGCATATATACACTTTAAATAACATATTTTTTACTTCTGTAACTGTCCGTTCCGTTAATCCGTTTTAAAATGCGAAAAATAATCCGTCACAGAGTCTCTAATTTATATTGTGTTGCAGCGAGCATACAACGACCAGATTCCTTCAGCGCGGCAATTGGAGCAAATGTTAAGTCTCCTTTCCCCTATCTCAGCAGTTAAAGGGACTGGTCGTTGCAGTGCTTCTGCAACACAGCACGGTTTCCAGTGAACGGGAAGGTTTTTCGCGCTAAATAAGATTTCTGAATTTTCTTTCACTATCAATTAACAAATGGAATTTGTTTTTATGCATTCATATTTTTAAATTACGGGACCATACTGAAGCAAATCAATATAATGACAATTAAAAAAAATGAGTGCAGAATTACAAGAAAATATCTAGTAGAGGAGAAAACAAATGAAAGTAGACCCGCATTTACAAGTTAATTCTTAGCTTATATTGATAATGAAGGCTTCATCTACAGTAATTTGTGAATCAAATATTAATAAGTCAGTATGTAGAATCGCCCCCCTCCTGTGGATAGTATTTTAGTATAAATATATTTCTTTTATAAAATAAGCATATTTTATACTCTTGATAATTTCCACATAAAACTGTATGATGGGGAACGCTACATTGAATTTGGGACTAGTTAGCAATGCTCAGGGGCGTAGCCACGAGGGAAGTCCACCGGGTCCGGACCTCCCAAAAATTTCGAAACTTGACTAACATTTGTAGACTTTCTTAACGAACTATACTTGTTTAACAGAGAAACGATTGATGTAGGCTAAATATTTTATTTTACGCCTCATCATGAACTCTTCTTTTCTTATAAAAATAATCGTTCTATCATTTTTTCTAAAAATATAGGTGACAGTAAGTAAGAATTACTTATCGTCTTTTCGGGTGCAGTATAAGACAGGTTCCATATTATGTAGACATATTGGACCTCCTTCAAATACTTTGGACCCCTCCCAGTTAACATTTCTGGGTGTAGAACCTGCAGTACTGTTTGTTTTGATGTTCTTTGATTTTTGGCTTCTGTTACATGCTGATCCTCTATCTGGCAGGTTTCGAGGTTTCCTTTCCAGAACATCTCACATTGGTAAGCGTTCTTTCGCCTCATGTGGAAGTATATTGTATTCATCGTGCATTTCGTAACAACCAAGACGGATGATTTGGAATGTAGTTTTTCTTCTACGCACATGTGTGTGTGTTGATGTATGAATATGTGACATTCGGAATTCATATACCAGTACCTCTTTTGTATCAGCTGGTTTGGTTTTTAATTATTAAGTTTAATTTTATTGTGTGTGCTTTAATTCTGTAAAGAACCTACAAATTCTGAATGAATTGTATACCATGACTTCTGTAAATAACTTACAAAAAAAAAAAAAAAAAAAATTGACCAGCTTTCAACGGAGGAAAAATTTGCAATTAAGGCTTAGACAAAACAAGCAAAGGGCAATTCAGGAGAGTGTTCGAAAAAAATATCTAGTTTAAATTTACAGGATATCTTATGGCAGTAGTGTTGTTTCCACCAGATACATTTAAATTTATTTTAAATTTTCCTGGATAAACTGTGAATAAAGTGTGTTCAATGTACATTTTTTTATAACACTAATCTCTGCTACGAACTCTCTTCAGTCAACGCTGAAGAGGAATTCGGATCACTATCAGGGACTGAGTTTGCGAAAATGAATTGTTCGCAATAATCTAGAAAAAATATTTAGTAGATCTGAAATTAATATTAACCGTACCTATAGTGTTAGCAAAAGACGAAAAGTTTTTTTCCACATGAGAAAGAATTGACACTTTCAAGGAATTGAATGTCCCAAGAAAGGTTATCACCATTGGTTATGCTTTCCATCGAAAAAGACCTGACAATAAGAATACCAGAGTTCAACCAGCATGTATTAGACAGATTTGCTCCAATCAAAGAGAGGAGAATGAACTTACTAATTAATTAAGGTGATTAATCGGATAAAATGTTCTGCGTTTTTTTTTATTTTTTAAAAACAGAATTTTATTTAATTTAACATGTCACATAGCATTTGCATCTAAAGTTATGCTGATTAGTCAATGAAAGAAAACGTCTTGTCCGTTGCCATAGAAACCGCCGTTTCCAGGGCAACAGATCCTGTCACGGTTAGCCAATATTGAAAGAAAACCGTTAAAAAAAACGAAGTTGTAGTAGTAAACGAAGATAAAAAAAGCTAATGTAGAGTTGGAGAGGAGTCGCTACAAATTAACTTTCTTTAACGAGGACGATTACGAAAGATCACTTACTGATTGAAATCCAGATTATTTTCCAATAGAGTAACTTCCAATAAACCTTTTGTTATTGTTAATTATTCCATATCGGACTCCCGAAGAAAACTCATCGAAACAACTTATTGACCGTGCCAATAGCGACTACTCTCAATCATGACTCCGTTTTCTTTCATTTAGAAATAGAAAAGAAAGAGAAGAAAGTAGAAGGGTAAAAGAAGGAGGTAGGTAAAGAAGAAAGAAAAGAAATAGGGTATTTTAATGAGAAACAGATTACTGGATAATTCCGGAAATATAGTAAAAGGTCGGGAAAGTCGTTGAAAGATGAATCATTCTAAATGTTATTAACAACTAATCAATTTTGGAATGCTTCGGAATAGACACATGTTCCCTCATACCACCCTCCAGGCACCACGATCATGGGTTGCCCAGACCTAGACCTGGAAATGAGAAAAGTGAATTTTAATTCTTTGTAAAGTTATTCCAACCGGTGATTGATAACTATCCAGCATCTGAACTCTGTCCTCTAGGATCGACCACACATATGAATTAGCCAAGAAAAAAAATCAAACTTATAAACTCAATATAAATTTATGTGTCGTATCAATCGAAGTCTCAACTTCCTGGAAGAAAGATGTCGTATTTAGGCTTATCCTGCTAATTTTGCTTCACTCCTCGAGCCGATTTAAACCGTTAGTGACGGTCCTTCATGACCTAGGTTGTTTACCTTAACACATATATTAAAACATGACACATATATTACAGATGTTAATATGACAAATGATATCACTAAAATTACTTATATTAAATCTATCATGCATTCACACGCTCACTCACTCAGGACAGTGTATATATGGTTAAAGGAAACCAACTAACTACAAGGGTACAAATAGTTTATTACATTCATAGTGAAAAAAAAGGACAAAACAAATAATTATGAAGAAAATATTAAAAGCACAAGTTCTTGGTTATATATTAATAGAGTACATAGTATTAAATTTTAGTAAGTTTTTATATATTCAATCATATTGACAAATGGAAAAAAAAATACATGTATCATATCTTAGGCATGCTAAAACAAATTAGGATTTGCGACATACGCAAATACGACACTTATTTCACTTTAAAAAAAAAATTGGACAAAGAGGAAAGGGAAAAAACTTTTTGGTGTATTAGAACTTATATGAGTCTCTACCTCACGTCGAGATATTAAAATATTAATAATTTTGAGCGTCCAAATCACAACTCACGCACTAGTCGTAGTGTCCAAAACGTTTCGCTCCATTTAACTTAGTTTGTGGTCATTTATATATATCTCTATATGTATATATATATATCTATATATATATATCTAGTGGTTTACGAAAAAAACATTCATCGACTATATTTGGTTTATAACTCTTAACAGATTGTATCTGCAATCGCACACTGCTACGTTTATATCCATCTAGGGATTTCGAGAAAATCACTTTCACTAGAGGAAGTTTCTCCTCTTAGACGGTCTATTTCCAAACTTATTAATCGAATAATTTCAAGTTATTTATCCAACACTGGGACACTTCACGAGACCTTTCATTAGGATCACTTTCGTATATGTTTATACATGGTTCGGATTAAAAAAAAATGATCTTCCACAGGTGTACGGAGTATGATGGTTCAAATTGAGGATAAAAAAAAAACTGGTCAAGTCACAGGATACATATGAAGGTGAGACGGATTCAAGGTACACTTTCCACAATGGTTTTAGGTTAATTGCTCAGGGATAATATTTGTTATGATGTGGGTTACGTTTAGACCTGCCGATATTTTTTCAATGCATGCCATTATAAGTACAGAGGTTATCACTTACATTGATTCAGAAGAAAAGGAAAATTACTTAAGTGCACGGCGGTATTCTTAACAAAATCTACATTCTTAAATTCGTCGGAAGACTTCTGGTAAACTATAGCAACCAATACACGTCTAGGGGGACAGACACGAGCGCTCTTACATATATTCATAATACATTTAATATCATACTTTTACTTTAACATCATATTCACATACTAATTACACATACATTTCGAAGTATTTATTTCTCTCTCTATATATATATATTTATAATAAATGCGCACACATTTAAATTAATCATCCCCAACAATAAAATTTTACAAGGTTGCAACATTGTCCAAGAAAACAAATGACTTCCAACATTACATTTGGAAACAAATTAACTTTTATCTGATACCGCGCGTCTATAAATTTTTAACTTTTATATAATCAATTCGTGTTTAAATCATGAAGGAGAAAAGAAAACTTTGTGAGGCAGGCACGTAACACAGAGCATTTCTAGATATAACTAGGTAAATCAAAATACAATTTCTGGGCCCAGATTAACTACAAAGTAATTGAAAACCAAAACAGAAAGGAAAGTGACCAATGGATTAAAAAGAAACTTAAGAGGAACGACGGTAAAAGAACGTAATCGAAGTGTCGTCAACTACGAAGTCTTTGTTCATTTCGGCGATAGGTCAAAATGTGACGGAGGACCCAATCATTATCTACTCCATTCATGAATCGTGTCTTGCAACGTCTCAGCTGGTAATTTCAGATCAGAGTTGTGCGTTAAATAAATTGTAAGCAACAAGTTCAAAATCGGGGGGGGGAAGGTTGAAAAATTAAAAAAAAAAACTTGAAGAAATGAAGACAGAGAGAGAGATAGAGAAGAAGGAAGACGAAGAATAGGGGCGCCAAAGACTTAAGTGGGAAATAACTAACGCTACAAAGACAGAAGTCGAATTTCTATCTTAACAAATCCATAGCCAAAATATACTTAGCATGCCAAAAGGGTGGTCTACTCAAATACGTAGACTCAAGAGGCGCCCTGCTGCCAAGGATGCAAGTCTGTGTCCATCAGATCCCAATCCCACAAGAGTTTGGTTGTAAGATTGAAATCCGATCCCCGTATCCGGCCCAAACCAGCAGGTTCCCGGAAATCCTCCGGAAGTTTAGAGTAGGCGTTAATTTAGAATTTCAAAAAAAAATCATCCGACCTCTTGGAAACTAGAAGATTCCAGAATAGTAATGAAATTAGAGTAATAGCTAAGATATCCCTAATGAGAATTTGCCAAAATAAAAAAAAATTAAATAAACTGAATTTTGGATCGGTGATTTCTATTGCCAAATTTCACCAATGGCTACCCTGCGCAGACATGCCACAGTCTGGGATGTCGTTAATTTCCCTTATCTAATTAAACTAAGAGAAGAAATGAAACTACTTAAGGGGACTAGGGGTCGACATCCGGGTACGCTATAAATAAATTTCAATAACTAATTGTTTTGATTCTGTAACCCTATCAGGAATGTCACCTCCATGAACATTGTAAGCTAGCCTGAGTAGGTAACGTGAAGAAAAAAAAATCTCACGGAGTGGTACATTCTATTTTTAAAACCGACCAGAAAATATAATTCACTACAGCCCTGTTGTATAACTACCATTGTCGTTTCATCATTTATTATTCAATATGTCTAGTCAGCGATTATATGATGCTACCCATTCTATCAGATGGTATTACTATGGTTGATTACTATTATGACACATAAAACTACAAAGTACTACCATAGTCCGACTATATATATCGCCCTCCGGTCCGCGTGATATTATGGTGCAGGGGTCAGAACCTGAGATGTTTGTAGTTACACGTATCTATTCAATATCTATATATCAACACGCGGCGAAGTATTCACTGGGCTACTATATATTTTAAACTATATGGGTGTCCTATCTACTATATTCATTTACTATAATATTTATATACTTCATATTCATATTCATAATAATATTCATATAATATTCGTATCATTATTCTTTTCATTCACTACGACGCTATATCTTACGAACACCCTGTTTCCTCTATTTACGCCCAGCCTATATACACATTTCATCATAACACTTTAAAATCTATAATCACTACAAACATTTCCCCATTCCGATCACCGCACGACAACCTCACTCGAACCCAAGACTCTTTTACCACACACACAATACTATGTAATACTCGGTAGCTTTATTAAAAACGAAAGAAAAAAAAATCCTATGTATGTTCACTGAAAATAGAATTATCTGCGATAAGGTTTAATGTTTATAAAATTCTGCATCAACAATGAAATTCTACAGCCACGAAGAAAAATGAACATCTAATATAATTCCAAAGCGAAGAACTAGCATCATATCGCCCGACTTCTGTTAAAAATTTACGTATTGTTTATTTACTTAAATATCTCGATTTCTAGACTATGCAGAATGTTGAAACTCTCAGAATATATTAATTTTGGGTCACTTGACCTAACTGTACATTCATATGGGCTGTGAATTATACCTTCTAGGTTTTATTTCGAAAAGAAAGGTCAATTTCATGAAATCTAAATCACTAAGCACCTCGACAGAAGAATGGCGGTTAGTACTAACTTTTGACACTAGGGCTAGCGACGATATAATCAACCCTTGAACAACTGAATGTGACCTTGTACACGGAATCATTATACTATATTACGTTCACTATTAAATATCGTGTATGAGTTCACTTAATGACGGAATAATAAAGAATTTATCGCATAGTAAATACTACACTGTCCAACACACTCTTTCATCACTTAACTACCACTATCACTGATACTACATTACAAATATATACATACTACTCGAACTACAAGACACATCATGCCAATACACACCAATCATCACTATCATTAATACATGTTATACTAATAAATATACACAGAAAACATTCATATTTTACCATGTTAAATCGGCTCTATGAAAGGAAAGGGGAAGAAAGGAAACAGGGCCAACTGGCCCTGTATTTACTAAATCACATTCTTAATGCAAACTGTTTAATCAATGCCCCGAGGGGACATATCGGAGTATTAGCTAACAATAGGACCCCTGCCCTGAAGGGGCAGGAACCCGGAAACAAACTAAACGTTCAACCCATCCCACTGGAAGCCGTACTCCCAATTTGGGAGTCAGATAGGAGCCCTTACTGAAATTTACACGTGCATTGTGATTACTGGACTGACTACCACAAAATTAAATACCGCCATGTTACTAATAAATAAATACAAAAAAAATCACATCCACTACATACACGAACACAAACGGTAGTGAGGCAGGCCTTACGTAACTAGAAAAGGAATAATTTTAAGGATAAGAATATTTTAAGGGAGAAAACACCACTCCTCCGAAACTGTTTATAGATTCCTAAGAAAACTCGCAAACTGATGCACTTTACAAAGCCTGTCCATAACTAACAATATCTGCACAACATGGCGTCATCTATTTTTTTATTTCTTCAGTCCGGTTTTTACTATGAAAAACTAACAAATTATGGCTCCGTAGCTTCCTGCTTGGTAGTTATTCGACTATTATATTAGTTTTACCTTTTACTGCAGTTTTTCTAGCTCATTTTTATCTTTCTGAGCTGGAGATCCGAATCTGGCTGTTGTCAGTAAAATTTCCCGGTATGGAATGGAATAATTGCGCCCTAATATCATCGCGTGGGTTTATCAGCCAATCAAAACTAAGCATTTTGGCGGTGGGGCTTTGAAGCGAATAAAATTTGGTAAAATCTGGATTAAACTAGATTTTAGAAGGACCTAGGTATCTAAAAGAGAGGTGAAGGGTGGTCCTGAAAATTCTGTCGAATTTTAGATTGGTTATTTGATCTGGAAAGTTCCGTCCAATAGTGGATCTATATTTTCGGATAGCACTGACACCGTAAGAATTGTAATAATCCATTTACATATCCATATACAAGACTTATAACTAATTTAAAATATAAATAAAGATATTGATTCCCAAAACTATCATTCCCAATGAATTTTTTACAGTTTTTCCATGTTAATTTGAAATAGAATAACAAATAAAATTACGAATTATATGAACAGCCAGAAATTTTTTGTTAAACATCAAGTACAGTCGGTGCAAAAAATTTCGGGCACCCTCCTATTAAAAACATAATTTCATTAGACTGTAATGGCATATTACAGTTCCCCGGCGTCGTTAAAAAAAATTTTGTTTGAATAACAAAATTTTGTTGAATAGAATTAACATGTATTAATACTAATAAACTAACTACTCACTCATACACTCATACACTCAAATGAGACAGTGTAACATTCACTTTGGGTATTGAGATAGAAGTTCCCGTTTTTTGTCCTCAGTACAGTTGAAAAGCTTAAGATTTTGAAAATTGCGAGTTCACCTTTTAGGTAGCAGGAAAACACGAGGTAACCAGTTCGCAATGTTCCCATCAAACGTGGGAAAACGTTCAATATCCCGGAGGGACACTTTAGAGCTCATACTAACATAAGCAGGGGAATAGTTACTGGGAATTAACATATTCTCCTGCACAATCGGAGTCGTCACCGGATTTACCACCGACGACGTAGTAGCGGTGTTATAACTACCCATGTAAGTGAAAGGGATTCTGTTGGTCGTATTGAGTATGTTGGGCTCCATCCCCGGACCAATCGCACCCATGAACAACGACTCAGAATGGCACCCATCTCCTTTTCCCGGCAACACGCTATGTGATTGTATACCTCCATGTAAGGAGGGAGCACTCACGCTAGTGACCGTAGTCGTCACAACACTCGACTGATTCGGCGCACTATTAGAATTGAACCACGACTTTGGTTCTGACCGATGCATGGGGTAGTGCGTCGCAATATCCCGTGCATCAACTGACGTTAAATTTTCTTTTCCTGCGCTACATGTAGTTGTTATCGCAGGTAATATTTCTGAGAAATCGCTACCGGGGAAAGGATAGGTTACCTCTGGTTTTCCGCAACTAGGTTTCGTTATTTCTCTTTGAATATTTACTATTTCGTTCTGAATTTTCGAAATTTTCTGGTCAGTTACTTCCAGTTTGGTTTCCAATGATAAGTCTGACAAGGTTGACTTTAAACTATCAATTTCGGCCTGCTGTGTTTCTAATTTATTGTTGATTTTGTGCAATTTGGTATCTATTTGTTCGATTTCAGAATTTACATTATCTAATTTACCCTCAGTCTCCTGCTGAAGTTGCTTTAGGGACTGTTGAGCCTCGCATCTGACCAAATCAATTTCAGTAGACGTTTGCTCCCTCAATGTGGTTATTGAGGCAGCAAAGTCCAAACATATGTTGTCAATTTTCTGGGTTAATACCTCGAATCGAGATTCGGTTTCTCGTTTCGAGGTGTCAAATTTCTCATTTATTTCACGTCTCATTTTCAGACTATTTTCATTTATTTTTTCATTTATTTCGCGTTTCATTTCCAGGCTATTATTATCTATTTTTCCATTTATTTCGCGTTTCATTTCCTGTAGCATTTGTTGCAATGAAAGGAGGAGAGCGTCATTATTAGATGACCCAGTCTTCCTTTGCTTTTCTTTGGGTTTATCACCAATTGGATCCCCATCTCTTTCATCATCATCGAGGTCAGATATCTCCACTGGAGATATTTGGCCTCGGTTCTTCGGGGTACTAAACCCTCGCTCACCGTCTGAATCGGGATGTTCATTTTCCTTTTCAGAGGATAAACTCACGGGTTCACGCGACTGGTGGAGCTTCCCCTCACATTCTTTACAATATTTAACTATCTCACCAGCCCGGACCTTTTCTGCATTTTCAGCAGTATCCTCTAAATTGGTACAACTGAAATGAATCCATTTCAGCCCACATTCGTGACACCTCACTAGCCTACGGGAGACGCGAGCTCTTTTCTCACTACTTTCTAATGTACACCTTGTCTCAAAAAGGTTGAGCGCATTCTTTATTGGTGTTTTGAGGCAAAAATTTTCTAAGTCCAGCTTCGGGTATCTTCGGGAAAAAGTAAGCCAGGTTCGAACCTCCAAGCCAGCCTTTGCAATCGGGAAAAAGTTTGCAGATTTGTTTTTCTTCTTTTAAATATAATAAGACTTGTTACCAAGTGTTTAAAAAAGCAACATTGGTTGAAATACTTAATGATACAATATTTCGAAACCTTTTTTTTTTTAATGTCAGCACATGCTTGTTTGTCATTTAGCTCTCCATACGTAATGGAACATTTAAATACGTTAAAGAATCTTTCCATATGTAAAAGAATGCTCAAAGTTAAGAAATAGAACATAATTATCGCCTGAGTACTAAAATAAAAGTCAAAGTAGAACAGAAACAGCGTTTGTAATGGATATGAATGTCATAATTATCTTGAGATCCGTTATACATCGCTAGAAGCATAGTTCTAGAAGTCCTTGCGTTAGCTCATTGGTAAGCTGTCGGATTTCAAATCTTAAGGTTGAGAGTTCGAATCCCGTCTAGATTAGTCCTTTTCTTTAAATTATATTTTCCGCAATGCATGAAAAATTATATAAAATAATTACATTAGAATACATAAGTTGTGTATATATAACATAATCATTGCAGAACATAGTAATTATTATGTTTAAAATATAACATCTGAGATAATTTTCACAGTAGGTCGGTATTATATATGAGGATGTAAATACAACTTAAGAAACTCGTTCAATAGCAATAAATAAGTTATGTAGTGTATTTATTTGCATCTATTTCTCATACAGATGTAACTTCTCAATATTCTCATTACAGCATGTCATTTACATTCGTGAAATACAATATATTCCTACGGATATAGAAAGTGTACAAACAGAGTATCCAAAGTCGTATCCTGCTTCAAGACACATAACTTTTCCCGATCCCCTTAACGTCACGGGAAGAAACACAAACTCTCTTTAGAACGGAATGTCGTTACTTAGAGTCTCATTCGAATACGTTGAATATGCTTTTGTATATTCATCTCTCTCTCTCTCTCTCTCTCTCTCTTTGTTTATGTGTGTGTGTGTGTGTGTGTGTGTGTGTGTGTGTGTGTGTGTGTGTGTGTGTGTGTGTGTGTGTGTTGCGGAATATCCCAAGTTGAATACAACATTTGCCAAGTATATGAGCATCATTGTCATCGAATACCAGAAATTGAAAGTCGTGTTTCTTCAGGCTGGGTTTGCGTGTTCATGTTAGCTCACTGGTAGAGTACGGACTTGCCAATAAAGAGGTCTTGAGTTCAAAACTTGCAGCGAATTATCATTTTTTTGTTAGTAGGATTGCACAGAAATCGGATACAAGGAGTGGTTTATTTCTAGAAATATTTTCAGAAGCGTTTAGGAGCCCTGAAAAGGGCTGTTTTCGGGAGTTAAGGCGGGGACATTAATATTGTGTCCAAGACCCTTCTGAATTTATTACACGCTCCATTCTTCTGGGCATGGAATCTATTACATGGGTGACAAATCTATCTCCTTCCCCTACCTCCAGCCATGCTTCGGAAACAAGATGCCACAGGTCATCCTGAGTTCTTGGTGGATCTGCCTCAGGCCAACTTTCCCTTAGAGTACGCTTCACTTCTGCCCACATATTTTCCATGAGATTGAGGTCTGCTCCACGAGCGGCCAGTCGATTAAATCAATCTCAGGATGCCCTGCGAACCATTCCTGAATCACACGGGAAGTATGTATTGGCGACTGGTATTGCTGGAACTGAATTACACCATCAGGCTGAAATACTCGTACAGATAGCACCATGATATTACTGATAATGTCTAAGTACTGAGCATTGTCCAGATGTCCTTCAATTCTATGAAGCTGTCCTGCTACGCGACTGGAAATCCAACCCCAACATAAAATAGATACATGGCCACTGCGATTGCAAGCAGCCACATATCCATGGTCATATCGGGTGACTCTCGGACGATACACAAAACGGCGTCCCTCCTTTGATGTTGTGAATATGGATTCATCTGAGAAAACTACGTTTTCCCAATTGAGACCCACATTCGCCTGTGCAAACGCGAGACGGTAAATTTTGTGGTCGTCTGAGAGTTTTTCCTTCACGGCAGCAACACGGCCACGTAACCTAGCATGACGAAGCCTTCGCAGAGCTGTATGCTTTCTACCAGGAAAGAGAGAAACTTCCCTTAGCTGTCTAGACGTCCTTAGTGGGTCTAACCGGGCTTCGTTTACTAATCTCGCATCTTGGGCTTCGGTTGACACATGCGGACGACCAGGAGATCGTAAATTATCAGTCTGACCTGTAGCACCATATTTCCGAATCCATCGCCTTCCTGTAGAGGCCGGGTCACCTACTCGCCTGCTAGCTGCAGTTGCAGAATAACCTTCCAACTCCCATAAAGTAATTACTGCTGTACGTCTATCCATAGTTACCAATGTTCTGAGCTGTGAGAAGGAAGCAATAGGTAAAAGCTAGTACCTGACGTGTGATTGGTTACTTGCACGACACGCCTACTGTGGGGAACAGCGTTGCCAGATCTAGCATAATGATGCTAGATCTAGCATAATTTGCATGTCTCTAGCATCTAGCATCTTGCTTTTAGCATCCTGCCCAAATCTAGCACAATTTCAGCAAGTTTATCAGAAAGCCGTAAAACCTGGAGATGAGAAAGAAGTTGGCCGTGGGAAGAAAAAGAACGGCAGAAATGTATCCTCTTCCATTGATTCATACAGTCGGTAAACCATACAGGCAGTCTTATTTTCCGAAGTAAGTTCGAAACGTCTTTGGGATTTTTTGTGGCTCCACCCAGGGTTTTCTAATCCTTTAACTCCGAGGCATGGGCGGAGCTATGGGGGCCATTCTCCCCCCAACTTTTTGACAACTTCGCCATCTTTATTTCTGACTTCATGATCATATTTATTCCTGAAATGACAGCTCCGAGACCGACCAAAAATCTGCCGCCCCCCCCCCTAGCAGACGATTCCCAACTCCCCTTATGCTGCGAAGTAATTTTCTTTCAAAATATGTAAACAAAAACTTTGCATTCATTTATACGATATATACGCCATTGAGTCTGGCAACGACTGCATTAATTTAGCTGAGTTAAAATTTTGGTGCGTGAAGTATTGCATTCTTGCTCTCTGTGTATTTTAAGTTACGTTATCGTATCTCAACTTCGTTTTTTTAAACTCCTGAATTAGTAATTATGAGGATCTAGCATAATTTGACCGAATCTAGCATAAGTTCGATCAGGTTTTGGAATAATTCCGAGCTGTGAGTCTGGCAACGCTGGTGGGGAACGACTTGGTCAACGACTCGCGAAAGAAATCTGAAAATGGTGTGCCGTAATAATAATATCAAAAACAGTTTTTATAAAGGAATATTAATACATACGAAAAGCTGTTTAAAGAATGAATTGTTATACTGAATTTACACGTATAAAAACATATACCATATACCAAACAGATTGAGCGATATGATGATAGCTGTTTTAAGACAAACTCTTTCGAAGTCCAACTTCGGGTATCTTCGGAAAACAGTAAACTAAAGCTGCTGGTTCGAACCTCCAAAGCCAACCTTAGTAATCGGGAAACGATGTACAGATATGTTTTTTCCTTCTGTTAAATATAATAAGACATGTTGAAATGGTATTAAGTGTAGAAAAAAGTAACATTGAAATACTTAATGATACAATATTTCGAGACTATGTATTCACACTCTCGTTTCGTCATTGTGATTTCCATACGGAAAAGAGCATTTACGTATGAGCTCAGTTATATTTCAGAAGCAGCTTCCGAAAAGCGGTCATGTTAGCATAGTGGTACACCCCCGAGCGTTTAAATCGTGAGTTCGATACCCGTTCAGGTGAAATTCTTTTATGATATTCTACTTTCCTCAATGCATGAAAATTATGTAAAATAGTTACATTACAATTCATCAGTTGCATATATCAGTTGAATATATATATTCATATCATCAGTTGTATATATCAGTTGAATATATATATTCATATCATTTCACGACATAAGTAATTCTTATCTTTAAAATATAACATCTGAGGTATTGACAGAACGTCGGTGTGTTATGTGTGAATATTGAATACAAATTTTAAAAAATCGTGCAATAGCAATAAATAAGTTATGTAATGTATTTATTTGCAGCTACTTTCATCGCAGATAAGTTCTCAATATTCGCATTACAGCATTTAGGTAGAGCATATCGAAAATCGGATCGTGGTCCAAAGTAGTAACAGACAAAGCTCTACACAGCAGAGGACTTGCCGCCGCTGTGTATATTTTATTACGTGTCTCTGTGATCTTTTGCGCTGGCGCCATTACTGTCTGGCCGTAGTGCGAGTTCCCTTTATACTTTTACCGCTTGCTATATATATTTTATTACGTATGTGATTTTTTGCTGTAGCCATTATTGTTGGAATTAATTGCGACTTCCTTTTATACTTTTACAGCTTGTTTGTATAGCTTATTACGTATGTGTGATTTTTCCGCTGGCGCCATTACTGTCTGACCGTAGTGCGAGTTCCCTTTATACTTTTACCGCTCGCTTTGTATATTTTATTACGTATGTGTAATTTTTCCGCTGGCGCCCTTACTGTTTGGTTATGCTTCGAGTTCCCTTTATACTTTTACCGCTTGCATTTATATTTTATTACGTATGTGTAACCTTTGCGCTGTCGCCATTACTGTTGCGAGTTTTGCACACCCGATTTGTATATTTGCTGCTTGGTAGCCGTGGACGCTAATGGTGTTTTCATTTATAGATACCGGCACACTTTGTATATATATTTATTATTGTGACTTAAGTAAGAAGAGAAAGTTTACGCACCTTTGATGACACGGCCGCTATTTTGTTGGCTATTTCCTGGTTGTTTGTTGTTGCAGTTGTATATAATTTATGTCCATATCGTAGTGTTGTCTGTAATGAGAATAATTACACTGATTTTTCCATAAATAGGTAAATTTTTCTTTTAGGGATGTTTTGTAGTGTTGCAGCGAAAACTAATTAGATTGTTGTTGACTTTAGTTTAGCGTTTCTTTTAGCAGTGAGGTTATATGAGACGTGGACATATTGATTAACGTGGAATCCGAACCACATGAGCTTCCGCCGGGAATAGAACCCGGGTTGACCACGCCAAAGTTGCGTACGTTAACCGATTAGCCAGGGAGGAGCTCTACAGTGATTAGACTATGTATAGTTACCTATAATATAATTTTTACGTAATGAGACCAAGCCCTAATTATGAATTATACTTTAATTTTTACTAGATTAATTATGAATTTACCTTGAACATTCTTTTATTTATATAATTGGAAATGATCAATATTAATTAACCTATAATACTTATTATATGTATATACTTACGTATGAAGAATTGAGCGTTGCCGATTGTGGTTTTGATGGACGGATTTGTTTTTCCAATATGGCGGCGTTGCGTGATTGTTGAACAGAGGTTCCTCCATAGTAGGACTCTGAAATGCGAATGCGCGCGTTTTGCTTGCATTGTCGTATAGATTGATGGTAATTAAAATTGTGAAGAATTTGGCTGGGCGAAGTTGCATAGTTTAACATATTATTGCATTATGTGATTAATTTATATTATTTTTTGTTTTAGCATGTACTTAATTATTATAAAATTGAAATAATAATAATAGATAACGAGACATTTTGATAAAGAAAGCGGAACCCCACAGTACTACGATATGTACAACTGTGCTGCCATCTATTGGCAATAATTACAACTTTATTTAACAGCCACGTTATATGGGAGACTGATACAGAATGAAGGGGGAGACTTAAGGTGAATTACATGAGATTTAGATGTACAAGAAAGAGAAGAGAATAAAATAAATAGAGAAAGCTATTATTGTTTATTGAATTGAAGCACCATTTAAGCGTAATATATTAGTTTGTAATGAGGTTATTAAATTAGGTTTAACTGGATACGTATGCACTTTGTAGGGTTGTTTATTATTTATTTAGGATTTTTATTTAATAATATGGTTTGTAGAAGTATATTGAATTGCTATAAAATAGAACAAACTTATATTTTATTTGTATAGATGTATTTAAGATTATATTCGGGTGCAGTTTTAGTATTGGTTTGCGTTAACGTAGTGAATGTGCGGAACGGCACACGATGGATTTGGAATGGGTGGAGTATTACAATTTACACGTTGCTTGGGAATTGTTTAGTATTGGTTTGCATTGATGAATGTTGCACATATTGAGGAAATGCTGAAGATTGTATTTATGCTAATTGGCACTACGATTTCCATTTGAAAGAATTAAATAAATAATAGCTTGAAAATATTTTAAATTGGATTACGGTATGGAGCATAATATTTAAGTATATTGTATTTACTGCGAACTAGAGTATTTATGTAGCTGCTATTATAGAATTAACAAGTACCAGAGATAATTATATTGTTTTTATTTACCATGTATTGAATTATAAGAATATATATTCCTTATAATATTTGATAACAGTTGGGAAGCTTTATATGGTGATTGATTTTTACGTGTGGAACTGATTTAATTTGAAGCAACAGCAAATACATTTGACAGATAATTGACGTATTTGCAACTATTGAAATGGGTATAAAATGCTTTATGTATGTAAAAATATTTAATATTTTTTGTTTGTAAAGTATGAGACAATTTTAACTGCTAATGTATAACATTACAGATAGGGTTTTAAGCTATTTTAGAATGAGCTTAGGAGATAACAAAATTATTATGGAATGAGACTAGCATGATGCATAGGGAAGATGACATGTGGAATGTTTGGGAAAGTTTTATTATTTTAGGAAATAATATATTAATGAATACAACGGGTAATATTTTTAAGAGAAACCCATATTTTAGTATTGGTGTACTATTGAAAGCATGAATCAACAATTTTGAAGGCATAAGACATAGGCAAAGACTTGTATTTACTGGTGTTATTGTTTTACGTTTACCGGAGAGGATGTTGCTGCCATTATGTTAAAACAGTTTTGAATAGATTTGAATTATTGGAATATAGTATTTTTTATACTTAGGGACTTATTTATAAATACAACTTACGAAATTAGAATATTATCGATTGAATTATTTACAATGTATATAATTATTTATATTTTAATGTTATTGACTAGTTATTTAAAATTTAGACGAATTGTACTTTTAGTGCTGGAATGGTATATTTATATTGGTATAGATTATGTACTAATACGGAACACATTGATTAGCATACAACTCTGCAGATTATATATTTGCGTAGACGAAATTATGAAAACTGTTGATTTTTAGTATTCAACGCACTTACACGAAAATAATTGTACAATTAGAAATTGTTGAAAGTTTTGAATGGGCAATTATGTATATGCGTGGTGTAGTACAAGTATTTGGAATATACGTATTGTATTGTGTTATCAACTATTGATACAAATAGGCTGAAGGATTTACGTAGTATCTGCGTTTGCGACAATATAAAATGTTATGAGAATGACATGATACCACGTGATTGTCAGACTTGCATTATATAGTAATTAGATTTATGTTTTATTAAGATATAGAGGTACATATTACGCATTAATATAGACACAGATTGATTTATTTTATTTTAGGCATGAAAGAGAAACTCCATATATTGGCGTTGACTGTGGAAAAACAGAGACGTGTGTACATTACAATTTTCCATTAGTATCTGAAAAGTTACACAGAATATAAACCTTCATCCAGCCTATGAGGTGGGTGCTCTTTGACTTGGCTATGGAGGCGATGCAATTTATGTTTTTTTTTTTTTTTTTTTTGCTAGCCGGAGGCTAGCACCCTATTAGAGGGCTACACCCTCTTTGAGGGGGGAGAGGTATATAGGATTATTGGATAGAGGGTTAATAGGCAGATGGGCTAAGTGATTTAATTTATTTATTTATTTATTTATCATCGAATATCTGGGCATTATGACCTTTTCGATCATAATCATAAATTAAGGAGAGGTGAAACTACTTAACTATATAAGTATAAATTGATGTTACAGATTGTTATATACACATAGAATGAATGAAAAGTGAAATAACACTGATAATGAGTGAAAATATAAAGTGATCATAAACATATAAGGAACTTTATATGAAGAAAACAGGCATAAATAGTTAAACTCCAAACACAACTATATATATGATTTGATGATTGAGAAATCCTTATAGATTAAACGACTAATAATTAGAGGTTATATTAAAAGAGAATGAAGGTGAGTAATGGGATGAAGTGCGGTACACAGGACAAACACAAGGGAAATTAGTATGACAAATGAGGTTATCTTCTGCCTAGGGGCTGCTCTAGGCTGATGAGGACGTAGGGAGCCCTGTTAGAGACAGAAGGTCTTACTGTGCAGAAAATGATGGAAATACGTGCGGTAAGTGGGCATGAATTTGATAGTCTTCGAGTAGGAGTAAGTCCGGGTGATCAGGTGGCAGCGTATAACAGTATAGAGTGAAGAGCAGACTAAGTGGGGAATAAGCATAGCGGGGACGGACAGGATGAAGAGCATGATAGTGCATAGTATCGAGGAGTAATGGCTGATGAGAAGTGTATCTGACAGTGATGAACTTCTGTCTAAGAGATTCAAGATGATACGAAATGTCGGGGAAGGTGACGAGATCATACAGCTCACGAGTTGGGCTTGGTAATTGAATACGATGAGCGATGCGGAACGCATGTCGCTCTAGGATGCGTAATTTTTCATAATATGTTGGAAGGGCGGAAATCCACGCGGTAAACCCATACGTAAGCACTGGTCGCATGAACACTTTATATGTATTCAGAACTGTTTTAGGTTGTAGGCCCCAGGTTGTGCCAGTCAGTCGCTTCAGAAGGTTCAGGCGCTGATAAGCTTTGGCAGCTACTTTCTTGAGGTGTGGTTTCCACGTGAGGTGAGAATCATAAAGAATGCCCAGATAAGTAACGGATCGGGTTTGAATAATCGGAGCGTCATTAACTGTGAGTGAAAGCAGCGAGGGGTTGCGGTGTACTCTGGTGCGTTTTCGTGGGGGTATAAAAGTAATGGCCTGTGTTTTTGCTGCATTGATTGAAAGACTCCACTTCTGGCACCAATGGGTGAACTTGTTGATGGCTTCTTGGAGAGCTCGAGTGATCTGACGGATAGTATTTCCTAAGGCTAGAAAGGCAGTATCATCAGCATACTGAAATAGGTACACATCAGGAGGAAGTGGAGGGAAATCGGCTACAAAAATGATATATAACAGCGGAGATAGAGCAGAACCTTGTGGTACTCCTGACAGAAGGAAGATGGGATGAGAAAGTTGATTATTGATGCTGACGTAGGAGAGACGACATACAAGAAAGTGATAAATGAAGCGAATATATGTAATGGGAAAAGCAAAATGGAAAAGCTTATGGAGAAGTGCCAGGTGCCAGACTTTATCAAAGGCTTTTTCGAGGTCGAATAAAAGTAGACAAGAAGGTTTGACAGAATTATAATGATTTGTGATGAGGCTGGTGAGGCGAAGGAGTTGATCATTGATAGAGAAGGCCGGGCGAAAACCTGCTTGATGAATAGGAAGGATATTTTTGGATTCTAGGTACGGGTGCAATCTTTTAACGATGATGCGTTCGAGAATTTTGCTAAAGGTGGATGTCAGTTGAATAGGTCTATAAGATGATGTGGCGGTAGGTGGCTTGTTTGGCTTCAAGAACATAAGTGTTTTAGAAGTTTTCCAATCCGTTGGGAAGAATCCGGTGCGGAGAATGAAAGTATAGATGAGGGCGAGAAGCGTTAGAAGTATAGGAGGGCCTTCTTTAATGTGCCTATATGTTATATTGTCAAAACCTGGGGCAGAGTTACGTTTGCGGTTAACGACAGTGAGAATTTCGGTTGTGGAAATGGGTGTTGTGAGCGGATGATTTGGAAGCGTATGATTGATACTGGGCTGTAAATGAGGAGAGTCAAGTGGTAGATGGTCAACAGGATGCGGAGCTGTGAGATCAGTAAGAGGTGTAGGTGTGAAAATTTCCTGCAGGTAGTCTGCAAAGACATCGGCTTTTTCCTGATCACTTTGAAGTGGTGTGTTATTATGGAGTAGAGGATAATGAGGTTTTGTATATTTACCGCAGAGTGCGTTGAAACGTTTCCAGAATTTAGAAGGGTGGTTAGTTTCATTGAGGTTATTACAAGTTTTTACCCAGTTTCTCAGTTTATATGCCTTGAGATAATTACGAACAGTGCGTTGCAGTTGGTGATGGTGGTGAAGGGTTTCTGGGTTTCTAGTACGAACGTATTCGCGATAAAGCTGTCGAGAGCGGCGAATCATGGTTAAGTATTGAGGCGGTAGTTGTGGTTTGTATGGAACAGAAGTTGAACATGGAATATAGAGTTCGGATGCGTGAGAAATAGTAGAGCTGATTGTAGTTATGCTTTGGTATAGCTGCTCTTCCGTAGATGGTGGTGCGTGATTTTGAAGTGATTGGGTAATATGTTCACGGTATTTGTTCCAGTCGGCTTTGTCATAACGAAGTGATGTACGAGGAGGTGGTGCATTGACAGGTTTGTTGGCGGTATTGTGGTGATAAATAAGTTTGAGAGGTGCGTGATCGCTGCCAATGAGATCAAGAACTTCGACTGTGCAGTGGGAAGCTATGGTATTAGAAGTGATAATAACGTCAGGCGTTGTCTGAGAGATAGGACGAGACGGTGTGGGTAAATCATGTATAATTCCTGTTGTATGCGAAGAAATAAATTGAAGGAACGTAGTGCGTTCATTATCAGTTCGACTATGGAGATTGATGTCTGCCATGATTAAATAGTGCTTAAAGTTATGTGAAATGTGTTGGAAAAAAGCAAGAGGAATCTGATGTCCAGGACGGATATAAATGGTGATGACACTGATTGCGATATTGGGAAAATATAATGTTGTGATAACATGCTCTGAAAGATTGGTAAGTGGACAGGTATGGCGTCGAAATGGTAAAGCGTGGTAGAAGCCAATAGCGGCGCCACCGTTAGCTCGGTGAGCAGGAAGCTGGCTGTCACAACGAAGTATGTTGTAACGGGGTATGTGTATAGTATCACGGGGTTTTAAGAAGGTTTCGTTCAGAAGGAAGGCGTTCACCTTTTCTTCTAGCAGAAGCGTGTCAAAGAGCAGCTTGTTTTTGGTTAAGGATCGAATGTTTAGAAATAAGAACACAATACCCATGATATGAAGTATGCAGAGGTAGTTAGAAGTCGGACGGAAGATTTGTTGTGTGAAAATAGACATCGGTGTTCGAGTACGTAGCATTAAAGGAAGCATGGAAGATGATTCGGGCGGCATGAGTAATCTGTTGTAAGATATGTGGGCGGATAAAAGGATGGATATTTTGTAAGGCGAGAGTTGTGAAAGCCAGAAGTTTATCGATAGTGACTGGTGTGGATTCAACTGGAAAGTCTGTGTTGGTGGATGAATCAAGTGTTCGTAATGGAGCTACTAATTCAGGATGTGAAGTTTCTGGTGGAGGTTTCCCTTTGCACTTATAACTATAAGTGGGATGTTGGTCATTGCAAGTAGCGCAGCGAGGTGGTAGGTTTAGATTAGTACATGAACGAGTAGGATGAGTGCCACTACAGTAGCCACAGACGGCAGTGTTACGACAGTTTGCAGTTGTGTGTTGGTTATAAACTTGGCATTTCTCGCAACGAATCGGTAACGGGGGTGAAGAACGAGAGGGTTCGACTCGATGTCGTTGCTTATAGATGAAAGCACCATTTGCAAGTAGGGTATCGATTGTTTCTTGGGATGAAGTTAATATCCGTACCATAAAGGTCGGTCCTTGATCATTGCGAATTCGAAGTGCTTTCGTGATGGTAAGTCCCTCTGCCCGCAACTCTTCTGAAATTTCCTCGTCTGTATACGACGGTTCAACTCCCCTAATAACCACGGACAAAAGGGGAGGTTTCTTAGGAGGTGGTGGTTGTTTGCGCCGAGATGAACTAAGAGTTTCCATTGTAGCGTTCTTGCCAAAGATTTCAAACGAGGCTTTGTTGCGTACAGTGATGGCAAACTTGGGATCAGTTGATTTCAGAATGATTCCGTTGCGAGTCTTAACAACTCTAGTGACGTTTATGCTTGGAAGATACTTCCGTAGCTGGAGAACTACAAACTTAACATTTTCGAATTTCGGGTCAAAATTCTGGAGTAAAAATGAATGTAGCTGATTTTCGGATGATGGAGTAATCATAGGTGATTGTGAAGAAGTATGAGCAGTTTCCAAATCCATAGCATTGGATGCTGACAATGTTGCTGACAAATGTTGTCTCTTAGCCGGCGGTGAGTTTCTTACACGCTCAGCATAATTCACAGTGCGAAGTGGCGATCTTGATCGACTGGAGGCGTTCGAGATGGTGGAGGCATTGGAGTGCTCTGAGGCTCTACGTTGTCTGCTGCCCTCTTTCCGTCTTTCCACCTTCGTGGCTTGAGCCGGTGGAGCGAGAAAGACTGGGGGTAATCCTCCGTGACGACCATCCATCGAAGCCCCAGTGATCTGAGGAGGATCCGCCATGGAGATCAACAGATGGACCGAAGCCCAAACTTAAGGTACTAGAGCAGTGTACAATGATGTGATGAGAGATGATGAAGGTGAGGTGACCCGTTTGGATAGCCACCAAGGTAGGAGGAAGTTTCCGGACAGACCCGTAGCACTGCACACCCTTGGCTTGATCAGTCTGGAGTGCAGGGCTCGTAGGAATGACACAGAAAAGTCTCCGGGATATGGAGTAGGTAGGTTCCAAAAAGCACAATAGCCACGCTATTGCGGTTGTCGCTAGCAGAAAATCGCTTGCGACCGAAAGTATGCAATTTATGCTTAGAGCAGTTAAAATATGGGATTATATATGGGAACTTATATGCGAAAATTTGGTAGACAGAACATTTTTTTGTCATTTATTTAAAAAACTATTGTATAGTTACAAGAGAATTTTGAATCGATTTTAATTTATTTAGGAACTACCATATACAATATTATAATTATTTACGGTGAATGCGGTAGCAACACATGATTGCATGAAAATATGTGGAGCCATCTATTGTATAAATTGGAAAACACAATTATGACTGTACTCGATAGAGGCACACGATGATGAATTACACACTTGTAACATTTCTGATAACTACATAAAATGTTATGAGAACGAGATGATACCACACGAATGTCAGACCTGCATTATATACTAACTAGATTTGTTTTATTAAGATATAGGTGTACATATTATGCGTTAATACAGACACACAATGAATTATTTTATTTGTGCATGAAAGAGAGATACCACATATATGCGTTGACTGTGGAAATGCAGAAGCATGTGAACATTGCAACCTAGCATTGTTATGTGAACTAATACACAAAATATAAACTTTAATGTAGTTTATTGTAATATTTATCAAGAGTTTCATTCCCATCCAATGGATGGTAGGACCGTAGAAGGCAATACCTTTTTTTTTTTGTGGCTAGAATTTTAGTTTATATTTATGACACTTAAAATATGAGAGTATATATATGAGAACGTATATGCGAAAAAATTTGTAGACAGAACTTTTTTACTTATTTAAGAATGCTGTGTAGTTACAATAGAGAATTTTGAACCCGATTTTTAATTTATTTAGGAACTACCATATACAATATTATAATTATTTACGGTGAATGCGGTAGCAATAACAGATTGCGTGAAAATATGTGGAGCCATCTATTGCATAATATGGAAAACACGATTATGGGTGTATTTGATAGAACTACCCGGTGATGAATTACACACTTGTAATATGTGTGATAACTACATAAAATGTTATGAGAACGAGATGATACCACACGAATGTCAGATTTGCATTATATACTAACTAGATTTGTTTATTAAGATATAGGTGTACATATTAGGCGTTAATACAGACACACAATGAATTATTTATTTTGGCATGAAAGAAAGATACCACATATATGCGGTGGTTGTGGAAATGCAGAAGGATGTGAACATTGCAACCTAGCATTGTTATGTGAACAAATACACAAAATATAAACTTTTATTGGAACTTATACGTTTGTTGTTCGTTTGTTTGTTTATAGCTAGTTATATTGACTTGTACCATTTTAGAGGGTTATGCAGTTTTTAGGGAAGAGTGATGTATAATTGGAGGATTTAAGGATTGTGTGATGTTTCATAGAAGTTTTTATTACATTATAATAATTGCTAAGGTTTTAAGGATCTTTCCAATCCTTAACATTTGCTAGGAAATTAACGAGGAAATTGCAGTTAGTGTAGTATTGTATAGAACTGGAAGAGTAGAAATATGGAAAGAATAATGAATATGTACTGATAAAGTATATTATACCTGTATATTGTGAATGATGAGCATGAGGGATGAGGCGAGGTGTGCTAGTATATCACAGCACAGAAGTGTTAGGCAGATGAAGTTTTTTTTTTTTTTTTGCCTAGGGGGTGCTTAAGCTTTTAATGTAGATAATGGGAACCCTGGTAGTGGTAGATGGATTTAGTGTACAAATAATGGAAATATGAGTGGCAGATGATCATGAACTTGATAATTTGGGAGACCCTAATGGTCAAAGGGCTCAGGAGGTAGATTGTAGCAATAGAGAGTATAGACCAATGATAGCGTTGGAGGATAATATTAACATGGAGAAGGATGGAGAGCTAAAAGGCACATAGTATTTTAAAGTAAGGGGTCGTGGGTTATAACGAGAGCATATGTATGCGAGACGCAAAGTTTTAAGATGAAAATGGAGTGTAGGAAACTGAATTTGGTTGCACAACTTTGCTGTAGGACTAATTAGTTTGACTCGATATGCAATGTGGAAAGCACATTGTTCCATCATTAATAAGTTTTTGTAAACTGTGTGGATGGTTTTAACTCATGCAGCATTTTCGTAAGTTAGCACAGGCCGTAAAAGACGCCTTGTATGTATTTAGAATTGTGTTTGCTTTCAGTATTCAGGACGTTTGCCGACACTTTTTTTTTTTTTTAATAAGTTAACTTTATTGTATGCTTTTTTTTTTTGCGATTGTTTGAAGATGTTTTTAACTGAGATGTTTAGTGAATGTGACCATTAACTAAGTTACACTTGAATGTGCTTGGATGAGAGCTTGATTTAGTTTTAGGGAAAGGTAGTTAGGATTTTTTTTATGGATTTTTGATGTTTTACGGAGGAATGATGATGATAATTTGTGTTTTTTGTGGTGTTGATTGCTAGTTTTTATTTGCTGCACCACTGAAGAAAACTGTTAATTATTATCTGTAGAGCAATGTTGATGGATTGGATACTAGATTTTAACGCAAGAAAAGATAGTGTTGGTGGCATATTGAAAGATTTGAAGTTATCAGGAAGTGGATACATATTGGGAACATAGAGATCTGGTGACAGAGCAGATTTTTTGAGGTACTCAACAGTGAAGGAAAATAGGATGGGAGAAGCAGTTATATATTGAAATATATGACAGGCGGTTGATTTAAAAACTTGTATATCAGTTTTATATACAAGATAGGAAATTGAAGATGAATTATTGTGTATGCAATTGTGTGGTGTTTACTTTGTTAAATATTTTTTGAGTTAAATAATACAAGACATGTTGGTTTGATCTAATTATAATGTTGTGTAACCATGGTAGTCAAGACCGGTAGTTGATTGTTGATCGAATATCCTGGGTGAAATTTTGCTTGATGTATGGGATGTATTTTGTGTTGTTATGTATGCATACAGACGTTTTACTATAATACGTTATAGGGTTTTACTAAAAGCAAACGTTAATTGAATTGTACGGTAGGATGATAAGATGGTATGAGTTTTTCTTGGTCTGGAAACATTAACGTTTTAGAGGGTTTCCAGGTGACAGGAAAATATCCAGTGTGCAGAATGATAGTAAAAATTGTGGGTAACAAAGTAAGTAATATAAGAGGGCATAGTTTAATATGACGATAGTTTATTGAATTAAAGACAGGGGCACTATTCCTTTGTTACGAATAACTGTACGGATATTTGAACTATGAATGGTTTTGTTTGAGATTTATTTTGCGGAAGAGTATGAAGGATATGAGGTTGTAATGAAACAGAAGATGAAATGAATGTGTTGGATGGATGTCTATATGAATATGTGGGACGGAGTGGTGTGAAGAAGTCTTGAAGGAAATTAGCAAAAGCAGCAGCTTTAAAAGAGTCTGTCTATATAGATAACGCATTATTTAATAATGGATATGGTGTTTTACTGCTTTTGCAAAGAGCATTGAAATGTTTTCAATACTTGTTAGGATGAGTGACCTCAGAGAGAGTATTACAGATTTATACCAATACCATAGCTTGTAAGCACAGATATAATTTGATTAACCTTTGAACTTTTGGTGATGATGAAGTGTTTTGGATTTTTTTTTTATTTTTTATACGCTGATATTTATGATAAAACTGTTGAGAGCGAGTGATAAATGTGACATATTTTGCTGACAATGCTGGTCGATAAGTGGATAATGTAGTTACCGGTATGTAAAGTGAACTAGTTTTTGATTGAAGTTGTGATGATATGATTGTTATGATACAGTTTTTTTTTTTTTTTTGATGTAGGAGCTTGCAAAGGGTTTATTGCTCCCGATAGATATGTTTTGTATTGTTTTCAGGTGAATTTATTAAAATGGTCTTTAGTTCTTTGAAATTTGTAGACTGAGACATATCTTGAGTACTATAATGTAATTTGATTGGAACATGATCACATCAATTTTTAATGGATTGAGAACATTAATATAGATTTGTGAAATGTGATTAGCAGAAGTAATGACAATATTTGGTATGTTTTGTGATATAAACCTATTGGGTTTTTGGAAGATTATGAATGATATCAGTTATGTGACTTGTGACAAAGGTTTGAAAACTAGACCCCCACCCCTATTAGTTTTAAATACTATTCTTTTATTCAAATTAGCTTGAATATTTCATCTTTACATCAGTTTACAACCGACAAAGTCACCCAGACCGTTTACTGCGCGTGCTTGAATTTCTATATATTCACATTGAAAGCAATAATTAGAAATCACTATACCTGAACCCCAATAGCTCCTTTTGTATTTACTTGTTTTTTAATTAGCCTGTTGGATTTCAACGTATCAATAAATAATGCTTTTAAATCCATTTTTTAAAAAGTATACTTTTGGTTATTGTACATTTAAGACATGGTGGATTACTTCCTTTTGTGACAACTTTTAGTAATGAGTGGTGCTATCTTATCTACAGAATACTCCACACTTGAAAAATTTATTACAGTTGTTATCATAAGACAATAGTTATTGAACTTTCGCTAAATATGTTTACAGATAAAGTATTGCGTACAATAAGGAGGAACAAATGCTATCGAAAACTCGTCAAATGTTAAGGATTCTTGTAGACAATCCATGTAGTAAGTTGTGAATATATGTTAAAACTGAAGCCTACATTATGTATTTGATCAGTGCTAAAAAATACCTGTGAATTTTCATTAGGTAGGCTATATGTTAAAAGCATAGGAAAGAAAAAAACTAACACCAACTTTGCAATGGGAAAGGAGAATAAACTGTTTTACAAACTTCTTCTTCTTATGTCTGAAGTTTCATGAAAGTAAAATTTATTTATTTGTACAAGTAATCACCGATTTATTTCCTTTTTATCTGTATTCTTTTTTCATGTCTATATGACATATATTCAAAGATCATTTACTTATTTAAACAGGTTTTTATGTCGATGCGCTAGGTTATATATTTCTATTGTATTGAATTAGATTCAATCTCCCAACATGACCCTCCTCCTCTTTGCTAAGCGGATAGCGTCCCTGCTTTCGGGTTGGCAGACCACAGTCATAATTCGTTATGGTCCCTTATCGATTTTGACCGTGCAATTTGACCTTGTATGTCCATATCAGATAACTCGCGGCCGAATGTGATTGTCGACATAGGTTGTGAGAGGTGCTGCTTCAGTTTTTCCGTCACTTGCACCACAGATGCACGTTGGTTCTGATTGATAATCCTCTTTAATGCTAGGCGGAACCTGTCACTGAGGATTTCCTTCAGACCAGTTGTTCTTCTTCATTCATGTGGTTTTGTTGTGAATTTTGTAGACTGTCATCAACTACATATCCAATAACACACCACTTCGTCACGCTCACACCACATAAATAAGCATCAACTTAACCATTTTGGGAAATCAGAAAAAAATCGTACGCACATTTTACAGTATCAGTTTGCTCAGTTCGCTGCACACTGGCGTTCTACTGATCCTAACATATTACGGAAAAAAGTGTGATTTACCATATACGAAGTAGCGTGCACCTTTGGCGTACAGGGTTCCGGGTTCGATTTCTGATGGGAAAGCCATAAAATATTTTAAACCCATTATTGTGATTCGGATTCCATGTGTAGATGCATATATTTTCTAAGTTTCGGAAGTCCTGTTTGATAGAGTGTACGAATGAGAGAAAAAATAAAGTAAGAAGAATGGACGGTCGTGTGTAACTGTCATACATGTATACATTTAAAATGACTGATCGTTACAAGCGATTGTACCCATATGGCAGAAATCTGGTAGTATACATTTCCTGGTAGAGAAACGAATAATGACACGTCCGTGGTATTGAGATCATTTGTTATTGATCACTTCGCTCTACAGAAAGTTTGTCATATGGGTTAGATGATGGGTTTACGTTTGTGCTTTGGAGGAAAGTAATATGATGTTTTGTATTTGTTAACGTATTAGATAATTAGAAGAATGTTTAGGTGCTTGGCGTGTGACAACAGTGAGTGATAGTATTGGCAAAATGGCTTTGGATCATTTCATATTTGTTTCTATCTTGCCTCGACGAAGACTAAGGGGGAAGGATGGAAAAAGCATACCAATTATAAGTGAGATGTTTGTACCTGTAGATGTGTTCTAACCATACCTTTGATACTGTGCGTGAACTTCCATTCTTGTAATGCTGTATATGTGTACATGGCGATATTCATTTGTGAAGGATAATTTATTAATTAACTGTCCAATTTGGTTGACATAAATCTCATCATTGGGGAGGGAAAAAGTAAAAAAAATGCAAAATGGGACATTGCCTTATCGTTATTTCTTTCAAAGATTTGATTTTCGAATCTGGGAAGATGGCATTTTCCTGAACTGAATATTTCTCAGCCATTGGATTGACAAAGTTAAGACTTACTTTGCCAATCCAATGGCTGAGAAATATTCAGTTCAGGAAAATGCCATCTTCCCAGATTCGAAAATCCAATCTTTGAAAGAAATAACGATAAGGCAATGTCCCATTTTGCATTTTTTTTACTTTTTCCCTCCCCAATGATGAGATTTATGTCAACCAAATTGGACAGTTAATTAATAAACTATCCTTCACAAATGAATATCGCCATGTACACATATACAGCATTACAAGAATGGAAGTTCACGCACAGTATCAAAGGTATGGTTAGAACACATCTACAGGTACAAACATCTCACTTATAATTGGTATGCTTTTTCCATCCTTCCCCCTTAGTCTTCGTCGAGGCAAGATAGAAACAAATATGAAATGATCCAAAGCCATTTTGCCAATACTATCACTCACTGTTGTCACACGCCAAGCACCTAAACATTCTTCTAATTATCTAATACGTTAACAAATACAAAACATCATATTACTTTCCTCCAAAGCACAAACGTAAACCCATCATCTAACCCATATGACAAACTTTCTGTAGAGCGAAGTGATCAATAACAAATGATCTCAATACCACGGACGTGTCATTATTCGTTTCTCTACCAGGAAATGTATACTACCAGATTTCTGCCATATGGGTACAATCGCTTGTAACGATCAGTCATTTTAAATGTATACATGTATGACAGTTACACACGACCGTCCATTCTTCTTACTTTATTTTTTCTCTCATTCGTACACTCTATCAAACAGGACTTCCGAAACTTAGAAAATATATGCATCTACACATGGAATCCGAATCACAATAATGGGTTTAAAATATTTTATGGCTTTCCCATCAGAAATCGAACCCGGAACCCTGTACGCCAAAGGTGCACGCTACTTCGTATATGGTAAATCACACTTTTTTCCGTAATATGTTAGGATCAGTAGAACGCCAGTGTGCAGCGAACTGAGCAAACTGATACTGTAAAATGTGCGTACGATTTTTTTCTGATTTCCCAAAATGGTTAAGTTGATGCTTATTTATGTGGTGTGAGCGTGACGAAGTGGTGTGTTATTGGATATGTAGTTGATGACAGTCTACAAAATTCACAACAAAACCACATGAATGAAGAAGAACAACTGGTCTGAAGGAAATCCTCAGTGACAGGTTCCGCCTAGCATTAAAGAGGATTATCAATCAGAACCAACGTGCATCTGTGGTGCAAGTGACGGAAAAACTGAAGCAGCACCTCTCACAACCTATGTCGACAATCACATTCGGCCGCGAGTTATCTGATATGGACATACAAGGTCAAATTGCACGGTCAAAATCGATAAGGGACCATAACGAATTATGACTGTGGTCTGCCAACCCGAAAGCAGGGACGCTATCCGCTTAGCAAAGAGGAGGAGGGTCATGTTGGGAGATTGAATCTAATTCAATACAATAGAAATATATAACCTAGCGCATCGACATAAAAACCTGTTTAAATAAGTAAATGATCTTTGAATATATGTCATATAGACATGAAAAAAGAATACAGATAAAAAGGAAATAAATCGGTGATTACTTGTACAAATAAATAAATTTTACTTTCATGAAACTTCAGACATAAGAAGAAGAAGTTTGTAAAACAGTTTATTCTCCTTTCCCATTGCAAAGTTGGTGTTAGTTTTTTTCTTTCCTATGCTTTTAACATATAGCCTACCTAATGAAAATTCACAGGTATTTTTTAGCACTGATCAAATACATAATGTAGGCTTCAGTTTTAACATATATTCACAACTTACTACATGGATTGTCTACAAGAATCCTTAACATTTGACGAGTTTTCGATAGCATTTGTTCCTCCTTATTGTACGCAATACTTTATCTGTAAACATATTTAGCGAAAGTTCAATAACTATTGTCTTATGATAACAACTGTAATAAATTTTTCAAGTGTGGAGTATTCTGTAGATAAGATAGCACCACTCATTACTAAAAGTTGTCACAAAAGGAAGTAATCCACCATGTCTTAAATGTACAATAACCAAAAGTATACTTTTTAAAAAATGGATTTAAAAGCATTATTTATTGATACGTTGAAATCCAACAGGCTAATTAAAAAACAAGTAAATACAAAAGGAGCTATTGGGGTTCAGGTATAGTGATTTCTAATTATTGCTTTCAATGTGAATATATAGAAATTCAAGCACGCGCAGTAAACGGTCTGGGTGACTTTGTCGGTTGTAAACTGATGTAAAGATGAAATATTCAAGCTAATTTGAATAAAAGAATAGTATTTAAAACTAATAGGGGTGGGGGTCTAGTTTTCAAACCTTTGTCACAAGTCACATAACTGATATCATTCATAATCTTCCAAAAACCCAATAGGTTTATATCACAAAACATACCAAATATTGTCATTACTTCTGCTAATCACATTTCACAAATCTATATTAATGTTCTCAATCCATTAAAAATTGATGTGATCATGTTCCAATCAAATTACATTATAGTACTCAAGATATGTCTCAGTCTACAAATTTCAAAGAACTAAAGACCATTTTAATAAATTCACCTGAAAACAATACAAAACATATCTATCGGGAGCAATAAACCCTTTGCAAGCTCCTACATCAAAAAAAAAAAAAAAAAAACTGTATCATAACAATCATATCATCACAACTTCAATCAAAAACTAGTTCACTTTACATACCGGTAACTACATTATCCACTTATCGACCAGCATTGTCAGCAAAATATGTCACATTTATCACTCGCTCTCAACAGTTTTATCATAAATATCAGCGTATAAAAAATAAAAAAAAAAATCCAAAACACTTCATCATCACCAAAAGTTCAAAGGTTAATCAAATTATATCTGTGCTTACAAGCTATGGTATTGGTATAAATCTGTAATACTCTCTCTGAGGTCACTCATCCTAACAAGTATTGAAAACATTTCAATGCTCTTTGCAAAAGCAGTAAAACACCATATCCATTATTAAATAATGCGTTATCTATATAGACAGACTCTTTTAAAGCTGCTGCTTTTGCTAATTTCCTTCAAGACTTCTTCACACCACTCCGTCCCACATATTCATATAGACATCCATCCAACACATTCATTTCATCTTCTGTTTCATTACAACCTCATATCCTTCATACTCTTCCGCAAAATAAATCTCAAACAAAACCATTCATAGTTCAAATATCCGTACAGTTATTCGTAACAAAGGAATAGTGCCCCTGTCTTTAATTCAATAAACTATCGTCATATTAAACTATGCCCTCTTATATTACTTACTTTGTTACCCACAATTTTTACTATCATTCTGCACACTGGATATTTTCCTGTCACCTGGAAACCCTCTAAAACGTTAATGTTTCCAGACCAAGAAAAACTCATACCATCTTATCATCCTACCGTACAATTCAATTAACGTTTGCTTTTAGTAAAACCCTATAACGTATTATAGTAAAACGTCTGTATGCATACATAACAACACAAAATACATCCCATACATCAAGCAAAATTTCACCCAGGATATTCGATCAACAATCAACTACCGGTCTTGACTACCATGGTTACACAACATTATAATTAGATCAAACCAACATGTCTTGTATTATTTAACTCAAAAAATATTTAACAAAGTAAACACCACACAATTGCATACACAATAATTCATCTTCAATTTCCTATCTTGTATATAAAACTGATATACAAGTTTTTAAATCAACCGCCTGTCATATATTTCAATATATAACTGCTTCTCCCATCCTATTTTCCTTCACTGTTGAGTACCTCAAAAAATCTGCTCTGTCACCAGATCTCTATGTTCCCAATATGTATCCACTTCCTGATAACTTCAAATCTTTCAATATGCCACCAACACTATCTTTTCTTGCGTTAAAATCTAGTATCCAATCCATCAACATTGCTCTACAGATAATAATTAACAGTTTTCTTCAGTGGTGCAGCAAATAAAAACTAGCAATCAACACCACAAAAAACACAAATTATCATCATCATTCCTCCGTAAAACATCAAAAATCCATAAAAAAAATCCTAACTACCTTTCCCTAAAACTAAATCAAGCTCTCATCCAAGCACATTCAAGTGTAACTTAGTTAATGGTCACATTCACTAAACATCTCAGTTAAAAACATCTTCAAACAATCGCAAAAAAAAAAAGCATACAATAAAGTTAACTTATTAAAAAAAAAAAAAAGTGTCGGCAAACGTCCTGAATACTGAAAGCAAACACAATTCTAAATACATACAAGGCGTCTTTTACGGCCTGTGCTAACTTACGAAAATGCTGCATGAGTTAAAACCATCCACACAGTTTACAAAAACTTATTAATGATGGAACAATGTGCTTTCCACATTGCATATCGAGTCAAACTAATTAGTCCTACAGCAAAGTTGTGCAACCAAATTCAGTTTCCTACACTCCATTTTCATCTTAAAACTTTGCGTCTCGCATACATATGCTCTCGTTATAACCCACGACCCCTTACTTTAAAATACTATGTGCCTTTTAGCTCTCCATCCTTCTCCATGTTAATATTATCCTCCAACGCTATCATTGGTCTATACTCTCTATTGCTACAATCTACCTCCTGAGCCCTTTGACCATTAGGGTCTCCCAAATTATCAAGTTCATGATCATCTGCCACTCATATTTCCATTATTTGTACACTAAATCCATCTACCACTACCAGGGTTCCCATTATCTACATTAAAAGCTTAAGCACCCCCTAGGCAAAAAAAAAAAAAAAAAAAACTTCATCTGCCTAACACTTCTGTGCTGTGATATACTAGCACACCTCGCCTCATCCCTCATGCTCATCATTCACAATATACAGGTATAATATACTTTATCAGTACATATTCATTATTCTTTCCATATTTCTACTCTTCCAGTTCTATACAATACTACACTAACTGCAATTTCCTCGTTAATTTCCTAGCAAATGTTAAGGATTGGAAAGATCCTTAAAACCTTAGCAATTATTATAATGTAATAAAAACTTCTATGAAACATCACACAATCCTTAAATCCTCCAATTATACATCACTCTTCCCTAAAAACTGCATAACCCTCTAAAATGGTACAAGTCAATATAACTAGCTATAAACAAACAAACGAACAACAAACGTATAAGTTCCAATAAAAGTTTATATTTTGTGTATTTGTTCACATAACAATGCTAGGTTGCAATGTTCACATCCTTCTGTATTTCCACAACCACCGCATATATGTGGTATCTTTCTTTCATGCCAAAATAAATAATTCATTGTGTGTCTGTATTAACGCCTAATATGTACACCTATATCTTAATAAACAAATCTAGTTAGTATATAATGCAAATCTGACATTCGTGTGGTATCATCTCGTTCTCATAACATTTTATGTAGTTATCACACATATTACAAGTGTGTAATTCATCACCGGGTAGTTCTATCAAATACACCCATAATCGTGTTTTCCATATTATGCAATAGATGGCTCCACATATTTTCACGCAATCTGTTATTGCTACCGCATTCACCGTAAATAATTATAATATTTTATATGGTAGTTCCTAAATAAATTAAAAATCGGGTTCAAAATTCTCTATTGTAACTACACAGCATTCTTAAATAAGTAAAAAAGTTCTGTCTACAAATTTTTTCGCATATACGTTCTCATATATATACTCTCATATTTTAAGTGTCATAAATATAAACTACGAACTGGCCACCTGGAATCTCTAACCAGGTAAAAAAATAGGGTATCCGTAGCTGGCGGAGAAAAATAAGCAAGTCACTAGTATTTCCATCCCATTTAATCGCGAACTTCTAAATACGGTTGGATTACTTGCCTCCTTGAGGTTCAAGGAAACAACCGTCGAGTTGATTTTAAGCCTCCACGGAGGCTAACACACCTAACTGGTCTTACCTTTCGACGACTTTGCTATTCCTCTTGGTTTTACGGTTTATTTGGCATCATCTCATACTCGGGCTTAGCCCACCAGACGGTTTTCACTATGGCGGACAATGGCATCGATCAAGGCAAACGCACAATGAGCAAACATACTTTACCAAGTATCATCCCTGGTCCTCCTGGTTGCTCCACTAAGGTGGAAAAACGCAAGGTGCAGTCACAAACTATTTCTGGTCGTACCAGAAGCTCATCTCAAAGCTCTGTTACGTCTGTGGCTTCCCGCTCTTCCATCAAGCAAAGTTATTCTAACCGCTTGCAATTTTCACCACCTGCAAAGAAAGCACACACTGCATCAGATAGAATGGAGAACACTACGGATATGGAAACAGATTCTACTGCGGCTCCAGCTTTACCTCGCTCTTCATCACCATCAATTTACTCGTTTCTGTTGACTAATTTTGATTCACGTTTCTCCACTGAGAAACAAGTTGCTATACAATTGCGCAAGTACCTTCCTCGTGCTTCACTCAAGGAAATAGTCAAGACTAGGAACGGCTTCATTTTCAAAACAGAAGATGCAAACTTGCTTAGCACTATAAAGAACAAAGTACCTATAGATACCTTCGGCAAAGATGCTAAACTTACCAACCTTAATGCATCTCAACGCAAGCAAATACCACCACCTCGCCGTCCTCCGCTCCTTTCCGTGGTGATTCGCGGTGTTGATCCTTCTTATAGCGATGACGAAATTCAGGAGGAACTTACTTACGAAGGACACACACTCCAGAAGGTTATGCGAATTAGAAACGCTGCAGGCCCCACGTACATGGTTCGAGTACTAACTCCTTCTCAAACCACCATTGATTCTCTTCTGACTAATGGAGCATACATTTATAACAGAAGACACAGAGTTGAACCTTCACGGTCACCAGCACCACTACCACTTCGATGCGAGAAATGTCAGACATATAATCAACATTCTACCGCAACATGCCCAAATACTACTGTTTGCGGCTACTGTTCTGGTGAACACTCCACTCGTACATGTCCAAATCTACAACAACCACCGAATTGTCACACTTGCCACGAACAACATCCTACATATAGTTACAAGTGCAAGGGTAAACCTGCCCCTACCGAGGCTCACCCTGAGTACGTGGCACCATTACATACATATAACTATTCTGCAGACGTTCCACCATCACTGGACTCTTCTATAACAGTGCGCAATATGCTTGCTTTTCTAACGCTCACTCTTCAAAATATTCAGCCATTTCATCGTTCGCATGTCTTAAAACAAATCACCCACGCAGCCAGAGAAATATTCCATGTTACATTTCATGCTACTTATTCTGGTCAAAATGTCTATTTTCACACATCACCTTTGGAAACTACTGTCTAACCTACTCATCATGGATATAGTCTTTCTATTTCTCAATATTAGATCCATTTGGCAGAATAAATCTTTATTCGAAGCGTTGTTACTGGAGGAAAGAGCTGCAGTGTTTATCCTTAACGAAACCTTTCTCACTCCCTCTATGACTTGTCACTTTTCTGGATATACACTAATTCGACAAGATAATACTCTTCCTAGGAAGCGTGCAAATGGTGGAACAGCCGTGGGATTTTCTCCACGTATCCCATCACGACGACACTTTTGTAGGCTGCCAGATCTGCCTGAATATCTTATAATTACTTTATACTTCCGTAATATAGCCATAACTGTTGCCACTGTTTATATCAGACCTGGAAAGCCGCTACCTACTGCATTCGTGCAATACATTTCCGATAATTATAAGAGATTCATAATTATGGCCGATTTCAACATGCACAGCAGATCACAAGGAGACCGAACTAACTTTCAAACCTTTGTCACAACTCACACGACTGGTATCATTCATGATCTTCCAAAACCCACTAGGCCTGAATCACAAAGCACACCAGATATTGTCATTACTTCTGCTAATCTCGTTTCGCAAATCCATATTGATGTTCTCGATCCATTAGGAAGTGACCATGTTCCGATCAAACTGCTCCTCCGTACTCAACATACGTCTCCCTCTCCAGAATTTCAGAGAACTAGCGTCCGTTTTGACAAAGCCAACTGGGAACAATACCGAACATATCTATCGGCAGCAATAGAGCCATTAAAACCTCCTACATCAGAAGTCGAACTGTATCATGACATTCATACCATCACAACTTCAATCCAAGAAGCAAGTTCACTTTACATACCAGTAACTACATCAACGCCTTATCGACCAACATTGCCACCAGAATATCTTACATTTATCACTCGCTCTCGACAGTTTTATCGAGACTATCAACGTACAAAAAATCCAGAATCACTCCGTCATCACCGGCAACTTCAGAGGATGGTCAAGAATTACATTTGTGCTTACAAGCTAAGGAGTTGGGTTAAAACCTGTAATTCACTCTCGGACGTCACTCATCCTAGCAAGTACTGGAAACGTTTTAATGCTCTTTGCGGAAAACATGCTAAAACACCATATCCATTATTAAATGGTGACTTACCTATACAAACCGATTCCGCCAAAGCTGACGCTTTCGCTGATTTCCTCCAAGACATCTTCACACCACTCAGTTCCACATCTTCATATAGACATCCAGCTGACACAGTCAATCCATCTTCTCCTTCATTACAACCTCATGCCCTTCATACTCTTCCGCAAAATGAACCTCTAACCGAGCCAATCACAGTTCAAGATATCAGTACAGTTGTTCGCAACAAAAGAAATAGTGCACCTGGCTTTGATACAATAACCTATCGCCATATAAAAGAAAGCCCGCTTATATTGCTTACTCTGTTAGCCACGATTTTTACTTTCATTCTGCGAACTGGCTATTTTCCTGTCACCTGGAAAACTTCTAAGACGTTAATGTTTCCAAAACCAAAGAAACCTCCTGCCAACTTATCATCCTACCGCCCAATTCAATTAACGTCTACTTTTAGTAAAATCCTAGAACGTATTCTCGTAAGACGTCTTCATGTATACATAGAAAGACGCCAGTTACTTCCCATACATCAAGCAGGATTTCGCCCAGGTTATTCGATCAACGATCAGCTACTTCGCTTAACCACCATGGTTACACAACACTATAACTCGGTCAAACCATCATGTCTTGTATTATTTGACCTCGAGAAAGCATTTGACAGGGTATGGCACATCGCACTTATATACAAATTAGCTCATCTTCGATTTCCTGTTCCATATATACGACTGATATACAACTTTTTATTCGGCCGTCTGTCATATGTTTCAATAAATAACTGCCTCTCACATCCTATTTTCCTTCACTGTGGAGTACCTCAAGGATCGGCTCTGTCGCCACTTCTCTATCTTCTCTATGTTGCCGATATGCCTCCACTTCCTGATAAAATACACCTATTTCAATATGCCGACGACACTGCGTTTCTTGCCTTAGGACCTACTATCCAATCCATCAACACTGCTCTACAGTTAGCAATTAACAATTTTCTTCGCTGGTGCGACAAATGGCAGCTAACGATCAACGCCACAAAAACGCAGGCCATTGTCTTCATTCCTCCGAAACGAACATCAAGAGTCAGAAGAAATCCTAACTGCCTTTCACTACAAGTAGACCAAACTCCCATCCAGGCACGATCAACTGTAACTTACTTGGGGCTCACATTCGATAAACATCTCACTTGGAAACAACATCTTCAAACAGTCACAACTAAAGCATACAATAGACTTAACTTATTAAAAAGGCTCACCGGAACGTCCTGGGGACTAAAAGCGAACACAATTCTGAACACATACAAGGCCTTTTTACGGCCTGTACTGACTTACGGAAACGTTGCATGGATTGCGGCCACCCGCAAAATTTATGAAAAGTTATTAGTATTAGAACGACATGCTTTCCGCATTGCATATCGAGTCAAATTGCCTAGTCCCACAGCAGACTTGTACAACCGAATTCAGTTTCCTACCCTTCAGTTTCATCTTGAAACTTTACGTCTCACATACATATGCTCTCGTTATAACACCCAACACCCTTTACTTCTGAATACTATGCACCACTTAGCTCTCCATCCTTCTCCATCTCGATATTGCCCTACACCGCTATCGTTACTCTATACTCTCTACTGCTACACTCTACCTCCTGACGCCTTAGACCAGGAACTCCTCATAGACTATCAAGTTCATGACCATCTTCCACTCATATTTCCATCATTTGCACGCTGAATCCATCTGCTACTAACAGAACTCCCATTGTCTACTAGAGCACCCCCTAGGCAAGAAGATGATTTCATCTGTCGAACTAACACTTTTAGTGTTGTGATGTGATAGCACGCCTCGCCTCACCCTTCATGCTCATTTCACAATATATCTATCTATGGTATGCCTTCTCACCAGGTACTCATATTACTTTGATATATCAGTTGCTCCAGTTCAGGTTCGGAAAGATCCTTAAGACCTTAGCAATTATTATAATAAAGAACTTCTCTGAGACCGTCACAAAATCCCTTAAATCTTCTTTTTACGCAACACTCTTCCCTAAGAGAGGGCGTAACCCTCTAAAAGGGTGCTAGTCATTATGACTAGCTATAAACAGACTGACTGACTGATATAAACTAAAATTCTAGCCACAAAAAAAAAGGTATTGCCTTCTACGGTCCTACCATCCATTGGATGGGAATGAAACTCTTGATAAATATTACAATAAACTACATTAAAGTTTATATTTTGTGTATTAGTTCACATAACAATGCTAGGTTGCAATGTTCACATGCTTCTGCATTTCCACAGTCAACGCATATATGTGGTATCTCTCTTTCATGCACAAATAAAATAATTCATTGTGTGTCTGTATTAACGCATAATATGTACACCTATATCTTAATAAAACAAATCTAGTTAGTATATAATGCAGGTCTGACATTCGTGTGGTATCATCTCGTTCTCATAACATTTTATGTAGTTATCAGAAATGTTACAAGTGTGTAATTCATCATCGTGTGCCTCTATCGAGTACAGTCATAATTGTGTTTTCCAATTTATACAATAGATGGCTCCACATATTTTCATGCAATCATGTGTTGCTACCGCATTCACCGTAAATAATTATAATATTGTATATGGTAGTTCCTAAATAAATTAAAATCGATTCAAAATTCTCTTGTAACTATACAATAGTTTTTTAAATAAATGACAAAAAAATGTTCTGTCTACCAAATTTTCGCATATAAGTTCCCATATATAATCCCATATTTTAACTGCTCTAAGCATAAATTGCATACTTACTTTGGGTTAAGCCTAACCTGTCTTGAAGCAGTTATTGCACCTTCCGATGAAGAAGTATTGCAACACGTATTTCTGAGATCGGTGCAAGTACGCTTTTTACAGGGTCGACAAAAGGATTATACGCCTTTTGGAGGGTTAAAACCTGTATTTTTGTTATCATATCATCTCATCTCATTTCTTGCTACCGGGATCCGATCATCATCTGTACCTTTGTATACGCCTCCATCACTTTTGTAGGGCCGTTGGCCCGATGCACAGGCTACCACCCGTGGTCCCCCAGCCTAGGGATCAGCGTAGGCGCACTAGGCGGGAATCTGACAACTCGGATCAAACTGTTGACAAGCGCCCCCGTTCTGGGTCTGCTCCAGAGACAGCCAATCTTGCCGATGACGAACAGGATCTGATTATGGACACGCAACCATCTGTTAGTAAACCAACCGCTCCTCCTCAGCCTTCGACTACTCCGATCTACAATTTTCTTCTCACTAATTTTGACACCAAATTCAAGAACTCGAAACATATTTTCCAACAACTTGTCAAATACGTTCCACGCCTGGAAATAGCCGAAATTCGCTTCACGAACAATGGCGTCATACTGAAATCAACTAATCCAGATTTTCATCGCCATGTACGTAACAAGGCCTCATTCGAAATTTTTGGTAAAAACGCAAACATTTCCGTTTTGCAACCAAAACGTCAGGCCCAACCTCCACCACCAAGGAAACCACCATTATTATCTGTGGTAATCAAGGGTGTCGATCCCGAGATAACAGACACTGAGGTCGAAGAGGAGCTTACAGCTGAAGGGGTTAGCATTCAAAAATGCATTCGAATCCGCAACAACACAGGCGCTACCTACTTAGTTCGAGTTCTGACCAGCGAACAACAGGCCATTGATCACTTGCTACAGCATGGAGCTTTCATTTTCAAACGCCGCCATAAGGTAGAGCCTTCTCGTACACCTCCGCCACTCCCGATCCGTTGTGAAAAGTGCCAAGTGTACAATCAACATCTGACAGCTAACTGTCCTAACAATTCTAAGTGCGGCTACTGTGGTCAAACTCACCTCACTAAAGATTGTCCGAATGGAACAGCACCGCCACAATGTAATACCTGTAACGAAAAGCACCCTACTTACAGCTATAAGTGCAAAGCCAAACCTCCAGCAGAGCCTACGAAACCGGAACTAGTTGTGCCTTTACGCACTCCTGATGCTCCAGTGCCCCCACATAATTCTCTACGTGAACCAGTTACTGTTGAAGATATGATTCGCTTTTTCAGTCTCACGCTTCAAAATATCCATCCGTTCTTGCGAGCCCACATAGTCGCTCAAGTCATTCATGCGACCAAAGTGTTATATCACCTCGATGTCAAGGCGACTTATTCCGGTCAGACCGTCCATTTTCAAATCAATCCCGTCACAACCCAAGTTTAATAGTTTTTCACCATGGATAGGAGTCTTCTTATAACGTTACTCTACCTAAATATCCAGTCGTTATGTACCAGGAAAGATCTTCTCACTGCTCTTTTACGTGAACATCAGATACATAGTTTTCTATTGAATGAGACTTTCCTGACACCGAAGCACTCTGTCTATTTTCCAGGTTATGATTTCACCCGCCACGATGGCCCTCCAGGGCAACGAGCAAACGGCGGAACGGCTATAGGGATCCAACATAAACTACCAAGTCGAATCATTACTTACAACTTTTCCGAACGTCTTCCGGAACATAATATCGTTACTATTTACTTTAAAGCCAGACCAATCACTGTAGCTACCATATATATTCGTCCCCATGTTCGCATACCAACTTGCTTCTTCACTTATCTGGATACTACCTTCCGCTATTATATTATCATGGCTGATATCAACTACCACAGCAGAAGTGATGCTGAGAAACGTGCATTTTCTAATTTTATCCACTCGCATACGAATAGCGAAATTTGCGCTATACCTAGAGCAACCCGTCCATCTTCAAATACCACTCCAGATGTGGTAATTGCGTCTTCTAGTATCATGCCGTATCTCGAGATCACTGTTCTTGATTCAATAGGTAGTGACCATGATCCTATCAAAGTAGACTTACAGTTTCCTACCGCCAAGAAACCACAACCGGAAGCTCTTTGTACCCAGCCAAATTTTGACCGAGCTAATTGGATAGAGTACCGGAGGGACTTAACGGATACGCTAGCTGGTGTTCCACTTCCAAACGATATCACATCATTTGACGCTACGCTAAGCAAACTCACTACGAGCATTCAAACCGCCAGTGCACTCTTCATTCCTGTTACCACCAGAAATCTCTACAGGCCTAAATTACCCCCTCAGTACCTCTCATTCATTTCATTAGCCCGGACTGCATACAAGGAATACCTACGCACTCGTGATGCTGTCACCCTACGCCTCCATCGCCAATATCTTCGAATGGTGCAAAATTACATCCGAGCGTATAAGAAACGTAACTGGATCAGAACTGTCAACACTTTAGCCACAGAAAGTCATCCAACACGTTACTGGAAACATTTCAACCGTCTTATTGGGAAAACCAGTGCACCTCACTATCCGCTAGTGGAGAACAATACTGCCTTGACCACAGATACAGAGAAAGCTAATGCTTTTGCCCGGATTCTTCAAACCACCTTTACACCAGAAGTCCCGCTTCGAGACAGGTCCAATCTCTATCAACGTGTTGCGAAGTACAGCAACCCTCATAATGGGTACCTAAGAATCAATATGGATCATACTCTGGACGATCAGAATCCTTTGACTGCACCTATAACTCCACTAGACATTACCGAGGTCCTACGCCACAAAAAGAACACTGCGCCTGGCTTCGATCGTATCACTTACCGTCACATTAAGGAAGGTCCAGCTCTTTTATTCCACATTTTGGCGTCGCTGTATACTTTCGTTCTCCGCACCGGCTATTACCCACCCGATTGGAAGGTTTCCAAAGTACTCATGTTTCTTAAGCCACATAAAGAAAAGTCAGACCCAGCATCATACAGGCCAATTCAACTGACGTCAACGTTAGGCAAAATATTTGAACGAATAATCGTTCGCAGACTTCATCACCACTTGTCAACCTATGATCTTTTGCCTACACACCAAGCCGGTTTTCGACCTAATCACAGCCTCCTCGATAATCTCTTACGTCTAGTTACTATTCTCACGAATCATTATAATAAAACAGCACCTTCCTGCTTACTTCTCTTCGACCTAGAAAAGGCGTTTGACCGAGTGTGGCACAATGGTCTTATCTATAAATTACATTTTTTTCGTCTTCCTGCGGCCTATCTTCGGATAGTGTATCACTTTCTCACCAACCGTCTTGCATATATTTCAATAAATAACAGTCTCTCCTTTCCAATCTTTCCTTGCACTGGCGTCCCACAAGGTTCAGCTTTATCACCTTTATTATATATTCTATTTGTTAGTGACCTACCTGTTATGCCAGAACCGATTTACACTTTCACCTTTGCGGATGATACAGCGCTGCTCGCTTGCTGTCAAACTATGCATCAAATCAATACCCATTTACAAAGAGCAATTGATGCTTTCAGCAACTGGTGTAGTCGGTGGCAATTGAACTTAAACTGTGACAAAACACAGGCGTTAGTCATCCTTCCGCATAAGAGGCGTAGTCGAGTGAGACGTAATCCATCTCTGCTTAATATTCAAGTCCAGGGTGTACCCATCCATGCAAGTACTACCGCTAAATATCTGGGAGTGATCTTTGATGCTAAATTAACCTGGAAACCACACCTTCTTTCAATCAAAGAGAAGGCCCAAAACCGTTTAAATCTATTGAAGCGTCTGGTCGGTACCACGTGGGGCTTACATGCTGACACATTGTTAAAAACGTATAAAGCGTTTTTCCGTCCGTGTCTCACACATGGCCACACTGCCTGGGTTAGCGCTGGAGATGAATTTTATAAGCGGCTTCTTATCATCGAACGGCATGTGTTACGTCTAGCCTACCGCATCACCTTGCCTAGTCCTACTCGCCTTTTGTACGATAAGCTGACCTTTCCGCATATCACTCGACATCTTGAAGACCTCCGCTCTAGGTACATAGATAAAAAATGGACAACTCAGCATCACACCCTCCTAGAAACCATACACATTGATGCCAGTCTTTCCACTCCTCCTAAGTATGCTTATACGCCTTTACAGCATCTACTTACAATCTATAGTCAGAAACATCCAGAGCATCCGGATCAACATTTCTTTCAATCATATCATCCACCAGAATTCAATCATCACGTTTATCCATCGCTTGCACAGTGACTCTCATTCTAACAAGGGCTTCCCCATGTCGCTCATCAGTGTTGAGTAGCCCCAACACAGAAGATAACCTCATTTGTGACTACTAACATTGCCCTGTGAACTGTGGCGTCCATGCACTTCATCTCATCATCATAACATTACGACCACTCAGATTTCATAATATTCCTTCCTTGTTTGTTTTCATTGCTATTTTCAAACTTATGATTATTGTAGTCTCATTTTGATGTTACTTAGGCTCTGTGTATTTATCATTGTGTCTCCTGCCATGATTACAACAACAATAATAATTCACCTATATGTATGAATAAAGTGAGCTTCTTTATTATTGTTGTTAGAAAACCTCATAGCCCATACATGTGTTCCACTTATTACTGAAATTAAATTTAAGTCCCTCCCGAAGAGACGACGTTATCGTCTGCGGAAAACAGTAAAAAAAAAAAAAAAAAAAAAAAAAAAAAAAAAAAAAACATAAATTGCATCGCCTCCATAGCCAAGTCAAAGAGCACCCACCTCATAGGCTGGATGAAGGTTTATATTCTGTGTAACTTTTCAGATACTAATGGAAAATTGTAATGTACACACGTCTCTGTTTTTCCACAGTCAACGCCAATATATGGAGTTTCTCTTTCATGCCTAAAATAAAATAAATCAATCTGTGTCTATATTAATGCGTAATATGTACCTCTATATCTTAATAAAACATAAATCTAATTACTATATAATGCAAGTCTGACAATCACGTGGTATCATGTCATTCTCATAACATTTTATATTGTCGCAAACGCAGATACTACGTAAATCCTTCAGCCTATTTGTATCAATAGTTGATAACACAATACAATACGTATATTCCAAATACTTGTACTACACCACGCATATACATAATTGCCCATTCAAAACTTTCAACAATTTCTAATTGTACAATTATTTTCGTGTAAGTGCGTTGAATACTAAAAATCAACAGTTTTCATAATTTCGTCTACGCAAATATATAATCTGCAGAGTTGTATGCTAATCAATGTGTTCCGTATTAGTACATAATCTATACCAATATAAATATACCATTCCAGCACTAAAAGTACAATTCGTCTAAATTTTAAATAACTAGTCAATAACATTAAAATATAAATAATTATATACATTGTAAATAATTCAATCGATAATATTCTAATTTCGTAAGTTGTATTTATAAATAAGTCCCTAAGTATAAAAAATACTATATTCCAATAATTCAAATCTATTCAAAACTGTTTTAACATAATGGCAGCAACATCCTCTCCGGTAAACGTAAAACAATAACACCAGTAAATACAAGTCTTTGCCTATGTCTTATGCCTTCAAAATTGTTGATTCATGCTTTCAATAGTACACCAATACTAAAATATGGGTTTCTCTTAAAAATATTACCCGTTGTATTCATTAATATATTATTTCCTAAAATAATAAAACTTTCCCAAACATTCCACATGTCATCTTCCCTATGCATCATGCTAGTCTCATTCCATAATAATTTTGTTATCTCCTAAGCTCATTCTAAAATAGCTTAAAACCCTATCTGTAATGTTATACATTAGCAGTTAAAATTGTCTCATACTTTACAAACAAAAAATATTAAATATTTTTACATACATAAAGCATTTTATACCCATTTCAATAGTTGCAAATACGTCAATTATCTGTCAAATGTATTTGCTGTTGCTTCAAATTAAATCAGTTCCACACGTAAAAATCAATCACCATATAAAGCTTCCCAACTGTTATCAAATATTATAAGGAATATATATTCTTATAATTCAATACATGGTAAATAAAAACAATATAATTATCTCTGGTACTTGTTAATTCTATAATAGCAGCTACATAAATACTCTAGTTCGCAGTAAATACAATATACTTAAATATTATGCTCCATACCGTAATCCAATTTAAAATATTTTCAAGCTATTATTTATTTAATTCTTTCAAATGGAAATCGTAGTGCCAATTAGCATAAATACAATCTTCAGCATTTCCTCAATATGTGCAACATTCATCAATGCAAACCAATACTAAACAATTCCCAAGCAACGTGTAAATTGTAATACTCCACCCATTCCAAATCCATCGTGTGCCGTTCCGCACATTCACTACGTTAACGCAAACCAATACTAAAACTGCACCCGAATATAATCTTAAATACATCTATACAAATAAAATATAAGTTTGTTCTATTTTATAGCAATTCAATATACTTCTACAAACCATATTATTAAATAAAAATCCTAAATAAATAATAAACAACCCTACAAAGTGCATACGTATCCAGTTAAACCTAATTTAATAACCTCATTACAAACTAATATATTACGCTTAAATGGTGCTTCAATTCAATAAACAATAATAGCTTTCTCTATTTATTTTATTCTCTTCTCTTTCTTGTACATCTAAATCTCATGTAATTCACCTTAAGTCTCCCCCTTCATTCTGTATCAGTCTCCCATATAACGTGGCTGTTAAATAAAGTTGTAATTATTGCCAATAGATGGCAGCACAGTTGTACATATCGTAGTACTGTGGGGTTCCGCTTTCTTTATCAAAATGTCTCGTTATCTATTATTATTATTTCAATTTTATAATAATTAAGTACATGCTAAAACAAAAAATAATATAAATTAATCACATAATGCAATAATATGTTAAACTATGCAACTTCGCCCAGCCAAATTCTTCACAATTTTAATTACCATCAATCTATACGACAATGCAAGCAAAACGCGCGCATTCGCATTTCAGAGTCCTACTATGGAGGAACCTCTGTTCAACAATCACGCAACGCCGCCATATTGGAAAAACAAATCCGTCCATCAAAACCACAATCGGCAACGCTCAATTCTTCATACGTAAGTATATACATATAATAAGTATTATAGGTTAATTAATATTGATCATTTCCAATTATATAAATAAAAGAATGTTCAAGGTAAATTCATAATTAATCTAGTAAAAATTAAAGTATAATTCATAATTAGGGCTTGGTCTCATTACGTAAAAATTATATTATAGGTAACTATACATAGTCTAATCACTGTAGAGCTCCTCCCTGGCTAATCGGTTAACGTACGCAACTTTGGCGTGGTCAACCCGGGTTCTATTCCCGGCGGAAGCTCATGTGGTTCGGATTCCACGTTAATCAATATGTCCACGTCTCATATAACCTCACTGCTAAAAGAAACGCTAAACTAAAGTCAACAACAATCTAATTAGTTTTCGCTGCAACACTACAAAACATCCCTAAAAGAAAAATTTACCTATTTATGGAAAAATCAGTGTAATTATTCTCATTACAGACAACACTGCGATATGGACATAAATTATATACAACTGCAACAACAAACAACCAGGAAATAGCCAACAAAATAGCGGCCGTGTCATCAAAGGTGCGTAAACTTTCTCTTCTTACTTAAGTCACAATAATAAATATATATACAAAGTGTGCCGGTATCTATAAATGAAAACACCATTAGCGTCCACGGCTACCAAGCAGCAAATATACAAATCGGGTGTGCAAAACTCGCAACAGTAATGGCGACAGCGCAAAGGTTACACATACGTAATAAAATATAAAAGCAAGCGGTAAAAGTATAAAGGGAACTCGAAGCATAACCAAACAGTAAGGGCGCCAGCGGAAAAATTACACATACGTAATAAAATATACAAAGCGAGCGGTAAAAGTATAAAGGGAACTCGCACTACGGTCAGACAGTAATGGCGCCAGCGGAAAAATCACACATACGTAATAAGCTATACAAACAAGCTGTAAAAGTATAAAAGGAAGTCGCAATTAATTCCAACAATAATGGCTACAGCAAAAAATCACATACGTAATAAAATATATATAGCAAGCGGTAAAAGTATAAAGGGAACTCGCACTACGGCCAGACAGTAATGGCGCCAGCGCAAAAGATCACAGAGACACGTAATAAAATATACACAGCGGCGGCAAGTCCTCTGCTGTGTAGAGCTTTGTCTGTTACTACTGTCCAAGACAAAAAACTAGCTAGCCCCAAACTGTCACGTAAGAAATTCGCGAATCGCAAAAGTAAAGTGAAGAGATTGAGAGCGGTAATTCCTTAATCGCTCTCTCTCAACTCTCTCTTATCTGCATTTATACACATAAAAGTGTACGTATGTATGTTCCAACATAACTCATGTATGCCTAGGGCAGGGTTTCTCAACCTGGGAGCCGCGGCCCCTAGGGGATCGCGAAGATAGGCGGAAGAGATAAATATAGTTAGAATCTAATACCAGAAATTATTTTTAAATATTATTTTTAATTTTGTTCTGATAGGCATACTTTTGTTTTTTATACACACTGTAAAGAACAATAAAAAATAAGTCTACTGAACATTTTCAAAGGGTGTAGAATTCGTGTTACTATTCGGTTCAAAGTCTTGTCGTCGCGAATTCTGTCGAGAAATTTGAAGCTTAAAATATACAAAACGATAATCATGCCTGTTGTTCTGTATGGTTGCGAAACATGGTCGCTTACTTTGAGGGAAGAACATAGACTGAAAGTATTTGAGAACAAGATCCTTAGACGAATATTCGGACCCAAGAGGAACGGGAATGGGGAATGGCGGAAACTTCATAACGAGGAACTACATAATTTATACGGTTTACCCAACATTGTTAGGGTCGTCAAGTCTAGAAGGCTTAGGTGGGCAGGTCATGTAGCTAGAATGGAAGAAAGTAGAAACGCTTTCAAAATCTTGACTGGAAGACCAATCGGAAAACGACCATTAGGAAGACCTAGGCGCAGATGGGAGGACAATATTAAGATGGACTTCGCTGAGATACGAATACAAAGTAGAAACTGGATCCAATTGGCTAAGGATAGAAGTCAGTGTAGAGCTTTTGTGAACGCGGCATTGAACCTCCGGGTTCCATAGGCCATAGAGTTAGTTAGTTAGTAGAGTTGTTTAAAAATGAATTTAAATCAAAGAGGTATGATATAAAACTAATGAGAACTGTATATAGAAATACTAGAAAAATACACATGCAACAAAACCTGCACATTGAAATACAATTAAAATTAAAACCTAATGAGACACCTAAGCATGGTGTAATTTCACTAGTTCAGCAATGTCCGGTTCAATCTTCATGACGAACATTATCAAGCCATTTTCAACTGATAAGCGATTTCTTATCTTTGTTTTAATGTTTACCATAAAAAACACACTTTCGCACAAGTACGATATAGCAAATGGAATTATTACTTTTAAAGCAGCAATCCCCAGACCAGGATATTCTTCTCTCCCCATCAGGAAGAACTTGTCCAAGTCTTCGTTACAAAAAACCAGTTGCAAAGACTTGTCGCATGATCATTCTATTATTTGGTCAAGAAGTTGTGGGCTTAGATCGGATACGTTAATGGCCTCTTCAATGAAGGAGTTTAACATCCATCTTGAACCAGCACCTTCGTCGTTGGGAATATAGATATTACAGTTACTGTATCCACTGTCAGTGCCGGGCGCCGAAAAAAGGGGCCACACATTTCGGAGGAAGTGTGTTACTCATGTTAGGAAAGTGCATGTGCACATGGAGAAAATAGAAGGAAAAACGTAATAAAATGTGCTCAAAATTAAGGAAAGGTAGGGTTTATTTTGAAAATGTTATTGAGCTTCGTGCCAACCATGGTGGCGCTTCTTAGCTAGTCTGTCGACGTCACTCATATATACGGTGACATCGTACTATACTCTCGCCCCGGACGCTGATTTTCCATGGCACTGTTCACTATAAACAAAAAAATGGATTCTACTATTATAGAAATAGGTATGTTAAAAATCCCACACAAGCTTATTATAAAACAAAGTATAAAAGGGTCGCTGGCAAGAGCGTGTGATAAAAGGGGATCGTGATAGGAATCAGATTGAGAACCACTGGCCTAGAGTAATTTTAACCACATTTCTTATAGTTTCGAAAAGAGTGCTGTCGGGTTATCTATGGTGAATGGGAGGGGGATACATATAAAAGATTGGTAGAAAATGATCGATATTAGATTCAGTTTTCGGGGTCGCTTAGATAAATAGTGAGACTTTCAATTTCGCTTAACTCCGATTAAGCTCTCATTAGTAGGGATGGGCACGAACGACTTTTCTTTGAAACTCGACTCGACTCGAAACAGACATCTTTGAGGTCTACTCTTGGACTCGGCGCGAAAAATATCTTCCAACTCGACTCGGATTAGAATCAAGTCGAACCAAAACGAGCAAAATCCTGTGTGTAGTCCTACCTGGACAATACATAGACAATAATTATTCTATCATCAATTATACTACTATTACTACAAATAATAATAATAATAATAATAATAATAATAATAATAATAATAATAATAATAATAATAATAATAATAATAATAATAATAATAATAATAATAATAACAATTATTATTATTATTATTATTATTATTATTATTATTATTATTATTATTATTATGACAACACCGTGTACAAACATGAACAATAGATGGTTAGTAAAGAAATACTAAAAGCTAGTTGACTGCCGACGTCGGTAGTCATGAACTCTACAAGGCAAAGACATCGTTCATTACTCTAAGCTGTAAGCGTCGGTGCACTACAGATGGTCAACTATTGACCTCTCGCCAGAAATTGGTGGCCCCGCAGCGACGATCCGTGGTGGCCCAAGTTCCATTTTGAAAACTTTACTACCAGCAGCAGAGACGCGATGAAACGCCAACGAACCACAAAATTACTCTCCCAAAATATGTCAAAATGCCTATATGTGTGATTTGTTTATATTTAGGTGAATCAAAAAACACAAAACAAATACCCGGGGTGGACGCAAACTATCAATATTACGATTACTAGGCACGTGTTCTTCTGACTTCCCCACGGAAACGATCATAAAAAGCTTGGTTGTTGAAGGATAAATCATTGACGTCTTAATTTAGCCAATCAGACAAACCCCTACATCTCGAGTTCTAGAAGGTGATACCGTGAACCGTTTCAGATTTATTGCTTCCTGGTGGAGTACTATCCATGAGCAAAATTTGAGCATAATAGCCGACATGCATCTTCGGTGCCTCTTATCTTTAGTACAATTTTAACCAGAGATGGTGTGGGTCAATGAAAATTTGATCCACGACCCACCATGACCCACTATCACCCACCACCCAAATGCCCCATTGGCCCACTCTGATCCATCAACCATCGTGATCCACTCTGACCCACCACCAACTATGAACCACTCTGAACCATTGTGACCAACTCCGCCCACCAAAACCCATCGACATCAACTCTGACCGATGGCCCACGTCCTCCTCTCCATTGGCTAAAGAGGTTACACTTGTAATAAAACAAGACTGTGAAATTATCACTTATCGGAGTTTGAATTTCTACCGTTAATGGCTCAAGCACCTCTCTGTTACAATACTGGTGGGTCTGACCTTTACGATATATAATGGCAAAGTGTTTCTCATCTTCCAAATTAAAATGAATTTAAATTTATCATATATAATTATTTCTTTGTTGCCTTACAGACACATTTCAGTAGAAAATAGGGTGAAATTTGAAAGTTTCAAATCAAGGAAAAGTAGACCAACGTAAAAAAAACAGAGAGAGAGAAACTAATTTTCTATATAATTAAGCATGCCGTACTAATTGAAAATGCCCATGTAATTAAGTTTAGAATACAAATTTTATGGCCATTTTTCTCTAACTTTATGGCTTGATTGCCTTATGCTCGGAACGCTCCATATATTAAACACCAGCTTCAGCAATTATAAATAGAAAGCAGTGGGTATAAAATTCAAAAAGAACTTTAATTTGCATTACTCAATTTGTTTCTCAACTAATATCAATCGTTTTCGATTATTTTTACAAATCAACCCACTACCAATTTCCAATATATAGAAAATGCACCCCCGTCCCCCCGCTCATAAAAGATAATTTTAAAAAATGCCAGGACATATTCTCTTTATTTTTAATAAAGAGTTATATGCTGAATTTCAGCTCTCAGTTGAACGGCTTGTGAGATACTCAATTTTTCGCTCATGTGGTTCGGATTCCACGTTAATCAGTAGGTCCACGTCTCATATAGCCTCGCTGCTGAAAGGGACGCTAAACTAAACTCAACTCAACTCAATTTTTCGCAAAAATTCGGACTTCTACTCCCCCTAAGGATATGTATTATAATGAAAGTGACACGCGTATGATAACTTCCCAGTTGGGACTGGAGCCTGATTATATACCAAACGTCAATTTATTTGACTTTGCAATTTGACCGTGATGATTACGCAGACATAGTTACTTTCAATTTTTTATGATACATATCCTTATTTCATATGTTACAGATGATTCAAAAATACTTTTTCAAGCAGTTAGCTCCTTTAGAATCTCACAGGCTGCATCCCAAAATCCAACTCCTACTATCCTATGACAATCCAAAAGTGACTGAACTGTTTTTATTAGGAACAAATGACAAAAGAAAAATGGAGATCTTGAAAGTAAAATGTAGAAAAGCTCGGTGCCCCCAATAACTACATATTTCTCCGCCCCTTCATCCCGAACTTAAAAATAAAACTTAATTCGAATATGGTTAATTAGTGAATCTATTACAGTTAAATTCCACTCACTACATGCTACAGCTACAACTATGTAACAAAAAATAACAACTGTGAAACATGTTCTGAATTACTATTAGATTTCTTACGTTATTATTAAACATATTAAGAATAGTAAAAGAGGATTGTTCGTGAAATAGTATATTTGCTCTTGATTTATAACTTTTTCATACGGAAAAAAATAAAATATTATTCAAGTTTTAAACTTTGCACTCTGCAAATATGTTGCCCTCTAGGCAATGGGACTAATGTGAAATGTGGACTATGGTGGACTAATGGGAAATGCTGCACTGTTAGCGGCGCTGAAAACTTACGATTCGATTCTAATATCGAATGATTTCGATATATTTATGTCGCTACGTAACCACCCTGGGTGCTAATGGGAGCTTAGTTGGACTTGAATTGAAAGTAGAAACATTCACCTAAGCGACCACGAAACTATGGATTCGATACTAATATCGACCCGTTTCTAGCATTTTTGATATGTATCCCGACAGTACTCTTTTTCCAGACTGTAAGAAATATAGTTAAAATTGCTCTAGATATATCAGAATTATGTTGAAATACACACATAAATCCACTTTTATATTCTGTATAAATAGAGAGTGAGCGAGCGAGCGAGCGAGAGAGGGCGACTGAAGGCATCACCACTTCCACATTGCAAAAGCATATATCAAAAATTGAATTGAAAATCCATGTAAAGACTTTCTGCTGTGGCATGCTTCATAAGGACAATTCCAGTCTGCTCACGTGACCTTTGGGGTTCATGAATTTTTTTTGTGAGCGTTCCGACTTTGGATTCTCTGTTTATACCTTCTGTTTATGCATCGAATAACTTTTCAAGAACATAAATGACATTCTGTATTATGAATGTTGAGAATTACCCTCTATATGACAAATAGCTGCAAATAAATACACTACATGATTTATTTATTGCTATTGAACGAGTTTCTTAAGTTGTATTTACATCCTCATATATAATACCGACCTACTGTGAAAATTATCTCAGATGTTATATTTTAAACATAATAATTACTATGTTCTGCAATGATTATGTTATATATACACAACTTATGTATTCTAATGTAATTATTTTATATAATTTTTCATGCATTGCGGAAAGTATAATTTTAAAAAAAGGATTAACCTAAACGGGATTCGAACTCAAAACCTTATGGTTTGAAATCCGACAGCTTACCAATGAGCTAACGCAAGGACTTCTAGAATTATGCTTCTAGCGATGTATAACGGATCTCAAGATAATTATGACATTCATATCCATTACAAACGCTGTTTCTGTTCTACTTTGACTTTTATTTTAGTACTCAGGCGATAATTATGTTCTATTTCTTAACTTTGAGCATTCTTTTACATATGGAAAGATTCTTTAACGTATTTAAATGTTCCATTACGTATGGAGAGCTAAATGGCAAACAAGCATGTGCTGACATTAAAAAAAAAAGTTTCGAAATATTGTATCATTAAGTATTTCAATCAATGTTGCTTTTTTAAACACTTGGTAACAAGTCTTATTATATTTAAAAGAAGAAAAACACATCTGCAAACTTTTTCCCGATTGCAAAGGCTGGCTTGGAGGTTCGAACCTGGCTTACTTTTTCCCGAAGATACCCGAAGCTGGACTTAGAAAATTATTGCCTCAAAACACCAGTAAAGAATGCGCTCAACCTTTTTGAGACAAGGTGTACATTGTGTACATGAGACTTCCGCGTTCTCGTGTGATACGACTTCTCCATTGGTTGCCATAGCTTACACCCAAAAAGACACAATATAAACACATGCAATTATATACTTATCAACTAACAAGACTTATTATTCAGGTACTATTCATAAATTAAGGGACTCCTATCTAATTCCCTCCTTGGGTCAACTTCCAGCATTTTCAAATTTTAGAATTTACTTTGACAAATTCCTTCATTTCCCCCTTTCTACAGAGAGAGACAAAGATAGCAGAACAGCCAATGACTCTAATTATTTAATCTCACCATGACCTTTTAATTATGCACCTTTTGTGGCCAAGTCAATATGTGCTCGATCCTAAACAGTGTTTAATAAATAATTTCAGATTCGTTACCAGGGAAAACAATTGTTTCCATGGTAACTGTCCGATGTCAACGGTCGCCAAAATTGAAAGAAAACGTCTTGTCCGTTGCCATAGAAACCGCCGTTTCCAGGGCAACAGATCCTGTCACGGTTAGCCAATATTGAAAGAAAACCGTTAAAAAAAACGAAGTTGTAGTAGTAAACGAAGATAAAAAAAGCTAATGTAGAGTTGGAGAGGAGTCGCTACAAATTAACTTTCTTTAACGAGGACGATTACGAAAGATCACTTACTGATTGAAATCCAGATTATTTTCCAATAGAGTAACTTCCAATAAACCTTTTGTTATTGTTAATTATTCCATATCGGACTCCCGAAGAAAACTCATCGAAACAACTTATTGACCGTGCCAATAGCGACTACTCTCAATCATGACTCCGTTTTCTTTCATTTAGAAATAGAAAAGAAAGAGAAGAAAGTAGAAGGGTAAAAGAAGGAGGTAGGTAAAGAAGAAAGAAAAGAAATAGGGTATTTTAATGAGAAACAGATTACTGGATAATTCCGGAAATATAGTAAAAGGTCGGGAAAGTCGTTGAAAGATGAATCATTCTAAATGTTATTAACAACTAATCAATTTTGGAATGCTTCGGAATAGACACATGTTCCCTCATACCACCCTCCAGGCACCACGATCATGGGTTGCCCAGACCTAGACCTGGAAATGAGAAAAGTGAATTTTAATTCTTTGTAAAGTTATTCCAACCGGTGATTGATAACTATCCAGCATCTGAACTCTGTCCTCTAGGATCGACCACACATATGAATTAGCCAAGAAAAAAAAATCAAACTTATAAACTCAATATAAATTTATGTGTCGTATCAATCGAAGTCTCAACTTCCTGGAAGAAAGATGTCGTATTTAGGCTTATCCTGCTAATTTTGCTTCACTCCTCGAGCCGATTTAAACCGTTAGTGACGGTCCTTCATGACCTAGGTTGTTTACCTTAACACATATATTAAAACATGACACATATATTACAGATGTTAATATGACAAATGATATCACTAAAATTACTTATATTAAATCTATCATGCATTCACACGCTCACTCACTCAGGACAGTGTATATATGGTTAAAGGAAACCAACTAACTACAAGGGTACAAATAGTTTATTACATTCATAGTGAAAAAAAAGGACAAAACAAATAATTATGAAGAAAATATTAAAAGCACAAGTTCTTGGTTATATATTAATAGAGTACATAGTATTAAATTTTAGTAAGTTTTTATATATTCAATCATATTGACAAATGGAAAAAAAATACATGTATCATATCTTAGGCATGCTAAAACAAATTAGGATTTGCGACATACGCAAATACGACACTTATTTCACTTAAAAAAAAAAAATTGGACAAAGAGGAAAGGGAAAAAACTTTTTGGTGTATTAGAACTTATATGAGTCTCTACCTCACGTCGAGATATTAAAATATTAATAATTTTGAGCGTCCAAATCACAACTCACGCACTAGTCGTAGTGTCCAAAACGTTTCGCTCCATTTAACTTAGTTTGTGGTCATTTATATATATCTCTATATGTATATATATATATCTATATATATATATCTAGTGGTTTACGAAAAAAACATTCATCGACTATATTTGGTTTATAACTCTTAACAGATTGTATCTGCAATCGCACACTGCTACGTTTATATCCATCTAGGGATTTCGAGAAAATCACTTTCACTAGAGGAAGTTTCTCCTCTTAGACGGTCTATTTCCAAACTTATTAATCGAATAATTTCAAGTTATTTATCCAACACTGGGACACTTCACGAGACCTTTCATTAGGATCACTTTCGTATATGTTTATACATGGTTCGGATTAAAAAAAAATGATCTTCCACAGGTGTACGGAGTATGATGGTTCAAATTGAGGATAAAAAAAAACTGGTCAAGTCACAGGATACATATGAAGGTGAGACGGATTCAAGGTACACTTTCCACAATGGTTTTAGGTTAATTGCTCAGGGATAATATTTGTTATGATGTGGGTTACGTTTAGACCTGCCGATATTTTTTCAATGCATGCCATTATAAGTACAGAGGTTATCACTTACATTGATTCAGAAGAAAAGGAAAATTACTTAAGTGCACGGCGGTATTCTTAACAAAATCTACATTCTTAAATTCGTCGGAAGACTTCTGGTAAACTATAGCAACCAATACACGTCTAGGGGGACAGACACGAGCGCTCTTACATATATTCATAATACATTTAATATCATACTTTTACTTTAACATCATATTCACATACTAATTACACATACATTTCGAAGTATTTATTTCTCTCTATATATATATATATTTATAATAAATGCGCACACATTTAAATTAATCATCCCCAACAATAAAATTTTACAAGGTTGCAACATTGTCCAAGAAAACAAATGACTTCCAACATTACATTTGGAAACAAATTAACTTTTATCTGATACCGCGCGTCTATAAATTTTTAACTTTTATATAATCAATTCGTGTTTAAATCATGAAGGAGAAAAGAAAACTTTGTGAGGCAGGCACGTAACACAGAGCATTTCTAGATATAACTAGGTAAATCAAAATACAATTTCTGGGCCCAGATTAACTACAAAGTAATTGAAAACCAAAACAGAAAGGAAAGTGACCAATGGATTAAAAAGAAACTTAAGAGGAACGACGGTAAAAGAACGTAATCGAAGTGTCGTCAACTACGAAGTCTTTGTTCATTTCGGCGATAGGTCAAAATGTGACGGAGGACCCAATCATTATCTACTCCATTCATGAATCGTGTCTTGCAACGTCTCAGCTGGTAATTTCAGATCAGAGTTGTGCGTTAAATAAATTGTAAGCAACAAGTTCAAAATCGGGGGGGGGGAAGGTTGAAAAATTAAAAAAAAAACTTGAAGAAATGAAGACAGAGAGAGAGATAGAGAAGAAGGAAGACGAAGAATAGGGGCGCCAAAGACTTAAGTGGGAAATAACTAACGCTACAAAGACAGAAGTCGAATTTCTATCTTAACAAATCCATAGCCAAAATATACTTAGCATGCCAAAAGGGTGGTCTACTCAAATACGTAGACTCAAGAGGCGCCCTGCTGCCAAGGATGCAAGTCTGTGTCCATCAGATCCCAATCCCACAAGAGTTTGGTTGTAAGATTGAAATCCGATCCCCGTATCCGGCCCAAACCAGCAGGTTCCCGGAAATCCTCCGGAAGTTTAGAGTAGGCGTTAATTTAGAATTTCAAAAAAAAATCATCCGACCTCTTGGAAACTAGAAGATTCCAGAATAGTAATGAAATTAGAGTAATAGCTAAGATATCCCTAATGAGAATTTGCCAAAATAAAAAAAAATTAAATAAACTGAATTTTGGATCGGTGATTTCTATTGCCAAATTTCACCAATGGCTACCCTGCGCAGACATGCCACAGTCTGGGATGTCGTTAATTTCCCTTATCTAATTAAACTAAGAGAAGAAATGAAACTACTTAAGGGGACTAGGGGTCGACATCCGGGTACGCTATAAATAAATTTCAATAACTAATTGTTTTGATTCTGTAACCCTATCAGGAATGTCACCTCCATGAACATTGTAAGCTAGCCTGAGTAGGTAACGTGAAGAAAAAAAAAATCTCACGGAGTGGTACATTCTATTTTTAAAACCGACCAGAAAATATAATTCACTACAGCCCTGTTGTATAACTACCATTGTCGTTTCATCATTTATTATTCAATATGTCTAGTCAGCGATTATATGATGCTACCCATTCTATCAGATGGTATTACTATGGTTGATTACTATTATGACACATAAAACTACAAAGTACTACCATAGTCCGACTATATATATCGCCCTCCGGTCCGCGTGATATTATGGTGCAGGGGTCAGAACCTGAGATGTTTGTAGTTACACGTATCTATTCAATATCTATATATCAACACGCGGCGAAGTATTCACTGGGCTACTATATATTTTAAACTATATGGGTGTCCTATCTACTATATTCATTTACTATAATATTTATATACTTCATATTCATATTCATAATAATATTCATATAATATTCGTATCATTATTCTGTTCATTCACTACGACGCTATATCTTACGAACACCCTGTTTCCTCTATTTACGCCCAGCCTATATACACATTTCATCATAACACTTTAAAATCTATAATCACTACAAACATTTCCCCATTCCGATCACCGCACGACAACCTCACTCGAACCCAAGACTCTTTTACCACACACACAATACTATGTAATACTCGGTAGCTTTATTAAAAACGAAAGGAAAAAAATCCTATGTATGTTCACTGAAAATAGAATTATCTGCGATAAGGTTTAATGTTTATAAAATTCTGCATCAACAATGAAATTCTACAGCCACGAAGAAAAATGAACATCTAATATAATTCCAAAGCGAAGAACTAGCATCATATCGCCCGACTTCTGTTAAAAATTTACGTATTGTTTATTTACTTAAATATCTCGATTTCTAGACTATGCAGAATGTTGAAACTCTCAGAATATATTAATTTTGGGTCACTTGACCTAACTGTACATTCATATGGGCTGTGAATTATACCTTCTAGGTTTTATTTCGAAAAGAAAGGTCAATTTCATGAAATCTAAATCACTAAGCACCTCGACAGAAGAATGGCGGTTAGTACTAACTTTTGACACTAGGGATAGCGACGATATAATCAACCCTTGAACAACTGAATGTGACCTTGTACACGGAATCATTATACTATATTACGTTCACTATTAAATATCGTGTATGAGTTCACTTAATGACGGAATAATAAAGAATTTATCGCATAGTAAATACTACACTGTCCAACACACTCTTTCATCACTTAACTACCACTATCACTGATACTACATTACAAATATATACATACTACTCGAACTACAAGACACATCATGCCAATACACACCAATCATCACTATCATTAATACATGTTATACTAATAAATATACACAGAAAACATTCATATTTTACCATGTTAAATCGGCTCTATGAAAGGAAAGGGGAAGAAAGGAAACAGGGCCAACTGGCCCTGTATTTACTAAATCACATTCTTAATGCAAACTGTTTAATCAATGCCCCGAGGGGACATATCGGAGTATTAGCTAACAATAGGACCCCTGCCCTGAAGGGGCAGGAACCCGGAAACAAACTAAACGTTCAACCCATCCCACTGGAAGCCGTACTCCCAATTTGGGAGTCAGATAGGAGCCCTTACTGAAATTTACACGTGCATTGTGATTACTGGACTGACTACCACAAAATTAAATACCGCCATGTTACTAATAAATAAATACAAAAAAAAATCACATCCACTACATACACGAACACAAACGGTAGTGAGGCAGGCCTTACGTAACTAGAAAAGGAATAATTTTAAGGATAAGAATATTTTAAGGGAGAAAACACCACTCCTCCGAAACTGTTTATAGATTCCTAAGAAAACTCGCAAACTGATGCACTTTACAAAGCCTGTCCATAACTAACAATATCTGCACAACATGGCGTCATCTATTTTTTTATTTCTTCAGTCCGGTTTTTACTATGAAAAACTAACAAATTATGGCTCCGTAGCTTCCTGCTTGGTAGTTATTCGACTATTATATTAGTTTTACCTTTTACTGCAGTTTTTCTAGCTCATTTTTATCTTTCTGAGCTGGAGATCCGAATCTGGCTGTTGTCAGTAAAATTTCCCGGTATGGAATGGAATAATTGCGCCCTAATATCATCGCGTGGGTTTATCAGCCAATCAAAACTAAGCATTTTGGCGGTGGGGCTTTGAAGCGAATAAAATTTGGTAAAATCTGGATTAAACTAGATTTTAGAAGGACCTAGGTATCTAAAAGAGAGGTGAAGGGTGGTCCTGAAAATTCTGTCGAATTTTAGATTGGTTATTTGATCTGGAAAGTTCCGTCCAATAGTGGATCTATATTTTCGGATAGCACTGACACCGTAAGAATTGTAATAATCCATTTACATATCCATATACAAGACTTATAACTAATTTAAAATATAAATAAAGATATTGATTCCCAAAACTATCATTCCCAATGAATTTTTTACAGTTTTTCCATGTTAATTTGAAATAGAATAACAAATAAAATTACGAATTATATGAACAGCCAGAAATTTTTTGTTAAACATCAAGTACAGTCGGTGCAAAAAATTTCGGGCACCCTCCTATTAAAAACATAATTTCATTAGACTGTAATGGCATATTACATCAATTCATTCATTCATTCATTTATTTGCCTGTTTCATTAGCTTACAAAGCATGAGAAATTCTCATGTAAGCATTACAGTTGTCAGAAAGAAAGAAAGAAAAAAAAAACACACAATATTGTCAAGTACCAGAGGTATACATCATGCATCTTTCTAAAATATAAAACCACATAAATAGGATACACTAAGTATAAAAACATAACAATTTACATCTAATTAGGTAACTGTTTGTACCACACCAGGCATGTACTCACGGACATGGGCGGCGATTAGGGGGGGCAAGAGGGGGCAGTTGCCCCCCCACTTTTTTGAAGTGAGCACTTAACTCTTTTAAATTATATCATCTATTTTTCGGTGATAGGCTACAATCTTCATTATTCGATTTTAAAAAGTACCAAAAAAGCTTTTTACTTCTTTTTTTTTTGTCAAGTCTGGAGGCATTGTAGAACACGTTACATATGCTTTCACGCCTTTCTGCCGTGACGTCATAACTAAAAAAATATTTTTTGTTATGACTTTTTAATTAGTTTTTGCAGGGCTTACTTTTGTACCTAGAAGATTGAAATTTTGCACACACATTCAGTGCACCCCTTAATATTTTCCAGATTCTTTTCAGATTTCTGCGATAAAACAGGGGGTTCCAGAGGAGCAAAAAGATAAAAAAAAAGGATATCTTTTTAACTAAGATCCCTTTTTTCACGATTTTCCCTCAGATACATAATGAAGACATGTGAATGGTACCGTTTGAAAGACTGTTCTGTTCTAAAAGGAATGATGTACGAACCATGATTTTAGTATAAATAGGGATGTCTTAGGGAATTTTTACCTGAGATTCTTTTTTATACGGGAATCTGGAGTATTGTAGAGATATTATTTTTGGCGGGCTTACTTTTGCACCTAGAAGATTGAAATTTTGCACACACATTTAGTACACCCCTTACTATTTTTCAGATTTGTTTCAGATCTCTGCGTTAAAACAAGGGGTACAGAGGGGCAAAAAGGTACAAAGAAGGAACATTTTTTTAAATAATCCATTTTTTCATGATTTTCCCACCTCAGGTACACGATGGAGACATGTGATTGGTACCGTTTGAAAGTATTTTCTATTCTAAAGGGAATGATGTACGAATAATGATCATAGGATAAATAGGGATGTTTCAGGAAAATTTTATATTACACCCGGGTCATCTGGGGCATTGTGGGAATGTTCTTAGCTAATTGGTAAACATTTCCCACACTTAGTTTTCAACATAGAAACTTGAAATTTTCTATACACATTTAGTACACCCCTTCAAGGCGCCCATCAGGGGGCAAGGTGGGGCGCTCGCCCCCACTTAGAGGAAATTGTACTTCAGAATATCGAAAATCCAATAGAATTTTTACATTAGTTACAGCAAAATTGGAACTATTTTTGAAACTTGCCACCCCTTGGAAACCACAACATGGGCGCCCTTCACCCCTTGGTATTTTTCAGTTGATTTTGAAATCTGTGGGTTAACAAAAGTGGTCCAGAGGGGATCAAAGTTTGAAAAAAATCCAAATTTCCCCTTCTTAGGGACACGATAGGAAAACGTAAATGGAACCATTTGAAAGTTGTTCTATTGTGAAGAAAATGAGGTGCTAACCATGATCCTAGGATAAATAGGGATGATGCTGTAGCTGATTGACTGAAATTCAATAATTTACTTTTAAAAAGCCATAATTTAAAAGGTTAATGTATATAGTTTCATTTGGAAATGTAAAGATTTTGCATATATTACTGGTTCATAGAAAAAAATGATACCATATAATATTTGTGGTTGCGTAAGTATGTATTGGTTATTTGCCTTTCCGTGGAGTTAAGATAGCTACAGGCATTGCGTTTTAATTGTAATTCAAAGGAATTAATATTACAATTGTGTCGTAGCATATGCTTGTAGTATTTACTGTCTTTCGTTTTCTAAGAGTAATAACATACATTTAATGGCAAGTGTGGAATTAAAAATGCAAGTTGTTCATTAATCCCCAGTTTCAATATAACTTCTACAAAACAAGCCTCATTATTCATTAGTATGATTAATAATATCCTTTCTATTCATTTGTTTTACAAACATGTTATTAAACAATTTGATCACACAATTTTCCTGACAGAATTTTAAGATGTTCATGAGCAAGGAATCAAGGGTTAGTATCTATGTGCGTTGCTTTTGTCAATTTACCTAATTAAATATGAAACACGATGTACGGTATTTTAACTGAAAAATATAGTATCCTATTGGTTATACAACCTTTCGTCAAACAAAGTGTTAGAAACAACCAGGAACAGTAACATTGATATACACATAGTCAGATCATATCTTGCCCCCCCACTTTTAACGTCCAAACGCCGCCACTGCTCACGGATAAGTATCTGTTACCAACTCTTCAGTTAATGAGTCATTTAAATATTCTTTAATTGTGTAATAGCACTTTTCAATGAGTCAACTTTATATCTTCTGTCTCTTATCGTTCGTACTGCAACACCCGAAACCACAATCCACCGGCCGCCACTGGTTTATTTAACAATAGTGACCCCCAATTATGAAACTAACAACAATATGTGAAATCGACAGGTATCATTTACTAGATATTTCAATCATAAATGGGTATGCAAAGTTTGGTCAGTTTCTGGTAGAAAGTATAGCAGATAAAGTTGATTGATTATTTAACAATGCTGGCCTCTAACAATGAAACTAATAACAACATGTGAAAGCGGAACGCACCATTCCCTAGATTTTGTAACGTCTATTAAGCAGATTGTATTCGTTTTTGGGTAATTTTTGAATTATTCATTTTATTTTTGATTGTTTTGATTTTATTAGTTGTATATGTACCATTGGTGACGGTGGCGTCATCTACCGTATTAGAAACAAACTATTTGGACGTTAAAAATAACCTTAAGTAAGTCAGGCTCTTAAGAATCAGATTGTGTAATATTGCTGTTATCTGTGCGGAAAAGCAGTGATTTGTGTCTACTAAATAACAAAAATCTGTGAGCTCCCCGTGGCTAATCGGTTAGCGTACGCGCCTTTTCCATGGGAGACTCGAGTTCGAATTCCAAGTTGTATATCCACGTCTCATACAACCTCGCTGTTGAAAGGGATGCTAAACTGAAAATCAAATCAATTCAAACAAAAGCGCGTCAGTATCAATGAGCATTCTAAAGTAATGAAATGAAAGTACAGTATATCTATTCTACGTAATTTAGGTGTCTCTTCAGTTCTAAAGACGTATATTTTTACATTTAAAGTTAACATATTTCCTTCCGGATCAATTAGCGAGAATATTTAAACTACTTCGCTTAACACATTTCCTTATTTGGCGGTTTTAAAACTTTCAAATGCAAACCTACTCACTGCATAGCTGCCAGTAGGAAGATCGTAGGTTTCAAGAGGGGTTGGGCACATTAAGAGCATTTAAAAAATAAAAGAAGAAAAAGAAAGAAAGCAAAGAAAAGAAGCTCTACTTTTACTCGGTTGATTTTTCTTACGCTAATGGTAAAAGCACCATTATAATTCACAACTATATAGTCGAAGGTTCAAGACTACAGACGAAAATAGGTCCCAGCGATTATCTTTTGTTTCAACTAGTCAGTATAATTACTGGCTATATCCCGAAAGATCTACTTTTATGATATTTCATGCCTATATTTATGTTTACATTTCACTGACGTTTTCTTCTTGAATTTTTAATACTTTATTAAAATATTGTTTCTGAGCTCCCTCATGTTCAAGCGATTAACGTATGAGCGTTTGGGGAGTAAGTCTGGGTTCGATTTCCGGCGGGAGCTCATGTGGTTCGGATTCCACGTTCAGACGTAAAACTGAAAATCAAATTAAATTTAAAATATGGTTTTCATATGGGGTGTTCAGAACACAAAGGAATTAAAGACTACTTTCCAAAGTTATGAGAGAAAGAGACATAAAAAGTTTGTTCGTAAAAGAAAAATTAAAACAAATACACTATATCAACATATTTAAATAATTACAACAGAGGAAATTAATAATCCATTTTGCTATTCTTATTTGCTTACTAGATTGTACACAGTTCCGAGCATATTACTACACTATTACATAACAGTGTCTGGGTTTTATTTCATTATTTTATTATATTATTTTTTGTGTTTAATCATTTAACCATTTAAGCCTATACAAATGTAAAGCCAAAGAAATGGATAATAATAATAATAATAATAATAATAATAATAATAATAATAATAATAATAATAATAATAATAATAATAATAATAATAATAATAATAGTAGTAGTAGTAGTAGTAGTAATAATATAGCTTTTTCCATTATTTTATTTAATATTATATAGTTATGTAGTTTCTAGCATTTGTAAAATACTTTACATTTGTAAGATTTTTTTGCAACTTTAAAAACTCAAACAACATATACAAAAGCATTTTAAAAATTTCTCGTAGATGCTAGCAAAAATAATACTTACTAAAGGTGTGTGACAATTGTGGCACTGTATAAAATATCAACTCTCATATATGTGTAGTTTAGGGTGGGTCGAAAAATTTTTTTTTGGAATTTTGATTGGCCGGGTTGCGGAAATGCCTCGTGTTAGTAGTAGTCAACATACACATTTTGGATTTTTTTCGGGCAACCCCTTCCTTTGCCTCATGGGACTTCAATATTGTAAAGTATCCAAAATCCTCACATGCATTTTGTAAGTTTATTTTGTTTATTATAAAACAAAAAAAGCAATATTCTAACTGTTTTAAAAAAATAAAAACAAATAACGTAAACAACATACCACAATTACAGGAAATTTTCCTACACAAAAATAACAAAGTAAGACATTTCTTTTTTAAAAAAAAGCCTTAGCTAAGCTCTACGCTACAACCAGGAAATATCTAAATCCCAAAAAGGGATTGTGTTGGTTGAGTACGGAGAGTGGACGGGGGAGTTAAAATCGCATAATAATAATAATAATAATAATAATAATAATAAAATCAATTGGAAATTATCAAAGCTGAACTAGGCCCTACCCTTGAGTATTACATCTATTAACAATGTTAAATAGTCATAATTAAGTTTCTGTGCCATTACTATTTAATAAACTTTTATAATTAAAACGATTTCAAGTCCTAATAGGTTGTGGTGTAGTGTCAAAAATATCAACAAAAAAATTATTATTATTATTTCATTTCTTATCCTAAAAAAAAAAAAAAAAAAAGTTAAATTCATCCTTAAGTTGTCTAAATACACAGTATTACAAATTTCAAATGAGCTACGCTCTGCCCCAAGTATAAACAGCTTCTAAAATACTAAGTCATTCCAGTTAAAAATTTATAGCACACATTATGCTGGAAGCATCCGGTTTTATCCATTTATTGGTAAAATTAATATTAATGAAACGAACGGGACGTACAATTATACATACGCGGAATCACACCGTGTAAGTGGCGACAACAATGGTGTCAGCAAGAGACCACGACGGGGGGAGGGTACATACTGTAACAGTAAGCAGAGGTACATTTGCTGCTGTTGAATGAAGCTCTAAATAGGGAACCAATGACATACACAATAGTTGAAGAGAGTGGTTTCCGTATGGCTGCGACAAAAGCGCAGTGGATGGGGAGAACTATGGTGAGGGACGATGTACGATGCCATAACAAAACGGAAGAAGAAACTATTGGTTGCAACGAAGAAAGACTAACCGAATGTACTGTTGCCAAAGCATGGAACAAAACATGAGGACAGAAAGCTGAGGTGGTGCAATCAAGCCATTGGAGAAAGATGAGTAAAGAGCTAAAGAATAAGCTTACCTTCTGCGGAGTGTAGTCGACGCCTCCTGGCTTTCACAAGTGTTCAAAGTGATGTTACCGAACAGAAATACAGTGATTTATTCGCTGTACGTAATTGTGAGCAACAGCTTCCATTTCGGCCACGTTATGGTCCGAAATGCGGTTGTAATGCGGTCTTGCATGTTGCGAATTGTAGTTGGTCAGTTGACATACACAAGATCCTTAATTCGACCCCAGAAAATATATTCCATACAAGTAAGGTCGGGCGACCGCGGAGGAAACTGTGGATTGGAACCTCTTCCAATCCAGCGTTGCGGAAATAGAACATTTAGCTCTTCCCTAAACATGGCAGCATTATGGGCTGGACAACCATCTAATTGAAACCACAGCGTCTAACGTACACTGCTCCACAAAACTTAAGCAACTCGAAGAAAGTGGCAGAAAATAAAACGACACGATTACTGCACCAAGTATAATGAACAATCAGACGGTCCAGATGCACAATGCAACACAAATGAAGACGAACAATACAGTTAGGATGTACAGAGTGACCAAAAAGTTCAGCACAACGATACCTGAACAGGTGAAGCTGGATTGTGCGAGGGCATAGGCAGTCAATATGGCGTGTGACCACCACGAACAGCTATACAGGCGCGACATCTGGCCTCCATGCTGCAAATCAGAGTGTTGATCAAGTCTTCCGGCAGATGGCGCCACTCCTCGAGGAGAGCTGTTTGCAGGTCAGGAAGAGTGCGTGCTGGTGGACTGCGCTGCACCCCAGACAGCACAATGCACGTATAGGATCCGTATAGTACATATACAATTGCACGGATGCAACATGTGCATCATCGGTATAAATGCACGCCTGTACATGTGATGCACATACACGTCACAGGTCCTATTCAACAGCTTCACGTGCACAGAACATGTGCAATGCACACATACACGTCCTGCACAAGTAATTTACACCTACCGCGCAGGTGATTTACAAGTAGCACGTATTCGATTTACATGTAGTTCACAGGTGATTTACATGTAGGACAGAGATGATTTACACGTAACACACAGGTGATTTACACATAGCACATAGATGATTTACACACAGTACCCAGATGATTTACACATAACACACAGGTGATTTACACGTAGGGCAGAGGTGATTTACACACAGTATCCAGATGATTTACATGTAGGACAGAGATGATTTACACGCAGTACCCAGATGACTTACATCAGGGGTGCCCACAAGGGGGGGCTATGACGCAAACTGCGTCATTGAAATATTTGGGGGGGGTTAAAAATCTATATAAATATGCTTGAGGGTGTGTAAAAATTAATCGAAAAGATTTTTTTTCATGGAAGAACACCTACGGATAGACGATTGAGGGGGGGTGCGTCATGGACATGAGGGGGGTGGGCACCACTGCTTACATGTAGGGCACAAGTGATTTCCTCGTAGTACAGAGGTGATGTAAAAGCATTTTTATATATTTTGTGAGAAAAAAAGAGTTTATATATTTGGTGTCTTATACAGTAACACCATCTATAATAGCAAAGTTTTTTTTTTGAGAGGAAGATTTTAGGTTGAACAAGGAATGGGTTTTCTTTTAGGATTTTTTTTGTGTAGTATTTATTTATTTGTAGGGCATAATTCATTCCATTGGTATTAATCATTAATTATTTGCATATGGAACTGCCACTAGAGGGTTACGCCCTCTCTCTCGGCATGTGATGTGCTGTAAACAAGTGCAAACATAAATAATATTAGTTGTACAATGTGATATAAAGAAAACTATACGTGCAAAATGAAACAAGTACTACCAAAAGTGCTTAATAGAACAATATGCATGAACACATATAATAAACATTAAGATACTGAGCATTGCGAAAGATATAACATGAGAAAAGTTATAAACAAGGAATAAGCGAGAAAAATAATGAAAAGATAAACTGAAAGGATATATAATATTATATGTTGAAAATAATTAGATTTTTATAAATATATTAGCATGATTGATGAGATGAAAGTGCATTATACGCCACAACACAATGAAATGGTTAATATAAACGAATGCATGTTAGGCTTCTGTCTTGGGGCGGCTCAAGACTGATGTAGACATGGGGAGCCCAGATTATTGTTGAGGAAGAACTGTGCAGCTATGGAAAAAGATGAGGGATGACTTGATGAATGATTTGACGTTGAAAGAATCTGCGATGAAAGTGATCCATAGGAAGGTTGTTTACGTGAAGTGTGATCAAGATGCTTAACGGTGTATGACAATATTTGAAAGTGGAATCCTGCTCTGAGTCTATGAATATTGTGTCCAGAAAAATATCTTTATGAGATTCTAGGCATTTGGCTATGTATCGTTTACGTAAGAGTGAGATATGTTCTACAAGTGGTGGAAAGTCTATTCGATTGTATAGTTCTTGGTTAGGATATGGTAATTTGATGCGGTATGCTAAGCGCACTGCATGGCGCTCCATAATTTCGAGCCTATTGTAGAATCTAGACTGTGCTGGGGACCAAGCAATATGTCCGAATGTAAGTATGCTACGCATGAACGCTTTGTAAGTATTAATAAGCAGCCTTGAATTTAGCCCCCAATGCTGTCCTACGAGCCTGCGAAGCAATTGTAGCCTGTTTTTTGCTTTGAGCATAAGTTTCTTGAAATGAGCAGTCCATTGTAGTTTGTTATTGTATGTCATTCCTAAATACGTCACTGAGTTAGTCGGTTTTAATCGGTGTGTTCCAACAGTGATATCAAGCAGGTTAGGGTTGCGCTGAACTTTACTGCGGCATTTAGGTGGTATGATGACAAGTGTTTGAGTTTTCTCCTCATTTACAGTAAGTTTTCATTTCGTACACCACGCAAGAAATTGATTAACTGTGAGTTGTAAGCTTCTATTAATGTGTTGTATAGTTCTTCCGAGAGTTAGGAAAGCAGTATCATCAGCGTATTGGAATAAATAAGTTGGAGGAGCAGGTACTGGCACGTCTGATGCGTACAAAATGTATAGAAGAGGAGACAAGCTGGACCCTTGAGGTACTCCTGTGTATGGAAAGATGGGATGGGAGATGGTATTGTTGATACATACATATGCGATTCGATTCAGTATGAATGAGAAAATTACTCTAACATATGTCAGTGGTAGTCCAAATTTAAGCAATTTGTAAAATAGACCGTAATGCCAAATTCGATCGAATGCTTTCTCTAGATCCATTAAAATTAAACAAGATGGGAGCGATCTATTATACTGGTTAACGAGAGTGGTTGTCAAACGAAGCAACTGGTCATTAATACTGTATGATGGTCGAAAACCGGTCTAGAAAATCGGAAGGAGTTGACGATCATGCAGATATTGATGTAAGCGTTTTACAAGAATTTTTTCCAATACTTTCCCCAGTGTCGCAGTCAGTTGTATTGGCCTATACGAACTGACAGAATGTGGTGGCTTGTTCGGTTTTAGAAACATACAAACTTTAGAGACTTTCCATTCAACTGGGTAATATCCCGTACGGAGAATAAAAGTATAAATAGCTGCGAGAAGAATAAAAAACTTTACTGAGCATTCTTTGATAAGTCGGTAGGATATTTTATCAAAACCAGGCGCTGTGTTGCGTTTTCCTTTGATACTCGTCTGTATTTCGTCATGGGTGATAGAAAATGTTAACGGTTGATTCTCATCTAAGGTGTGAGTAGTTGATGGCTGTAATAGGTGAGCGATGGTAGTTTCTGAGAATCTGGGACTATCGTCATGTTGACCGACGGGCGGAGTGAACACAGTTTGTAAATGGGAGGCAAATGCGTCGGCTTTATCCTGATCTGAATGCAAAGGATTGTTGTTTCGGAACAGTGGATATCTTGTTGTTGTTTGCTGTCCGGTCAACTGATGAAACTTTTTCCAATATCGTGTGGGATGAATTTCTTCATTCAACTGACTGCATGTTTTGTGCCACGTCAAGCGTTTATGGGCGACAATATAATTGTGCACAGTTCTTTGCCATCTACGTGCCTGTGTTAGATATTCAGGATTATGAGTGCGCTCATATTGTCTATAATACTGCCGAGATTTTCTTACTAAGTGCAAATATTGCGGAGGCAAAACAGGCTGATATGTTTTACCGTGATAAGTGGGAATGTTGTCATGTGCGCTTGTAGCAATGACCTTCGTGAGTGTGCTTATGGTTGTGTTTAGACTCTCCTCTGTATCCGGTGGTAGTACAGTTTCTAATGCAGCGTCAATATCTGAGCGATATTTATGCCAGTTAGTTTTGTCATACAAATATATGGTACGTTCGGCTGCTGTCGGAGAAACATTTTTACGTACATCGTTGACCGTGATTTTCACCGGTAAATGGTCGCTACCTATGCAATCCAAGACTTCGATATGACACCTGTCTATGAGTGAAGTGGTAGAAAGAACAACATCCGGTGTAGTTTGGCTACTTGGTCTGGTGTGCTTCGGAAGGGGATATATGTGACCATGTAAGGAAAGTGCTATATGGTCTGCAAACTGAGTCTTTTCCCTCTCGGAACGGCTATGAATATTGATGTCTGCCAGTATCAGAAGATGCTTATATGTTTGAAACAAATGTGTGAAATACTCGAGTGGTATCACGTGTCCGGGACGTACATATATTGTTGCTATCGTAATTGCTATGTTAGATAGATAGATAGTTGCTGTAAGATGTTCAGGAAGTCGGTAGGGAACCCGAATCTGGTGCTGTCGGTAAGATAATTTATTATTTATGCCAATTGCCACTCCACCTTGCGCTCGTACATTATCTTGTGAAAAGTCATAGCGCATGAGTTGATACCGTGGAAATCGTGATGGCATTGTTGGTTTTAAAGCAGTTTCATTCAAAGCGAAAACATCAATATTTTCTTCTAAGAGCAGGTGTTCAAAAAGAGCTTTATGTTGCGGCAATGACCGTATGTTCATAAATAAGAAGGCCAAACCCATGATAATGTAGTAAGCTACCGGCTTAGACAGCAGTTTCTCTCGGAGATGTGTGAAAGTGTACATAATTCCCTGAATATGTGGCATACAGATTGATATGAAAAATGCTCGTGGCGGCAGCAATGACATGTTCAAGAATGAACTGTCTTTGAAAAGGAAAAATATTTTGTAGACCAAGCGTGAAATATCGAAGAAAATTTTCAACTGTAAGACCGGAAGTGATTGATTGGTCGGCTTGGACTGGTGGATCAGTTGTACGCAATGGCACTGTGAGTTCAGGACGATCTGCTGGTGGGGCTGGCTTAGCTTTACATTTGTAGCTGTATGTAGGGTGTGACCCAGGACATACAGAGCAGTGAGCAGGCTTTTGGTGATTTGGACAGTCTTTAGTCTCGTGCTGTTCAGCACAGTAACCACACTTAGGGATGTTAGGACATTTTGCTGTCACGTGCGAGTTGTAAGTCTGACATCGTTCGCATCGAATAGGCAGGGGTGAATTAGTACGTGATGGTTCGACTCTGTGCCTTTTCTTAAAGATGTACGCTCCCTCTTGAAGGAGGGTATCAATAGACGATTTGTTGGAGGTTAGCACACGAACCATGTATGTAGGTCCCGTTTGATTTCTGATGCGAATGCATTTGTCAACAGGAATGCCTTCAGCTGTAAGCTCTTCCATTACTTCTGCATCAGTGATTTCCGGTAGAACACCACGGATAACAACAGATAACATTGGAGTCTTTGGTGGCGGAGGTGTTTGCTTAATTTTACTGGTAAGCTGTTTCAACTTGGCATGTTTTCCAAAGATTTCATAGCTAGCCTTGTTTCGTAATGTAGTTCCAAAGTTCTCATCCTCTGATCGGATAATGACACCATTCTTGGTGAAGACTATTTGCTTGATGCTAGCTCTTGGAAGGTACTTAACTATTTGGTTGAAAATAAGCCGAGAATTGTTGTATTTGAGATCGAAATCCGTCAATAGAAATGAATAAACTGGTAAACGTGGAGGAATTAGGTTTTTAGTTCCTGGATTGTTTTCAGAAGTTGCATTAGAAGAACATTGCATAGGTTCCTCAATGCTGGTAGATGGAGCAACATAGTGCGGTGATTTAGAGCGAGAGCGCTTTTCAACGGATCCGATACTGCTTTCAGAAAGCTGTCTACTACGGCGCTGTTGACGGGGATCCCTCCCCTTATCCCCCGGAGGTGGCGGGTCTGGGCCCTTAACTACCGGAGGCAAACGATGCATGGTCTCTCGGACCAGTAATATCCCAAAGAAATGCAATAATAGGCTCTCGAGTGGCTTGAATCACGATTAGAAACTCAAACTATGATCGAGTTATCCTGATGACAGAGATGATAAAAAAGTCTCACCCTCCAGTACTGAGAAGCACTGTCAATCCCAGTGAGAGCGTATGCGTGGTGGTCTCGATTGTGCGTATGCAACACAATGTCATAGAAGGCACGTTAACACTTCCCAGCTAGGCTAGGCTTGGTTCAAAAATCAGCTTCTGACGTATGGTACGTCAAGCTGCTAAGTGATAATAGCAATTTTTTTTTTAGCTAGCTCGGAAGCTAGCAACCTCTTAGAGGGGTACGCCCTCTTTTAGGAATGGGATATTGAGGCAAAGGGTGGAAGTCGTATATTGGGAGAGGATCTAAGGGATGTATAGGTAACATTTTCTACAGTTATATTATTTTATTGCATCATTTATTAAAAGCATAATATACATATGAGTATAAACGGACATTATGATCTTTGCGATCATAATCATACATACAGGTAGAGGAAAAGGTAATAATATAAACATATAACAACAAAACAAGAAAACATATTGAAGGTACGATAAGAAAATTAGCAAAAGAAAAGAAAAAACTTATAGTACTAGATACATAACACAGACGATGAAGTATGATAGTTATATATATTGATAGATGAGATGGGCATGGAGGATGGAATGAAGTGCAAGCACGTCACAACACGAGGGAAAAGTTAAATGAACAAATGCTGTTATCTTCTGCCTAGGGGCGACGCTAGGCTGATGAAGACAGAGGGAGCCCTGTTAGTCACAAAGGAAGATCACTGTGCAGTATATGAAGGAAATATGTGAGAGAGATGAGCATGAATACGATATTCAGCCAGGAGTTCCAGGTCAAGATGATTAGGGGGTAAAGTGTAGCAGTAGAGCGTGAAAAGAAGGTGCAAAGGGGTATAGTAGTAACGAGGTCTGCACGGGTGCAGTGAAAGGTAGTGCATAGTGTCGAGAAGCAGTGGGTGGTGACGGGAGTAGCGATCAGTGAGAAAGTTACTGCGTAAAGTTTCTAAGTGAAATTTAAGAATAGGAAATGTAATGAGAGAGTATAGATCACGAGTGGGACTAGGTAATGAAATACGATGGGCAAGGCGAAAAGCATGGCGCTCAAGAACTGCAAGCTTGTTATAATAGGATGGTGGTGCGGACATCCAGGCTGGAAAACCGTAAGTAAGTACTGGCCGAAGGAAAACTTTATAAGTATTGAGAACAAGCCGGGAAGAGAGACCCCAAGTAGTTCCAGTTAGTCTCTTGAGTAGATTTAGTCTATTATAAGCCTTAGTTTTAACAGAGTTGAGGTGAGGGGTCCAAGTGAGATGATGGTCGAAAATGAGGCCAAGATAAGTGACAGTTTTGCTAGGGTGCAGTGGTATATCATTGACATGTAATGAAAGGAGTGTTGGATTACGATGTACTTTTGTGCGTTTACGAGGCGGGATGAAAACTATCGCTTGCGTTTTACCGGCATTAATTGTTAAGTTCCATGTTCGGCACCAGTGTGTAAAACGATTGATAGCTTCCTGAAGTGCGATATTGATTTGCGGAATGGTGCGGCAGAGAGCAAGAAATGCCGTATCGTCGGCGTATTGAAACAGATGGACAGTGCGTGGTAGGTCTGGAAAGTCAGCAACGAAAAGTAGATATAACAGAGGCGATAAAGCAGATCCCTGTGGGACGCCAGAGAGCAGAAAAATGGGATGTGAAAGCTCAGAATTTATGGCAACGTAAGTAAGACGGCAAACAAGAAAATGATAAATGAGTCGTATATAAGTCATAGGAAGTCGGAGTCTGACTAGCTTGTAAATGAGCGCTAAATGCCACACTTTATCGAATGCCTTTTCGAGATCAAACAGAAGAAGGCAGGATGGTTGAAGCAGATTATAATGGTTGGTGATGAGCGTCGTGAGACGGAGCAACTGATCATTAATAGAGTAACCAGGGCGGAAACCAGCTTGATGGGTAGGAATGAGATGTCTATCGTTTAAATAGGGATGTAATCTTTTAACGATGATCCTTTCAAAGATTTTGCTGAATGTGGACGTTAGTTGGATTGGTCTGTAAGAGGAAACGGCACTTGGAGGTTTGTTAGGTTTCGGAAACATTAGACATTTTGAAACTTTCCAGTCAGTAGGGTAGAAGCCACTGCGAAGAATGAACGTAAAGATAAGTGCTAGAAGATGAAGTAGTACAAGAGGGCTTTCTTTGATATGCCGGTAAGTTATTCCATCGAAGCCTGGGGCAGTGTTTCGCTTACGCTGAACCACAGCTGTGATTTCTTCCGACTGAACGGGGACATTTAGAACGTGCGATGGAAGAGTATGATTGGCGTCTGGCTGAAAGTGGTGTAAGTCCGTATTTATGCTGGTAACAGGATGAGAACGGGAGACATGAACTTGTGCAGGAGGTGTAAATATGCCTTGAAGGTGTGCAGCAAAAGCGTTTGCTTTGTCCAAATCAGAGTGTAACGGTTTTCCATCGACAAGAAGAGGATACGTGGTTTTCGAGAACTTACCACACAAAGCGTTAAAACGCTTCCAATACACCGTGGGATGAGTTGTGTCAGCAAAGTGGTTGCAGGTTTTCACCCACTGCCTTTGGCGATATGCTATGAGGTAATTTCGAACAGTTCTTTGTAGCTGATGGTGGTGATGAAGTGCATCCGGGTTTCGTGTACGGAGATATTCACGATAAGCTTGCCGTGACTGACGGATCAGAGGAAGGTACTGTGGTGGTAATTTTGGACGGTATGGTATGGATTCTGTTTGTGGTATGTAAAGAGCAGAGGCTTGTTGAATAGCAGAGGTAATATGGTCAATTTGAGTAGTGAGTTCGTCTGAAGTATTGGGCGCTTGGTAAGATGCAATAGCGGTGGAAAGATAAGAGCGGTAACTCGGCCAGTCGGCTTTATCGTACCGGGGTGAGAGACGGGCTGGCAGTTGGTGTTGTTGATGAGCAAGACCTGTATGATATGTCAGTTTAATTGGGGCATGATCGCTACCCAGTAAATCAAGGACGGTGATAGTGCAACGTGTGCTGAGCGTATTAGAAGTAATTGCAATATCCGGTGTGGTGTTCGATATTGGGCGAGTGGCAGCTGGAAGATCAAGAATAACTCCTGTAGTATGAGTCGTGATGAAATCTGTAAAACGAGTGCAGTCTTGAGCGGAGCGACTATGGAAGTTGATGTCTGCGAGTATTATATAGTGGCGATAGGTAGTGGAGATATGTGAGAAGAAATCCAGAGGAATTGGATTGCCTGGTCTGATGTAGAGCGTAGCTAAAGTGATCGTGATGTTTTTAAAATATAGAGTGGTAATGACATGCTCTGGTAAATGTAAAACGGGACATTGTTGTTGCCTGAATGGGATGGTGTGTCGGAAGCCTATAGCAGCTCCGCCGTTAGCTCGCAATGCCGGTAGTGGATTATCATGACGAATTAAAGTATAGTTAGGAATGCGGCAGGAGACAGACTTAGTCAGGAAAGTTTCGTTCAGAAGGAAGGCTGTAATATGCTCTTCAAGTAAAAGAGTCTGGAAAAGAACTTTGTTTTTAGGAAGAGATCGGATATTTAAGAATAAGAATGACAGATCCATGATGATACACAGGTTAAACAGTTGTTTCATGTCGTGTGGTATGAAAATGAACATAGTTATTTGAATATGTAGCATATAGAGAGACGTTGAAGGTTAATTTGGCTGCAAGTGTAAGCTGGTGAAGAACGTGTTGACGATTAAAAGGATGTATATTCTGGAGTGCAAGGGTAAGAAATTCTAATAGTTTGCCTACCGTGACTGGATCATCAACATGTTTCTCAGTGTTGGTGGATGCAGACTGGGTACGGAGAGGAGCAACTAATTCTGGATGCGTTTCATCAGGCTTTGGTTTGCTTTTGCATTTATAGCTGTAGGCGGGGTGCCTATCTTGACAGGTGGGACACTTAGGCGGGAGTTCCATGTTAGGGCAAAGGCGCGTATGATGTGGGCCAGAACAGTAACCACAGACAGATGCATTTTTACAGTCGGCCGTTGCGTGGCTGTTATAGGTTTGGCACCGCTCACAACGAAGGGGTAAGGGTGCAGGTGAACGAGAAGGTTCGACCCTATGTCGTCGCTTGTATATGAGGGCGCCTTGAGTGAGAAGAGTATCGATAGTGTCCTGACTGGATGTGAGAATTCTAACCATGTAGGTTGGCCCGGTGTTATTGCGAATACGAATGGCTTTGTTAATGGTATGCCCTTCATATTGCAGTTCTTCTTGGATTTCCTCGTCGGAGTACGTGGGATCAACTCCTCGAATCAAGACAGAGAGCATTGGAGGTCGCCTAGGTGGAGGTGGCTGTTTCCGTCGAGAAGAAGACAGAGACGTAATAATGGAGTTGGTACCAAAGATTTCAAAAGAGGCTTTATTGCGTACTGTCGTGAGGAAATCGGGCTCGGTGGACTTCAATATGTAACCGTTTCGCGTTTTTACAACTTCCTGGAGTGGAAGGCTGGGCAAATATTTCCTAAGTTGGAGGATGATGAACTTTTCGTTTGAATACTTAGGATCGTATTTCTGAAGTAGAAAACAATAAACAGATGCAGATTGTTGATTTGGCAAGATATTGGTTGCTGATGCTCGGCGCGAGGAGGTGGAATTTTCGGCGTCCATGTCAGATAACTCTGAATCGTTAGCGGTATGTTGCTTCTTAGCAGGAGGAGATTTTGCTTTGCTGGCATAGCTGGGCTGACTCAGTGGCGATCTAGATCGTGGCCTACTGGATGCATTTGACACTGTTGAGGCAGTTGAGCGCTCTGAGGCTCGGCGGCGTCTTTCGCTGTGCTCTCTCCGCTTCTCCACCTTCGTGGAGCTAGCAGAGGGAGTTGTGAAAACAGGTGGTAAACCTCCGTGTCTGCATTCTAGAGGTGGTCCAGTAGCTATGCCAGAGTCCGTCATGAGCAACACGAGACCTGCGGCACGAAGCCGTAATGACGTGTGTTTGTGTGTGAAATCCCTGATCAAATGAGATGAAATGAAGCAAAGGTAAGACGACCCGTTTGGATAGCCGTCAAGGTTGGATAAATTCACTTGCCAAACTCGTAGCACTGGACGCCCTTGACTAGATAAGTCTGACGGACAGAGCTCAAAAGTAATGCAAGAGAAAGAATCCGGGATGAGGAACAGGAAGGAAACAAAATGCAGCTGTTCTGACGTCTGGTACGTCACAGCTGTTTGGATCGAATTAAATATCGATCGAGAGTATTAATAGCAAAGACATCACCTTCAAAGTATATCACAAGTAACTAATAATTGTCACTGAGAATTTTAGTTTTGGAGTTTATTATTTGCAACAAGCAAAGCTTTAGGTAGTATCTTTGACATGTTTTCCAAGTAACTAATAACGCAACATATTCTGCTGTAATCGGTCACGAAAATAATTGTGTAAACCTATGAACTGTGTGACAGTAGTTACATCAGTACAATGCTGCCACCTGTTGATCTTGTATCGTAGCTCAGTGGACGTTATGGAGTTTTTACAATCATTCAGCTGTTATTCGTCGAAAAGTGTCTATAACATCGCCTGGAGGAAAAATCACACCTACAAAAATGGAGGTTACTTTCTGTTGCCGTGCAAATACCTATGTGCACACAACGGCTTAAGCACCGGTAATTTAAATGTGCTTTATCAACGCAAATGCACATGTGCACATGCACGGCTCAAGCAATGAGTTATGTACATGCGCTGCATCCACGCAAATGCACATGTGTACATAACGGCTATCATGGGTTATATAAACGTGTGCTTCATCCATGCAAATGCACACGTGCACGTAACGGCTTAAGCACGGGTTATGTACGTGCGCTGCATCCACGCAAATGCACATGTGTATGTAATGGCTTAGGCACGGGCTATGTAAATGTGTACTTTATCCATGTAAATGCACATGTGCACATGTACGACCAGGGCCGGCGAGAGGGGAGGGCAGGAGGGGCCAGAGCCCTGGGGCCCAGGGCCCCAAAGGGGGCCCGGTGGCCGAGGATAAAGAATTACTAAATGTTGTATATTTTTACTCAGTTCGCTTCCAATCAGTGCGCTCTTTGTGTAACAATTTTTGTGTACTGTGGTCTTGCAAAGAAATGACAGGTGACCAGATCCAAAAACAAGCAGCTGCACTAGCCCAGCGATACCCAAAAGATTTAGGAGATGATATTTCTGATGAACTGCATAGCCTGAAATTGATATATTTGTCCAATTTTGGTGAGAAAACGCTTTCACCATGGGATCTCCTAAATAACATCAAAACTTTGAATCTAGAAATTTTATTTCCAAATCTGACAGTGGCCCTTCGCATATTCGCCACAATCCCTGCTACCGTTGCTAGTGCAGAGCGCTCTTTCTCTCTGTTAAATAGAGTAAAAAATGTTTTACTCTCTACAATGTGTCAAGCAGTGTTGGGCAAATTTCAATTGAATTAACAATTAACAATTAATCTGTAAATTTAATTGTTAATTGCAATTAACAATTGAAATAAGTAATGGTTAATTGTTAATTGCAGTTGGCCATTGAAAAAGGAGAATCAATTGCAATTGATCAATTGATTGAAAGTAATTGCAGTGGAAAGTAATTGCAATTGAATTCTGTAATTCAATTGCAATTGAAATTAATTGGCAATTGATTCAATTGCAATTGATTTCCACAGCAATTACTTTCAATTGATTGATCAATTGCAATTGATTTTCACTGATTAATTTTCAACACTGTAGTTCAGAGAGGGCGTGGGCAATGAAAACTTTAGCCACGACCAATTGACTCACCACCCGTCGTGACCCACGACCCACCGTGACCCACTCTGACCCACCACCCACCATAAACCACTCTTACCCACTGTGACCCACAGACCCACCAAAACCCATTGTCATCAACTCTGGCCCATGATTCACGCCCTCTTCTCTACTGACTAAAGAGTTTAAACTTGTAATAAAACAAGCCTATAAAATTATCACTCATCGGAGTTTGAATTTCTACGATCAGTCGCTCAAGCACCGCACTAATACAATAACGGCGGATCTGACCTTTCTAATATAAATAAAATAGAGTTTGTTCGTGTGTCTGTCTGTCTATCTTTGTGTGGCCTGTGGACGAGACGAGTGGACCGAAACTTTTCAAAATTTGGTCACGGGTAGCTTGGTCTAGACCCTAGACCAAGACGAAGAGTTTTTTTTTAATTCCTTACTAGGGGGTCTCCATTGGACGTTTACCGAGACCGGGCTGGGGACCAGAAAAGTTGACCGAGAATTACCAAATTTTGATCAAAGATACCTTGGTCCAGGTCCCACACCAAGGCAAAGCGTTTTCAACAAAATTCGAACCAGGGGGTCTCAGGGGGGGCGTTTACGCGGACATGTAAAAGTAGAACGATATCAGTGTCGATTTCATAGTATTCGCGGTCGCTGAGATCAATGGTGAAACTCCGATCGCATTAACTTCCAAATTCACCGTATTCGGCTGCGGGCCGTGGGTCAACGGGGGGGGGGAGGCATACCGAAACGTAAAAGTAATCCAAAATGACCGATATTAGTGTCAAATCCAAAGTTTTCGTGGTTGCTGATATCAATGGCGACACTACTATTAGCGATGACTTTCAAATTCATCCACCGTTGTATGTGGGCCTTGGGTCACCAGAGGGGGGAATTCCGAGACATGTAAAAATAATCGAAAATGACCGATATTAATGTCAAATCCATAGTTTTCGAGATAGCTGAGCTCAATGGTGAAACTCAAGACCGCGTTTACTTTCATACTTAGCCCCCATCAGCTAAGAAAGGGGGGAATTATAAAGGGGATCACGAGACATGTAAAAATAATCCACAATGACTAATGTCAAATCCGTAGTTTTCGCGGTGGCTGAGATTAATGGTGATACTTTCATTAGCGATGATTTTCAAATTTAGCCACCATTGTATGCGGGCCGGGAGTCACCGGGGGTGGGGAATTGCGAGACATGTAAAAATAATGGAAAGTGACCGATATTAGTGTCAAATCCATAGTTTTCGCTGTCGCTGAGGTGAATGGTGATACTTCCACAGGCGTTGACTTCCAATACAGCCCCCATCGGCTGTGGGCCATAGGCATTGTTTTTTTCAAAACTGGAACCAGAGGATTATAGGGACTTTTACCGGCATATGTAAAAAGTAGTAGAAAATGGCAGATGTTAGTGTCACATTTATAGTTTTCGCGGTATTTGTTGGGGGTTGGTGGGGGCCAGAGGAGATTTTTGCACAATACGAACCAAGGGGGTCTGAGGGGTGGTTCACCGGGACATGTAAAAGTAGTAGAATTTGTGTCGAATCCATATTTATTGGGGTTGCTCAGACGTATAGTGACACCCCCGATAGTGTATACGTTCAAATTCAGCCCCCATCGGCCTACCCAATGAAAACACATGTACGTTGTTGGATATATATTCACACAAAATATATCCAATTTTAGAAATGTTTCTTAATTGTTCTCCTGTTGTTCAGTTCGTTTACATTGATATTTTATCTGATCCATGCGAAGAATGGGCATAACAACTAGTACGAAATGGTAAAGTGTTTGTTATGGAACAAATTACAATGAATTCAATTATATAGACAATAATTATAATTAATAATTATTTCCTTGTTGAATTATAGATACTTTTCAGTGGAAAACTGAATAAAATTTAAAAGTCCCAAATAAACATAAAGTAGACCAACGTAAAGGAAAAATGTATAAAATTTTCCATATAATTAAGCTTACAAACTTAAATGGAAATTTAGGTTAATTATATGGAAATTTTTGGTGTCGTTTTGTGCGCCTATTTCCTCGTTTTCTGCGTCACCGGAAATGGGTCAATGTTATCCTACAAATATGGCGGAACAAGTTAATGCTGTTCCGTCAGGAACGATTTCGAGGTCTTTTCCTTCACATCATCTTGTGCGTTTTCTGCCGTTTTGTAAGCCTATTTCCACGTTTTGTGAATCAATGGTAGTGGGTCAAAATGGGCATTCAATGTGGGAAGAAAAATGATCCACTCTCCCACCAGTATCGAATTTCAAGGTCGCTTTTTCGCATTGTTTAGTACATGTTTTTACCGTTTCTGAGCATATTTTCACGTTTTGTAGGCCAACGAAAGTGGGTCAAAGACGACCTACAAATATGGCAGAAAAGACATATCCATTCCACTTTCAAGGTCCATTTTGACCCTCTCCCACTGATGCACAAAGCGACACAAATCATGCATAAAAAATGTGAAGAAAACGACCTCGACATTCGATGGTGACGGAACAACATTAAGTTATTCCGCTATACTTGTAGGCCATTTTGACCTATTTTCGTTGTCGCACTAAAGTAGAAATAGGAGCACAAAACAGTACAAAGCAGGCACTATACGATGCGAAAGAAACGACCTCCAAATTCGATAGTGACGGAACAATGGCTCTATTTCCTCACACATTGATGGACCATTTTGACGCATTTCTGGTGATGCTCAAAACGTGGAAGTAGGCGAACAGAACGGTACAAAATACACACTAAACGATGCGAAAGAACCAACCGCGAAATTCGATAGTGGCGGAACAGTGAGTCATTTAACTCCCACTTTAAAGCCCCGTTTAACTCACCTCGGGTGATGCACAAGACGAGAAATAGGCGCAGAAAACTTAAAAAAAGAGCACTAAACGATGCGAAAGTAACGATCTAGAAATTCGATAGTGTCGGAACAGTGGGTCATTTTGGTCACACTTTGGAGGCCCATTTTGACACACTTCTGGTGACGCGCAAAACGTGGAAATAAGGGCACGAAACGGCACGAAACATTCACTAGTCAATGCGAAAGGAAGGACCACGAAATTTGGTAGTGGCGGAGCAGTGGGTCATTTTCGTCCCACATTCGAGGCCCATTTTGACCGTCTTCCAGTGACGCACAAAACGTCGAAATACGTGCACAAAAGGGTACGCGATGTGAAATTAACGACCTCGAAATTCGATAGTGGCGGAACAGTGGGTCATTTTCGTCCCATCTTGGAAGCCCATTTTGACCCACTTCTGGTGACGCAAAAAACGTGGAAATGGGGGCACGAAACGGCACGAAAATTCAGTAGTCGATGCAAAAGGAAGGACCTCGAAATTCGGTAGTGGCGGAGAAGTGGGTCATTTTCGTCCCACCTTCGAAGCCCATTTTGACCGTCTTCCAGTGACGCACAAAACGTCGAAATAGGCGCACAAAAGGGTGCGCGGTGAGAAATTAACGACCTCGAAATTCGATAGTAGCGGAACTCTTGGTCATTTTCGCCCTATCTTGGAAGCCCATTTTGACACACTTCCGGTGACGCACAAAACGTGGAAATAAGGGCACGAAACGGCACGAAACATTCACTAGTCGATGCGAAAGAAAGAACCTGAAAATTCGGTAGTGGCGGAGCAGTGGGTCAATTTCGTCCCACCTTTGAGGCCCATTTTGACCGTCTTCCAGTGACGCACAAAACGTCGAAATAGACGCACAAAAGGAAATGAAATGAAATGAAATTTTGAGTTTTACGTCCCACAGTTATGCCGGTTAGGCTAAAGAAGACGGTGATAATGAGTAATGAATGAAATGGTGGAATGAAGAAAGTGGGAGGAAACGGAAGAACCCCGAAAAAACCCACGCACACGGTGTTTGTCCACCACAAAGTTCACTTGGCGGGAGCAGGGTTTGAACCCGAGACCCCTAGCACCAGAGGTGAACGCTCCACCACTGAGCCACCGCGGCCCCTACGCACAAAAGGGTACGCGATGTGAAATTAACGACCTCGAGATTTAATAGTGGCGGATCTCTTGGTCATTTTCGTCCCACCTTGGGGACTCATTTTAACCCACTTCCCATGACGCACAAAACGAAAGTAGACGCACAAAACGGCACAAAACGATGTGAAGGAACCGACCTCGAAATTCATTGGTGGCGGAAGAGCAATAATTTGTTCCGCCATATTTGTAGGCCCATTTTGACCCACTTCCGGTGATGCACAAAAAGTGGGAATAGGCGCACAAAGCGACACAAAACACGCACAAAAGATGCAAAACAAAGTACCTCGAAATTCGTTGGTGGTGGAACAAGTTAATGACGCCGTGAGCACCAATATAAGTATATACTGTAGTTCTTAGCAGGGGGCGCGATGGGTCAGTGGTAGAGCGTTCACCTCCGATGCTTGAGGTCCCTGGTTCGATCCCAACTCGCGCAGTTTGAACTTTGTGGTGGACAAACATCGTGCTCGTGGATTTTCTCGGGGTTCTCCCGTTTCCTCCCACTTTCTTCATTTCATTCATTTCCCATCATCACCGTCTCCTTTAGCCTAACCGGCAAAAGCGTGGGACGTAAAACTAAAGATTTCATATCATTTTTTGTAGTTCTTACCATCAAGGCTGAGAACTGCACGGTCCAATTTTTTAGCCAAAGTAGAAGCCCAACCGGAATAGTTATGTCAACCGGCCAGGATCAATTCAACTGAGCGTACAGCTTGAGCTGGCTTGGTGGGGATTACCCATCGACTGGGCTCAATTAAGCCAATGGCTTGAACCGGTTCGGTAAAGACGAGTTATCGACTCGGCTCGATTGGAGCCAATGGCTCGAACCAGCTCCGTTGAAACGAGTCCATAGGCTGGGTTCGAGTTAGCTTAACTGAGCCAATGGTTCGAACCGGTTCGGTTGGGGTAAGCAATCAGCTCGGTTCGGTTCGGCTCGTGTGAGCATTCGGCTCGAGCTGGCTCGGTTGGATGAGCTGTTGGCTCGGCTCACTTCTCGGTTCGGCTCGATAAGTGAATGAGCTGTGAGCGAGCCGCTTGAGTCGTTGACAACCCTAAACCCGGGTCGAGCAGTTTTAAACATGTTAGGCTGGAGACCCATAACTTCTAACAATTTTTGGCTTGAGCCCGAATACTTGCTCCTCCTGAACTCAAACCAAGAACCTCGTGACCGATGTCCTTGCCTCCTGAAGATTTCTTGTCTACCAAGATCGACAGTTAACTAATTTTTAGTATTCCGATACAAACCGCCTATATTCCATGTTTATACAGGTACACGGTGTTATAATAATAATTAGTTATAGTAGTAGTAGTAGTATCATTGATAATTATATTGTCTATGTAGGATACTTGAAGATAGTAGTACTTGGAACTACACAAAGGATTTAGCTCGACTTGGCTCGACTCGACTGGAAACTCGATCCGAATCGAGTCGAGTTGGGGGAAATTTTTCGAGCCGAGATCTCGAGTCGAACTCAAAGATGTCTGCTTCGAGTCAAGTCGAGTTTTAAAGAAAACTCACTCGAACTCGCTCGTGCTCATTCCTATTGTATGCATGACGGGCATATAGAGTTCTTTGGAGGGGGATAGAACCATAAACATAATATATTTAAAAAATACTTAGTTTCACGGCTTTCTTCCCAGGGGGGAAAAGGGATGGTAAGTATCCAGCATTTCTTATAAGTACCTTATTTGAAATATGTAAAACAGTAACAAGTGGACAATACAATATACACACACCGTCTTATCTTCAGTTTTAATTGCTGATTTCAATTGCAATTAACAATTACAATTAACAATTACAAGTTTCAATTGTCAATTGCAATTAACAATTGAATGTTTCAATTGCACCCTTTGCAATTGACAATTAACAATTAAAAGTTTCAATTGCCTGGTGAGCAATTAACAATTAACAATTGACGAAAATTTAATTGCAAATTTTATGATTGAATTCAATTGCAATTGAAATTAATTGTCAATTACAAATTGAAATCAATTGCAATTGAAATCAATTGCAATTGATTTTCAGAGCAATTACTTTCAATTGATTGATCAATTGCAATTGATTTCAATTGATTTTGCCCAACACTGGTGTCAAGACAGATTATCAAGCTTAGGCTTGTTGGCAGTGGAGACAGAACTTATCAAGTGTACCAATCTGGATGCTATCATTGATGAATTCGCCCTCAAAAAAAGCCAGAAATGGAATTTTGTTGTAACTATACGTAGAAAAGGATACATTGTAACTGTAACGGTTGTCTAGTAGTAATACATATAATAAATTTCTCCTACAGACAATTACTATTAATATCACATTATTAATCACACTATAGTTAATTTGAGCAATATTTCATTGAAGTAACTAAATTAGACCTAATGACTCATGTCTCTAGTTAAAGAAGACTAACTGCATATCTTACTTCTATATAATTATTTATAGCAACAATTTGTGCAAAGATATACATAACAGTTAGTACAGGGTAGGTTGGATGGTTGAGAACATTTACTTTCTCAACTTTTATTAACTATTTAATACTTTCTTTTTGTATTTCCTTCACAAATTAGTTTGTTTTGAGCATTTGATTGAGCATTAGGGGAGAACTTTTGCTATTACAAATAGATAAGTTACTTTTTTTCTATATTTTGATACCATTGTATTTGAATATATATATATATATATATATATATATATATATATATATATATATATATATATATATATATATATATATATATATATATATATATATATATATATATATATTATTCATTTTAGTTTTGAAGCCTTCAAAAATCTTAGAACCAACAAATATAGGGTCTAAACAAAATCATAAATAGTGAATTAATGAAGTTTTTTTTTTTCAGCGAACAGTGAACATAGGTTAGGTTCAGAGTTCTTATTATTCACTTAATTGGAGATATAGCAATACTGTTTAACATGTAAATTAAACGCATTAATGGTCTAATAAAGAGTTCAAAATAAGTCTTAATGTTCATTTTAGTCTATTTCCGTCCAAAGTGGTAAGTATGTAAAAAGTCATAAGGAAACGTGTAAGGGGCCCGGAATTGCTCAGCCCCGGGGCCCGCGACCGCTCTCGCCGGCCCTGTGTACGACTTAGTCACTGGTTATGTACGTGTGCATAACCCACGTAAATGCACATGTGCACATACACGGGTTATGTATGTGTGCCTCATCCACGCAAATTCACGTGTACGGCTTATGCACGGGTTGTATATGTGTTCATCATCCACACAAATGCACATGTGCAAATGTACGGCTTATGCATGGATAGTGCACATGTATCGTACACGTACGTGTTGTCTGGGACTATTCGCCGCCCAAGAGCATCCCACATATGCTCGATGGGATTCAAGTGCGGCGAATATGCAGGCCATGCAATACGCGTAATGTCTTCGCTCTCCAGATACTCGGACACAAGATGTGCACGGTTTGGGCGGGCATTGTCATCCATGAACAGGAAGTCTGGGACAAATGCTCCGCGGAAATTGCGCACATGTGTATTGAGAATTTCATCCCGGTACCGTTGTGTTGTCAATGTGCCATGTTGTACAATATGGAGGTCCGTTTTCCTATCCAGCATAATTCCACCCACCATAATGGAACCACCACCATGGGACGGCCGTTCAGCAATGAAGTTCGGATGATAACATGTTCCTGGCTCTCTCCACACTAAAGTCCGACCAGAATCAGACGACAGGCTGAATCTTGACTCATCGGAGAACATGACACGAGGCCACTGGTGTTCCCCCCATGCAACATGTTCCTGACACCATGTGTAACGCGCACGTTTATGCTCGTCAAAGTTTCAATGGCACACACAGCACAGGCCTTCTTGCATACAGTCCTGCTCTATTGAGCCGTCGACGAACAGTTTCACGACTCACGCGTTGTCCTGTAGCCTGAAACAACTCATTGGCCAGTTGAGAGCATGAAGCTTGATGGTTACATTTGGCAAAAATTGTAAGAAATCGGTCCTCGACGGCCGACATCTTCTTCGGACGGCCTCCTCCATGACGTCTACTGACTTCACCTCCATTTTGGAAGCGACTCCACAGCCTCGACACAACACTTTTGTTCACGTTGAATTCCTGCGCCACTTCCACTTGCGATCGGCCCAATTCCAACCGTCCAATTATTCGCCCGCGGTCAAAGTCACTCAAATGTCGTCTACCAGCCATTGCAAGGTGTGTACCCCACACAAGAACCACTAACTCGATGCTTGGAGCCCAGGACACTACTGGGCTGTGGTGTACGCCTCATGGCAAAAGTTGTTCACCGCGCTTGCAACGGTGCTGCTTATGCGATAGAGTGAGTACTCGCCTTGCCTGTGTGTCTCTGTGTATGTGTATGGCACTAACCAGTGTTGAATGGGCCTTACACGTCACTTATACCAAGTTCTCTCGGGTTGCTTAAGTTTTGTGGAGCAGTGTATATGGAGAGGTACGTTTTCCAATAGCGGTTGTAGATGGTGTCGCAAGAAATCACGGAACATTGCACCTGTTAAATGACCAGCAAAAAACCATGGGCCAATGGCCTGAGTCTCTACAATGCCACCCCACATATTAATGCACCATCGGTGTTGCCAATTGACCTCTCTCATCCAGTGAGGATTCTCCGCTGCTCAGTAATGGGCATTGTGGAGATTCACGTTGCCATCACTGCAGAATGTCGCTTCATCAGTCCATAAAATGAAGTGAATGAAATTCAGATGTTCTCTCTCGCGATTGACCACCCAGTTGCAAAACAGAAGCCGTAAATTACAGTCCACATCACTTAGTTCTTGATGCAGAGGGAGGTGGTACGGGTGAAAATGTGATTTCCACAGAATACGCAGGACACTACCTTGACTGATACCACAATCTCGTGCGATCTGCCGTGAAGATACATGAGGATTTACTGCAATAGCGGCAAGTACATCAATGGCAACGTCTTCATTTTGTACGACTCTTCTCCGGACACCATAGCGTCCACGCATGTTGCCTGTCTGCCGCAATCGTGCTGCTAATCTCCGCAGCAGATTGTGGGAAATAGCTTGTCGCTGTGGATAGCGTTCAGCGTATAATCGAGCTGCAGCCTTATAATTTTCCCGGCATTCCTCTAAAATCATGAGCATTTGGAATGCCTCCAAATTCGTATACCGCATGAATGTTATTTACTACCAACACTTCCTACTACAATCATTCAAATATCTACACAATCAAAGAGGTTTCACTGCTTGTGGAAGTTTCGTATTTGTCCCGTCACGAGCTTGTAATGCACAGGGGTAGTAGAACTCAATGCACGACACCTTGTCCAGTACACGGACCACTTTAACTCACTGCAGAGGTTAATCACTCTCGGACTCTACACGCTTGTGTTACATGTTTTGGCTACAACATCGCTCCTTCTGTCTGACATAGCAGCAATCGCCTGTTCGATGCCGCATAGACTATGTCTTGAGCAAGGTCATGTACGTGTTAGCTACTGGATCTACAGGAGTACCACCACACAATCACTGGCAACGATAAATGAGTGTGCTGTTCTAAACAACGACAAACAAGCCCACAACACATGCTCCCGGATTTGGGAGATATTTTATATTGTACGTACGCACACAAGATACATTGCGCGTTCACGTCATTGTGGGTCTGGGCTACCCTTGGCTTAGGCCCCGAGTTAATCATGCAAAGGAATCGGCGGTTGTTTGCCTGGGCATGGTTTGTGCGTACCCTCCCGGCATTCGCCTGGTGTGACTGGGGACACCCTCGCACCATCTGAGTTTCACCTAGTAATGCGACTGTGTTGCTGCCACAGAGGAAGAAATATGCCAACGTGTTTCCTCTCGACGTTTCTCCCATTGTGCGCTTGTTTCAATGGAGGCACAACCAACCCCTGTTTCCATGTCAAATTTTGCAGATGACTCCCGTTGGAGATATTTGCGATACGCCACTGGTGTCGCTACTATTTTTATTGCATTCTACACATACGATTTGGTAGTTCAATTGTTTGTTTGACGGCTCTATGTGCATTATTAGCTGAGATAAAGGCCTGCTACGGCTCGTCAAGTACAAGTCTGCAACAACGCCTCTAGCGGCTAAGTGGGAAAGGATGACAAAGTTTGTCCTCTAAAAGTTGCATGACATTTAATGTCCTTTCGAACGATTCCAACAGTTATACCACTTTCCATCTCAAATTTTGAAGTTGTCCCCCGTTGGAGGTATTCACGAGACGCCACTGGTCTCGCTACTATTTTTATTGCATTCTACACATACGATTTGGTATTGCAATTTTTTGTTTGAAGGCTCTACGTACAGTATTAGCTGAGATATAGGCCTGGTACGTTCTTATTGAATCACCCTATACATATACATATATATATATATATATATATATATATATATATATATATATATATATGTTTGTGTGTGTGTGTGTGTGTGTGTGTTGAACGTGAACAAATCGTTTTAAGGTTATTCATAACATCCAAATAGTCTGTGTCTAAAACGATAGATGGCGCCCCCGTCACCAATGTTAACATATACAACTAATAAAATTAAAACAATCAAAAATAAAATAAACAATTCAAAAATTAAGCAAAAACGGATATAATCTGGTTAATGGACGTTACAAAATCTAGGGAATGGTACGTGTCGATTTCACATATTGTTATTAGTTTCATTGTTAGAGGCCACCATTGTTAAGTAAACAATCAACTTTATCTGCCGTACTTTCTACCAGAAACTGACCAAACTTTGCACACCCATTTAAGATTGAAATATCTAGGGAATGGTACGTGTGGATTCCACATATTGTTGTTAGTTTCATTATTGAAGGTCACCATTGTTAAATAAATAATTAACTTTATCTGCCACACTTTCTACCACAAACTGACCAAACTTGGCACACCCATCGGATTAGCACAGAGATATCTACTGAATGGTACCAGTCGATTTCACATATTGTTGTTAGTTTCATTGTTCGAGGCCACCATTGTTAAATAAACAATCGTTGGATTTCTCCATTGTTAAATAAACAATCAACTTTATCTGCCATACTTTCTATCACTAACTAACCAAGCTTGGCACACTCATTTACGATTGAGATATCTATGGAATGGTACGTGTCGATTTCACCTATTGTTGTTACTTTTATTGTTAGAGGCCGCCAATGTTAAATGAACAATCAACTTTACCTGCCATACTTCCTACCAGAAACTGGCCAAACCTTGCACACACATTTAAGATTTTAATATCTAGGGAAAGATATGTGTCGTTTTCTCATATTGTTGTTAGTTTCATTGTTGAAGATCACCATTGTTAAATAAACATTCGTTGGATTTCTCCATTGTTAAATAAACGATCAACTTTATCTGCCATACTTTCTACCACAAACTAACCAAACTTTGCACACTCATAAACGATTGAGATATCTATGGAATGGTATGTGTCGATTTCACATGTTGTTGTCCTTTCATTGTTGAAGGCCACCATTGTTTAATAATCAATCGTTGGATTTCTCCTTTGTTAAATAAACAATCAACTTTATCTTACACTCTTTCAGTTGTGGAAGGAGTATTATATCTACAGCTTTCTTCTTTTAGTGCCAAACGATAAAATTTAAACTTTTGCCCATATTGATTTCCACAAAAAGATGAGTCACTGAAGCAGAAAAAATTGGGTATAGAAAAGAAAGTAAAACACTGAGAGGAACGAAAACAGAGAAAGTGTTAGGAAAGTAGGAGAGGAAAGAACAATATTGAAGATAATTAAAAGCAGGAAGAAATGAAATGGAATTTTTTAAGTTTTACGTTCGACGGTTATGCCGGCTAGGCTAAAGGAGACGGCGATGATAAGAAATGAGTGAAATGGAGAAGGTAGGACGAAACGGGAGAATCTTGAGAAAACTACGTATATGGTGTTTGTTACCACAAAGCACTTGGCGCGAGCTGGGATCAAACCAAGGACCCCATACACCAGAGTTGAGCATTGTACCACTGAGCCACCGCGGCACCAAAGCAGGAAAATAAACTAGGACAAGGAAAAATATATATCCAGATGAGTATGATAGCAAGTATGGCGGAAGGAAAAAGAAGGAAGAAATGAATGTTGCAATTGGAACCGATAACTCTTAGGCCAAGATGAGATCATCTGAACACTTCTAATACGTAAAAGTTTTTCAATTTTACGCCAAATAACCTTCGAATGATAACAGAATCCCTACAATGTGTTCAGCATAACTCACTTCATTTACCTGTACTAAACTTAAAAAGTTAATCTCATTTCTAATTAACATAAAGTTTGGGAGTAATTTTGTCCTTTTCTACTTTTGATTTCATTTTAGTCATTAGTCATATTTGTCTCGCAAATTGAAGAATGGACTTGCGCTTCCTTTATGGCCACTAATGGAAATTATGATAAAGTGTTCAAGAAATAAATCTATCTTTAAAAAAATGTTTTCGAGAGTATATTGAGTTTCCTGTAGCTTTTTTTTCCCCTCCCTGCTCCCGCCACTACGTAGAGCGATTATGCCAGCAGACAGCAGCTTCCGTTTGATCACGTGTTTAGTACAGTACAGGAAACGGCCACTAGAGTGAACCTTTAGCCCAGCCCACAATGCTCTCTACACCACATGGCATGTCGTGTAGCTGAGACGAAAGCACGCTTTAGTGTGGCATCAAAAGTTCTCCGATTGTCGAGAAACTCGCGAAATACACATATTACGCGTGTGTGTTGACGTTGACATGGAGTGTACTTGTTTATATTGGTAGTAGTGAGAAGACATGTATGCATTTGACACTGTGACAAGTATAAACAAAACTTCAATTCAACAGTCAACCAATAATTATGTTGCCACAGACTTCTGGATACGCTTATGTTATTTGATTTGAATGAAAACCTCATTAATAACTTTTCATATTTGGCTGGCGCGAAGTATTCTATAAATTTCATCATCTTATATACATAATCTAAAAATATATATATTTTTTAAAAAAGAAAAAAATGTTTTGATATTTTGTTTGCGTTAGATTATTTCTTTTTCTAAGTTTTTTTAAAAGCTGAAAGAAAAAAAAAGTCGACAAAACAAGCTGAGAGATCTCAAAATATCCGCGCGTACTTCAGGCGCAATCAAGAACGTGTGCATGCGTTTTACTACACGTGTTTGGTGCTTCAGTGGTAACAGATTGTGCGGAGTGCGCATGTCATTTGATAGGAAATGTAATAGCGGCAAATATCATTTTTTAATATCTAGTTCACATTACAAAATAAGCCGGTGTAGCAGTCGTACAAGAGCAGCGAACTGTCATATTTTCACACGTTAATAACACTTCGCACAGTTTAATAACTTAACACCTGTCGAGTGGTTGATTTTGTTACGTAGTGTGTGTGTATATATATAATATAAATACATATTTTAAGTATAACTGTCTCAAGTGAGCTTTCCAAAAAGACAAGTAAAAATGGGAAGTGGTGAAAAAGAACCTCTAAAGAAGAAGGCGGATGAAGGAATAAAACTTAGGAAAGAGTTGGGATTAGTTGATGGTGTGGCAATTATAATAGGTGTGATAGTTGGTGCGGGCATCTTCGTATCACCCAAAGGTGTTTTGGTTCGCGCGGGTTCAATTGGACTGGCTCTTGTAGTATGGGTGCTCTCGGGACTTCTATCAATGATAGGAGCTCTCTGCTACGCAGAATTGGGTAAGTATAAGTCATTATTTTTGGATTTTATTCAGTGTTTGAAGTGGGGGGGGGAGACCAGCGGCGGTATGTTTTATTACGATTTTGACTTGACATACCGGCTACCTAAATGCTGAAATGCAGTGAGGGTAAGTTGCCTAAAAGACTGCATTTCTATTTACATAATGACATTGGAGAGCTTCTCTGGAGTAACGTGGGGGAGGGGGACACGGAAAGACTTTGATGCCCTCCAACTTTCTGAAAAAACTCCAACTTTGATCTCCTTATGTTGTATTATAGAGAATTATACACGAAAATGCTCAAAAACCGAATGAGGGTATTAATTTCCTGAAGGAAAACTCCCCGTCTCATACTCGACTGTTATTCGAGACACCTGGAAGGTCCGCTCCCACAGCAGACAACTCCTAAAGTTGCCCATGCTCAAAACACGGCATTTACTGTATATGCATTAAGTCAAGAAGACACACGCATACATAACAAAGAAAAAAATAAATATGGCATATCGAAACATAAACTAGGTGACTTCTTTGCAGACACCTCATTTTTAAAACAAAAGGTAGGGAAAATGACGGTGTTGTCAAATTAAAAATTATTTCTACATAAGAAATAAAACCTTTTACGTGCAAAGCTATTCGTCAATTAAGGTGTATAAAAATGGATTTATTAAAGGTATTTAGCATCTACTTTCGAGTGACTGCATGTTTTAATCATTGGAAATCCAGAGGCGGATGCCTTCATCACTGAGAAACCAGAGGCAGTATGGCATACCACCTTATACCGTCTCACTTCGACCACTGATTTTATTTAATAAAGAATTTGTCTGCTATTATTTTTTTTATCTCAATGAAACTAGAAGGTCCGCGGCGCAAGTCTGACGACAGTGACCTAACTAAGGGGAGAAGGCAAACTGGGATTGTGAGGGCGCAAAACTGGGCAACTTTTCACTGTAAGGCAAGGAGAGGAGCTTCAGCAAACTAAAGATCATTAAAAAAAAAAAAATACCTCAGAAACTAAAAAGGACAACGACTCACTAACGTTAGGATCATATCCATAGAGCATAAGTTATCTTCGAAACTATCTTTTGAGGACATCTTAAAAACCTTTGCAATCAAAAGGGCCCACAAAGTTAAAGTTTAGTTTCAGCTTTTTATGTTTTTATTTCACTTCATCCAGTTAAGAATTTGCAAAATGTCAGAGTATAAAAGTCGAGACAACAGCTTGACTGTTTGTCATAATTAAATATTGTATACTAAAACAACATATTGTTGATTTATTCTACACAGCTGCACATCCCGATATAATTCCCAAAACATTGTGATTTGCATTTACTATAATAAGATTGTAAGAATATGTCAAGCATGCTACTTTTAGGTTATTTGGCAATTAAATACTGACTAGTTTGGCGTTTTATCTTGTACCAAATATTAAATTATGTACTGCAATTTTAAAATCAAGCTTTACCACTTGAAGAAAAGTGAAATAGAAGAATTACTATATCAGGGATAGTTTCTGTTTGCGGGGATGCTAAGGCGAGTTCTTGCCCTGGCCGACAACTAGTCTAGTTGCGTCGCTGGCTGACGAACAAATGTGAGACATCAGTTCTATTACTTTATTTTGAAGTTTTTCGTTCCTGAGGGAAGAACATAGACTGAAAGTATTTGAGAACCAGATCCTGAGACGAATATTCGGACCCAAGAGGAACGGGAATGGGGAATGGCGGAAACTTCATAACAAAGAACTACATAATTTATATGGTTTACCCAGCATTGTTAGGGTCTTCAAGTCTAGGAAGCTTAGGTGTGCAGGTCATGTAGCTAGAATGGAAGAAAGTAGAAATGCTTTCAAAGTCTTGACTGGAAGACCAATCGGAAAACGATCATTAGGAAGACCTAGGCGCAGATGGGAGGACAATATTAAGATGGATCTCGCAGAGATTGGAATACAAAGTAGAAACTGGATGCAGTTAGCTAAGGATAGGAGTCAGTGGAGAGCTTTTGTGAACGCGGCATTGAACCTCCGGGTTCCATAGGCCATAGAGTTAGTTAGTTAGTCAGCTATATGGGATCCGAGTTATATGAACTCCCCCAGGAATAGAATCGGGGTCTCTTATCGCAGGCTCGTAGTACGCTAACAGTGTAGCTACGAGGGAGCTAGTCGTAGGTTCGAGTCCCACCGGCTTTATCATATAGGGAACTTGTTCATAGTTTAGAGAGGCTAAAGGTAATTGAAACTTCCGAAACCTAGGCGGTAATATCGTATAGTCCGTATTATTAAACTAAATTTTGGTAGGTCTGAAGGAATTATCTTTTCAGTCTTTGTCACAAATTGATTTTGGCTGTCATTGAGAAACATTTGTGTGTGGAATGTTTTTGAGATGTGGGAGGTATATTGAACATTAAAACAATAAGTTAAGGATTGTGATGATTCACATGTCATTACGAATGACGGAAGCAACTGTGTAATACAACAAATGATGTTTCCAAAATGTATCTGAATACAGTCTTCAACTCAGACCTCTCTCTCAGGTATAATATTCAAAAATCCAAGTCAGATCGTAATTGTAGAATACGCGTGTCTTGTGATATATTGACATTAATTCAGATTTTCCGCTGGTCTACGGGGCCGCGGTGACTCAGTGGTATAGTGTTCACCTCTGGTGCAAGGGGTCCTTGGTTCGATCCCAGCTGGCGCGAAGTAAACTTTTTGGTGGACAAACACTGTGTGTGTGGGTTTTCTCGGGGTTCTCCCGGTTCATTCAACTATTTCCTTCATTTCTCATCATCACAGTCTCCTATAGCCTAGCTGGCATAACCGTGGGGCGTAACACTTAAAGATTTCATTTCATTTTAATTTTCTGCTGGTCTAGTGGCTAGCGCGCGCGAACCTTCGTGTACTGGATCTTGTATTCGATGCCCGTGGGAGAGCCTTGAAACAAACTCTTTACGGTGATTCGGATTCCACTTTAACCTGTAGATCCACCTCGTATAGCCTTCGTAGGTCTACTGAAAAGGGGCGCTAAACTTGCAGTAAACAACAACAGTGTTCTTAGGGGGTGTTGCTTGCGCGTGAAGGCTTTATCCTAGTAACGTGTACCAGAACAGGCCCGTATCCATGGGGGTCTAGGGGGGCCGACCTTCCTAAATTTTTACTGCCCCCCTAAAATGTTCACGATAGGCTTGCAAATGAACTATAATATGGTTGGATCGGCCCCCTATCCTACATTTTTGGGCTGGCTACCGGCCTGTACCAGAATATATTAAATTTTCTCCAAATGAATACAAAGCTTGATTACAGGTTGAGAGTGTACGGGGAGCATCCGGGACATTTCTCCTTATAGGCGTTCAATTAATAAAGTAATTTTATTTTATTGATTTTTGCCACATCAATTCAATTAACCTGTTTCACTGATGAATCGGGTGGTAAAATATGGAATTTATAATTAAGTGAAACGTGTATATGCGCTCTCAACTGAGTTAAATAAGCTCTTCTATCCAAAAGTGCAAGTCGTTAGCACGTAGGGATGCGCACGAGACGAGTCGAGACATGGCTCTTCCAATAGAGAAATATACATTTTTTGAGTCGAGACCTCACTTTTACAGCACATTTTCGCACGAGACAGCCACAAATCTTGTATCGTGTGCACCCCTATTAGCACGCGTGCTCCTTAGTTCGATTCAGTAGCGTAATGCAAACATGTCCCCCCCCAGGATTATTTTTGGGCCCCCTTCCCATGCCCATTAACTTCCCACTATATTATGTCTCTGTAGAAGACAATGGTTCATAAATCATAATTAACATAGAAACCATGGAATATAATTCAATTACAATTAAAATTAATGCTCAATGCTCATCAAAAAAGCAAACGAACTGCTGAATGCCGAAGTTCATTTGAAGCGGTGTATACTAATCTTCTACCATTTTTTTCTGCAAATGTTTCTATTATATTCCTTACGTCTATTGCTCTTGTTCTCTCACATTCAACACTTAAAATACTGAGACTGGTCAATCGTTCTTGTGATATGGAACTCCGTAAATAGTTCTTTATCAGTTTTAATTTTGAAAAAGATCGCTCCGTTGCAGAAACATTCATTGGTAAGGTCAGAAATTAACAAAAAAACTGTGCATACACCGGGAACGCTAGAAGCTAAATTATAGCTATCTATTAATAGGAAGTATGCTAGTTCCCGAATGGTTGTTTTCAACTTTATTTCATTGTGTAATACCAATGTCAAATCGCAACAATGTAAGTTATAAAAGTTCTGAACTGAATGTACTAATAGGGATACGTCTTTCTTTTGCTTAAATTTTTCGGCAAAAAGATACATTTTCGGCATATTGTACAGACGGCAGCAAAATTATTTTTCCTTAATCCTCGAGTGCAAAGATGATTTTTTTAAAAAAAACTGATATTACTAGAAAGGATAAATTTTCATCCAGAGGATAGTTTTCCTTTTCTAAAGTAAATATTATTCAGGGAAATGGATATTCCGTATTCAGCTCACTTTTTTGTTGCTTATAGTTTTTGACAGTTTCTTCGCGGTGGGCCCCCACACTCTGCGGGCCCCTCATTTTCCCGATAATGGCTCAAAATGGTTAATGTTGACTCAGAATTAGAAGTAGAAAACTGAGTACAGTGAAACCTCTCTAAAGCGGACAGCAGTGGGGAATCAAAAATTGTCCGCTATAGAGAGGTGTCCGCCTTAGAGAGGTTTCAATATCTTCTTACGTAAATTAGTAGAAGGTATTGTGCAATTAGAAAAATATTTTTACATGCGTCATGTATTTACGAATATTAACAAAATGTTACTGTACCTGCATTATCTTGCGCCATCCAATACTCTATGTTCGAGGCACAACATGGAAATAAAATGTTATAGTTCTCTGCACTTTACACTTATTGCTACGTACTATGTTTTCGGTGTATTCTTTTAATTTGTGAGTTAATTACAGTCCAGTAATGTCTTTTGAGACAAGATATGTACCCGCGGGCAAAAAACACCAAACTTGTCTTTTGCGTAGTTAGAGATTCCAACAGAGAGTAGAATGACTTATCATCCCAAACGGCAGGCAACTGTCAATCACTTTTGTATCTAAAACAGGTTGGATGAGAGTAGAATGCAAGCAAAGAACATGAGGATGTTAAACGGAGACCTTTCCTCTTGAGCAGACAGTTGAGGAGGCAAAATGTTGTCACACCCTCATGTGCTTCCTTGCTGACACACGTATGAATCACAAAAAATGTATTATATTTTACTGTACTTTTCAACTTGTTTCTAGAGAAAGTGTCCGTAAGACGGAGGTGAATAATACCTATAAAAGACAGGAAAGACTGTCCGTGTCCGTACTAGAGAGTGTCCGCTTTAGAGAGGTTTGCCAATGTGCTTTTACCTATTACAGTGTTTGGAGATTACAAAATATGTCCGTTATGGGAGGTGTCCGCTTTATAGAGGTGTCCGTTAATAGAGGTTTCACTGTATTAGAAAGCCAGATACGCTATATACCGACCACCCAGTAGAGCGTGTGTAATCTGGCAAATCTATTTTTAAAATATACTACTAAAATAAAAAATAAAGTTCTGTTTCTTAAGATTACAGTGTTTTCTAAGCTTAAAATGAATTAAAAAATGGAAATGCGACGCATTTGGGATTTGTCTTATATAAGGTGGGTTATTGAGTGCATCAGTATTTGCTTCTGTTTCAATACGGCCAATGGCCTGTGAGATTTGGTAAGAGGAAAGGATGCTTCGAAGCGGTGAAAAATAACTCTGTCCGCTGCACCTCTCTTGTGATTTGCTTCATTCCGCACGTTGTTCTCCATGGGTGATGTCGAGGCAATGGGAATCTACGAAGTGTTTGATTGAAATACCGATTGAAAATACACTGTCAAGACACAAATATGCTTTAAATGACACTAACATTATATATTATATCCTTATTCAGTGGCGTAACCATTGTTCCATCTAGTGGAACTCAAGTACTCAAGCGTATATTCTTTCATAACAAGCGTGGTTTTCATGTATATACATCTTAACATACCGATTGTTTCTGAAAGTGAGTTTCAATTTCAATTATTTTTTTTATTGCTATATTCTAAGATCGCTGAGGGGAAAAATCTAATGGTTACAATGAAATTATTTTTAATGAAGGCAGCAATGATATACGTAGCCCTAAAATCTTCCTTTAAATAAAACCTCGAGTATACTAATCACAAACGTGGGTAAAAAATCATTTTCGAGCTTTTAAACTTTGTACAGTTCAACAGTGATAATGCCCGAATATGCTCGAGTTTTTTTTTTTTTTTCTTTCTAAAAGTTTAAATCTCGAATATACTCGAGCTTTTATGTTAAGGGATTAATATGACTAAAAGTTTTTTTTTTCTATTTCTCGAGAAGGGGAGTTGAAAATTGTAAACCTCTCTTGTGTAAGCTACTATTATTCATTCTAAATCATTTCAATGCATAGAAAAACAGTGAATTCAAATTAGAAGTTAGCAATCACATGTTGTAGTTTCTTCTTTTTTTCGTACGAGCATATGCATTCATTTCTGCACGTTCTCAAGAATAGACTCAAACCCTTGAGCTATTCAGAGAAACTGGCTGCATACTGCTTGCGGTTGGAAATATTCTGCAGGATGCTGAGTTTTTTACTAAGATTTTTTCTCATTGTATAAAAAGTAATTCTTGGGATCCGATAGCCGCTTAACTTACCTAGCTTAGCTTATTTTTGTGATTTTCGAAAAGTGCATTTCTAGCACAAATTTTCATTATTTTGTCATTGTAATGTAAATGAGATAAAATTCATGGTTGGAAACTAAACCTCTACTTTTAACTTGAGTTTATAAATTCAATAATAAATTGAATTATAAATTTTTATTCCTTTTTCCTTTTTGTCCTACAGAACACACCATAAAGAGTTTCAATAGGATAAATAGAGAAGCTGTAGCCTTGGCATATCTGTTGATTTTTACTTCTGAGGCGTAAAAAGTGTCGAAATTTCATGTGTATGATGATGGAGAATTTTTTCTTTCCCTCTTTGAATGGAAGCCAGCGACTTCAGGATTTCACTTTACCTTGTCAGCACACCAAAGAATTTTTTTAGGGGACTTGAACCCATATAGCAGCAGCGGTGCTAGATACAAAAAATTTTGAAATTCGGTTAGGGATTTTTTTTTTTTTTTTGTAAATTTTCATCCCTACATTGCCCTCAATAATTTCCCACCCGTTGGCAACAATGCAATGTGATTTACACCAAAAAATAGCCACATCCATTTTCTAGGAAACAAAGCCTTAACCATATCAATCGAATAAATGGTTTTTGAGCAATAAGTCACAAACTGAAAATGTAGGAAAACGCCAAAAATGACCTGGGTCCGAAAGGAATAATCACACAATTTTGCTCGTGTAGGTACAAAGAAACAAACGATTTGTAAGTTACGAGGGCTTCAACTCAAGTTCTGTTGATTATTTCAATAATCTGCAACATAAATCAATAAATAATAGTTGCCAGAAAGAAAAAAAAACATTTGAGAAAAAAACGTGAAAAAGAACGGTTTATATTGAAAAAACTTCACAAAAAAACGTTTTTTACAACACTAGTAATGAGGCGTATACGACGTATACCAAGATAATATATATATATATATATATATATATATATATATATATATATATATATATATATATATATATATATATATATATATATATATTTTAGTGCAATGTATACTTACTTTAAATTTACGAAAGAACGACTGTATAAGGGACTGATTATATCCTATATATTTTTTTTTTTTTTTTAACTTACGAGCGCATATCTACCAAAAATACTAGGGTTCCATCACTGTTCAATTTTGAATGTTTCAGGTTTGAAGTTTCGGCCGAGCTGCCTATGATGCGCGGCCATCCGTGCTTTAGCTTTGCTAGTGATACTTTTCCACAAAAACTGTATAAGTTTGTAAACTTAAAATAATGCAAAATAAATCGAAGAAATAGAAAGTTTTAACCCTATAACTATCGACAAATTTTACTGTACAATAAATATCGATAATAATTGATTGTGGTGACTAACCTTGGCCAACTTCAACGATAAGTCGCTATATCTAGTGTTTTTGTCACGTTTGGCAGCGAAATTTTGAGGGTCTCTCACTGAAAATCTGTCTGCGGTCGTGGTTGAAAGTGGGTATTACTTTCGAGCAGAATTAGGGGGAGGGATGGAGACATGTCAAAAGGATATAATGTGGTGAATCCCTGTAGCACAAATGGAAATATTAAAATTAAGATAACATAGTACCTTAGAACACAAAGTAGCCTAATATGAAATAGTATAATGGCAAAACTTTTTAAGACAGGTTATTTTCAGGAGAGAATAATAATAATAATAATAATAATATAATAATAATAATAATATAATAATAATAATAATAATAATAATAATAATATAATAATATTTTCTATGTTCCAGGCCGCATGTTATTCATTTTCTTAATACTGCCCGTTTGTTTATTTTGAGATTAGCAAGAAAAAGAATGACTAAGATTTTACTGCATTTAATCCTTTAAGAGGAAAAAATGTGACTGTTTTCTATTGATGTTTTCTTTAAAATATAATAGCTAAATCCGTTGCGTAATTGTAATATTGACACTAGTATATCGTGAATCATTGAACATTTGTGAATTTATTTTCCTTACTGAACAGATTTTGACCTTGCGAAGCATTGTTAACATGTTTTGTCTGCATTCCTGTTGTCTAGAATGAGGAAAAATTACTGTATTGTTTGTCAAGGTGTTTTCATAGACTTATATGGAACATATAACTACAAATCGTTAGTTTTTCCGCGATTTTTCAGCCATTTTGTGGAACCACCCGACCGATCTCGATCAAATATTCAACATGAGTTTCCGGCCTGGGTTGTTTTTTATTGTTTCACTTTGAAGATGCAACTTAGGGAAGGGGGATATATATAAGTGATGGAAAATGGCCGATATTTGTGTCGAATCCATAGGTTTCGGGGTCGCTGGGTGGGATGAACACTGACACTTTCGATGCCATTTACATACAAATTCAGCCTCCATTAATGTTCCTAAGGGGTGATGGTGGCATGTAAAAATAATTGAAAATGACTTATATTAGTGTCGAATTCATAGTTTTTGGGGTCTCTAAGTTGATTGGTGCCAGTTTTAGTTCCCTTTATGTCCAAAATGAAACATATTGTCCCCATACTAAGAACGGGTATTCTGCTTGTATAGGCCCTATATTTATTTACGAGCAAATCACTCCCCCCCCCCTATTTCTTACTGTGGGCAATATTTTGCGTTCTTCCTTTTGCACGTTTCATATAGAATTCGTCTGTATGAGCAGTATTTCTTTCAGAAACTGTGTTCCGGGGGGGCACACTTAGTACTTCGGGGGGGGGGGCACTGCTTGTACTATTCTATGAATTATTATATTATAGACGTATTATTTGGGTCGCCTCCGGGGGGCACTCTCATAGCTCATGGAAGGCAGTGCCACCCCCTAAACATGTCTGGAAGAAACACTGATTCGAATACTAGCATAAAACTGAAACGTCTAATATGGGCATCTTAAGGAACACCACCACCCGTTTTTCTTCCATTCTAGTTCAAATATCTAAAACCTCTGAAACACGCATTTAATTATTTTAGACGAAAAGTTTAAATACAAACTTCATGCCTCTAAAGGGATTTTAAGATAAAGACATCACCTTATAATAATTGCAACCCCCAACCTGCCTATGGGATTTTCTACAATTTTGTTTTACCAGGAAAATGCTGAAAACGTACAAATTCTTTGTTTCTTTCTTCTCAATAACCGGGATGGTTTAATGAAAGATTGATAGACTTCAGAGTGCGGTTTCACGTATTCGATTCCAGATTGTGTTATTCTTCCTTCGTTTTCATGATTGAATCAATCCTAATCATAAGACAGAATTGTTTTTCTTCTTGTATCCTGACCTAAGCCGCTTCAACGTCATTTATTAGCGACCGTCTGAATTACATGCAGACTAGCGAAGAACATATGATCAGCACACTGCGTCGACTTGTCTCTAAAACGGGCGTATCAGGTACTTTCTAGACCAGTGGTTCTCAAACTTCTTGTTACTGCGACCCACATTAAATAATAAAAGATATTTTGTGGCCCATTTACATTTATCCAAATACACTTTGACATTCTTTCTCAATAACCGTGTCATATGAAATTGTATGCATGCGCAGAGAGGGTTAAAGTGTTTCCATTAGAAAGGTAACACAGAGCTAACAGTATTCCCAAGTTCCCAACGCAGTGTCCTACCCCGTGACAGATTTTGAAACATCCTCTTTCTTTCCATCCTAACTCAGCATTTCTAGTGACTGTACGACAGTGCCGGGCTCTGAGTAACCACTTACTCTTCACCTCATTAACAAACGCTTCCAATTTTCTTTTTCTAAATATTACTTCACAACATATATTTCTGCATCAAAATAAAATTTTTAATCAAGGAAAAACTTCTCGCGACCCACCGAAAAAAATGGCCTGCGACCCACACTTTGAGAAACACTGTTCTAGATTAATGGCTCCCCAATTTGTCTCACGATTTTGGGTGGACGCCGATAATTGGGAAGAAGTGGCCAGGAATCGAACCCGGGACCACGCGGACGTGAGTCCAACGCTCAAACCACTAAACTTCGGTGTCGTCCTTTTTTTTTTTTTTTTCCTGTATCAGGAATTTATATTCTTAAAAAAGCACAAGGTTAGGTACGAAGATGTGGAAAAGTAATATTAATACAATCATTCCTTCCTCTACTTATTGGTAATCTGTTAGCTGTTTCAAAGAGATTGGTAAACTGTCAGTACACACAACTGATGCATGCACGCATTTGAATTTACTTTATTGAAGATCCAGTTTATGTAGGAGCATGCAAATAAGAAAGCGTTAGGAAAACCTTTTTAAAATCGTTTAACACCTGCAGTTAAAAAAAAAAAAAAAAAAAAAAAGAGGAAGGGAGCTTCAGCTGATAAATCTTGCTATCCTGCAACTTTTCTCGCAAAGCATCTGCTCTTATGCTATTCACTGTCACTGTTACATCATGCCTTGTCACGTCCTTAGCCTTTCAATAGAAATCCTCGTGGAATCCAAAGACACGGTGACAATATTATCTCGTGCTCATAAAACAGTAGTTAAACAAATGCAAGTGTATCTTGATAATTCATACCGAGCAACATCAAATACGTATTACATAAGCTAAAGAAACAAACTTTAAAATTATTAAGCTGAGCGCGTAGGGCAAGCTCGAAATGTCAAATGTCTTCTTTATTCGTTCTTTTGTGGATCAACTAAAATATTAACTACATAAATACCACACATTAATAAATGCCTCACTTAAAACGTTTTTTCTCTCTGGAAAGTTTGGCTTCAGGAAATTATTTTTTGGAAAGAGATCTATCTTTCATTACGAGGGTCATCCAGAAAATAAATACTGTAATATAAAACGTAAAACTCAATATTTATTGGAAAAAAAAAAATTGGTACGTACCAGAAGCTTCCCTCGCTTCTCTACATAATCACTACTTTCATTTAAACATTTGTCGTATATGTTCACGAGCTTAAGAATTCCCATGTTATACTCTTCTGCCGTTAGTTCATTAAGCCCAGCTAGTCACTGCAACCAGTGGCGGCGATTGGACGTTAAAAGTGGGGGGGGGAGTAAGACATGATCTGAATATTTGTATATCAATGTTAGTTTCCCTGGTTCATACAAACACTTTGTTGACGGAAGATTGTATAACTAATAGGATACTATCTTTTTCAGTTAAAATACCTTAATTATATCGTATTTCATATTTTATTAAGTAAATTGACAAGAGCAACACAAATAGGTACTATCATTTTGTACTCTTAAATAAAGAAAGAAATAAAGTGTAAAAAGAAATTTTGACTCCTTGCTCAAGAACATTTTAAAATTCTATCTGGAAAACTGTGATCAGACTATTTAATAACAAATTTACTAAACAAATAAATAGAAAGGATAACATTAATCATAGTAATGAATAATGAGGCTTGTTTTGCAAAAGTTGAATTGAAATTCTGGGTTAATGAACAACTCACATTTTTAATTCTACACGTGCTAATAAATGTGTTATTACCCTTAAAAAATGAAAGACATTAAATATTACAAGCATATGCTACGACATTTAAAGAAATATTTGCTTTTTCAGCTTCCCGAAACATGTTCGTTGCCATTAGATGCAGTTTTCACTTTCTTCGAATACATCAAAACTCAATCATACTTAGAATCACTCCACAACCCAGTTATACAAAATAATCCTAAATCCTAGAATTATGTTGAATTAATTAAATTTAATTGTATATACACTCGTACACCCCTAAACACACCACTCCATTCATATATTACACTGAAAAACAATAGAAAAGTAGATGTTGTTTCTTATTACTCCCTTTTAATCAATATTCCTTACTATTAGAAAGGAAAAAAAAAGACATTATAGGAACTGTCAATTTTTGTGCAATTCAAGAATAACTTGTGAAAGACTTTTCCTTTTTTGCGAAATATCATCTCAATTAGTTTTAAAGCGGGTGATTAGCATATCGAACCCTTGTAAGAAGAAGTGAAAATCGCTGGAATTATTTCGCTCCGATAGGTTATTTTTCGGCCATTTTCTGTGGCAATTAAAATTTAATTCCTGCAGTTTTCTTAACTCTACAGGGAGACAACCAATACGTAGTCACGCACCAGTAGGAGTCATATTTTTTTCTATCAATCAGTAATACATACAATAACTTTACATTTCGAAATTAATCTACATACATTAATGTATCTCTAGAAAAAAAGTGAGGGGGCAACTGCCCCCCTTTGCCCCCCCTAATCGCCGCCCATGACTGCAACTCTTCAGCATTTCCAAAATGTTTACCGTCCAGAAACTCTTTCAGCTTAAGGAAAAGGTGGAAATCGCTACGAGCAAGGTCCGGACTATAAGGTGGATGATAAAAAATGTCCCATCTGAATTGATCCAACAATTCTTGAGTTGCAGCAGCAGTGTGAGAGCGGGCATTGTCGTGAAGAAACACAATTCCTCCAGAAAGCATTCCTCGCCTCCTGTTTTGGATGGCTCTCCGTAGTTTTCTTAGTCTCACACTAACGATTTGCTGGCAAGAAATCCACCAGACTTTATGAACTGACGGCACAAGAGTATAACTTTGGAATTCTGAGCCTTGTGAACAGATAGAATAAATATTTAAATGAAGGTGGTGATTATGTAGAAAAGTGAGGGAAGCTTCAAGTAAGATAATGTAACAATTTTTTAAAATAAATATTGTATTTTCCGTTTTGTATAACTAAACGGTATTTATTTTCTGGATGACCTTCGTATTTATTTATTTATTTATTTAATATAACGAATTTGGGAGGGAAAGCGATTAGCTAGATCTCAAGTTCGAAAGTTATATAGGGGGTGACTTGAAGGAGACAGTTGTACAGAATATATTTTGCTGTGTAAAGCTTGGTGTTTTAGATATTTCTTCAAAACGTGAACAGTAAAATATAGAGAAAAAGAGGAGGGGACTCATTTGGAGACATACTGAAAACTGTTTTCCTATCTGTATAAGATTAACTCAGACTCCAGGCAATGATGGCTTTAGGTGGTGGCCCGGGAAGAAAAAGTCTCTACACAGTTATGGAATTTCCTCCGATTAGTCATATCTCCGATAGTGCTCCATGTGGATTACCAATATTTTAGCCAGGGCCGGCGCTAGAAGTTTTGCCGCCCTGGGCGGTTCTTTCACATGCCGCCCTTTTATTGTTTTCTGTCTCAAATTTTGCCGCCCCTGTATTCTTTTCTTTTTTCAAATTTTGCCGCCCTGGGCGGTGGCACGGCTCGACCCCCCCTCGCGCCGGCCCTGATTTTAGCAGCTCTACTTTTCAATCCTCGTGTATTGAAATCACCACTGATCCAAAGTTTCAATTTTAGGATATATCATTTGGAAGTTTACATAACGTTAAACATTGGATAAATTAGATAAACTCTTGCTACGTCTCAAATTCGTTCCTATATGAAAGGGTTCTAAATTTATTGAGTTATTTCATCTGTCTCCCATTGAAGGTTTCATTTGTAAAGTAAAATATGTACAAACACGTATCCAGAAATGTGTGTTGGGATGGATCCAGGCTTTGGAGGGGGGGGGGGGGGGTCCAATACTACAAGCCACTACGTCTGTGTAGTATTGAACGCATATTATTCTGCACCAAATAATAATAATAATAATAATAATACTTCCTACATTTTCAAGGGAAAAAATGATAGAACTATTCCTTGTTCAGCGTAAGCTCTAAACTCCGATAAACAAAATATTTGCATCCTTCCGCTTGTCATAAATACGATTGGCTATTGATGTACAACTCCCACTCCCCACAGGGAGGAGTGAATTATACATGTGCATTTTGACAATACTGTCTCGTGTTGTCCAGATACTTACAGCAGCAGCAGAAAAGAAAGAAAAGACTCGAAAGATTATATATTATATATATATATATATATATATATATATATATATATATATATATATATATATATATATATATATATATATATATATATATATATTTGAATTTCGCTGGTAAACAATTTTAGTGTTTCACCACAACACTCGCGGAACCGGGATTCATGCCAGCCGTCTTTCAGGCTTGATATCAGAACACGCGTCCACAGTTGACTTGGCGCCATAATTACTGCGGATGCTTCTCTTGTTTCATTAGCCACACTTGATTGCAGTTTTATTAGATAATCCGTATTATATTTTTGTCATTTATAATAATGCAGCAGTTTTAAATGGAGCTTCATAGTAAAAGTAATAGTCAAATCACATGAACTATTTTGCGGAGGAGTACAAGCGTGGGTAGGCCAACAACAAATCAGCGAGATTTAGTCTCACGTGGCTTTGTTTATCGCAGTTTAGAGCTTAGGCCGAACAGGGTTTAGATTGTTTTTATAAGTGAAAGAGTACAGATGAAGTGTAAGATCAAATTTTCATACTACATCAATCATTTCACTGTTAAACAAATGTAATTTTATAGAGAAAGTGTATAGATGTATGTTGAGTCAGGAAGATTTGGGGCAGTTCGGATCCGGTGAACCTCTTCGTGGGTGTACACCTGGTTCTTCAACTTGAAGCATAACAATAAAAAACTTGACCTTAAAGTAACATTACTCAATTGAAATTTCTCTCAGGTTATTTCAGACTTATTTGTACATTGACATTTTTCTTTCTTTTACTAAACCGTTAAACAATGACCGCAGCATTTCCTGTGAAATGCTTAGCATATTCATCGCATTATCAAAAATGTGCTGACATCGAAATAGTATTCCGCGTTCCAAACTCGCAAAAGAAAACTTCTATGTTGCATATGAATTTAATTATACTAGTAAATAGTATTACCACACTTAGATTTCATTTGATCCGAAGCTCAACTTATTTCTTGCAAAACTTTCTGCTGTAATTATAAGAAGCGACAATGTTCAGGTCACGTAAAGCAACGTTGTTCAACTGGCTATCTTGTCTTCTGTCTCTTACTACACTAACTCATGAAATATGTAATTTGCTTTAGAACAAATATGACGAAGAGCTTAATTCTGTGAACTTTTAGTCAAAATGAAATTCCAGTCTTAGTTTAACAACCCACAGTTAAGTCCTGTGTGCTAAATTGAATGATTGTAAAAGAAGTGGTGGCGGAAGAATGAGAAACGGGAAAACTCGAGAAAACCCACGAACCTGTGTTGTCCACCACAAATTTACTTGATCTGGGATCGAACCAGGGACCCGTCGCACCAGAGGTTAGCTCTATGTTACTGAGCTACCGAGAAAAGTAGTGTAGTATGTTTGTGTGTGACGTTTCATTTACGTTCTTTACCGCATGGACCGTGTTTGTGTTCGCCTTGATGTGCACAGGGCTTGAGAACATCTCGAACTTTGTATTTATTCTCTTGCCTTTCGGAAAAATTCTGAAAGAAATGTGTGAAGTCAAAAGTGAAAAGAACAATCAATTTATACCAACAGCGGAAGAGATTTAACTTGACTTAGACTTGTCATTTATCAGTGATACAAACAACGAGGTCAGTTTTTTTTTTTTTTCATATTTACCCTGATAACTAAGGCAGGAAATGTATTAAATGAGGGAATGCTTTCCACTCGCTCTAAGATAAGAAATCCCGTTAAATAGTCTGTTTCAGAAAAAAGAAAAAAAAAGAAGTTAATAGTTCGTCCTTGACAAGGACTAGATAGGTAGCATTTGAATACAAACTACCTAATAAACTCAGCTGTATTTATCTGAATAAGAGAAGAGTTAATAGGCCTACGTAATGAATGATCTTGTTTGTCTAGGGGAAGTCCCCAGTGTTTGTCTACGGAAAGTAAGAGGAAACTTAAATAAATAAATAAATAAATAAATAAATAAGTAAGTAAATAAATAAATAAAAATAGTTATCTCTGGTTTGGAGGGGAATAAAGAATGTCTTAAGTATTTTTAGGATTGAAAATTCAGTAGAAATTAAACTGAGGAAAGTAAAGGGAAAACTACAAAAGTAATCTTGTCCTCTGATCGGTTTCTCTTCTGGACTAGTTAAGAACTTGAGATAATTCATGAACACTGTTCGTCCACCACAAGTCCACTTGACGCGAACTGGAATCGAACCAGAAACCTCCACACCAGGTGTGAGCGCTCCGCCACTGAGCCACCGCGGCCTCCGAAAGTCTAATTGTATTAAAAGCAATATAATTTAAAAAAAAAAAAAAAGAGAGATACACCTGTTTGTATGTCTGGCATCCTCATCTTTCTGTCCTCAACCATAGGTTGGTGGGCAACATAGAAATTTTAAAGCTTTTCTCTCCCTTGGGAAAGTGATTTTTTTTTTCTCTGTTGTAAAATTATTTTAGACGTTATCCTCTTTTCTTTGAGTTATTCGAGCCATTCTACGAATATTGATAAAGGTGGTATCTAACGAATATTTCGTATAAATTGAACTTCCTTATTCCATTACCAGATGTGAATCCACATCACTACAGATATCAACAAGTTGTATTGAATTCATCGTCTTCTGGACTTCACAACATAATTTTTTAAAAATTTTACAGGAATCTGAAAGAAGAATAATTATGCTGATTAAATTACTAAATCAACTCTGGGATTCATGATCATACATTGATACGAGAAGTCATGAAGGTTAGTAACCTCAGATCTGAAATATTAAACCACATTTCGACCTTTGATATATTATGTACTGTCACCAAATACTTTGCTTAGCTTCTATGTCACCCTTGATATATCTAACAATAATTAGATACTCCTTCGTCATTTAAAGCGGAAAACTTTTCCTAACCTCATGACCTTACCGAACTTTCGCGACTGTTAATAAAGATATTGAGACTCTCCTTGTTAAAACTCTCGTTTCCTAGACAACTGGATATTTCTAGAATTTAGTCTCTCTGAACGCTTATAAATGTCAGTGTAATTCAGTCAAGAATTATTGTGCTAGTGTTCTGCCATGTAACCTAATGACTCTGACTCGTTACTTTAGTTCCGGGTTCGATTTCTGCTAGAAACACACTTTCTTTGTTGTAGGATTATAAAAAATATTGGAATTTACTTGAATTTAGAAGTAGCTAATTCCGTCTAGAAAGCTGATGATAATCAGGATAGGGGACGTGCTGACCGTGCATAATCTCATTAAGAACTGTCTTTGTAGTCCATACCAGGCAAGTCCGAATGCGGTTTACATAACAAAAGTACGTAAATATAATCATTCACACCTTATAATAGACAGCTCAGATGTTCAGAATGAACGGTCAGCTGGACGACAGCATAGATAGGACTGTTCGCTCGGTTTATCAGGAGATATCTCGGTTTCTCAACTTCCAATCTATGCTCTGGCTGTCGAGAGGGATCAGGTGCCACAGAGCTGCAGCGGTCGAATTTTAAAACTGTACTTACTTAAAAAAAACATGTCTCGTATACAACTTATTTGATCTGTGTAAATTAACTACGTTAAATAAAACTCAATAAAATTCGTGCAGACACAAATTACGAAAGTAATGGAAAGTATCCTCTAATGCGGTAATACTGTATTTGTCAATTTGAGAAGAAATCCCTATTTTGTAATGTATCAGTGTTCATAAAGGCATGAGCGTCTTTACTCAGAACGCAAAGGTGAAATGGACACACAAGGAGAGCAGAATAAACTACATGGCACGAATTCGCATTGGCATTTCATTTTCATCGAAAGCAAATCCCACGAAACACAATTTTGATCGTGGGATTATTTCTTTCGGAAGGATAATCACACCTTTAATACAAGACGTCAATAATTAATAATGGTTAGAGGGATAATTGTGAAATTGTATCATCCGCCATCCTTACAAAAATTAAACATGTCCCCGAAAATATTACTAATACGAGTACCCTTGACTATCCGCATTAGCATACGCCTCCAATTATAAGTGGGGGTCGCATTGATATAGTGGTAGTACACTCACCTTTGGTGCATGATGTCCCTGGTTCGATCCCACCTTACGCTAAGTAGATCTTGTAGTGGACAAACACCATGTGCATGTGATTTCTCGGAGTTCTACCATTTCCTCCCCCTTTGTTCACTCTACCATTCCGTTCATGTCTATCATCACCGTCTCCTTTAGTCAACAAGCATGACGTAGGACGTAAAACCGAAAGATTTAATTTCTCTAACTTTAAATTTGATTTCATTTTATGAAGAAATCTTAGTTCCTCATAACATACAGTAAAATCACGCTTTATCGTGGACTGTTTTATACAGAACAATAATTTTTTTTGTGTACATTGTGGCAGAATATAATTCTTTTACGTTAATGATTTTGGATGAGTTCAAAGCCCTCGACATTAGCTTTGTCACTGAAAGGAGGCCAGTGGAGTTGTGTTATTTTTGGAACGCTACGGTGCTCTCACTACAAAGAAAGTAACAACTTGCGTGAATAGGGCAAACGTTGACATTTTGTGTACGTGTAAAACGATTCCAATCTTACGAGCGAACAACAGAACAGATAAGCAGAGTTCTGATTAAATTCAAGAGTTAGAAATTTCAAATTAAAGAAGAGAACTATAATTTCGATTTTCTTAATTTTTAACCTTCCTATAACATTTTATCTGAGTTAGAGAGTCGAAAAAGAAATATAGAGCTCTAATGGAATGTACGAATGTAGTTATTTTATAACATGTAAATTTATTCTTAGGAGATTTTCTTAAAGAAAAAGCTTAACACTACTCCCTGTACACATTAAGATATATGGAATTGGTGGTACGAGTAAATTAAGGACAGAATCTGTGGGGAAAATTAGAAGCATCCTGAGAATTTTGTCCTCCAGAAGCTCATGTAGCCCGGGAGAGAACCAAGGACCGTTTGAACCAGAAATGGACGCGGAGTTCGTTTTGTACATCTTTGTCTATTCATTTTGTTTGGTTTTGCTCGTCTTTTGTTTGGTTCGGCTTATGATTAATGGTACAGCTTTGGACATATTTAGCATTGACGTTCAAACCCGGACCTGGAGTCGGGTGACTGCGGTAGGAAGCTGATAGCACCCAGCTGTACTGGACAGAGTGATGCCCGGAAAGGTAAAATTGAGAGTACGCCTTGTGAAAGTACAATTTGAAGCCTGATTTCCTCCTTTTAGCCGGTGAGACTGCTGTGTTCTCAATCAGTACTTATCAAGCAGGGGGTGTTGTTCAAATGAAGATAGTGTATCTAGGATATAACAATGTTTTAGTGTTCTCATTTGCTACCAATATTTTAAAAAGGAAAGGATTTGACTTTACATAGTGTTACCCACGAGACGATACATAAAGTTTTCTCATCTCGTAAATTTTTGTAGAAGTTTTGTCTGTTATCGAATAACTCGGTTTCTCTCGATTCTGAAAATTTTTGTCGTCTCGGTTTGTAAATTTATGTACAAAATTTATCTTCCGATTTTTTTTTTCTAATTTCATTTAGAAGTTATTAGAACCCTTTAGCGTCACGAGAAATCTACGAAGTGTGTTATATAACATTTAAACCACATTTATTATTGGAGTAAATTGTTTTAAAAGCCTGGCATACTAAAAATAATACAACACTTATTTTTCTTTTGCTTGTTTTTCATAAGTGAAAAGAGATCATGAAATGCAACTTAACACAATCATAGATAATGTTGTTCTACAACAGAAAATATGAATCTGAAGAATTTTCAATGTTGCCATCCATACAAATTACAGTATTATCACAATAACTAGGGATGCATTCGAGTCGAGTCGAGTCGAGATTTAAGCCTGTCTCGACTCGTCTCGAGAAAATGTTGTCTCGACTCGTGTCTCGACTCGAAAATATGTTTCTGTCTCGACTTGTGTCTCGACTCGACAGTCTCTGTCTCGACTCGACTCGAATTCGAGTCGAGACGTCTCGAAATTCGAGTCGAGACAAAATGTACGAGTTAAAATATACGCACACATCAGCCAGACCATCATGACTACCTACCTAATTGTCAGTATGTCGACTTTTGGCATGGATAAAAACGGCGACACGTCTTGGCATACACGCAATGATCCTTGATAGGTCGCTGGATAGAGCTGGCACCACATGTGCTCACTCAGTCACCTAATTCCCGTAAATTCCGGAAAGGGGGGCGATGTGTTCTGACGTCACGTTCAATCACATCCCACAAGGGACATTACTCAAATGTCCGGCTCCAATTTCAATGAAACTTTTTTTGCTGATAGAAGGCATGTATGCATCATTACTTGTGATGACAAATTTTTGCCATGGTGCATGTTTTCTATTTTTTTAAAAATAACTTTTAAGAGTTGTGATGTGGTTATTAGAGATTACTACAGAAGTCCCTTACTACCCTTTGTAAACGGAGCGTTAATGAAGAAAAGTGAAGAAAAACCATGTGGATACATATAAGTCCTGGGGTGAAGTCGTATGGTAGATATAACCTTGATGGCAGCCATCTTGAAATCCACCATTTTGAATTAAGGTCAAGTTTTCAAAATGGGAATAGGGTAATATGATACATAATTTCGGGCTAGAATTTAATTAGAAAAATAATGGTGAGATTAGTTTTAAGATACACCCATTTGGGGGAAAGTTACCGGCATATTAATTGTTTTTACTTACTGTGTGCGTAAGACCCTTCTTACCTTCGTCTCAAGACCTGTAAATCGATCGCAACGGCAGAGCCCGGTTTCGCACTAGTGTTTAGAAATCTTTAAACTTACTTGAGGCAATATTTGTGGATTATTGTATTGTATTTTGCCTTTAATTAAATTTGAACCCACTTCATGATCTTGTGTAAAGTATCACTAAAAGAGAATTTCTGTTTTTATGGAGAACGTAAGCATAGCAATTATAAAAGGCGAGTAAGGTGCGTATGTATTTATAAGAAAGTTTATTTTACGAGTCTTTTGTGGTTCCGCCAACCCATTCTTTAGTTGTTTTTTTTTTTTCAAAATATTCATATCTCATAAATAAAAGAGCTATTATAAAATCTCTTACCACTATTCTTTAATACTTATAAAATTTTATTTATTGTAAAAGCACGGGCGAGATATTTCTTATCGCCCACTAAAATTATGGTGGAGCTCCTTCGTGGCTAACGGTTAGCATACTTGCCTTTGGCGTGGGGAACCTGGGCTTGATTCCCGGTGGGAGTTCATGAGGTTCGGATTCCACGTTAATCAGTAGGTCCACGTCTCACATAGCCTGGCTGCTGAACGGGACGTTAAAATCAGAATCAATTCAACTCAAAATTAGGGTTTTGACTTTACTATGATGTCATTAGTTTAAACGCCCAACTGCCCAGTAATTATAAACATTGACTACATTATAAAATTGTAATTTGTGACGACTAAAATATCAGAAATTAAAGATTATTCTTTGGGTTTTGGAACATTTTGAAAAACGTGAAAAACTGGTACTGCACCGATACAACACACCTTTTGGATTTGTCATTGTGTAAAGTGATACAAACTAAAGAAGAATTACAATTTTATGAAATTGTATTAGGACTTATTATTTAGAAATAAACACCAAATAAGTGTAATAGTTCATATCCGTATCAAATACCAAGTTTATGATGAATCAACTACACAAAGTAGGATCCAAAAACGCTCATTGCAATTTGTTCCATCCTTCAGTCGAACCAGGAACTGAAACATAAAGAGTGACATTTTCTTTTTAAAGATACTTTGTCCAGCTAAGTATTGTGAAGGTTTATGTCAGTAGAAGGAATTGCATTCCATTATACAAGCGCAATTTCACAACTTTATGTACACATTACTAAATATCGAACACCCTTGTCCATATGATTAGCGTACGCGTCTTTGGTGCGGGAGACCTAGGTTCGATTTCCGATGGGAACTCCTGTGGTTCTGAACCCACGTTAATTTGTAAGTTCACGTCTCATATAGCCTTGATGCTGAAAGGGACACTAAACTCTAATCTAATACTAAATACAAATATTTAAAGAAAAATGATGACGCACCAAGATGACGTGAATTTGGCTATCAAATCCATTTTGTGTTTTCAGTTATTTTCTAGTAGTATTTTTTCTAGGCATCCTTTCAAAAGACAGTGATGCAAATTTCGTAACTGCGAATTCCTGTTAGAAGCCATGAAATTATCCGATTAGATGCAAAATACCGTCCACTAAAATAGATACCGTAAATTTACAATATCTAACAATAAATAATTTTGAAAGATATCGCTTTCGAGGGAAAAAATGAAGTGAAATCTTTGAGTTTTACGTCCCACGGTTATGCCGGTTAGGCTAAAGGAGAGGGGTGATGATGAGAAATTAGTGAAATCGTGGAATGAAGAAAGTGGGAGGAACGGAAGAACCCCGAGGAAACCCACGCACACGGTGTTTGTCCACCACAAAGTTCACTTGGTACGAGCTGGGATCGAACCAGGGTCTCCAAGCACCAGAGGTGAACGATCTACCACTGAGCCACCGCGGCCCCGCTTTAGAGGGGCCATGACGTATAGTTGAACTCATTCTCGTAGTATGAAAGGCATTATTTATAATTGTGCATGATAGGATCACAAACAAAATTTAAAAATATTATGTGCACTTTCTTTTAACAAACATTATATTGTCTTTTATGGTGTGGAAGGGAATGTTATGTTCGAAAAAAAAGTCCTAAACACGATTCTTGTTGCTACACACTGCATGTTTCTAGCCACAGAAAAGATGCAGCGATAGGTAGGCTATTTTTCAATTGCTTTACATTAGCTTGATGTTTCAAGTCTTTTGTGTGTTTCTGAAGTTCACTTTTACCACAAAAGAGCTCAATATTAACATGTCTTACATAGCTTTGGTTCGATTCTCAACACGGACTGCAACTACCCGTTAAATTGTGCATCCGAAAGGCACTCTTTGTTAAACCTCGCTTATCACCGCTCATCTTAATAATATATATAACTTCACCTCGAAGCAAATGTTGCATTTCTCTCTTTCATCCTAACACAAAACAAAACTAACCACAGCTGTGACACGAAGGAGCTATTTCAAAAAGAAACAAGCTGTGCTTCATAGAGATGTGTACCAAATGATAGAAGTATAAAGTATTGTTTTCTTTCCTGTTTATTGATATCAGTTGGTGTTCTTAATGAGGTTACTCATTAGTTTAGAAAGAGTATATATGGAATTTGGACATATGTTGTACGTATTCTCCTGAGAAATTGATGAGACCAGAAAAATTATAAGGACAGATGGAATAGGTTTAAGCGCATCTACGTGACTTTATCAATATTTATTCTCCATAATGGTACCACGCGGAAAACTTGGTATAGGCCTACTTTTATCTTTGCCTCCCTCTGTTAGCTGTTTTGTATCATATATATCGGATGGTTTTGATATTTCTTCTGATCATTAAAACAACAATGGTACCTGTGTGCGTGCAGAAATGCAAAAGCACAAGGTAACTTCCTATTTGTTTTGGAAACAACAAACCCACTTCACGTGTGAGAGAGAAATTGAGCACAGCGAGATCGGGTGTTTACTTACGGTCAGTTCGCAGCAGGAGTCCATGGTAAAAATTGGGCTATATCGAAAACACTCGCAAAACCTTACAAATACAAAAGACTGCGCTTCAAAGAAAGTTTAGACGCAGATGTTTCAATCTTCTTTTAGCATCGTTCTTCAGCAAAAGAGTCGGTTCATTGTATTCGAAAAAGGGAAGGGAGAAAGGGTGAATTTATATTTTATGTGGGGGGTAACGTTGTAAGTAGTATAAACAATACATACCGCTTCCGACTCTGTACGCATACACTAGCCGCGGAGTTCACACACACACACAGAATCAGAGTCCTCACACACCAAGGGTGAGAGCTGTGCCACTGAGTTACATCGGCCACGGGGCTAGGTCGAGTCCACTTTACGTTCATAGTTTCTTAGTACATAAATGTTACGATTATGAAATAGATTTTCCTTAATGAGCTGCATAAAAACAAAAGCTTTCGAAATGCATTAAACAATTAGCTCGATTTGAGTGTGAACTTAAAGTTATATCAGAGTGTAAATACGGATACGCACCAAAGCTCGAAAACTTAATACACTATTTCTCCTATATAGTCAGCATGTATCAAGCAATCATTCAGCTTTCATTTGAGAGGATGGAAATCGAAGGCCCCTGAACAACTATGTTACTAATGTGCGGAATGTATTTATCTTACAGTGAACTGCTTTGATGCCAAGTGGCCTAACTCCAAAATTGAAATTTTCTAGGAGTGAAAGTTGAAGTTCAATATCTCATGACCAATCCATATTTCTTTTATGTTGGGAACCAAAACCATAACTACTGTATGTAGTTCATTGTTTTATAACTTAGTGTTTACAAAAATCCTTTTAAAAAATACCTATTCATAGAAGTGGATGGTACTTATCTGTACTAGTTCTTGGCATCCAAGCAGTCCATTTATTGTAATACTAGCTTAATATACCCATTCTTTGCATGGGGGCTGTATTTGGAAGTCAACACCTGTGGAAGTATCACCATTCATTTCAGTGACCGCGAAAACTAAGGATTTGACACTAGTATCAATCAATATGGGCTATTTATACATGTCTCGGTATTCCTCACCCGCTGACACCCGGCCCGCATACAGTAGTAGCTGAATTTGCAAGTCATCGCTGATGGAAGTGTCACCATTGATCTCAGCGACCGTGAAAACTATGGATTTGACACTAATGTCGATCAATTTGGATTACTTTTACTACATGTCTCGCTAAACGCCCCCCTGAGACCCCCTGGTTCCAATTTTGACAAAAACGCTTCGCCTTAGACTGGGACCTGGACCAAGGTATCCGTGACCAAAATTTGGTAACTCTCGGTCAACTTGTCTGGTCCCCAGGTCGGACCCAGTAAACGTCCCCCCGAGACCCCCCTGGTTCGAAATTAAAAAAAAAACGCTTCGTCTTGATCTGGGGCCTGGACTAAGGTACCCGTGACCAAATTTTGGGAACTCTCGGTCCACTCGTCTGGTCCCCAGGTCGCACAGACAGACAGACAAACACACAAACAAACTCTTTATTTTATTTATATTAGATAAGATATACTATGTAAAATAGTCTCGTATCATAATATGTGATGTACAACAAATGTTACATTATATATTATCCGTAGCTCGTGATATGCTGCAACATATTAAAGCCTCAGAATAGTTGGGCAAGCGAATAATCCAGAAGTTACGTAACCCTATTGCGTTCATGGGAACGAAAACACAATAATTATAACTATGCTAAATTACTATAGACTACCAACTGCTCATTCAGAGAATTTATGAAGTTCACTTTATCGCAATAGTTTTATACAAACTAGATTTAGACTACGGATAATAGTTTTATACAAACTAGATAATCAATTATTACTATTATTATTATATTTACAGTACAACCAAATACAACGACATTAACTATTAGCTCTAATTAACTGAATTGAGCTGAAAATTAAATCTTGATCTTTAAAGATTAACTATTAATTTTATGCGTTCTGTACCTTTCTAAAGGAATAAAAGCTGGAATTGGTTTCAAGGCTGTTTCTGAGTGAATACTTTCTTCAAAATAATATTAAAAATTATAGAAAGATTTTCGAGACATTCGAGTCGAGTCGAGATTTTTAAGAGCCGTCTCGACTCGACTCGTGTCTCGACTCGAAAATTCGAGTCGAGAAATACGTTTGTCTCGACTCGTCTCGAATTTTACAAAGTGTGTCTCGACTCGAATCTCGACTCGAATTCGAGTCGAGTCGAGTCGAGATTCGAGACATGTCTCGACTCGAGCGCATCCCTAACAATAACATTTCCCCCAAAATCTAAGTTAAGGCAGCGACTAGAGGAACGAACTCAACTGCATTCGATTATATATAATGTTGTTTTGGTATCCTGTGAACTACTTTTTAAATAACATTATTATTTAATTTGATAACTGTATGTTAAAACTATTTTCTTTATTACAAACTAAATACAACTATTATTTAAAAAGTTGTTCACAGGATTCCAAGACAACATGATACGTAATCAAATGCAGTTGAGTTTGTTCCTCTAGTCGCTGCCTTAACTTTGATTTTTTTTTGGGGGGGGGGAATGTTATTCTGGCAACACTGTAGTATCTATGAATGGCAACACTCAAAGTTCTTGAGGTTCATATTTTCTGTTGTAGAATAACATTATCTATGATTGTGATAAGTTGCATTTCATTATCTGTTTTCACTTATGAAAAACAAGCAAAAGAAAAATAGTAAATTTTGTATTATTTTTAGTATGTCAGACACTTAATGTTTTGTGTATGTTTAAACGTTGATAAATTCTCCTAATTATATTCGTACGATCACTTTATCAGTTTATAGTTTTTTTTTACTATCCATTATGTAACACTAAAATGGTGTTTGAGATCTTAAACTTGGGTGAATTAGTGCTGCCAGCGAGACTCGAGGAATTTCTCGTTTTGAAAACGGAAGAAGAATTTTGTCATGTTTCTCTTCTCGAATTTGAACATGCAGTTCTCCAGATTCTCGTCTCGTCTCGTTTACGAGATGAGAATCGGGACTCACAGGCAACATTACTTTTATAATAGTTTTTGTCTTCAATATTCTGTCTACTAGTGCCTTTTCCTGTGTTCATTCTTTCTGATTTATCTAAACCAACCCCTCAATTCTAAACCGGAGTTTGATAATTCCGTTGACAATTCAATTGTCCACAAATCCTTATAAACTGTCGGATCTCTAGGTGTTGAACATTTTATAAATACGGTGCTTTGGTGTTACTATTTATCAATAGGTTTTGTTTAGATTTAAAAGAATATTTATCACATGAATAAAATTATCTTAAAATATATTGCGAAACAATGGTTGAAAGGCCATCCTGTATCACGCTTCGAACACCTTTGAACTTGACGCAACAAGTGGCTTTCTGTTGTCAGCTCAATGATATTAAGCTCGTTGCATGTGTTGAGATGAAATCACTATCGGTGATTGTTTTGGACCTAGCAGTTGCAATGGCGTAATGTGAATTGAATGTACAGATAAGACTAGATAACGCTTCTCTTTGTCCTCTTGCAGATGTTCTATTATCCTCTTTACTGTAATCATGAGATACAATGGTTTTACTCTTTACACATATATTATAGATCAGGGTTGCAAATAAGCAACAAAATTTTACTAGCCCAAGAAAGAAGCTACTGGCCCACGTCCTACAATAGAAACCACTTATTTACTTTCGGTATGATATTAAATACTCGCCCCGGGCGAGTGGTTATTTGCATCCCTGTTATAGATACTCTCGTTTTGACATATCACCAAATTAATATTTCTGTTTACAGACACGCTAAATGACTGATATTGTATCAGTAGCTACGCGCTACTACGTTTAACGTTCTCAGTAGTAATCAGTTTGGGAGGTAACAGTTCGATCCGATTTCATGTTAACTCGTCAATCTCCTTCATGAAGCTCCAAATTCATCTACAAGTAGGAATTCAGACCCATTCAGAAAGGAAGGGAGGCATATACAGGGTGTCCAATATACAATAGAACCCGGAGTTTGGGATAGTAGAACTTTTGAACCTGAAGAGATACACAAATAATGGTTATACCAAAACGAAGCCTTGCTCATTCATATATTTTAAGACTAGGAAGCAACGATTGAAGTACATTTAGAACCACACAGTGTTGCCAGATGTAACCAAAGGTGTAAATCTTTTTTTTTTTTTTCGCAAAACATGTAAATTGGCTCATACGTATGGACGGCCTGTCATTGAGTTTTAGTTGCAGTAGCTTGGAAACTATGGAGCAGAAAAAAGAATTTTTAATTTCCACCGATAACTAATCGGATGAGGCCTCTGTAAGAGGGAACTAGGAAAATCGTAGTTTCCATGAATTAACGCTCTGAATTGACAACTCTGCTAATGTTTCAGTGCATCAAAAGGTGTGTTAAAGGTCTGCCTACATTATGCAATTCCTGAAAAGAACGAACGAAAAAGAAACTTTGAAATTATCATAAAACTCTGCATGATAAAATATATGCATGAACAATTCTTAATTTTGGTACAACCATTATTTGTGTATCGCTTTAGGTTCAAAAGTTCTACTATCCCAAACTCCGGGTTGCATTGTATATGGGACACCCTGTATTTTAATCACGCAAGATCCTAGCCATAGGAGCTATATACACGGTTCTGATTGGTTAAAGGTATCAGTTTCTCGCCATGTAGCATATATAATATAGCACAAATCAAATGCTGGATGTTGTCGGTCCTCGTGACCGAATTTAATAGAGAACCGGCTTGTAATAAAAATCGCTTTTGGCGTGGGTTCAAACCCAGCCCATGGAAGTTCATTTTTTAAATTTTGATAACACTTTTATCATTAAAATAAGATGAAAATAATACTAATTTGCCCTTGTACGTAATATATAATGCATAAAAAGTGATTTACTTACGAAACAGCTGAGCGAGCGTCAGCAAGCGAAGGGGGTTAGAAGCCCCGCAGGGCTCTCACTTTATTCCATCTTTGCCTCCATGATAATACCACGTGATATTACGTCACACTCGGCTGGTTCAACTTCGATGTAGATCTAACCTCACACGCTTCCTTGTCGCCAACTTAAAACAGTTGGCTTAGGGTAGCGCGAGAAAAAAATATATGCAGGGAGGATAGGGCTTTGTCTGAAATACAAATAAGAACTCTTAACAGAGAGACTTTAAAATAATATTTTAAATATGTCATTTTTTCAATGTAAAGTTGAAAATTTCAGGTCTGGGATCTGACTTCCGGCATATCATTGGTCAAGACACCATATTGCTCTCCCCACTATTTTCCCGTCAATAACTCAATAACAAATTGGGAGAACTCTCTCGTGGCTACATACAATAGTTAGCATTTACATCTTTGGTTGGGTTCGATTCTCAGTGGGAACCTAATGTAGTTCTGATCTCGCGTTAAGCTGTAGGTCCAGGCCTCGTATAGCCTCAGTGCTGAAAGGAATGCTAGACAAATCATCCAACCGACTAACAAACAATTAATTTTGGAAAGACCCTTTAATAGTTACAAACAGTGACGGATCTAGAAGGTAAAAACTGGGGGCAGGCTGAACCCAGACAATGATAGATATATCATGAATTTACTTTAAACTTTCAAAACTATATAAATAATAGCTTAAATTATTTTTGTTACTCAAAAAACTAAGGGACCCAGGCTAGATCCGCCACTGGTTACAAAATATTATAAACAAGTTTGTTTTTAAGATTTCTTATATTGCTCAGAAACTTCAGTATCCATGCGCCCTCAGGTTTCTGGCTTAGAAAATATGAAAACTATTAGTTACTATTAGTGATGGTTTCAGGAGGTGACCTGGTTCCTCTCCCTAGAGTTACGAAATCCATCGAGACATATCTCCGATCTAGCTCAACACGGATTACCAGTGTTTTTGCAGTACTACTGTCAACCCTGTGTATTAAAAGTTTCCCCTTTGGGAAATCTTCTGAAATCACCATTTGTTACTGTAATTTTCACACTGAAACCTCTGACGTGAAGAAGGATTATTGATTAGTTATTTTAGTTCTTTCTTTCTTTTTTAAAAAATACACATTAGGATTTGTATTACTCAGTTAGAAATATTTTGATTTTTTGGATAATATTTTCATAAACATGGTGTTCTAAGACGCTGAATTAGACACTAGTTCATTTAAGAATTTTGTAGATTAGTACATGGCTTATAGTAAGTTTCCGATATCTTGCCTTTCTTTCAGTTTTTCGCTCTAATTAAAATAGTATTTATAAAATGGTGGGGACCTTTGGCACTTCACTACATAGAATAAAGAGCAAGAGGACCGAAAAGGCCCGATTTCTGGTTGCAAAAAAAAAGGGGGGGTTGAAATTACGGGGATCCCTGCATAGACCATTCAGTATTCAAACCTGCGAAGGCGTTTCCTGATAGGCTTACAAATCTGATAGATAATCTCAGTCTGGTCTACCTTCCTCAGCTCCTACCCTATCTGTGAATACAGATTGAAAAAGGGGGCTGCGATGGCTCACTGGTAGAGTGCTTATCTCACATCACACTTTTTTCATTCCATCATTTCGTTCATTATCGCCACCAGTCTCCCGTAGCCTCGATGCCTAATTGTGGAACGTTAAACTAAAAATAAAAAAAAATGTATCAACCAAGAGTAATGGCGTCTGACACTTGAACTCTAGCAGAAATATTGAACAAGACTCACGAAACTGTGCGTACATTTTATGAATAGTTCAGAGTTCGCGAAGGTCGTCGAGAAGCAATCTTTATTGTGCATACGACTGTACTGTTCTTCATTGCGAAAGAAGGAATTCCTCTAGAGGGGCATTTCAAATTTGGTGCACTTCTGGAACAAATATCTGAATTCCCACGGTTCGTAATATTGAGAAACAACGTAATGTCTGTGAATTTTATTTTCCACAGTTTCTCTGCATATTTTTGAGTAAGTAGTGTAAAAATCTGAAGGATGCCACTTTTGACTAGTCTTTGTATACCTGATCGCATCGCCATATGCGCGTAATCATGCAAGAGCTGTGCAACAACAATACGAAATGTTCTATTAACGTATAGTGTTTTGCGTAATTAAATTACTAATTATTATTTTAGCTTGTCCTACCAAGCGTGGTGGCTTATATTTATACGTATTAATAACCTTTAGTAATAAGAGGTACACGGAACTCTCCATTTCATGGATTATGCTAGAGTAGGTAAGGGGAGGACTAGTACCCTCCGTGGCTTATCCTACCTCCCCGACCACCCCAGACTGTTTTATTTTAATGTAGGTCAAGTAATATATAACTATCCTCTTTGGCGTACAAATATAGCTGCCTCCCAAAACATTTTTCTGTTCATCGGCTTGCTCCTCTAGGAAATTAAAGCTGTCCAGGACCAGGGCCGGATCTAGGGGAGTCAATTCGGAGCATTTGCCCCGGGGTGAAGCTAGTTGAGAGTATGTAGGGGGTGCCATTTACATGCAAAATTGGTAGGAAGGGGGAAGATATGCGTCTTTGCTCCGGGCGCAATATTTCGTAGATCCGGCCCTGTCCAGGACCAACAAAATTGGACACCTCTCTAGATACTCTGCCTCTAGTGGAAGAACTGTAGCTTTGGTGATGAAATTGTCTGGTAACCATCAACCGACAAGCAAATAGAATTACAGATACAGTAGCATTTTTCATATTATGAATATTAAGATCAGGTGTCGCGGAACGGAACACCCAGTATAATTTAAGTTTACAGAGTTAGCTTTGTGTCTTGCTTTGGAAAACTGTAACAGTAGCTTTAAAATGTTACTTAGACTAAACATTTTCTTTTGAAAGGTGAAAAATGTTTTGAGATGCAGAGAATACCAGATTATGAAATTAAAATGTCAACCGCATACTAAATACGTCCTTTAAATGTTTCGTCTATCTGGTGATGAGGTAACATACAGATTATAGGAAGTAGTAGTAGGCTATATGTAATAAATCCGCTCATTCTTTACGCGTGCGTGAGAAGAAGAGCAATGAGAGGCAATTACTGTTGAAGTGTTCAGTAGGTGTGATTTGATTTAATGCAGGATAAACTTAACTGGCACGCGACGAGAATTTTGCTTCAGGTGGTTTTCACGTCAACGCAAGATGATGAAATATTGCGCTAAAGCCAGATGATGTATACACAATTCATCCATCTTAGATCTGCGAACTACGCTTCTATTCATTTTCCAAGTTGCTGAAGTTACGCTAGTTGTTTTCAGATTAAATTTTGTAGCTTTATTTTCATTTGTAAGTCGCCGCGCCCGCGCGTAGCGTAGTCGCTAACGCTCTCACCTTTGCTGCGAGCGGTCCCTGGTTCGATCCCTAATTCGGTCGAAAAAGTGTAAAAGCTTTTTGAGGTTAACTATCCTGAGTGAGGTTTTTCTAGTTTTTCTCTCATACCAGGCAAATGCCGGGGTAGTACCTAACATGTAGGTCCTTCCTTTCCCAATCCTTTCTTCCTTCCCTTTCCCCAGATAGTGTAATCACCGAGAGACGTCACCCCTCATACATAACGAGCTAACATGGCCATAGATGCCGAAAGCCCATAAATCTAATTCCTAATCAACAATCCTTTCACTTGTATAGAAAATTTAGCAAAATAAATGCAAATGCTTTGGTAGATTGTTATTAACCCCTTCAGTGCATAATTTTCAGATGCGAACCGCTGTAAAAAGTGTAGGTTTTTTTTTTTTTTTTTATAACTTTGGATGTTGATTCTAAATCTGTTTCAAAATCACTTACATCAAAATCACTAATTGATAACTCTTCCTCGATGTCAGCATCGTTGAAATATCGTTTTGAAGCCATTACTGTACTGTCTGCTCTCAAACGAAACAAAGAATGAAAACTATATTTGACGAAGTCCAAACTCTATTTTAATTTCTTTCTTTTTTCTTCTTCTTTTAATTAAGCAACAATTGAAACCAGCTGAGCGCAAACTCGCTAAATATTGTCGGGATAACATTACTCATACTATGGGCAAGTACATTCGCCATACGCAATACAAAATAGCCAAAGCAAAATGAAAGCGTATATATACGCCACCCACACTGAAGGAGTTAGCAGAAATCAGGCCCGTATCCACGGGGGGGGGGGGGCAAGAGGGGGCCGGCCCCCCCTAAATTTTGCTGGCCCCCATAAAATTTCACGGTAGGCTTGCAAATGAACTATAATATGGTGATGAAGTATAATATGATTGTGTCGGGCCCCCCTAACTTCTACCGGGCCCCACCTAAATTTTTGGGCTGGCTACGGGCCTGGCAGAAATACTAGAAACAGTTCCTCAATCTTAATATATAAAAAGTCGCAACTTGATCTTGAAGGAAATAATAATAATAATAAGAAGAAGAACGGTTCACTAAAATACGCATACGAGATATTTGAATCTCTTGCAAACCTTCGAGTTCAAACGAATTTTATGTGAAAGGCATAAGAGGAAGAACGCAAAATATTTCTCACATTAGCACGCGAGAGCATAGATTATTAACAAATACTAGAAACAGTTCCTCGACTTTTAACACACTCGAAGAATACGTGGATGGAAGTGTGGTGCGTAAAAGACTGTTATAAAGTTCTTTTTTCCTTTATGTGAGGAAATGTACAAATCTAACAGATAATTCTGCTGAAATTAACTTTACTAAACAAAACAAGAATTTTAGGAAAACCAAAAATGGATAAAAAGGATAGTGCCAATAATTAGTTTTTGGATCAGAGGAGAGAGAATTTTTGAACGCCCCTTAATCGAGTTTTCGTATTTTCTACGGAATAAGCACATTATACTGTGTTAAGTGATAGTTTGGATTCGGCTACACCATATGTAGTTCTCCAGGTATAAGGAGTACAAGAAAATTTTTGATTGAAATATATTGGATCTTCTTATCCAAAAATGCAAGGATTTCCAACAGTCTCGGTCGAGTGTTGCGGTTTCGAGGTTTGATACCTTTTTTTTTTTTTTTTTCATAGCTTCTGTCAGTCTTAAACATCAACGTCCAGTTAGAATAAGCAATGAAATGAAATTTACAAATTTTCATGAAAACTAGTGGATATGAACACTTTAGATTTATCATTTTATTTCTGAAATTAGTACCTATTTCGCGGTGCCTCATGTTTTTAAAATGCCTTAGAATTGTGAAACTTCTATAACTTCCAATCTTACTAGTTTTCTACGAAATCCACCGTGCTTGTGTAGTGATCCTGAAAATTACTACCTACATATCGCTGATTACAAAGAAAATAGCTTTCAAAACCCGTACCTTTTTTGGGGGGAGGGGGAAGGAGAATAACGTATTTTAAAAAATCAGTAGTGGCTCTTGAGGGATGTCACATCGGTAATTTAATCACTACAAGGTAAGAAAAGAAAGCTTCATACAGCTTCTGAAAGCTGACTATAACAGAACACTAAGAAAACTGTTTGGTATTAATTCATAGCAATAAAATTTACATTTTTTAAGAGATGTCTTCTCTCTTCTCTAAAGAATATATAATACACACACATTCGACAGTAATTTAAAAGCAAAGCTCTAAAGGTAAAAGTTTATGCAGCAGAACGCAGACAGTCTATTAACATTAGTAGCTAGATAACTGATCGTAATTTCATAACATCAAAATGTTCTAGCTATTTAAAGATAATATTAACAATATATGAACGACTTATTTAATCTCGTAACACAATCGAACAAGGAGACAGTGAATTAATAGCTTATCTCAATCTAGCATAAAATGCTCATGAGTGTTAGAAACAGGCCAATGAGGTAATTTCAGGGTCTAGGTTACGCGGGAAGCGTTTAATGAACGATAAAAGTGAATTGATAAAGAAGCGATGTTGCCAGATTATCTTTTCTCCACTTTCCCCCTTTCTATTAAAAAAAAGTGAAAGGTGTCGTCACTGCCTGTTATCAAGTTCTTTCATGTGCTTCCGTGTTTGTAACCTTGAAGTGTAGTTACTATTCTGGGCTTCGATAAGTTTTATCCATAAGTAACATACTAACGTCCCCACGTGAGTGTATGAAACAATGCATCCTGAATAAGGTACAAAGTTAATGCGCGTGGTTCCCGGTAACAGCACAATGTTTGATGTCTCGACATTGTGCACGAATTGGAGAGTTATGTAAATTAAAAAGTTACCAATTCTGGCCTTTAAAAAAATGTTACGATTTGTTCCTACCAGGTTTTTGAAGAATTGGTTTATCAGAAACTCTTATAGTATAGTATATAGTGGCTGTCCATGTGTTTGTCCAGAAGACAAAATCGAAAGAACTACTCGATGGATCACCATTAATTTTGCCACGGTGTAGAGGATCAAGAATTTAAGAATGGAGTTCGTTTATGGACGTGATCTTTCCTGTTGAAACAAAGGAGTGGACAATCAAAAATCGGTTCCCCATGCATTCCTGTGGGAGTAATTACGTACATCATCCTTGCTTGTTAGTCTACCCGCGGTGGTATTAAGATTAGTGGGTTGAATAATGCTCAGGATACAAAATACTAATCTGTCCCTCGAAGATAATGCTAAAATGGAACTAAGTTACATTATACTCAACAAATCTAAAGACTTAAGTATTTTTCTATTTTCAAATGTTCATTCGTATTCCTAAAGTTTTTGAATGGGAAATGCAAAGTGAGGCGAATTGCAAAAATTTAAACTTCAATTTTCACGTTGTGTACACCGTGACATACCAAACTCCTTCACGTGATATACACTGTGGCACAGCTGCTTGTTCTATGTCTCCTGCTTGTTCGAAAGTTAGAAATAGGTGCATGGTATTCCTATTCCACATGTAAACCTATTGAAACAGCTATCTAAATGAACATATCCTTTGTGGAGTGTAATTCGAGAGAATTTTAAATAAATGTTCCATGTTGTATATAGGCCTATGTTCTAATCTAGGATATTCTGTTTTATTTTTCTCTCTCTCAATATTTGTTCTATTAATGATTATGAAATAACATGTGACCCAAACTTAATCATCGATTCTCGCGATTTGGCGAATGAAAGGGGAAGATATAGCAGAGACGGCTCAGAGGGAAGTCACATCGGTAAAAGTTCAAGTGTTATCGCTTTAAACTAAGGAAACAAATTTACCCGCGGTGCTGTAGTTCGTTAAGGCATCTTACACGCTAACTAGGCAGCCCGGATTAAATTTCCGGTTAGGCGGGGAATTTTTCTTGTTTACCTATATGGGTCAAAGGTTTGCCAGGTTTCTTTAAATGGAGTAGCCGAATCCACCTGTGAAAGTAAAGGGACCAGAGCAATGGAGGTTAGTTGATTGAGTGGGGCTTTTGCCCTCCCCCCCCCTAAAACCGTTTTTCCGCAGAAAATACAAAAACCCGTATTCGTTTATATTTTGCGTATTGTCCATACACAGTTTCGTTGCAATTCTTGACATACTGTTACTAGCGCTTTTGATATTTCGTAATCAAAGGTTTGGAGGGGTCCGTGCCTCATCCAACCTTTTTTTTTTTTTTTTTTTCAGGAAAATACGAATTCCTTCATTTTCCGTATTCCTTCATTTTATGTCTACAATATCTGTGCACAATTTCATTCACTTCGGTTCACTTCTTGCCTTTCGGGCATGAACTTTCAAAATTTTGAGTGGGGGCTTTTGCTCCCTAAAACAGTTTTTCCGTAGAAAATAAAACACGTATTCGTTTATTTTATGTGTAGTATCTACCTGCCAAATTTTATCAAAATCGGAGTGTTACACTTGGGAAGTGTTATTTGTGAGAATTTTGCAGTGGATTATTTGTGTTTGATTTACAGTGCGACATTTTTTAATGAAGATCATACGAAAAGTTTTTTTTTTCTTTACTGTTTTGGTTCATCAGCATCTCTGATATTACGTGACTTACCTTACAACGTCTGAAGAGGCAGTCGTGGGAAGACGATGCCACGGGGGACGTACGTGCCCTTGCCCCTTCTAGCGCCGTCACTGTACTGAACTAACTACTTAGATATAGCGCGTTGAAGATGTGCAATGTGGTCCAATGAGTCTCTTGTTGGACTATGTTCTTGGGTTATGTTCGAAAGCCAGACGAAGCATTTTGCAAGCAGTGTGTGTGTAGTTTGTGAAGGAAGTTTTTTCTCATACCATGATATGGGCCCATTCAAATAGGACGGTATTTTCAATCTCCAACATCTTCCTGATGAATATGTAAGGGACATAGTAATCATCCAATACAACAGTCGTGTTCATTTGGCTCAGTTTGACATTATATCGCACTGGCTTGTCCTGCCTTTAGGATTCCCATATTTAAATCCAATTGAAAATCTGTTGGACTATTTGTAGCAGCGGGTGAACGCAGATATACTTCTGTATTCATCCGCGTACTTTGCTGGAACTATGGAATCTGCTTATGAATGAGTGGATTTGCATCGATGTGGTATACCTGCAATATCTCGTAAAGTCACTTTCAAACAGAATCGATGTCACTTTTTATCCATACCAGGGGTGGCGTTATCCGGTATAAGGGAAGTTCTACGAGGTGGCTAATTTTTTGTCCGGTGTGTTTGATTTCAACTTTTTTGAACATTACTTCGTATCGTTTGTTTTTTTTAATGCCTATTTAAATGCGGCTTAAAATATATAAATACCTGTTGTTCTATATGGTTGCGAAACCTGGTCGCTTGCTCAGATGGAAGAACGTAGACTGAAAGTATTTGAGAACAAGAATAATATTCGGACGCAAGAGGAACGGAAATGGGGTATGGCTGAAATTTCATAACTAGGAACTACACAATTTATACCGTTTATCAAATATTGTTAGTGATCAAATCCAGGAGACTCAGGTGGGCAGGTCATGTAGTCAGGAGGGAAGAAAGTAGGAACGCTTTCAAAGTTTTAACTGGGAGTCCAATGGGAAAATGACCATTAGGAAGAGCTAGGCGCAAATGGATGGACAATATTAAGATAGATCTCGCAGAAATAAGAGTACAAAGTAGAAACTGGATCCAGTTGGCTAAGGACAAAAGTCAATGGAGAGCTTTTGAATCTCCAGGTTATATAGACCATGAGTGAGTGAGTTAGTTAAATGTTCACTTTTGTTTTTTTACTTTCCATTTTGTCATTAAGCCTGAAGTTTTCATATTTTGCTTTTACTTACGGGCTTTATTTCTTAGTACTAAAAAAAAAAAAAAAAAAAAAAAAAAAAAAAGTGGACAGGAAGTTGTACGATTATCCTTAGAGTTGAATATTTCGAACTGCATTTAATAACGTTTTAAAGTAGTGTTGCCGACGAGACAAAATTTGAGACACACATATCTTGGAAATATCCCAGTATCAAAAATGTTGCCTACTCTCTAAAAATGTGTGTGTTTCTATTGCAAGAGCTATGTCTCGTCTCGTGGGAAACATTAATTTTAACCAATTTCTGTTGTAATATTTACTTGGAAATATAATTAAACGTTCAACTATTTTTCAAGTGCAGATGCAAAATTCTTCTGGTATAAGGAAATGCTTTTATCATTTTCTTTCTTTTAAGAATTAAACGTGATCGCAACGAGCAACATGTGACATCTTTGGGTTGGAGACAGTATGAGAAGTAGTCTGTCTGGTGTATATGTATGTCTTTAATTTACATCGATAGATTAAATATCTTTGCAATTCTTAAATAGATCCTTCTTCTTAACATGAGGCTAAAAGTTCAATACCATATTTTGATAAAAATACTTCCTGCACTGTACTAGGCTACTTGTGGACGTCATTACAATCGTAGATAGCGTGACCTAGGATATTTCTAATATCTTTATAAGATACTTCAAATCTCGTTTGATCGGGTTATTTATATATTGTGTGCTAAAAAAAAGTAATTGTCCATTTAATTATAGAGCACAAGAGACAGATGGTAAATTGCATATTGCATCCAACATAGGAGAGGATTGATTTTACTGTCACGAGAACGTAACAATGGTTGAAAGCGTTGAAGTATACAGATCGATGGATAAAGTTTGTTGTATTTTAATTAAAAAATAAGCTAGATATCATCTCTATATTAAAATGCTAGAAAAGTTTATATCTTTGTAGACGTTTATATATTTATGGCCAATCCTTTCGATAGAGAGTTCTCGGGAACCATAAGCTCTAGAAAGATGCCATTTCAGTGATTTTATGTAGATAGTTCAGTTTTAATTGAATATTTAAAACAAGTCCATTATTTCCTTGTTACATTTTTTTAGGGGTACACTGCAAATGTTGATTTTTTTCTAAAAAAAAAAAAACCCTCGTATTCGAGTTATACATCCCAACACTACACATTTGTATATGGGTAGTATATCTCTCAGGCGTTTTTCATGGCCAAATGGTAATGAAAATCGAAAGATAACCATTTCTGCAGTCTAACGTAAGATGAGTCTATTGTTTGGAGTGTTTTCCCAATGAACACCATGTATCACTCACATTATACTTCTGTGAGTAATGTATTTGCTGGTTATATACTGCATGTAAGAAGAAAGAAAACACTAATCATACATGAATTAAAAGCTCCAAACGGAAGTAGGATCAAATCTTGCAAACAGTGCGAGATATTGAAAAAGTAATTGAAAAAAATCTTCCCTTTAATGGTACCCTTTGCACATTTTTATCAAGACTTCTTTCACTTTTGTCTGTAAAGGGACGTGTACAGATGTTGTGAGGATTGACAAGGAGATTCGTGCTGATATGTGAATGATGCGCTGTGTAGAGAGCGCAGGTTCAGCTAGTATTTAAAAATAAAAAAATCAAATGCAGCAATGTCAAAATGCTATGAAATCAACTTCTACAATATTAGTAGAGTTTAAGAGATTTTTTGGTCCAAAACTGAAACTAATACCAATCAATAGATTTTATTCAAGTGAACAAAGTGATATATGTGAATGTAAAACCTCGCGCGCAATTTTCTAAGAAGTGGAGAGAAATCAATTAATTTTAAAATTTAAAAAATGCTATACAAGAACCACTCATTGAGATGAAACTGTCATTGAAATATACTCTCATTATTCTCTTCATGATGATACTAACAAGACAACAACTCATAACTATAAACATCGGTAGGGGGACATTGTTTGGCATACTTTAATACCACAAGGTTAACAGTGTTGCCAATCCAACAGTTTTATTTTTCAAATCGCACTATGTCAAGTTATTGCATACCTCTAGCATGTATATCGAAAACGTAAATACCACAAATGTCATGCAGTCCTGCAAGGTGAGGACGCTACAGTATAGAGATGCTTTCTTGAATGGATTTTTTTTTTTTTACATGAAAAGCCTGCTTTCTCGAAAAAAACGGAAAATTAGGCGTTTTTCATTTACATGCTTTTTCTAAATAGCTTTCTTATAGTATGTTGTATAATTAAATAAGATTTCATGACCTAAATGCCATATTACGCTTGGGAATTCACCATCATGATGAATGGAGCACATGTTTTATGAATTAAAGTACACATAAAGTACGTAGTATTTGAGGGCAATTTTAGAGACTATTTAACTTCTGAGTTATCTGAGTCATCCGTGTTTCATTCTTTGAGCCTAGTACTCTAGCTTTTAGCATATAAGTTAAATTTATGTTTTTCAACATATCCGTCAGAGCGTACTTCCACATTTGTTATACTGTAGCTGTGCAGTGATTTAGCAAAAATCTTCCGGATACAACCTTGAATAGCATTTCATAGAAATAATCAATAGCGGATATAGAGAAATATTTTAGGAGGAGTATCTCTGATTAATGTTTGTTTTTCTAAAAATCCTTTCTTTTTAATTTGGGAGGAGCCTGAAGTTTGAGTACGAGGATAACTAGTATTTCGTTTTGTTTGTATATTTAGCAATAATCTTCCGAATACAACCTCGAAGACTATTTTATACTGATAATCAGTAGCGGATCTAGAAACGTATTTTGGGAGGGTTTTTTCTTATTAATGTTTACTTTTTCTAAAAATTCCTAATTTATATTTGAGGTGAGCTTGAAGTTTATGAGAAAAGACATAGCTAATATTTCTTTTGTTTTAGGAGTTCCGTAATTTCGCGGAACAGGCTTCAGTCCGAAAGACACCCCGTCACCCTAATCTCCTATGGAAATCTGTCACTGCTGGTAATTGGTAATAACGACGATTTATAACCATAAAAAGTCGGCCATGACTCATAGTACAGGCAGTATCTCTACATTTACAGATGGAATTAAGAAAAAACTTTAATCAGACTAGTCGAGTACGGGATTGAATCCCAGACTTCCCGAAAAAAGCACAAAAGCTAATCACTCATACATGATGTTGTGCAGTTGTGCTTGACAGCTTAAATGTGTTCAGTAGTTTTTTAAGGGAGAGCTCCGTAATGATATATTGAATTCCTCTTGTTAAAAATTCGGAAATCTTCAAGACTGAGTAAGCCGTGATGGTGGTTACATGTAGACTGAATATAAAATCCATGCTAAGTGCCAAAACTACAATATTGAGTCAACAGCCCAAATGTTACTTCAGAACTGATGGAACATATAGGCACGCGCATTCTTCTGGGGATTATTTGAAGTACTTCCACGGTGAATACTAGATATCCAGTTTTTCACTGAGTACTGTTACACACAGGCCACATTTTTACATTAAACCAAATTTTTCCATTTTTGGCACTTAGCACGTATTTTATATTCAGTCTACATATATTCTAGAACCTTGGAAACCACACGCTCAGATGAACAGTTTATTACGCATATGATCCATGAACAGGAAATTCGGTACTTCCCTGATTCTAAACCAATTCAACGTTTATTTTCGAGATTTTGTATTATCTACATTAACCACTAATTAAATGAGTTTTTGTGTTGTAGAGAATTAAAACAAAGTCTGCTTTATCAATTTAAAGCTGAATTTCGAAAAAAGCCTAAAATTTCCCAAGCAAAAAAGCGAACAGAAAAAAGTTTTTTTTTTCAAAACAGCCTGTTTTTTCCGAGCTCTTGCATCTCTACTACAGTATCACAAACATTCAAATTTTGGTGGCCTCCACGGTACTAATTACAGGAATTAGACTGGGCAATGCACATCTAAAGAACTTTAGTGTCTAATGCTGTGATTATGATATGATGAATTTCAAATAAATACGAATAAAGTTACAAGGGATTGAAAATTTGACTTTTTTCAAAAGCATTTATTTCGAAAAACTGCTTAAATAAATACCTCATCCAATTCCATAGATGATTTTCAATAGATGTAAACGGCATTGTAATCTTTACATCAAGTTGATATCTGAAATGGTTCTGGTAAAAGTTGTTAGTTTGCAACACTGCTTAAAATATGTAATTTCGGGAACTTGTAATTACATATACGAAAAAGTATTGTTATAATGTTATAGAAGAAAAATAAATCAAAAATTGTTTTAAAAAGTTCACACAAATACCTAATTTTTAAAGCAATATATCAAATTTTACATTTTTTTTTCATATTTCTCAAATGGTTTGAGATATCTAATTATTGCAAGCGGCATAATGATCTTTGTGTCTATTGAAAACCACATACGTAATTCGATATGTACTTACCTAAACATTTTTTCGAAATCCTTTTAAAAAGTCAAATTTTAATTCCTTCTTACTTTGTTTCTATTTATTTGAAATAACTCATATGATCGTAATATTCGGCATTATAGTATATTGGATATACACTCACGTCCAAAATTATTGTCGCTTGTCTATAAATATGTTGTTGTAGGAATATAATTTGGAACGAATTTGCCCGGTATTTCTTATAATGTTAGTATGTGTATAATCTGCAAAGATATGTATGTGGTAAATTTCATGTCAAAAGAGCAGCATATAACAACAATAAAACGAAAATGAAACTTTCTTGTCCATTCAGCAACATTTTGTTTAGTTCATTCTAATTTTCGTATTTATAATTCATTTCCTATGAAATTTACCACAAATATACATTTCCCGATTATACACATTGTATCAGTATTAAAAGTACCCTCCAAAATCATTATCAAATTTTATTCTTACAAGAAGACAGTTATAGATTTGCGACAACAATTTTGGACATGAGTGTACATTACTTCGTCCGCCTCACTTGTGTTGTTAGTTGTAAAACTCGCCAAAATGTGGTTGTTTTTCGATAATTATGATACTGTAGCGCCCTTAGTTTGCAACGGCATGACAAATGTGGTAGCTATTGTGTATTTTCCGTTTCCATGTAGATTTCAAATTTATAACAACCTGACGTAGTGTCATTTGAAAAAGGAAGAAAAATAAAACAGTGTGGAGCTTGAAACACTGTTAATTTTGTGGTATCACAAAGTACGTATATCAATGTCCCCCGACTTTTTTGTCTATTAGTTTAAAAGTTACAAAGGTGTATCAAAATAAATAGTCCACCCTTATATGTATATACTCGTATGTAGTCAGTCGACAACTGATATCAAGCTAAAGAAAATGATAACCTAGAGGTTAAATTCCTATGCTTAGTTTAGGAGTAATACTAATTATTATGGCGCTAAAAAGTGTCAATCATTGCCAATATTAATTGGGACTTTTTCAGACGTGTACCCAGCAAGTTTTTCTGTGTGTGTGGGGGGGGGGGGGAGGGCTTACATATACTAAAAGTGAATCGTAAGTCTTGTTTCATAATGTGAAAGAATTAACTCCTCTTGCATAGACTAGATACATACATACATACATACATACATACATACATACATACATACATACATACATACATATTATTATTATTATTATTTTGCCGTTATAACAAAATTATCACCCCACAAGTAAATAAATTACTCCTAGTGATTTTTTTAAAAAGAATGATTTATATTATGTAAATTTATTAAAGGCACATGTATTTATTAAATATCAACAAAATATCCTCAGCCATTTTTGAGAAAATTGTCCCAGAAAATCTTACCCGGATAGTAGACTATCTCTTGCTAACTATTTAGTGAAAATTTGATTATGCCATATTATAGATTTGTTAATGAAACATTTAATTTTTAAGATTAAAAAAATGCCTCAGTCGCTTTTGACAAAATTGTTCGGGAAAAAATTCAGGACCCAAGAGTAAACTATCCCCTTTGGAATTCTAAATGAAAAAATATTTATATAACACTATGGGTTTCTTGATGAAACTTTTATTTATGAAATATGAACGAAATACCTTAGTTGTTTTTGAGAAAAACGTCGAAGAAAAACTCACCCCAAAAGTAACATATCCCTTCTGATTTTTAAATAAAAAATTGATACAATGCTGTGGGTTTGCTAATGAAACATTTACCTATTAAGTATGCTCAAAATTGCCTGAGTCATTTTTTGAGAGAATCGCTTGAGAAATCCCCAATATGTAAACTCTTTCTTCTGGACCTTCATATGAAAAATAATCCTTCTAGATTTTTAAATGAAAAGTGATTTATGCCATATTGTGGATTTGTTAATAAAACATTTACTCATGAAATCTGAACAAATTGCTTTTTTTTTCTTTTTTTCGAGAAAATCGTCTAAGAAAAATTCACCCGAAGAGTAAACTACCCTTTCTGGATTTTTTAAAAATAGAAGCGGATTATACTATATTAATGAAATACTGACACTATGTTAATACTATGAAATACTGATTTATAGAAAATGAACAAAATCGTTAGAACTGTTTTCGTTAAAAATTTAGAATCGGTTCTAGAATCGTTAGAAATTTACCATCTGTGTTGCGAATAAAGCATTAAAAGTAAACTGGTAGTAGTATTAGTATTTAGCTCTTGTTTAGCCGAATTGTTAGCATGAGGAAGCTTGGTGTGCATTATTTATGGCTATATTTTTGGTACGAGCATTAAAATTTTCCAGTATTGACCCAGCATCTTGAGACAATTGGGGCTACCTGAATTAAGAAGTAGCGAATTCCGAACCAGAAACCCAAAGTAATGTTGCCTAGGAACCGATGGCTGACCATGCGTAACGTAGTTGAACATGAGCCATGTGGCTGGCCATAGCCTTTCAAGTGCTGATTCGTCAAATAAGATCCTTTTCGCAGTTCAAACTAAAAATATTTCCTGTTGTTGTCATATGTATTCATAGGAATACTTTGAATTCAGTGTTTTTTTGTCTTTAATGAATTCTTACCTTAACACAAAATGTATTTTTTAGGTGGGCTATGTGCATATATAGTAATGAAGCATTTGCTGTTAGTACACATCAACTTTCTCCGAATAGTTTTAAGCACGTCAGGCGACAACTGCACTACGCGATTAATTAACCCATCAAAATATGCAACAGCCTTCAGCTACTGGACTGGTTTGATACTTTATGCGTGAGAAATGTTGAATAGACAGAAAATCGAAAGTTGTCCCCAATAACCTTGCCTTTATTGTCCGACAGCATTCAAGTCCACGTAAAAGAGATTAGTGTATTTGGGTAATATGACACCCTACGGCAACATAATATACATGTGTTGTTCTCCATACACCATGAAGAGTACTATTAATTTTCAACACAACAAAGAGTTGATTTGCTTGATAATAATATAGGTTCTCTTTGTGTATATATATATATTTTTTTAATGCTATACAATGAAACTCGTTCAATTCTGCAGGTGTACTCTAAAGCCTGCCCACTTTCTTATTTTTAAGGAGCTCTGCACTCCCTATTTACAATCAATTTAATTTAGAAAAATAAATTTTTCATTTGTTTCTCCTGCGTTTCCAAGTAATTTCTGGTAACATCTGCAATTTAATAATAATAATAATAATAATAATAATAATAATAATAATAATAATAATAATAATAATAATAATAATAATAATATATCTATCTTTGTTTTACGTCCCACGCTTATGCCGGTTAGGCTAAAGGGGACGGTGATGATGAGTAATGAATGAAATGATGGAATGAAGAAAATGGGAGGAAACGGGAGAACCCCGAGGAAACCCACGCACACGGTGTTTGTCCACCACAAAGTTCACTTGGCGAGGGCTGTCAAACCCTATAGATGAAAGAAAAATGTCCTGACTGACTAATCAACTCCTAAGTCAATCTGCTTAAGCTAGAAACTTGGACAGTAACATAGATTAGGATTTGTGACGTAAGACACTGTACCGTACCTCTTAAAGAAGGAAATAAGTTCGACATGGGAGGAGGAGATGGGTGGAGGTTATATTTATTACATTAGTAAGATTTCCATATCTTGAAATTCCTTAAGGTCAGAGACATAAGATTCGGTAGTTAGAGTTTTCATTAAAAAATAAATATGCACCCTAAGATGCCTATATGAGCTGTTCGAAGTTCGTGCGAGATTTCGAGTTCAGAGGAATATTATATGAGAGGCGTAGAAGAAACGAAAAATATTGCCTACCTACAGTAACATGTGTGCGCATTTGCTAGTTTCCAAATAAATAAATAAAATAATAATAATAATAATAATAATAATAATAATAATAATAATAATAATAATAGTAAAACTTAGTTGATATAGTAATTAAAACATGGCTGGCGGTAACGAAGAAGATTGATTTGAGTCTTCATAAGATAGACTTCGTTATATATATAAAATCAATAAAATGTTAGAAAAAATGAGGAAGGGCTTTGAAGAATATGGGATGAAAATAAATGTTAGAAAGACAAAAAGCATGGTGATTGGAACGAAGGGGTCGGTGTCAAATATAAAAGTAGGAGGGGAGAAAATAGAACAAGTGAATAGTTTTCGATACCTGGGTAGTATTCTTAGTAATGACATGAAATGCGAACGCGAAATAAATGCAAGGATAGGAATGGCGAAAGAAGCCTTTAGGAGGAAGAAAAGTCTGTTTTGTGGGACCTTGAATAAAGAGTTGAGAAAAAGACTCATAAAATGCTTCGTGTGGAGTGTTATACTGTATGGAGCGGAAACGTGGACATTACGTAAAGATGACGAAAATCGACTGGAAGCCTTCGAAATGTGGGTGTGGAGAAGAATGGAAAGAATTAGTTGGGTCGAGCGGAAAACGAATGAGAGAGTGTTAGAAATGGTGGGTGAGAAAAGAACACTTTTAGATATTAGGAAGAGGAAGAGAAACTGGTTGAGACATTGCCTAAGAAGAGATTGTATCATGAGGGACATCCTAGAGGGTATGGTGGCGGGAAAGAGAGGGAGGGGGCGAAGGAGATTACAATTAATGGATGATATTAAAACAGAAAGATCATACGCGAAGACGAAAAGGTTAGCGGAGGACCGTGGAGCATGGAAGCTTCTCAGCTGCGGCAAGTGACCTGCCAATAAAGGCAGAATACCTATGATGATGATATATATATATATATATATATATATATATATATATATATATATATATATATATATATATATATATATATATATATATATATATATGGCGTTATAAAAATGGCGCCCACGGACCACAGAGCGCTATTCTACAGGCCAAAATAAAGCGAAAATGTTATATGATGATTTGCCCTCCGGGGCCTCCTTCAGCCGCTACGAGGAATCAAAATTTCACAATGTGGCAAGGTCGCAGATTAACTTGGGACCATTAGCATCACTCTACAAATACATCAAGCAGTTAAATCGATTGCTATACTGATAAATGATGCTAATATCAATATATATCGACTTTAGCTGCATCTGGAAAGAATTGATGCAAGTATTTGATTGATTAGTAGATCTACTCTATGAATCTTTATTTGCGACGTTGTCACATAGTGCAGTTCGTGTTTCCAGGCAAGGACCCGAAAAGTGTGCACACACACACACATACACACATACATATATATATATAATATATAAAATATTAATTATTTATTTGCTTTATTGCGACTGGTAGAATAGTACCGTACTGTTTGGTCTGTGGGGGTCCATTTTTAAAACACCCGTCATTTTATATATATATATATATATATATATATATATATATATATATATATATATATATATATATATATATATATATATATATATATATATATAATAAAATAAGTGCCAACCTCCTATTTGCACATACTTCCTGCAATACCTCTTTCTACTGTATTGACATTAAGTACTTGATTATGGTATTTACTCAGGGAGAACTTCACTGTAGATAGAGTCTATTCAATTACAATTGTAACATGTTCCTCCTGAAGTTGCAACAACAGACACCAAGGAATGCTAGGTAATATGCTGAATCAAGCAATTTTTAAATGAATTTTTATCAACGAGAAATTTTTCACATTCCAAAACATTTGGCGAAGCTTGTTGGTAAATATCTGATGCAATGTTCATGTAAATGACAATATTTGTTCTTTCGAATAACAATAATTCAGCACTTCAAATAATATACAAATTTCAGAACTCTACAGCATGAAATAAGCTGAAGTGCGGTAGCTCAGTGGTAGAGCGCTCATTTTTGGTGTTAGGGTTACGTGGTTCGATCCCAAGCCATGAGAGTTTGCAGTAAACATAGTGTCCGTAGCTCTTCTCGTGATTGTCTTGTTTCCTACCACATTCTGATCCTTTCAATTCTTCCATAATCGTTCACTTTCATAAGTCATTAGTCTCCTTTAGCCAAAGAGCATAACCGTGGAATGTGTGTTTTTATATATTCGTCCGTCAATGTGTACACAACATATCAAGACCAAATTTTAAATTGAAGGTTTTCCATAAGACCTTCTAGAAAGATAGTCATATTTTCCTCTACACCCCAAAACAAGAGTAATGTTTGATGAAATTTGATATTTTTTTAAACTGTTGTATCGCTGTCTCAAATTGGTTCGACCCAGCTCCCGCCAAGCAATCTTTGCAATGGACAAACACCATGTGAATGGGGTTTTCTTGGCTTCTAATCTTTCTTTTCACTTTCGTCATTCCACAATTATCGTTTATCTCCCGTTCATTAGTCTCCCTATAGCACGTACTTTTTTTAAAAAAAAAACTTTGGGTGATCCTTATCTTTCGACTTCCCAGGGTTCTTTTTAGATCTCACCTTCTAAAATGGTTCCATATCAGACCAGAGTGACCCATAAGAAAAAAAAATATATACATTGAATAATATTAAATGGTGCCCTAAGTAATTTTAAGTTGTAAATACATTTACAGTATACAGTATGACGCAAAGGTATTTTGTAAATTTTGGAAAGACAGTTGTAAGTTAATAAATAAATATTATGAGAGTAACAACTATAAAATGATTATAGATAAGCTGGAAATAACGTCAAATTTGAGAAGCTAACCCAAAACGACATGTCCCTTCTCCATGTCGTATGACCCTGATATATATATATATATATATAAAGACCTGAATCCAAAATAGAGGGCTTCCAGATAGCCACCATGATGGTACTATACAGTAATAGTTGTAGTTCTATCTTCATTTTCCCCCTATTCACTCCCTCCAACCGTTCCAAACGTACAATGTACCTTTGCTTCATATTGTATAGTGTAAATGAATTCAAAACTTGAGGTCACTTGGAGTACTATTTAATATTGTTCAATTGAATTAATTTTTCTCGTGGGTTACTTTTGGTCTAAATATGGTATCATTTAAGGGGTTGAGATTTAAAAAAAAAAAAAAAAAAACCTCCAAAGTGGAAAAATAAGTACCATCCTTTATAAATGCCTAAGTTCTCCAACTCTTTAATTTACTTCAGGATATCATTCCTCTATATCATACTACACTTGACAACAAATAGATTCTTCATTGTATATTATGGCCTCTCAAACATTTCTTAAGCACCATTTCTTTCTTTCTTTTTTCTTTTTCTTTTTTATTTTTTGTATTTGCTCTGAAGTGAAATATTTTCTAGACATGTTCTTTTCCTTTGGTAATTTGATTCGAAAACTTAAATAATGAGTACTTGACTCGCCTATAATCTTGTCAGATTAGCAATTATTTGACTGGTTTAACACTAATTATAAACAAGTTCTTGCACTATTCCCTCCATCTAAATCTTTTATGGGAAGAGGGTAATACCAAATTTGGTGGCTGAACAAATTACCATGGTGATTTATTTAATTGTTATACGTCCAAATCCCTTTAAGGCTGAGTTGAGATCATTTAATTGAAATTATCCTACGATTCGCATTGTCTGTAAATCTTAGTCAACGTGACTGCGCTGTCTCGTTATATGCTTTTCTTTTTGATTCCTCAATGACATTACACTACGATTGAGAAAGAGAATTAGTTTAGCCTTTGGCAGTGTTCCTATCATAGGGCTTTTCTTCACACCTCGTCATTAGATGAGTGTTTGTTCGTGTGTGAAGAAGCGAGATCCTTGGCATGCGGCCCAAAACGTCTGCGTATACTGTGTGGTATTACTATTCGGAAACAAACCATGGCTTTCACACGAAACAAGCATGTTATTTTAGTAGGCTGCTTAGAAAACGTGGATTTTTGTGGTTCGCAAGGAAACCTTTCAAATTGACAAGGTTATTTTATTTTTCTAGAAAATGCAGTTATCCCTATTTGATTGACAATATACAGCTCTTCATCCCTTTGTTGTTCTCCCATCAAAAAATTTACTATGTATTTTGATCTCTTAAGATAAAATTACAACATTTATTAACTATCAATTTAAAGGGCATTACACCAATGTTTCTCAATTGGTCGTTCGCGTTCCAGTATTTTCTTCGTTGGAAGTGAAAAATGTTACATGTATTCGTGTTCAGAAATTGAGCACCAGAGGAAAGTAACACACGAATGAAGACGGAGAATCGATGTCAATCTGTGGAATCGGATTTATTAGAGAGACCAAGGAGCTACACTGAAGTTCAAATGACACTGCAAAACTCAGAAAATTGTGCCTGTAAGGAATTTATTTCGTGTAGATTCATAATGTCTATTGTATATCGGGCTTCCGTTTTCCCTGAATTTGTCTAACATAAATTTTCATTTCAGATTCCACAACAATAATCGTATTATCTGTAAGCAATATATATATACATATCTCTACTTCATATCTAAATACCATATTCGGTGTATGGATCCTTGTTAAACTACTTATATTTATTCTAGTAGATAAGGCAATGGCCTTGTAGAGCTCAAAACTTCCCTTCCAATTACTTTCTCTATTATTTCTACTCCTGTTCTAACTCTTAATATAAAGGTTGATTTGCGTATAAGTTTCTCGTGAGTCTTGGGTCTTTCCATCCAACCAATCATATTCTGCATTTACACAAAAAAATTCCCAGCTCGCGTAGTCTCTTCACGAGATGACTAAGGAATGCATTTACTTCCTTCTTCTAAAAATCTTCCACTGATTGATTGTTTAATCTTAGCAAACCAATGGCATGTCTTGTCCTTTCTCTTTCTAAACGTGAACTGATCCTCCTTAATTTTCTAATTTCTAGCATATACTAGTCACCTGTTCAATATTCGCATATGATTGTTCGTTTGGAATACGAGACTAATGGTTCTCCATAGTTTTCTGTTAGTATCTGTTGTAGACATACATGTCCACTCTACACATCCAATTGTGACACGGCTACTACCAGTTTCATAAACATTAAGTTTATTTTCTCTCAGTGCTTTACCATCTACAGAAAGTTACTTACATGTTAAAGGAGAGTGGAAATGCAAGTTCAAAGTAGTTTCAAAAGTGACAATAATTTCTGCAATATTAACTTACATTTGTACAATACTAATAATCAAAGTAATGACATTTATTAGCTATTGGTTGCCATGCTGTGATTTAGTTTATCTTGCTCTGGACTTTAACCATTCTTATTATCATTATCATATTATGAAACTGTTTTATTTTATGTAATTGTCGATTAGCCTTATTATGTATGTATTTTCCGAATTCAAATTGGAATTTACCTTGACCTTTTTGTTGCGGTGAACTGGAAAGTCTATTTTTATATTAAATGGTAGAAATGACTAGAAGCTAATCTGTACTAGATATATAAGGGCTCGATAAAACAAACTGCTTTTTTAGAAATACACCTTTTCATGACTTTTTTGCAGTAGAAATTTTAGGCTTTTTAAAACATTTCAATTTTAAGGAAGATATAACAACTTGTTCCACCTTCTTTTTCCATTGGAATACGAGAAATAACTGTATTGTAAAGAGAAAAACATTTTTACAAAATCAGGAATAAAAGAAAACCGGTCATTCCACAAGAAAGAGAAAGGGCAATTCTGTGAATGAAGCTGGTTTTCTAGTTTCAAGAACTGTTTGTAGAGCTATTAGAGTAATGTTCAACGACAAAATATCTTTTATATATAAAGTTCAATTATGTCAGCAATAACAGTTCTAATTACTAGCATTTACTTTTTGTGCATAAGCTCAAACATCAGTTAGTAATATGTTTTAGGAGTTAAATAAGGCCACAATGAGTCAAATTAATTTATTGGGGCTATTAAAATTCGATGGTGAAAAAGTTAGAAATTATCTCCGCAAGTTTTCTATTTCAAACATTTTGACACGACTTAACAGTAAAGAAAAAATTTTGTGAATATTAAACATTTACTATCGTATTAAAATCAACATAATGACCAAAATGTTTATCTGTTTTAATAGTATTGTAAATTTAACACATATTATGTTCTAATAGAATATCTTGAGCTCACAGAAAAGCTTTTCTTGAATGGACAATGAGATGTGAGTGAAATTTGATACCAATGCAAAAATGTTCCTTTATCTGTTTACTTTTTCATGTCTGCCTGTTATAATTTAGTCAACCAGTAAAATACACATGTATGATAAGATAGGTAAGTTTCAGGCACATCGTAGGTGTTTAGGGAACCAAAATGGCGCCTGTGGGATATATTGGGTTGCATAACTTGCACTTCCTGGCAACCAACGCAATGCTAGTTTGAAAACTAATCAAAGAAGCCAGCCCTAGACTGAACAGAATTTTTTCAATGGGGAATGTTGTAAAGGAACTTTTTTTTTTAATTATAGAATCTACTACAGGAAAACAAATGTTACTTAAATAAGAAAAGATGTTTTTAAAGTTTTGTTTTCTCTTTTTATATATATAAAAAATAATTTTTTAACGTTTTTAATCGATACACAGTGATATTATTTGAATAGTTTCAAATCCACGCATAATTTCCTGAAGCTGAAGCATCAGCAGAGCTAAGAAGCAGGCATGGATTACTGAAACAATATTGAAAAAGGAAAAAAGGTATAGATGATTAGATGGTACTGGGAAGGGGTGAAATGTACAGACTGAATAATAAATTGCAAAGGGAAATCGACGAAAGTAGAAAAGCATATATGCAATGTAAAATATGGAAATAAATGTGAAAGTACGGAGGAATAATGAGTAGAGAAACCTGAAGAAAAGTATCAGGAAGTTAACAAAAATGTCAGAAGAAAGGAGGAATAAATATGACAGTAGAAAATAAGAATTTAAAGACTGAATGGGTAAAATAATGTTAGCTATGCAGGTATATTAGGATATGGAACGAATGTGTATATCGAGGAACTATGATAGAAACAGACCAAGTAATCTAGATGTTGAGGATGTAAACTGGAATAAATGAAGATGACTATGGGTTTACGATGCTGAGGATTAAGTTCCAACAAACACTTCAGGATACAATGTATGAGAAAATAACAATACTAGATAATATAACTATTGCGTTAAGAAGTTGGGAGAAGAAAAATATTTTATACATGTTGTCAACTATAGGACCAGATCGTCTTTATAGACTAGCTGTTGGAAAAGAAAACGAATGCTAAAACAGCTAGAAGCATAGAACAAGTAGTATAATAACCCCATGCAGCTAGAGCCTGTCTATTTCAGGTGTGCTCTCGGAAAATATGCGAAACATATTTGTCCCTTCCCGCCACTCCCTCACGGAGGAAACTCTCCCTTTGCTGAGGGAAAAGAAGTGAATGACCTTAGCTGTGTTGCCAATTTTTCATTCAGTCGTTTGGTCTTGAGTAAAGATCGTAGGCTACTTAGAATGGGTTATAAGAGAGCACAGTGAAATCCGTAAAATAATTCATTGTGGCAAAGCTTCCGCACATTGAAAGATCTCAGCCGCAGCTCTTTCGAGGGAGGTACAGGAAAACACATCGGCAGCAGCGATAGGAGGAGGCACACCTGAAATAGAAAGGCCCTAATTGTACTGAGAATTTTGAATAGGATACTATATGCCTGAACAAATGAGGAAGTTAAGTAAGAATAGATTGAGTCTAGAGGAGGACAGGACACAAGAGGTTATTGGTATACTTGATGTGATTGGTAAAATTTGTATCGAAATCGAAAAGTAAGTTGTCTTTGATAGCAAACGGTTTGACCAAGTGAGTAGAAATATTAGGTGAGAATGAAGATGATTAGATTGAAGAAGGATTGAATGTTCATGAAAAATCTTACATATGCACTAATAAGTATGAGTTAAATGAAAATAATAAAAGAGAAAAGAATAACTGAAATATTTATTTGATAGAGATATTGCCATCTGCCAACATTATATAATATCCTCTTAGAGGAAGTAGATCAAGATCTAAATAGAACATAGGGAAGAAGAAATTGCTTAGGAGATACAAAAGAGTTAAGTGTATGTATTTTGCAAAGTGTTACACTTTTACAGATGAACTCGAAATAAATGTTAACAGGAAATTTGTGGAGTTTGAAGAAAAGTAATATAAGTTGTATAAAATGGAAGTTGATTTGAAAATAGGTGTATATGATTTGAAAATGTATAAAATAAAGGCAATAGTGATTGGAACGAAGAGAATTGTGTCCAGATTGGAAACTGAAAACGAAACTGTGGAAATGTTATTTACTTATTAATGAAAATCTGAAATGTGAACGGGAAATAAAAGGAATGAATGGCAAAAGTAGTAGTTCGGAAGAAGTTAGTATTTTGTCGGTTGTTGAATAAAAGCGTTACGGGAAAAGGTTCATCAAATATTTTGTGAGGGGTATCATATTTGACGGGGCAGAACTTTGGAGATTGCGAGTAAAGTGTGATAAAGACTACATGAAATTTTCAAAATGTGGGTTTGTCGAAAATAGAGAAAGTTAAGTGTATGGTTTTTAAAAATCGATGAGAAAGTGGTGTCGGAAGTTTTAAAGGAGATAATTTTTTAAATAGATAAAAAGAGAAAAAGGAACAGTTTGGGACATTTATTTGAGGAGAAACTGTCCTAAGGATGCAATGGAAAGCATGTTAGGAGGTAAGGGAGCGAGAAGTTTAAAAGATAAACTACAAGCGATATTTTTATCAAATAGAGATTAGAAGAATTTTATTACATAGAAACTCCTAACTTGCGAAAAGTGACCTGCTAATACTGACATCGTTCTTATGTCAATACTAAGTTAATAAAATACAGATTTTATTTAGGAAGCATTGTCCGCAAAAAATAATAAATTGATATATGTAGATCATATGCATATAGACTTGTCAAAAGCGTTTGATATGTTACAGCATTCTTTATTATTATAAAAGTTAACTCGTTAAATTTATCACCATTATTTGTTCCGTGGTTCAAAACCTTTGTTAGGATTTCTTTTAACGTTAAAGCTAATCTTAGACTCTCGGACTGGCACATTGTCAGAAGGAAATGTTCGAAATGGTATTCCTCAAGGCTCAGCTTTAGAACCATTATTATTATTATTATTTCGTTTTTATTAAAGATACTCGTACAGCACAACCTCGAAAATGTAAACGTATTATTGTATCTGACAATGTAAAACTTTTTAAAAAAGAGTGACCAATGTAAATTACATAATGTACATTCAGAAGACATTAGATGGTGTCTATAAATGGGCTCGTGATAGTGACATGAGTATAAATAGTAGTAATGCAAACATACATATAGCGTACAGTAAGCAAACTCTTTACATAGTGACTAAATATAGCGTATATGGTAATGCTATAAAATAGATTCCATCATCTGGGACCTTGGTGTAACATTTGATTTTCATTTGACTGATACTATTAAACATGCAAACATAATAATTGTCAACTTACTTTGAAACCGGGCGAGTGCCAAGAACTATAATACATTATATATATATATATATATATATATATATATATATATATATATATATATATATATATATATATAATATAACTTTTATCATATCTAGTTTTGAATTTGCAAGTGGATTTGATTAAACATTAATAGAACAAATTATGACGAAAGGATTTAAAAGAAATTTGCAGAATATGGCGTTTTTCAACTACTACATTCATACTGTACCAATAATACTATACTGTGACTACGAGCGATTATTAGAAATTTCTAAACTAGATACTTTACCATGAAGAAAACAAAGCTTTTTAAAATTAGGTATTAGAAAATAAATTATACAGCCAATATAATCACTAAAAGTATTTAGTAAAATCTCATTTACAGTGCCAACACATGAAATAAAGTAAACCTACTTGTACCAATGGTACAAAGCATTTTCTTATAGATATCTTATTTAATATTTTAAACAACAAACAATTTTAAATTAGTGCTATTATTATTGTTATTATTATTATTATTATTATTATTATTATTATTATTATTATTAACCTGCAATCAAAAACTGGCACATTATTCTATTTTATGCATAGTTGATACTTGAATATTAGAGAAATCTGATCCTAGTGGGTGCGATGACTAAATAATGGAGCACTCACTTCTAGCGCGATGAGTACCTGGTTCGATCTCAGGATATGAGAGTTTGTTGTAGACAACATCGTGTAAGTGGATTTTTCCAGGTTTTCCCATTTCTTCCCACATTATCATTCCACCAGTTCTTTCATAATCATTCCCTTTCGTTAATTTTCAGTCTCCTTAGCTTACAGGGCATAAACTTAAAACGTTAAACTAGACATTTTATTTTCATTTGGTCTATTTTGATCCATTTTTTATTTTATTTTATATGATGTTTATAAACTATATTTTATTTATACACTATATTTCTTTAGCATTGCGCACATATTTAGCATTTATATACTGCACTTAACACTGAATGTATACTTTATACTAGTATCGGGCACAAATGTATTTAATAATCTTGAATGTTACAATGTTATATGTGGCTAACACTGTTCTTAGCACTTTAAACGTGTAATTGAGTTAGTTATTTATTATCCGCGAATAATGAGTGATCCAACTGTAGTGGAAGTGCAACTACTGAATCTGTGGTAGTCCTCCTTTCTGGTTTAATGGCTATCGCGTGTTCTTTCGGTGCACTAAGATCCTGGCTCGATTCACTGCAGAAAAACACTGTAGAAGTGTAGACAATAATACACTTCTACTATCCTTTTCTAAGCGTTTTGGGAACGAAATGTTACAAACTTAAGATAAATGCATTTCTGACTAAATGCCTTTTTTCAAAATATAAAATCTGGATGCAATCTGTAAATGTACAGATTTATACAGATTACATTGGTTGTCATGTTTTTTTCGAGTGCTCTTTGGAATTTCTAGTTGAATTAAAACTAATGGATATTTGATACCAGGTCTTCCGTATATGGATGCGGAAGTATGTATGATCATTTATCATACGTGTCTATTGGAAAAGTAGATATCTTTGAATTTAGGTCCATGTTTTGAAATAGTAAGTTTTGTGTGTCATGTCAAACAAAGCTGTTTTTCCAACAATTCATTTTTATTTTAACGCAAGATATCATTGTTTGTTTGGGAAATATTTATAACCCCATTTTTTTTAAATGTAATACGACCGAAGTCCTAAGGCACCCTTTAATTTTATAAATATTTGAAAGTGCTCATCGAACTGTGAACGAAACTAGCATGAGTAAAAGAGGAAGGAAAACAACACAATTCTTTTAGTATCGTAATCATTAGAACATGCTTAGTAACAGTTACTTATTTAAACTTCCTGTTAAAGAATATAGATGTTAAAAAGAACTTGAAAAACACAAATTTTGTCCGTTTTTATTACACATTAATATGGTTTGTCTTCAAATTGCCGATCGTGAGCTGTGTCGGTTGGAATATGTGAATTATCATCCAGGTTATGAGCAATTTTTATTTTAGGAAAAATCAATTTAAAATATCCATCAAGAGTATTTGATTATTAGATGAAATAACATAAATTCAAACCGTTAATTGACAATCAATTTGTATGTTCTTAACGGGAGACCCTGCAATATCCCGAGGTCGCATTTCGTAAAACTTCTGTCTTATTAGCAGTCATAGGTACACTCATGTCCAAAATTATTGTCGCATGTCTATAAATATGATTTTGTAGGAATATCATTTGATAACTAATTCGTTAGGTATTTCTTATTATGTTAATAAGTATATAATCGGCAAAGACATGTATGTGGAAAATTTCATGTCAAAAGAGCAGTAAATAAGAACAATAAAACGAAAATTTCATGTTCATTTAGCAACATTTTGTTTTACTCATTCTAATTTTCGTATTTATATTTCTTTTCGTATGAAATTTACCACAAATATACATTTTCCGATTATACACATAGTATCAGTATTAAAAGAACCCTGCAAAATCATTATCAAATTATATTCTTACAAGAAGACAGTTATAGATATGCGACAGTTATAGATATCTAAGTTAGAAGATGGTGGATGACCTTTTCGATTTTTTTATCTTCTGTATTAGAAGTTCATCATATTTGTTTGTCTCAGTTTTTTTTAAATTACTTTTTTTTTTCGGTCATTGTTGGCTTGTTTACATGGAGAGTCACGATTTTTTATAAAGGTTGTTTATTTACCCATTGTATGTTTATTTACTTAGTTATAACACACCTCTAGAGGTATAGCCTAAATGTCTTTAAATATTATATATATATATATATATATATATATATATATATATATATATATATATATATATAATATATGTGAGATAAGCGAACTCAGCTGTCAACAGTACATTATCCTCTTCGTCACTTCGACTATCACTTACTGTAATTGGATGTTTAAGGAACTTTTTTTTTTTTCTTGGGCTCTTTATAGTACGTAATTTCAAAGTTCTGTGCCCAATAGTTTCTGAGATCCGGATTTTAAAAAAATCAAGTTTCCCGTATGAAGTCGTCGCATTTTTTTTCCCGAGAAATCACGTCTTCTCTGTAGCCTAGGATAAAATGTATATAAAATTTCAAGTTCCCTACGCCCCATGGTTTCGGAAATCTGGTTTAAAGAATGGGTCAGTAGATTAACTCTGTTTCATATACATAATTTAAAAATATGGTTAACTATTGCTTGTGTTTTTATATATATATATATATATATATATATATATATATATATATATATATATATATATATATATATATATATATATATATAAAATTTTCCAACATAAATTAAACATAACTTTCTTACAAGGCTGTCTATAATCTTTATTATAAATTAACGAGAAATGTTAGTTTCGGAAGTATATCACTTCCTTCTTCAGACTACTATTCAACTGAAATCATAGATAACATAACCGAAACTGTAACATTTCTCGTTAATTTATAATAAAGAATATAGACAGCCTTGTAAGAAAGTTATGTTTAATTTGTGTTTAAGATGGACACAAGGCCTTTTTATAAAAATATCTATACAAAATTTTCTAAGAAGGAATGGGCAATCCTTCAGTAGGAAGCAACATAACCCATGAACAATTCGCAGTGTGCGGGCGATATAATTCCTACACTAACCATTGCTATAGTTGGAAGATCATTCTGAAGAGTATTCAAACCACACGTAATATAATGTTATTTTGCCCTGAATAATTGAATTATAAACTTAAAATGCTGGTATGAGACTCCAGAGGGCTTAAGCCAAAGACTTTTGAAAACTAATGTAGGATTAATATTATGACAGCATGAAGTTTCTTCTGTAATTTGATATCTGTCTAACTTGACATCTTTGTTATTTAAATATTTCGATAAAGGTTCGAACTGCTCATAGGTCTTAGATGGAGCCTTTTATCTACTAATTCATTCCCCAATCCTTCCTGTACCTACAGTATTCTAGAAATGTTATTTAAAACTTTTGTACTGATCCATGTACCTATATAGATTAATGTATGTTTGCTCCGTTCTTTTTTACGTTTAGTGAAAGTTTGTTCCCAGAAGTAAATGAACACTCACGCATACTTGTGTAAAATTCGTGGCGTGATATTTAAGGTAATATAAATCTCAACTTCATCATACAGTACATTGAAATGGCCTTGGTGCTATGTACCGAAGAAAGCAAGGGAAGATTTGTGTGAAGAATAAACAATAGCAAAGAAAAGAATTACATTCAGTAAGAATACTACAAACTGAGTGCAGTGAATAAGGTAGCGCTGCCCACAAAATTCTTATATCAACTTTCCAGAACTGATTCAACTAGAATGTCCTGGAGCTTAGCTCCTTTGTTTGGTTGCTTTTTTATTTTCAGCTATATAAGGCATAGACCTACAGCTTAACGCTGGTCCAAACCATATAAACCCTCACTAGGAATCGAATCAGGATATTCAGAGGGGACTCAGTGAATGTGATAGAGCGTTCACCTCTAGTGCATGGAGCCCCTGGTTCGATCCCAGCTCGCGCCAAATGGGAGTTGCTGTGGACAAACACAGTATTCGTTGGTTTCGAGGTTCTTCCGTTTCCTCCCACTTCATTCCACCATTTCATTGTTCTCATCATCACAGTCTCCTTCAGCCTGCACGGCATAACCATGGGACGTAAAACTTAATTCCAATTTTCATATTAGGATATTCCGCGGCGTATACATATATGCTAACTATAGTTGTCACTTTAGTTGTCTTTGGAAAATACATACTACAATGGTACCTAAGAAAAGACCAGTACGGATTCCACTGAGAGAAATCTTGAAAACTCATAAAAACTGTGAAATAGTAAGACTTAATCTAGCACGTGTTGCTCCCCTCGTCTCACTTGTAGAGGCCTCCAAAATTTGGTGTTCTGTACTGTATCGTCCTTAGTTTGAAACGCTGAATAATAAATATGGTATTGTAAGTCTTCGTTTAAAATATACATGTATATTTGAAATATGTAGTGTCATTTGAAACATATTACTTTGTTAGGTAATCAACATGGTTAATCTGATGGTATTGCAGTGTGTATAAAATAATTTCATCCTGTCGATATTTGCATCAAAATTTCGTCAATTTTTGTCTATTTTAAAAGTTCCAAGGGCGTTTTACCGTAAATGATTTAGCCTGTAAATATCTTATATAATAAAATTTCATTGTTGAAAGCAGGAAAAGGTAGATATCGCAAAGGCCTAGGTAAATGGAATCAATTCGTTGATATTTGTGCAGATACAAGATCAATTCCCATTTTATATGCTTCAACTCCCAGTATATATACTTCATTCATAAATGTAAGTCTCGCGTGATCATCTTTATTGCCCTTTTATTTATTAGGATTAAGCCAGTTTTTAATTTGCCTGATCCTAAGGATATGGTTCTTGTTTTGTCCTGGCCCTCAGCATGTTAAAAATTGACCATTGCTGCTTTAGTGGCTGCAACAATTTCTCAAAGTTATTAAAAACTAGACTAATTCTCATTTCATACGTTGAAAAAATATTATACACTTGCCAAAGGAATCATTAGATGTTTTTAGAACTTGGTTAAAGGGAGATTATTTTTTCACCAGAGCAAAAAGTAAATTTGGTTCAACAAACAAGGACGGTAACTCCTTGTTTGGGTCGAATTTTAAAATTCTGCGAAATTTTGGATAGCATCTTGTGTGTGTCCAATCATTCTTTCTCCCCCTTTAGAGTCTTCGATTAGATACCTTCATCATCTACCTAGTTTCCAATGTTCTTCTATAGCACCACATTTTCAAAGTTTCCATTCTCAGTTTTTCTTCTCCCAAAGCCCATTCTTCATGTGTACATCACCAGACTCCATACATATGTTATTATATATAAGCTTTTTCTTCAGTTTGTCAATATTTGTAATCAAACTTCGGTTTTTCTTCAAAAGCTTTCTTCGACTAAGATATAATTGGTATATTTAGATTTAAACTATTCCTTTACGCGGGAGAGGAAAATTTATTTTGGTAAGAGTTTAAAATGCCGTTATAGAAGAAATAGTGATGTCATTTACACCATGGTTATCACCATATTTCTTTTTCTAAACAAAAGCATAAAGTGATAGCAATACTATGAAGTATAATGTTAATAAGAACACACAATTAACAATAATTTTAGAATATTTTGAGGACAAAGTAAAGTTGGCAGTAAGAGATACAGATTAAAAATATGGGTCCAATATTTAGAAAATTTACGAGTGAAACCTAGTAATTAACGAACATATAAGGATCCTTTTTCTACAGGGGCCACACCTCTAGGTAATTTGATAAGATATAAATTGTAAAAAGTAATGCCAACACCATTACCACGTAATGCACAATGAACAAAAGCAACTATACGCAATGTAAAAACTCTAAGGTGTAGACTGATGAGCTTTCGTCACAATTAAAATAGAACAAATGTCTACAAGGAAAAATAATTGTGTACTTTGAAAATAATTATATTGGCGAATTTAGATATTTTATACCCACCCTTTAAAATATGAGTGCATAGTTATACTAGCCAGAAAATAAGGGAATAAACAACAAACGGAAGAAAGAAAAAAAAAAGGACACGAAGCTTATAGCCATATGCGTGCTGAGAATGTTCGATCTGGACCAATTTTCGATCAGTTAACATGCATCGGATCTTTCCTCATATTTCCTACTTACCTTAAAATTATGTACTGACAGTACAACAAGAAAACGTCCTATTATGAGTGGTTTCAGCATAAGTTTAAACACTATTTCTGTAGACCTACACGTTTGGAATGTAATGTGTGATATTGATGGCACTAAATAAAAAAAATTCAGAATTATTTAACACCCGATAATAAATAAGCTAAGTAGCTATATTTTGATACTTAATGTAACCTCCAAATGTATAAATCACAAAATATGTGATATCAGGGGAAATATTTCATTTTCAACGCTTGACATATTTTGACATATTTATCTAATTGTTTGCTTTTTCTATATGATCACCATAAGTCCAGAAAGGAAAATAGTTATGAATATCTACTAGGAAAACGAACAAAAGATAGTCAAGACTGATCTACTTTTGCACGAAGAATACGCGAGTGGTAACAAACTCTATTCAAGAAACATTAATACATTGTTTATGTATGGAAAATGCCAGATCAATAAGGATACCAAATAAAATATCACATAAGACTCGTAAAGGAAAGACTAGCACTATGGAAGAAATTAAGAACTATGGAAGTTCTTCACGAGTGAAAATGGACAGTTTACGTTGATTAAAAAAAAAAAAAAAAAAACTAACATGGAAAACTTGATAAGACAATTTCAAGACCGAATAAATTAGTTTCTTGAAAAAAAAAATAGATAACACGAAAACCAACGAAGGAAGAAATTAATCAGGAATGGCCACAGAAAAAGTGAAGAGAGAAAAACAAGGAAAGAAAGAAGCATCAAAAGGAAATACTAGAAATAATGGACAAAAGAAAGAATTGAAGAATATGAATATCAACGCTAAGGATCACTACCAAAGAGGAAAACAATCGAAAATACATACTTGCCAGGAGTGTTAAGACAAAATGTGAAGGAATAGAAAAGAATGTAAATACACGCAGAATAGAACAAATCAGAAGGAACTGCAAGCCACGAAGACCAAAGAGCAATGTATCAAAAGATGAAGAAAGACTGAAGCTGAGAATAAATTCGACGGAATATCTAGAAAGGTTCTAATTAAGCGACAAACAATTAGAAGTAATGGAAAACTTAGATTGAAGAAACAAGAGGATACTTCTTACTCAGATTTGAGTAAAGCGAAGCCTTTCAAGATCTGAAGCATGGAAATCATACAAAATGCAGAACAGGAAATTCAGGATAGGTTATGTAAATTTACAATATTTACGAAGAAATTAAGGTACCTTAGACCAGTGGTTTCCAACTTTTTTTTTTTTACTGACTACGCACGTTACTGAATTCCTACCACATCATGGCATATTTGACTTTTTTTTTAAAAAAAATATGAATAGTATAAATTATAGTAGAGTATATTTCTTTTAAAATTAAGTAATAACTCTTTGTAATGTTGAACATTGTTGTTGCCGCTGAAAGCGTTTGCTGGTACACACTCAAAATTGATTTTAACTAATTATTATATGCTTCATGATTTCAAAATTCTAAAATTTTGCGATACACCCTATGGAACTACGTGAAACATCGGTTCGGAAGCATTGTCTTAGACTTCCAGGAAAGTAAGATACTGGCAATAACAAAGACATCGGATAGTAAGAAGTGCAAGAATCGCATAACAAGTTTGCTGACGTGTGCTCTAAAAATCTTGACACAAATAATAGGTCAAAAGCCAAGATACACTGAGAAAATTGTTCGCTTCCTAAGCGAGGATTAAATGAAAAATCAGTTGCTAGTTGCCGAATTTCTGTTAAAACTACCATGGGTTATTAATTACCGAGCAGTACTCGATTAAGACATATTTTGCTCTTTCAACCTGTCTCTGTGCACTAGTTACCGAGAAGATCGGCAAAAGTATTTTAAACTAATTTACTCTATTAATAAAACTTCTAAAAACGAAGGGTTTTGGGTTGAATGTGTAGAAAGCCCTCAATCAGCATGAAAGGAACTGATGTACCAAGTTTCAACCAAATTAGTTTCAGAGGGCTCTAGTTATGTTAACATGATTGAAATGTTCCCATTATTACTCTCAGGAAGAAGCAAGAAATGACATGGTTTTTCGCAAACCACAATAACTGTCTCGGTAGCTGAGCGTGCTAAGGCGTTATTCTAATTCGTGGTCCTGTGGATCGAATCATTCCTTTCAGTTTTTTTCTTTGTAATTTTGTTAATGGTCTGTGTACGTACTCGATTAACTAAGCTCTTCAGTTGAATTAGTCAACTACTTGGTTAGATGAGCGAAGATTAACTAACCGAATAGTACTCGGTTGCAGTAATCGAGAACTGAGTTGCTTTGTCAATATAAGAGCTCACAGTCACTAGTAACCGAATTTTGGTTACTTTAACCAGCAGATTTTCTCAGTGTGTAAGTACTAACATAATAATAGTACGGTTTCAGAGGAAAGACCGGTGCGCGGGAAACGATGCTGACATGATTCATGTAAAAGGACGAATTATGATAGAAGACAGATTTCATGTTGGAAGATCTACTTACGTAGCATTTATGAACTTGGACAAATCATTCGACGATGTAAAGGAACAAAATGTTCAATTCTAAAACAATCAACAATAAACTATAAGCAGCAAATACAAAGAAAAATAGGTCACAATGGAAGTAGGAGAGAAGGGAAGGAGGAGAGAACACTCCAAAAAGGAGCCAGGCAATGATGTTTTCTGTTACTCATTTTATTTAATCTCTACATTGAAGAAGTAGTAACAAATCAGGGGATACGTACCCATAGCTGTTCATGGACAAAGAGTACACATGTCTAGATTTGCGAACGATAATCGCGTTGTTGGCAGACTGATAGCAAGAAAAACTTAGGTCTAAATAGAATACAAAATTCAACATGGAAAATAAAAGAAAAATGGAAGCTGTGCGGAAGAAATGAACAGCAAGAAAACAAAACAGATCGCCTAGTGAAAGAAGTGCAGGAATTCTGTTGCTTAGGGACTAAATCGGGGATGTAAATAACCACTCGCCCACTCACCCGGGGCGAGTGGTTCATCGGCGTGAGTGAGTATTTAATATCATACCGCAGGTGAGTAAATGATTTCTATTGTGGAATGTGGGCTAGTAGCTTTTTTTCTTGGGTTAGTAAAATTTTGTTGCTTATTTGCATCCCTGGACTAAAATAAGAAGCAATAGGTAGAAAGAAAGATGCAGAAATGGAGAATAGCACGGGAGAAGAAGGTTTGAAGAAACAAATTTCTGACCGAGAATGTCAATAAGGAATTGAAGAGAAAGATAGCTAATGGCATAACGTTATGTTCGAGATGTAGATAGTATTGAAAAAGATATACTGAAGACTATTTCGAAGAGGTCAGACGTGATTGTGCACACTGAGATGCTGAGGAATCACGCCATTTTGTATAGAGGGAATATAAAGAAAGCAAAAAGAAAAAAGAAAAAGAAAGAAAAAAGTCGCGATTGAAATATATGGACCAAATAATAAAAGATGTAGAGAAGAAAACTATAAGGAAGTGAAAAATCTAGCAGAGGATACGGAAGAGTGACATGGTGCGTCAAACCACTCGAGAGATTGCTGACCTCAGAGAACAATTTTTGCTTCGTATGTTAGATGCGAATTACCGGAAGATGAGGAATTTATCTTCAATCACATTTTTCTCTCCCTAAAGAAACTAACTGAAGCATCCTTACCGGAGATGCTTATTCCCCTTCTCCAAAAACAGTGTTTAGTGATTTTAAAAAATCTGAGTACATTGATAACTCTGCCTTTTGTCCTACCTATGTAATTTTGATCTGCTAGTTACATTCTAAAATGTGAACTACTCACTTTTGGCCTTACGCTCTCTTTTCCCCCTATTTTTTCACCTTCGCCCAGCATAACTACATATATTATTCTGGCTGTAATTGCCTCCTGCAATCGTATCTTCAAACACTTCAGTTCTTTGTCGGAGCTGAATTTGGATGTAGTGACTATGTATAGCAAGGTCGTGTGTGAATTTGTAAACGCCTTACATTGTGCTGTACATATACAATATAAGAAATTATCTATCTTTTATTGAAACGGAAAAGATTAGGTACGGGTATCTCAGGCAATATACAGTTATTGAATATTCATTGATGTAATCAATTTATATCTTGTTCATTATAGCCTTGAAAATATCCCACAGTAGTATTAATAAAACAATTATACAGTTAATATTACAGTTAATATATAACATGTATGTATTTATTTATTTATTACAGTTTTGGGACATCACCTTCATCAGACACATTATCAAGTAGTCTTTATTAATACTGGCAATCAATTTACTCTTTACCACTATTGTCATATAATAATATTTGTGTACGTATGTTTGGGACGAGCATCATTGAATTATAGAGAAAATTGTATCCCGTTAAGTTTCATTTTTATCCCCACCCCTGCTTTCAATATCGAAACCCTAATTTACACACTGTTCATATGGAGTATTTCCTTGGTGTATAATGTAATTTACCACGTGCTAGTGTTTATAAACAATGACACCTGTTTCTGTTTGTAAACATCAACCACATGAATTTACGTAGGAGCACTACGCCTCACGTGGGATTACTACAAGAAGCAGACGACGAACCACCAGCACCATCTACAAGTCACATGACAGCACAGGAGCAGCAGCGCCACCGCCGCCAGGAGCGCCTAGATATTTGAAAGTATCTAGCGGACAAGTACCAGTCTCCGATTGGTTTCCTCTCCTCTTGCTTCCTTGGAGCACTAGGAGAAACCCAACCTCAAAGCCTCTAGTCTGCTGCGGGACTCTTGGCTTCCCTTCTACCTGGCTTAGCTTGCTCGGAGCTCTGTCGGGATCCCAACCTCAGTTGCTTAGCCTGCTTCGGAGCTCCGTGACTTTTAATCCCCTCACTGTTTGCCTGGAGCATTGGTGTTTCCTAAGCCACTCTACCTAGCTTGCCTGGAACTCCATAGAAATCCTAACCTTGGCCGTACTGTCTTTGGCTAAGTTTTACTTCACAGTTGTATTGAAGTATTTCTGGAAATACTGTTATCAGAGGATTTTTATTATAAATCGGTAGTAGGAGTCGATTCCGAACTCGAATTTACTCAACTTAGCTTTATTTACTCCTGCACTAGCAGAACTTTTACAATAAATACCCTGCTTTTATGTACCCAGTGTCAAGGAAACATCAAAGACATTTTTTGAACCTAAGGAGTATAAATTAGCATTTAAGTCTATATTTAAAGAAAACAGTCAATACTTTCCTTGTTTCTCTTCCTATTTGAAATTGCTTTCTTCCATATAAATTACTTATACACTAAATATAAACTAAATTACTTATACTGTGCAATTATTTTAAAAAGGAAACTGCTACAGTTGCCCGTTTTATCAACTGTTTTTCAAGGCATTCAAGTCACTTATCAACCAGTTTTAAACATTAGTATAATAGTCGTGACAGAGACAAAGAACCTCTGTGCTGATATCCTTATTGAACTTGAACCAATCAGTAAAAATTGAGTAGATTTACTCGGTTTCTTAATATTATTACTGAGATATTATTATTTATTTCAATGACACTAGAAACATTTCTAACATAGCATTGCCTGTTTCGTAACATGAAATTTTCTGATTAGATGCGAAATTTTTCGGTAACTAAAATAAATATTTCTTCTGCCAATTGAAACAGCAGCGACGCCTATGTAAGTGATGAAACACACAAATTTCAGGTTTCTCATTTCGTATCCGTTAATGTCAGCACTACTCAAAATTTGCTTTTCTGACAGGACAGAAAACTAAACACATGACACAAGAACGAACTTCGCCTGTACATCGCTAGAATTACGTTCATTGGTGAGATGTAGAAATTTAGTGTCATGACTCAATTGCAGAATTTCTTAATTCTCTCTTGAAAAGCTGGAAAGATAAAAATATACACTAGATTGTCAAAAATAGTACTACAGAATTATTATTAACTCACTCACTCACTCTATGGCTTATGGAACCCGCAGTTTAATATCGCACTTACAAAAGCTCTCCACTGACTTCTGCTCTTAGCAAAATGGATCTAGTTCCTACTTCGTATTCTATTTCTGCGAGGTCCACCTTAATATTGTCCCCAACCTACTCCTAGAACTTCCTAATAATCTTTTTTCTATTGGGTTTCCAGTTAAAATTTTAAAAGCGTTTCTACTATTTCCATTTTGGTTACATGACCTGCCTATCTTAGCCCCTAGACTTAACGACCCTAACAATGTTTGGTAAATGGTATAAATTATGCAGTTCCTCCTCATGAAATTTCCGTCATTCCCCATTCCCATCCTTCTTGGCTCTGAATATTCGTCTCAGGATTTTATTCTCAAATACTTTCTGTGTTCTTCCCTCAAAGTAAGCTACAATGTTTCGCAACCATACAGAACAACAGGCATAATTATAGTTTTATATAGTTTAAGTTCCAAATTTCTCGACAGAATTCGTGAAGATTGTGTTTGAACTGAATAATAACCACTTCCCTGCTTTCAGTCAACATTTAATTTCTTCACGGATATGGTTTTGGTCTATTAATATTGATCCTAAATATTTGGAAATATCTACTTTATCGAAAGTATTATGATATTTTAAAGTCGATATAGTTTGCAGTATTGTGGTCACGGCGAATTTCCATATACTATATTTAGTTTTCTCTTGATTTACTTCTAAACCCGTGTCCCTTCAGACGTTTAATAAAACTTCTTTCTTTCCATTGTTTTCATATCTCCCATCAGATTTACATCATCAGCTTACGCTATAATCTGGTGAGTACTATTCAGCTCTAGACTCTGGCTGCTAAATTTGATAGACGTTACGGTTGCGGTCGAGATGAGTCGAAATTTGAGGTGAAACCGAGAGATCTTCCAATAAAAATGGATAGTTTTTCTGAAGAGGTCACTTTTCACTACGCGATGGATCCTTAACTCTTGGCTCATGCGCATTCTTAGAGGTAGTGTAGTACTGTGTTAATTTAAATAGTATAGATCAGTGGTGACCAATGAATAATACACTGCGGGAAGATAAAATAAGAATCACTAGCTGAACGTGCGCTGTCTACACACAACAATATTCTAATATGGGCATGAATCTCTTACCACTTTAAACACAAGTAAAAGACAGGAAGATTTAAAAAGTTTGAATTTCTATATAGACAAACATATAGACGTAGCATTTTTAATATATAGACGCTGGAATGAGTTTATGGCAAACTTGGAGAAGTGATAGACGATGTCAAATGGAAATACTTTTTTCTTATAAATCTATATCCGATTTCGCCTCATTGCGGCTCTGCAAGCCTTTGAAGTTGCCAGCATGCAATAAATTTTGCCATTCAGATTAAAGAAAAACGCCTACAATATCCGTCAACCCGCAGTACTCAGCTCTTCTACTGTTGCCTTACACAAGGATGTCAACCTTAGCAATGTCCTAGCGATATTGTTTATCTTACGGAATTCCAAACGTCCCTAGAACGTTTAACAGAAGTATAAAAGCAGTTAGAAAAACTGACTAGTAACATTAAAATTTAAAATTTCGACACAAAATGTGTTATCGACCAGTAAAGATCAAAAAAAGGGCCAGCTTTCTGGTGAAGGTTTGTTCCCATAAAAACAGCTATTGGGGGGAGGGAATTTTTCTTTCCTTTTTAAAATGATTTTCTTACTCAAGTATCAGCTTTTTGTTTTCCTGTAGTTGATTCTACAATTTTAAAAGAGTGCCTTTACAACATTTACTACTTATGAGTCTTATGTTCAAGTGTAAGTATTGTATCCAACATAACCGAGAATAAGAAACAGATACAAACAAGAAGTAGGTATTTTCGTTACACCGTGCTTATATAAATATCTTATATCTCGCTTAGCCTAATTTTGCTTATATATCGTTCTCCATTCGGGAAACACTTTGTGAGCTTGAAAAATTCTATCAGAATCTAATATAAGTTCAGTTTACAAAGTTAGAGCGATAAGCGGTTATTTTAGGTATGGTGTTAGTTTAACGTTAGTAGAAGTTCATTATTTATAGAATTTATTATTTCTTTTTATCGTGTCAATATATTTGAAGTTGGAAACTTGGCTATATCGTTTTTAACTTTCTCTTGCTCGAATTTTAACGGCCTCAATAAACACTATGTATAGGCCTATGCATAAATACTCTTGTTCCGCCTTACCTCCTACGTAAAAGGTTTCTTTAACTCTTAGAAATATGAAATTTTCGTTTATGCATAACTTTTAAATAATTTTATTTCACTAAAGTCGAACTACTACATTTTCAGAAAAGTACTGCTATTATTATTATTATTATTTTGTCGTAGAACATTTCTGTAATAGCTCTACAAACAATTCGTTCGAACTTGATAATCCAGAATTTTCAGCGATTTATCCTTTTTCTTTCGTGTTGAGTGATCGATTATCATTGATTATTGAACTTTGTGTTTTTTGTTCTTCAGAATGCAGTAATTAAATACTTTTTCATACTATAATGGAAAATGAAAGGTGGAGCGTGAAGTATTTTTTCATTATAATTGAAATATTTTTTAAAAAATCCCAGACAAAAATACCGTGGAAAAGCTTAGTCCTCCCCCTTCCAAATAATGTCTTTTTCTTTCGGTCCATTGTATCTATCGATCAGTTAAAATGGCACGTTTCTAGAACTTTTGTAGTTTCCGAGATCTCATTGTGGAAAGGAATTGGTCACAAACATATACACTTAGGGTTTTAATATCAAGACTAGCTGGGGGCTCCGCCCCAAGACCCCCACGTTTGCTCGGCCTACGGCCTCGCATCTCTTATGTATCAGCCTTTGCATCAAGAGTGAATTTTCTGCATTTGCTCTAATTGGATTTCCTGAATTTGGCACAGCTCTCAGCCTACGGCCTTGCACCTCTTAAATCTACAATTCTACTTAATTTCAAGATTTTTCTTATTTCAACTGTCTAAAAGATACGACTTTGTACCCCAAGAAAACGCCCATTTAAATAACATGGGAATTTCTTAACCCCCCCCCCATTTAGACCCCTTAAAAACTAAAAATATTCACTTTTGGCAATTTTCCTGTAGGTTCGTCTTGGAAGGCTACAGTCATGCGAAATTTCATCATTCTAATCCTGCCAGAAGTGCCTAAATATTTTGAGGTGTAGAAGATATCCCATATAAATAACGTGGGAAAGATTTTTCAGTTCCCCATAAAACCACTCTACAGTTGGACATTTTTATTTTTAGCGATTTACTTAGTTAACGGTAAAGAAAACGTATGACCAAACAGAATTTCAAGTTTTTATTCAAATTCCAAGTACCGAAAACATGAGATCATAGGTCAAAAAAAAATCCATTTAAATAACATGAGGAAATTCTTAATCCCTCCTTTAAACCTCCTAAAAATTAAAAATATTCACTTTTGGCAATTTTCCTGTCGGTTAGTCTTGGAAAGCTACAATCATGCCAAATTTCAACTTATATCAGCCTTTGTCAGCTCATGTAGTTTTATATATAGTTAAGATACGTGGGGATCATTTTAATTAACTGAATGTACTTAAATTGTACATGTTATGAATTACTGTTCTGTGATTCCTGTTTCTTGTTTCATATTTCTATAGCAATTAGGGCCTGAACTGCCATCATTTCAAAGTAACTTTATGAAATTTACACTCTTGTAACAATTGGCACGGCATTTAAGTTGCAGAATGGACTTCTCTTTGTAACTAAAAAGTGAAAGAAAATATTTTAAGTTAGAAGTAATCTCGATTTAGATATAACAGAATTACTCTCTTCCTTTTACGGAGTGTTAAGAAGAGAAACAAATCATACATTTCTAATGTTTATCCACGATCCGGAGCGTGGGCCGTCATTTGGCCATCACTAGCCTAAATTTTGCTACAATTATAATTGGAACTATGAGAAAGGGGAAATAGCTGATCCTTCGCACATTTACTCAAATATTTTCAATTGCATAAGGTAGTTGTTGTTAAGAAAAGCTTTTTTTTATTTTATTTTTAAACGTTTAAGAAAATGATTTACTAGAGCTATGGTGCTCTGTTTTGGCCAAATGCTTTGAAACAAGGAGGAATGTTGTTTGCCACAGAAGTTTTGTTAAAATAGGACTTAATTTATTTCAACCTTCCTTCCTTAAAGTCAACTAGTTCGTAATTCTTCCTGCTTTGCGTGGGTGCGACAACTAAACAGATGGAAAAATCGCACACAGTACGCAACACGAAACACTTCACATTTCACTCACATGTGCTCTGTACACTACACTGAAAGAGAGGCAACTAGACATACTACTTGATTTAATGAAAAAAACTGCGTTTCCCAAGTTAGCTCAAATTACAAAAGTAATATGAGTGTCACAGTTATATAAACAACAATAGATGAAATCTCCAACTTAATTGTGTATTTTGCTTGACATACAGTTTTTCATCTAGCTTTACATAAAAGTTGATTTTTCTCGATATTCTTTAAAACTACGCATGAAAATTTAACCATCTAATTTTGTTTAGCTTTTTATGATCCATCGATTGATTTGTGCTCCGTCTTAGGGCAGTTGGTTAACCAAAAATTAATTATAATTTTGGACTGCTTCATTAACCATATATGTCATGTTACCTTGCTACTGAAATGAAAGTGAATTTCTAGTTTAAGGGAGACGGTGGTAGTGATGAAATGAAATGCTGGAATGAAGAAAGTGGGAGGAAACCCACGCACACGGTGGTTGTCCATCACTTGGCACAAGCTGGGAGCGAACCAGGGACTCCACGCACCGGAGGTGAGCACTCTAGCACCTGAGCCATCACGCCATTAATTATAAAATGATCACTACTACACTGAGGAAGAAAGTGTGGCGTACGTAAAAACGTAGGTTATATGCGTAAATCCTGTAGTTTTTGGACTTAACGTACAACCCTATGTAACATTCTGCAGCAAACGTACAACTAAAAATGTATGCTTTATAGTATTTTCCGTATAAGTGTTCCGAAGAAACTCACTCTCCGTACGAACAAAAGCACTGTATATAGGTGGTCAGGATCTCTCACACAGATGGATGTATATAACATAATCTATAGCTGACGTACAGTATGTAATATACGAAAGACTGTTAATGTCAGATATCTTGCAGCGGCATGATAAAACATCTAAGCGGGAAAAGGCCAGTATGTATGTAGCTTATGGATAACGTATGCTCCATAACATAACTTATGGATAACATAACATAACTTACAGATAACATAACATAACATAACTTACAGATAACATAACATAACATAACTTACAGATAACATAACATAACATAACTTATAGATAACATAACTTATAGATAACATAACATAACTTATAGATAACATAACATAACATTGCTTATGGATAACATAACATAACATTGCTTATGGATAACATAACATAGCTTATGGATAACATAACTTAACATAGCTTATGGATAACATAACATAACATAGCTTATGGATAACATCAGGATTCCGTATATTTCTGCAATATACCGCTGTCCAGATAACTGACTTTTGTCAGTGTATGTGTAGCATATTGTTACCAAAATTCCTTACAGATTTCTGTACATTTGAGCATATCAGTCTCCTTTAGCCTAGGTATTTTATTTTACTATTGTCTAGATTTACGTTCTTCAATCTTTATAAACCATTAGCAATTTCTAATTTTTAAAAAAATGTCACCTTCAGGATGGCCACTAAATCTGCTTTCAAAATTCTAAAGCACATTTTACAGTTTGGAATTATTCCTTGTGATCAAAATTCAGAATGACCAACTATTTATGATATCGATTTGATAATGAAGATATAGACTCATAAAAATTCAGCTTTAGATATAGCTTAGGAAGATTGAGCTCTTGAAACTTGTAGGGACACTTCTTTAATTGGCTACCTGCTTAATTTCGTCATATTTACGTCTATGGAAGTTCGAGTAACGAAAATGATTTATTTGGAATTGGAAGTACTATTTTTCCTTTTCGTGTGACTTATTAATTAGAATAACTTTTAACTTTCAAACTATATGCATGAGTATTGGAAGCCTTATAGAGCGGCTTGTCTGTCCGTCTGTTGATACATTATCTAAGAGATCGAGATGCAGTTTTTTGCAATCGACTCAGCGTCCCAAGAAAAGGTCCTATCTTCTCCATTAACCCTCTATTCAAACCGGAAGTGGTATAAATTATCCATTTCCGATTTCAACGTTTATCGCCACAGAACGAAAACGGTAATAGATCGCGAGAAGTTCTTTTTTGCAAACGGTTCACCGTCTCAAGACAATGCACTATGACTACTCCGAAGACACTACCATTGCTACAACTTCCGGTTTCAATAATCTCCACCTAGCAGAAAGAGTAATAGATATCGAGATGTGATTTTCTGCGGTCGATTCAGTGATCCAAAAAATAGGTTCCGTCTTTTACGTTAACTGTCTATTCAAACAGGAAGTGGTTAAAATTATCGAGTTCCGTTTTCAACCTTGATCGCCATGAAACAGAAACAGTAAAGCATAGTGTGTAATGACTTTCTGATATACATTCAGGGTCCGAAGGACAATTTCTTTCCTTGATCTTATATTGTAGCAACTAATAGTTATAGATGTACTATTTTGAGTTTGGAAGTCTACTGTAGGTTCACACTGTGAAACGAAACTCACTTGTTTGTTCATTATAACTTTTACCTGATGAATTAATCTTCATATTTAAAGAACATAAGGTTGCATACTTATTATTTTAGAAGTTTCCATTTAATAACAGAAAATCCTAAAGGAAAAAGTTCCACAAAAAATGGTCAGTTCCACAAAATACTGTACTACGAGTTGTCACGATCGTGAATATAGTTTAGATACACTATTCAAAGTACTGGTTTTCAACCCCCTGATACTCGCTGAGCATCAGAAGACTGGGACAAATATTAGAGACTGGCATAACAGAGAGCACTTTATTCCATTTAAATATTCAATTCTTGTTCTAATTTTAAAAAAATCGAGTACAAAATCACAATTTTTTATGCCACAACTACATTTTACTTTTGCTCTCGCCTTCGGTGCGAGCGATCCCGGGTTTGATTCGCAGTGGGACCACTCGTTGAAAAAGTGTAAAAAGCTTTTTCAGGCCAGCCATCCTGAATAAGGTTTTCCTGGGTTTTCCTCATTCACACCGGGCAAATACCGGGGTGGTACCTAACTTATAGGTCCCAGGCCGCTTCCTTCCTTACCTTTCCTCAGATAGTATGCTCGCCGAGGGACGTCATCCCTCATACGTGACGGGCTAAATGGTCATAGATGCCGAAACCCCAGAAATCTAAATCCTACATTTTACTTTTAGGTTATTTTTTGATTATTTTTTAACATTTACCAAACTACTACATTTAATATGTTTTCTTTGAAAAAATCAATTTTTATGAATTTAATTCGACATATGCTGCTTTCTACTCGTATTTGCAAAAATCCATGGATTTAATGTTGAAAGTGCAAGACGCAGAGTGGCATAAACATCCAGTCGGTTCCTATGTTTTTTCCTAATTGCACAGGCACCAGAATAAGTAGCACATAAGTATGTAGTTGAAATCGCTAGCAATTTCAAAACTTTTGTGCTCCTGCTCACGCTCAGACACCGAATCTGATTTAGTGACTTCTTTTGGAATCTAGAGTTGGAAGTGTTACATCAGAAAAGAAACTAATTTTCATGGGTGACATGACCCATGTCGTAGGTCAAAGCTAACCACCCACTAGTGCGAATTTGTAAAAACTATTGAAAACCACTGATTTGAAGTAATACTTTTATTTCTTTCGGTAATAAAATTTCTTGACTTGAAATTCACATTGGCAAATATGTAAGCAGTTTACACTCTACATCTGTCGTAGGCCTGTCACTAATTAAAAAGAACAAATAATAATAGTCTTGATTGTAATATCAAACCAGGTTGATTTTACCATGGTAAACAGCGTGTGTAATATTTCGTATTTTTTTTTTAAAAAAATAAACAAAACAGCCCTACTGATAATGCTTAATTTGACCCCAAACGTTATTTCTATTAAGATCATATAGCAAAAGAGAAATAAAATTAGTCGACTCATAACTTTTCAGAAGCAGGCTTACTAAAGCAATATTTTACGGTAAACTCAGATTAAGGGGATATATAATTTATTTACTTTTAACAAAGTCTGAGGATCATAAATTTAAATTGTCATCCCTGCATTTATCTACTGGCATTGAGGGTATACTGAAAATTTACTTACACAACAAGATGCTGGATTTGAATGTAAATTTTTAAGGCCTTAGTGTTTTTATTTGTGCTTATACCTGTTCAATTAAATATTGAGTAATTTAGAAATGGCAACAGAAAAATACTTGTTCTATATTTGATTGAAAATGGCCTATTTTAAAAGCATTATTAGATGCAGATCATCTTAAAACATTCGGACAAATCCGGATGATTGAAGTAGTAGAAGTTACTTTTAACTAATGTTATCTCAAGATCTACTGTTAACATTTTGAAGTTCCTGAAAAAGTATTTTTACAGTCAATAACAACATTTTAAACAATATTTACATGAATAAAATACTTTCTGTATAATTTTCTCATCGTACACATCTAATTATTTGTCGCCTTATACAAACTTCACTCCAAGTTCAAATAAATTTTATTTTTTAGTGAGTTGAAGCAAGGTTTATGAGACCTCACCACTTGAAGACGCGTGTCTTCTCGTCACTTTGTTGTTTATAATAAACATAGTCTGTAAGATGTATTTTCAATGAACCGATTGCTTAATCCCTACTTCTTATTTGTAAACCAATAGTATAGTCCAGTTCAGTTTAGATCAGTAGTGCTCCCAGTGAGTGTACATACATCGGGAAGAAGGAACAGATATATATTCAAAAATTACTTGTTCGGTATATAGGGACCATGAAACGTGTAATCTCGAAAAACAAAATCTCGAGTTCTATCTCCTCTTTCTAGTCATTCGCATAGTTCTTTTCATTTAGCAATTTGTCTGTTTCCTTTAACCTAAAGACACAGTCGTGCCGCGAAACATCAATTTCATTTTTCTCACTTCTGTGGTTATCAACTTATCTCCAAAACCCATCTATTTCTTTCTTATTCATATTTACAATTAGATGGAATAATTTAATAGGACGTTTTCTTAGCAACGTGTCTAAAAGTTTATTATTATTATTATTATTATTATTATTATTGCAAATTAGTGACATGAACTAAGAAACTATGCTGCATGGCTCTATTGTAATCTCTGACTCGATGTAAGAATTTCTACATATTTAATATAAGCGAAATATCTAATTAACGGACACAATGCAACATGATTATCTACCCGTAAATGAATCGTGCTAGTTATCGAGTGGTTACACATTTAGATAACTCACAACTCACATAATTGCATGCAGTATACAGTAAATAAATTAATTATATGGGTTAATATCGAGACACTATACTCAGTGTTCTCATTTACTGGAGGGATGAGGGTAAAATTCCTGTCTATAGAAACTACCCATATCATTGGGATGTGTGTTTGAGTATGTACTACATAATACGTACAATGCTTTGTGATAATTTTCTTGTCAACTATCGTACTGATTGTATTAGAAGTAACCCAGATAGAAACATACAACATTATTTATTACACACGGAAAACATAATCAGAATTAACCAATCATGACTGATTAATTTCTTGGTAGAGGATTGAACGCCTACCATAGTAATCTACCGTATAATCCTGCAGACACTAGTTCTTAATCGAAATTAGCTTGTAACTGTTAGAATCAGTTGAAGTGATAACTAGAATATTTATTTTCAAATTATAGAAATTATTTTCTTTACTAAATACGCGTGGGCTTAGAATATTTCCTGTCTGTTGTCAGAAAGTTACTAAAACGTGTCTGTTTGTTTTATGAAGGTGTCCGTTAAGAGAAGTCTCACTGCATCTGTAACTGCAAATTTTCAATTTTTCCTGTCTTAAAGTATCTCCAATAATGTTAGTCTCTTTCCTCTTTTTTACCCTGATATTTTCTCTCTTTCTCAATTTCAGAAAGTTTTCTCTCAATTATTCATAGTACCTAATATCGAAGGGTTTTTTTCCTTAGTATCTGCGTTTCTGTAGCGCAACCTTCCCGGCATTAAGCAATGGAAGAATCTTTATCTTAACTGCAAGATCGAGAAAATACACGTTGACCTAAGCCTTTTCACCCCTTCATAAGAAAATACCTTTTCTAACGCATTATAAAAACAAATTAAACCCAAAACGTAGAGGAAACTTCTCTTTCGTATTTAACATTCAACTTACTTTGTTTTTCGTATTTAATGAAAAGATTAGTACAACGTACATTTGCATTAACAACAGCTAAATTGCTATAAATTTATGTTAGACATACTTTCATTTTAAACCATTTTGATTCTTGCTTTTCGTTTCTTCTTATTCCATTTTTTCAATTCTCGCTTGTGAGCCAGTGGTTCGGCACGTAGGCGTGTCTGGATGTAGGACAAATCTGCGGTAGCCTACCACACCAGTAGGGGTCCTTTACCCTAAGTTGATCACTGTGATCGTACAAGAGTGTTAATTAAACAAAACGGGGGGATTAATTAAATTGACCAAGCAAATTTCAAGTTACCAACATTACACTACATAGACTCTGTAAGGTATTTTAGATACAAATCTAGTTCTAAAATTTCATTAAGGATCTTCCCAATTTTATTATAGTTAATTTTAGAATCACACTGATTTGAAAGATTTTTTTCATTTTCTCGTACGATTTAGTATCGTACGATACTTCCTCAATGCAATTATTTAACTTTCGTATTTTAATTTTGCTGTCTTAAGATTTCGTCACTTTTGTTTCCACAATATTTAACGGACAAATTAAGCCAAATGCGTTTTGTTTCTTTAGTTGGTTTCCAAACTTTTCACCTGTCTACAGAATGCAATCCTAGACATTTACCTGTGAGTGGATCCATTAATTCAAATACCTTTTCAGAAACCTTTTTAGAACACAACAGGAGACCTTTGTACAAATTTACAATGGAATCAGTAGTATCAACATCAATGGAATATTCATATTGGTTACATCTACCTGGGTAATTAGTAAAAACATTTTGGTGTTTTATTAATAAAGTAAACAATTGCTGTTTTTGTTTTTCATTTAAATAATTGCATTCATGTACCTTTTCTCTAATTTCATTTATAGTTGCTACAACATGTACATTTTCAAAAACATTAATTTTCTCAGACACATTATCCCCACTAATTTCCTGTTTTTCCTGCCTAATGCAATGTGCACTCCTAATTTCCTCATCTCTGACAGATATTTGTAAACCATAGTATTCAAACAAAAAATCTACAGCCTGATTGATATTTAAATTTTTCACTCTAATTTTTTTTTCGAGCCCTTTTCTAAGTTGAGAATACGCTTGGTCTCGTTCATTTAAAGCGTGGATTCACTCTTGTTCTAACTTATTTTTTCTAAAACCAAATTATTGATTACAGGACATACTGGATAGGAGTGATTACAATTAGATTCGAACTTAGAACTACCATTTGAAAAATTACAACTTTCTACAGAAAGATTTGAATTATTGACAGGTTCATTTTCACGATTAGCGTGTATCAATTTTTTAAGGTTGGCTATGTGTTCTCTCTCTTTTACAAAAATACTTTATGAGCATGAGGACAACTACTTTCTTCCCATCAGAAAAACTAATTACATTTTTCGAAAAATTTATCATTGGTTGTGCCGATGTAAGGAAATTGTCCTAAAAGACATTTAGTGTTTAGTTTGGATACAACCAACACTAACATCAAATAATAAATGCTGAATTTGCACGCAAACATTTACTTAACCCTTCACCTGCTTTTTCCGTTTACCTGAATAATCTACCAGGAAAATATGAGGTGCAGGTTTTAATTGTGGGTGGGAAATTATGGAAGAAATAAGTTTTCACAGCTCAAAGCTAATTAGAGAGACAGAAGCACCTGTAGCGCACAACGCTTTTAATTATTTACTATATTACAATGAATTTTTGCAGTTCGAGTATCATTGCTGTTACTCATACAATTTGATAATTTTACTTTGTGTTCAGAAGTTTCTGTATTTCAGTTAAGGACATTATTAATGTTGTTACTTAACACTACGCATTCTATAGGAAAAGTAGGGATGAGTGCATTTTCATTACAAAAATTCTGAATCTTACCAATGAATGCATCACTGACATTTTTATTCAATTCTCTGATTCGATGGTAACGATCGGCAACGAATTGATAAACTGTACCGTCAACTTTAGGATTGTTCCTTTTTGATTGTAAAACACATTTTTCTTGCTACTACTTGGCGAGATTCAAATTGTTGTTTGAAAGCGATTACAAAATCATTGTAAGATTTGAAGTCACATTTACGAGTAACAAACCATGATTTAGACGATACTTGCCTCAAGAAATCTAAGATATATAAATATTGGACTTCTGGAATTTGCATGAGTTTAACATTTTTAAAACAATTTTTAAAAATTAGATGCAGTAATTTCGCTTTCATGACCTAAGAATTTTTCAAAAGATTTAATATCACTACGCTTAATAGGCCTAACACGCTCAACCTGCGCAGATTCCATGCAATGAATGCGATTATGATCCTTACATTTCATTTTTTTTTAATTCTAGTTTTATTACTATAATTAGTACTCTCACTTCTGCTACTGTGAGTGGAACTAAGAGTTCTACGAGTACTTACTACACTATCATACTCATGCAGGGAGTTGCTTGTACTATGAATGTTACTGTTGATGTCAGATTTTGAGAGCATACAAATTTAAAATATGCTTTTGCATTAACGTCATTTGTTTGCTTCATTTGTAATTTTTGTTTGAGGTTACCAATTTCTTTTTTAACATCCGGAACGGTGCTCTGTATATGTATGTACTCTTTTGATTTTTTCTGTTTTTGGTTATTTCTTGTACGCTACTGCTATACCGATCTACAGTATTCTTAAGGAAAAGTAATGACTGATTAATATGATCGATTTCAGTACCGGTGTTATTTATCCTACTTTCATTTAGAGTTATCTTTTGCATGTACTCAACTACCTATGCTTGGTTAATTTGAATCCTAAGTTCAATATCCGCCAGCATGTTTTGGTTATAGCGTATCTTGTTTTCGATATCTACAATTTTACTTTCATGCATTTCAAATGTTTGCTTAAATTCATGCTTTAGTTGAGTTAGAGAGCTACTATTTTGAGTTTCAACCTGTTTAATGGTATGTAACAATTCATTCTGCGTGTTGGTCAGCTGCTTATCTATTTGTGCCCTAGTTTCACTGAACCGATTATCTACTTGTTTTAAATTCCCTAAGTTCTTCTCACATTCTCAATTTCTGTTTTTCTTTCTAATTTAAATGTATTCAAATCAGTTTGTAGATTCTAAATGACCTTCCTCGTTTCTTGTTGAGAGGTTTGACATTGGTTACCGATTTCTGAGAGTTCGGTTTTTAACGTGTCTGTTCTATTTAATAACTCAACATGATTTTAGTCAATAGTTTCGTTCGTCTCTCATAATTCCACAGTTAAATTTTTAAGTGCTTCGAGCATTGTTTCATACTCTTATGAATTAGACATTATGATCAGAAAATATTACACTTTAAAACACAATGAATGACAACACAGCTTTGAATAAACCACAGTGCAACGGTCCCTGTTCGGGCGCCAGATGTTAGGGTAACAGGTTTGGATGTTTATCTTCCTCTAAGAACTTAGCCAAGACATGAACGTGGCAGGGATGCGATACCAATGTCTTATTGTAAAAATACGATCCTTAGTAAATAAATAAGGATTCGAACCAAAAATCTGTGCAATCCCATTAATATCGTAATTCGTGGTGTTTTACAATATCTTTTGGCATATAATATTCCTGCACCTTGTGTGCCCATCCTCGCAGTAGGGGTTCGGAATGCGTAAAGTTAACTTGAGCCTCCCTCTTTACAATCCTGTCACATATCGTCGTCAAGATCACGAAAGAGCGTAACTCAGTTTTTGCATGTTTTTTTCAGTAGAGCACGAGAAAGTTTTTGCGGTGATTTGAAAGTTTTTCATTAACTGCTTATCATACTTTTCTCTTCCAAAATTGGTTTGGATACTTGAGAGATGATTCTCTAAGTATTGCAATATACGTTGTGATTATAATTATGCCACTCTTGGAAAAAATGGCGGTTATTTGAGATACGCCCTTTTGTGATCCGAACTCAGTTCACGTATTATCAAGTTACGCCTAAATAATGCACGGAGTTTCCATAGAATACATTTATTTACGAGACAAAATACATCTAATTTTGTGTGATTTATATAGCATAAGATACACAAATATTTATGTAATTATCTAACTTTGCTTACGAATTTTGAATTTAACCTTTTAAAGCCATTGGGAACTGCTGCCAGGCTGGATGGATAATGAGATGATTGGTGGCATGAACACAGTGGGAAGAAAAGAGTACCCCGGGAAAAGCCTCACGTACGCGGTATTCTTTCATTACAAAGTTTTATTATTATTATTACTGTAATCTATAATTTCACACTATATAAATTCAAAAATACAGTTTTGATGATGCTTTTTACTGTAGTACAAACATTTAACACAGAAAGAAAATTTGCTTTATGCAACTGAAAATAGTTATACTCTGATGTTATGAAAGAAAGTATCTCAATATATTATAATTTACAAAAGATATAAAAACCTCAATAATATCTCCAACTAATTTTCTAATAATGAAGAAACAGGTAAAATGCAACAAATTCTGGTGACGTGATAAGAAACTGATTCCGAACACTGTGAGAGTAAGTCTTGGTATTTAGCTTCTGATGTCTTCGGAGCTTCTTTATTAAGCTGTTGAAGGTTGATGCTACTATCCTGATCTGAAACCTGTCGGTGTTTCAAAGTAATCGTTTTGTAAGACTCCTGCTTTGGACTGCTTTTGAAAAAGATTGTCAGGTGCCTCCTTATGAAAATGTAATTCCGCCATATTAGTCCAGTTGACATCTCGTTGTTCGTCGACCTTCGTACTCTTTAGGATTCACATGTCTTTGGACAACCGCTTGAAGTCCATGAAAACATTTTACTCTAGAGATTTCACATTTTATGGCTGTTTATGTCTAGACATTCTGAAGATAGGGACAAGCTGTGAAGGTATAAAGAGATCGCCCGATTTTTAAATAGCCGTTGAAATAGCACTGTGTGCTGAATCTCCTTCGTTCTGTCCATACAACGCCTAAGAAAATAAAGAGTAATTTCCTTCATATTGGTCAAGTTTTGCAATGTGTGGAGAAATATTCCAGCGATAACTGAATTTTTATTTTGTCCACTGCATCCGTTCACAAAATGAGAGCATAAAAGCGATTACTTTTCCATTTGCTATTATATTTCAAGTTTTGCTGCCTTCTATTTGGAATTAAAAGAAGAATCATGTCTAGCGATGTATTTCCTTTGAAGTTGGAGATTCCTCAGACGCTAAAATGATGTAAGTATTTCCTCCGTTTCTTCATCACTGAAAGCAGAATATCTCCCACCTCTTTGACAAAATGTTCCAATGCATCGAGTACCAACTCTGCGACACTAAATTCATTCTTTTAACTTTATGTATGGTTTTCCAGTTAAACGGAATTGCTTAGCAATTAATTCTTTATTTACTCTCTTCTTGTTCAGTTGTGAAACTAGTTTTATTTCTCTGAACGTAGTTCTGATGAATGAACTACATTTTTCTCGGGGTGAACCTTCAACGAAGTACTCTTATAAATATTAACAGCTGATACTTCAAAAGAAGTTGATCCTAAGGATTCTGCGCTCTTCTTAGGTACTTTTACTTGTTCTCCTTGAATTTGTTTTGTGAGCTTCATAGGCGATTGATTGAAATAAAGAGTACAGCTTCTCTGCGACAAACATATTTTTCACAATGCTCACAGGTACCTACATCATCTTCATTGCACATTTTCGCACTACAAGTTTCCATGTAAGATGGATTTTCATCACCAGTTTCACACAAGCTTTCATCGCATCCTATTTCTTCTCTGTAGAGGTTTGATATTATATTTCTAATGTTACGACAACTCCTTGAAGTAATAGCTAACTGAGACTCATGTGGAGTAGCAGATAACGTAAAGAGGTTTGAACATTCCGTTGGGCTTTCTTCATCCGTTTCTGGATATGTAGAGACAGAAGGCACAACATTACTACACTGGAGAGCTTTACTTGGAATCAATGGAAGATCATCCGCAGATGACAAAGAACTTGAACTATTTTGGAATTATAGCTCGCACGACTCTTGCTAAGAGTTTGTGGCAGTAGCAGTGTTCAACACATGTCCATAATACCATTTTCTGTCATACCACATTTTCACTAATGACCCAGTTGTGAAGATAGTTTAATTTGTTTACACAACATAGTTCTGAACAATGAACGGCATTCAATGAACTTAATGAACGGAACAAGATGAACAACCAACATTGGATCAATCACGGCAATCTTGAAAGAGCACTGCCAACAACTTTGCGCTCAGTTTTGAACAATTCTATGCGGCGTCGTTTGAACCAAATTGCACACATACGGAAAAAAGTCTATTGTTGAATAAGCAAGCATTTCTTTGTCCTGGTACCGGAAAACTTAAAGCTCTTTATTGATAGAAAAATTAACATTAAAAATCCGATAGGCGTAAATCAACTTATACCGTCTTGGGGGGGGGGGGATATCACAACCACAAACAGGCGTAACCTAATTTACGCCTCTTTGTGGTCTGAACGCTGAGTCCTTTATGAGATACGTCTTTCTGTTTTCTACTTATAATTTCTACTTACTGGGAATTGAGCCATGCCGATTTGAGAGCAACAAGATACCACCGTTGCCCATGCTCCAATGTACTTACCTCAAAATTGCATTTTTTTTTTTTTAAGTTACGCCCTTTCGTGATCTTGACGACATGACCTCAGGAAAAGAAAAATCATTTCAACTTTATTTACGCATCAAAGTTAACAAATAAGCCATAAAATTCCCTTGCACTGCTCTGAAACCAAAACATAATCTTAACATAAAAATAAATACATATATATACATTACCTTTAAAAAAAATATATTATTAAACACAAACAAAACGCTTTGTATTCACTAAATTACTATAGACAATGATTACTATACTCTTCACTTTTGATGTATTTATTTGAAATATTTTGAAATTTCATGTATTCTTTCGCATTAACTTTCTCACGTTTTAAAAATAAGAAAAAATGAAAATAATATTAATATATTTTACTTTTGGCCCTGAAGACACGATACCGAAAGCACAAACGTAACGCAATACAAATGTACAAATTTTTCTTTTCACTACTAACAGAAATATTAGACATTTATTGCTAAGATTATAACTGAGCGGTGTTTAAACTAGCCACTGTTACTATTCCACAAAGCTCTCATTGCCTGCCTCATGTGAGCACTGTTCTCTTCCCAAACAATGGGAGGCGCATTGATAGAAATTTATATAGAAAATATTTCCACTAAATCACTTACTTTTTAGGAGGCTACTCCTTTCACAGGAACTAATATATGGTTTTTTACGTTATCAATGGTATAATAAATATAATTGCACAAGCACTAAAACGGACAATAGTAATTAATTAGCAAAAATGCAAAGTATAAAATATGGTTCGTTACTTCACACTTTAGCTTGTGTAGAGGTAAAAAGAAAGAAAGAAAAAAAAGCCACACAGTTCTGAATTTCTTATCAAATCTGGCTTTGCGAAGAGAATTGTGGGCGTTACACACACAAATACACTTATAAGGAGCAATTTCGCAGTTTTCCTCTTTTAAGAATTACGTCTGACAAAGCACTGCTTTTAAGAAATTCGCCTGTATGTACAAGGATTATATAAAATGTTCCATAACTATCGTGTTATAACGTCCAAAAGGATCTGCGTAGTAAATGTTTTCAGTTTTTTTTTTCCCTCGAAAAGTATAGCTTACCTACTGGAGTTATTTGTCGAGATATATCACACAATTTGTACCCAGAATGTTACTACTTTGGACAAAATAGTGTGTTGGAGTACTGATTACTTGATGAACTTGAATTTTTACAATGCAATTAACTTTTAGTGCATTGTTTTAAAGTCCAATCTTGCAACTTAAATGCAATACTAATTAGAACTCGGAAATTGCTCACAGATTGGTAAACCCGATGACATTACAATATTTTTACATAATTTTCTTTGTACTTTACCGTCTCGCTGTAAAAATAATAAAATATTTATACTTACTGCTCCTTTATACTACACATATCACCACAGAAGGTTGGTTGATTGCAGACGATTAATCGCTCTGTTGACTTCATGTTAACGAGTAAAATGCAATAAAAGGTAGATTTTTTCTAGATGGGGTAATTGTGTTATCGCCTTACCATCAAAAGTTCAGGGAGAATGTACTAAAATAGAGAAAATAAAATAATTTTGTTGGTTTAGTAAAATGGAGAAATGTGGCTTAAGACTGAACCATTGGGAGCGACCGAACCATTTCCGTAATATCTATAAAAACTGTAGCCTTCAATATTAAAGTACTCAATGCTTTTAGGCTGTCCCGTTTATTTTACTCCACAAAGAAAAACAGCTTTTTAGTGCATATTTTTAAAACATTCGTTAATAATGCAATAACACTAAATTACTCACCAAAAAAAGTCTACTTTTTAGTGCATTTTATAAAAGTATAAAAGTATTGTGCTTAATTATTTTTAATTTTTAAGGAATTTGGTTTACCAAAACTCCTTTATACATTTACTCTATCTTTCCGTGTATCTTTTTGCTCGTCTGAGAAAACTCCTTTATATATTTACCCTGTGTATATGTGTATGCTTTCGCTCGTTTGTCTGAGAAAACTCCTTTATATATTTACCCTATCTATCCGTGTACCCTTCTGTTCGTCTGCCTGAGAAAACTGTTTATTATCCTGTATATCTGTGCGGGAGAGAGAAAATCTCGAGAATTACTTCATCCATCATCATCAAATTTGTTCAGAATGTAGAGGATTAAAAGTTAGGATTCCACTTTGTTCCTGGACTTGATGCTCAAAGCGGAAGTGGTAGAAATAAACAGTTTCCGGTTTTAACGTCGACCATTGTAGAGCAAAATACGGTAATAGATCTTGTTTTCTGTGATCGATTAAACGTCCTAAGAGTAGCCTACATTACATCTTCATTCTTAACTCTCTACTCAACTAGAAGTGGTTGAAATCTATACAACTTCCGGTTTTAATATTGCTGTACATAGAGCAAAAACGGTAAGACTCCAGTTTTAATGTTGATCGTTATAGAATGGAAGTGGTACCAGTTAGCGAGAAGCTGTTTTCTGAAAATCAATTAAGCATACCAAGGATATATTCAGTCTCCACTTGAGCCTCGAGCTACTAAAACTGGAATCTATGACCACTTCCGGTTTCAATAATAGAGAAAGCATCACACCGTACAAACCAAACTCCTTCACATGGTGTACACGTGACATTACAACTTGTTTTATTTTTGGGACATAAAGTTCCTCATTCTAGCATGTTTTGTAGAACTTAACGTAATTATTTATAAGAGAAGCAAATAGTAGATTTGGACTATTATGATGGGTCTTAAACATTATAGTACCATAGATGAGGAAGTAACTAAGGAAAATTACTGGTTCTCAATCAGGAATTCTTGGCATCTAATCCTCTATGGCTGACCATTGTGACTGAGGGTTCTCAAATTTTTTTTCTCAGTTCTACCAGGCAATTGACTGAGATGATAGGCATAAGATGGAAATTCCTTCCTATATTTCGTTCCAGGTTTTATTGTTAATAGAGTAAGTTGACTTCACAGCAGCCGTCTAGAACTTTACTAATAAGTACGTAAAAAAAAAAAAAAAAAATAGATAGAAAACGATTTTCACGTTGCAATAAGAACAGCAGTTTTGGATGAGGTGTATTCTTTCCACTGGAAGACAGCCAAATTCATTGTGTTGTCAGTGGCTGCTAAGATATGTTCCTGTTTACATGCGTTCCTTATGGCCCAGACTCGGTCGGTGAAAGACTCACGTGCTCTTCACAAGGACACTATCCTTACTGTTTAGTAGTAGTTAATGCGCCATAGCCCTAGGTGCACTTCCTACAAACCATTTTTAACTTAGATATTATTCAGGTGATTTTAAGGAACCGTGTGGCATCACAACATACTCGGACGCTTTGTCACATTACCTTTGTTTACATATGGAATGAGGTTACATTCTGAAAATAAAAGTGCATTAACGAACCTTTCCTCGTAAAGGATGAATCGCAGGTGTGCTTTGACAGTTCTTTTAAGAAATGCAGGTAACATTACAAGGCACTTTTAATTGAAAAAAATTGCTGTGGATCTCGATTTGGTAAGAAGTATGAGCGGCTGATGAAAGAGTAAAATACTAGGTATGCATCTTGTTTATTAACTCTATATTAAAAACATTTCTTACAATATGATGTAAATTTATAATTTTTAATACTACGTTTACATGCAATAATATTATAATGAACACTTTATTTTATGGCATTTGTGAGTAATAAAAAGTAGAAACTTCAAGCTGTAAGATAGATGGAACACATCGCTCGCAGTAATACAGTGAGGTGCATAGTAAGGCTTTACGTATATAGATTTGACTATCGAAAATCTATATTTACAAAACATCGAAACATGATAGATACATTGAAATATAGAAAAATTAGCGATATTGATCACCTAAAATTTTTGGATGTCAATACGGATATTGAAATATCACACAACACTAGTTGAGAAACTTAGAAGGAAAGTGGCCTTTGGGTAGACCAACAAACGGGAAACGGGAAGGATGACGTTATGCAAGACCTGAGGGAAGTACAGTAAGTAAGAAACAAAAATAAATGGGTTATTCCAGACTTCAACACAATTGGAAAGTTTAGATTCTGACTGTGAGGCTATAATCTAGGCTATGATATTTCGAGTTCTTAAGCCATAGAATGCGTTAAGAACATTTTTGTGAGACGAAAAAGATTAAAATTTCAACAAACACATAACTAGACTCTAGATCGGGACATTACCGGTCTATTCTTTCTATCTGTACTTAAAAGGAAGATACAAATACTGTACGTCACAGAAATATAATAAATACTTCCGAGGACGTGGTAGAACGAGTTCATGCAGGGGTGGATACACGCTATATTTTTGAAAATACTCGAGCTTGTATCTACCAAAAATTCTATCGTTTTCATCACTGATTGTAATATTGTGCTATGTAGTTGAATTTGGAAGAAGTAGCTTTGGGAGTGGGAAGTTACCCCCACCGCCCTCCTGTATCCATTGGTTGTGGCTAGATATGATACTTATCTAAGCACAGTTTTCGAAATCAAGCATTTTGGAAAATGACAAATATTCAATCCTGTGTTTCTTTGTTCTTATTTTTCGAAATAAGTCATATAATTGATTGTAGTATATTTAACACTAAGTTCATTGCTCCATCCGTCTTATCTGCGTTATTACCGTTGTACAAGTCTCCGCAGTTTGCTTATTACGTTCTTAATTTATAAAACTTAATAATTGTGTATTGTGGTATATCTAACAATCTGGCGTACTGTATTATGTTGGGTTGGCAGGACTGTTAATCTGGTAGTATAGTGGAATGTAGTAACTAGTGTTCCCTGTCATTTGTATATTACGAAATTTCAGCGTTTTTCTTTTTCCGTTTTTTTTTTTTTTTAAGTTAACTATATGTTTAAGACACAATGACGTTTCATGATCAATGATCCACTAAAGCAAAGAACTTAATGATTTTACAACGAATGGAAAATTACATGTAATAGAAGAAATACTTTCTCCTACCACATGCTTTAAATATAGTATTATTGCGCGTATAATCCGTCCTTCTTCCCCCCCCCCCAGAATATTAAAAATTAAGGATGTGACTTATGCACGCAAATGATGAAAAATACATCCACTAGTAGCGTAGCCAGGATGTGTTTGGGGGGGGGGCAAGTGCTGTTATAGGTACTTATAGAAAAATTACAAACAAAAAATATATTAACATAAAAATATTTAAAAAAAATTACAAACATCAAAGTACCAAAGTACATTGTCGGACCTCTTTGGGGAGGCCCGGCCCCTCTGGGCCCTCCCTTCCCTACGCCACTGACATACACCAACATGTACCAATACATATTTGGTACATGTATATTTCAAGTATCTTAGTATTACCTGCCATTTAATTAAATATGAGTAATTGTTGATTCTTTTAAGGAGTACCTGTTTCTGATTCTTTTAAAAAGTATCTGTTTTATTTTTAAGGAGTATCTGTTTCTGATTTTTTAAGAAAGTTCAACTGTGCAAGTCGTGTATTTATCTTAAGCTGTTTTCATGGCTCTAAAATTTAACATACTGCAACGTTTAATCTATCTGCGGCTTATTCATGCAATGCTTTCTGAAATTGCAGGCAAAAATTAAATATATTGCTTATATACGCGAGAATATGGTAAAATAAAATTTGCTTACTAATTAAATATTCCGTTAATAAACATTCCGTGTCAGCACTAATGCTGTGGAAGATAATCTACTTGCAAAAATAAAACAGGACACTTTGGTGTACTGTTTTAAAATCTTAAAAAGAAAATCGGGGCAAGGTTGGAAAAGTGAACTGCCCCGGCTACAAACTCTAACTCTAATTTCTTAATACAAAATTGTTGCTAATCAACTTTATACCACAAGGATGTTTGCACTATTTACTTCAGGAGTACTTAAGAAAAATAGTGCTAATCATAATGACAACAAATTAACACAAAATACTAGGCCTAAAAGTCCTTTTTACGAACTCAACAATACAAGTGATTTCATCATGGGAGTCAATTTCTTCATATTTTGTTTTCCGAACTTAAGCAAGAGATAGTTGTTATCATAAGCAGCGCTAGAAATTTTCGTAAGAGAATTGCTTCATATTTGTTTATTTACATATTACCTTGAAGTACCTAAATTTACTAGATGTCAACACATCACAGATAATAACTCAATTATTACTTGAAAATTCTATACTAAAGATCAACGGACGTTTTGTTTACAGCCCTTATTCAACCAAAGGTACTGTACTTTAGTCCACTGTTTCTCATATTCAACATTTTAGAAAATCAAAGAAAGAAATTGAGTAACCTTTAAATATTCGTTACTTCTTCTTTTTTTTTCCTTCACACGAGTGATTAGCGTTTAATTAAAATATGTGACATCAACGTAGACAACAAAGCATTCAAGCAGCACAAGGAGTTAATTTTACGGTATAATCTGTTTTCACTTTGTTTTCCTTTAAATTACCACGAATGTTTTATTGGACCTTTCCAATCCTTACAAAATGTAATAATCCAAATTTTCAGTATTTTCAAGTTACCCCTAATTGGGCTAAACGTTCCGAACGTCATAATTGAATTAAGTATGGTAACAATAACGCAGAGTGAGCTTCTTTGTGATTATATGTTGAGATTATGAGTCTTCGGCGCGGGTTCGATCCTCGATGGGAGTTCATGTGGTATGGATTTCATCTTAAGCTTTAGGTCCACGTTTCATTTACCCTCTCTACTGAAAGAAAGGGACAGTCAACTCAAAATCAACCAACCAATTATGAAGAGCACTCTTCGTTCTGCACGGGGTCCCGGGTTCGATTTTCAGTGGGAGAGTATTGAGTGTATTACGACGATTCGAATTCCACCTTAAACTGTGGGTCCGCGTCTCATAGAACGCTGGTGCTGGAAAAACGTGTTAAACCTCAGTTAACAAACAGAATTGCGAAGGGAGTCTTGAGTATAATCTATTTTAGATTTTACCGGTAATTTATAAGCATTAAAGGATTATGTTGTTAAATTTTTAATATTTAAATGACTATTAATTGGTAGACCATAATTATTTTAATGATTTACAATGCATAGGAAAATGAAATGGAAATAAAATTCTAGTTTAACGTCCCACGATTATGCCCTTTAGACTAAGGGAAACGGGTGATTAATGAAAGTGAATGATTATGAAAGAATTGGTAGAATATGCGAGGGAACTAGAGAACCACGGGAAGACTAACAGGACATGATGTTGTCCACATGGGCGCCCGAAGAAAATTTTCTAGGGGGGCTCATCTCCCTGGTTGTTATATTACGTTTGGTATTTTTTTTATTTATATTAGATTTTCGTGAGCCAGGAGGGGCCGAGCCCCATCCTGCTCTCCCCTTCGAGCGCCGGGCACCCATGGTTGTCCACCATAAACTCATTTGACTAGGATCGACTCAGATCCCTCACATCAAAAGTGAGCATCTACCAATGAGTCACAATGTACCCTTGCAGTACGTGCAGTAATGCAGCCATAAGAATCCTAAAAATTCCCTCTCCTTGTGAATTTTCAAACGATAGCCCTAAACACAGTGTATGCCTTGTATCTTTTTCCCTGTAGTTTCCGGTATGACGATAAAACTACGTGAAACACATTGCTTTCGTTATAATTTACTGTCGCTTTTGGTTAGAGCTTGAACATGCTGTTTTGCTCGTGGTTGTATTGTAACTCTGCGACACTGTCTTTTAATACATAGAAGTGAAAAGTCCTTAGCTAGACCCTTAGCTAGCAACAAACTTAAGTCTATATGTGGCAATATCAATTTTAGGGAGACAGTCTTTTCTGCACGATTGCTTAGCATAATTTAGAAGACAGGACTACACCCTATCTCCAAATATTACATAGTGCAGTAATACACAAAAAAGCTTTAGTTTATGTGGTTTGGGTTCCACATTAAGCTGTAGCTCCATGTCGCATATAGCATCGATGCTAAACCCCAATCTAACAACAATAAAAACACTTGAAGGAATATAAAGAAAACACGTCATATGTTTAGAAAAAGTCGAGAAAAAATCATTTCTAACTACTCGTTTGACAAGTTTCTTGTGCAAATTTCGATATTTACCACCTCCTCCGAAAAAAAAAAAAAAATTGAAAATCCTTACAGATATCTTCGATATATTATGACAATGGTTTTTCAATCTTTGAATCCGAGACAACCTCGAGAGTGAGCTTACTTCTGAAATTAAAACATAATTATGTTCTCACCGAAATAATACCGAAAGATAGAAATGATGATAGAAATGATATCTCCGTCTGTCTTTGTCGACAGGTGTGAGTGAAAAGGGTAAGAGAGAACGAGGAATCATTTATGTTTATAAAACATCCGTCTCCGTTGTCCTACAAAGGACATAATCTTTAGACACAAAACTAAGATTTTATTTTGTTTTTTAGAAGTTTTTTGAAGTTCTCGACTTTACCATTTTCTCTTTAAATTAAGTGTGCCTTCACAGGACAAAAATGTTAGAGAAAAGTTTTTGATACGAATTTGGAGATTCAAGAATAGCATCGAAGATATATTAGAGCCGTGAAGCTATAGCGAAATGTGAGATGCATGGTCCACGAACTTCAACTGGGAATCGAACCGAGGTTTCAAACGCCGAGGGAGCTGAGGTTTTAATATTTGTACCAGTCAGTGGTCGAAGTGAAACGGTATGCGGTGGTATGTCATATCGCCTTTGGTTTTTCAGTGATCAAGACATATCGTCACTGGAGCGTAGATGCTAAATACCTTTCATAAATCCATTTTTATACACAATAATTGATGAATAGCTTTGCATGTAAAAAATTTTATTTTTCATGTAGAAATAATTTCCAAGTTGACAACACCGACATTTTTGTTATCCTTTTCCTAACTTTTGTTTTTAAAAATAAAATGTCTTCAAAGAAGTTCACCTAATTTATATTTTGATGTGCCATATTGAATTGTTTCTTTGTATGTGTATGCGTATGCCTTTTTTGCCTTAATGCATATAAATGTCGTGTTTGAGCATGGAGGCATTTACGGGTTGTCTGCTGTGGTGACGAATCTTCCGGGAGTGAAATATCTTCAGTCGAGTGGGGAAGGAGAGTTTTCCAGCAGGAAATTGTTAGTATGAAAACTCGGTTTTTGAGGATTTTCGTGTATAATTCTCTATAATACAGCATAAGGGGACATTTTTTTTTTTCAGAAAGTTGTTGATAGGGGATCAGTCTCTCTCCATATTCCCTCCCCGTAACTACAGAAAAGCTCTCAAATGTTTTCAGTCATTATACAAATAGAAATGCAATCTTCTAGGCAACATACCCTCACTGTATTTCAACATTTTAGATAGCCGGTATGTCGAGTCAAAATCGTAATAAAACATACCACCTCTGCTCTTTTTCCACTTCGAACACTGGTGCCAGTAGTTTGGAAATTGGTCGTAGTTTCACAAAAGTGAAACGAAACACTTGATAAGGTGATACATACTGATTCGGTGGCGCCTTAGGTAGATTGTCATAAATGTTAACATGCATGAAGTCTATTTCTATACTCATTTGTGTGTGTGTGTGTGTGAGAGAGAGAGAGAGAGAGAGAGAGAGAGAGAGAGAGATAACTACTAATAATAATATCTCAGGATAGTTTTTTTAATTATTATTATTATTGACTCAAATTATTTATTTTCTTACAGGTACCATGATTCCCAAATCTGGAGGTGATTACGCTTATATCAATGAAGCCTTCGGTCCACTTCCAGCATTCCTTTATCTCTGGGTCGCTCTTTTTATCATCATCCCCACTGGAAACGCTATTACAGCGCTTACATTTGCTCAATACATTCTACAGCCCATGTGGCTGACGTGTGAACCTCCATATGAGGCTGTTCGACTTTTAGCAGCTGTCATCACATGTAAGTGTTTGCTTTGCTATTACAAACTTTTATTGTGGGCTTGCGTATAAAGGGAAATAGGATGTTGGCAACTGTAAATATCTTGCTTTATTGTGTTGTGATCAATGTTGCTTAACAGGAAAAGTAGATAAATTGCACTCAAGGTGAGCCAATTAATTTGGATGTGGATTGTTATCCGTAAAAGAAAATTATCTCCTATTTACAATTATCATTGCCTAAACATGGTAACTCACGGGGCCAGGTTAAGGACAGAGATGATCCTAGGCAATTTTCCGCCCGTGCAATGGCATAATTTGCCGCCCCCTTTCTCCAGAAAGAACAAATCTTAAAAGCCACGATTTTAAGTATGCTACTCCAGCATGAACAACGAAGGAAAGAGAAACAGCACTCGCACTCAGAAAGGCCTAAACACTGCAAATACAATCTCGTTGTGCATGTTTTTAAATAATTTATTATGTTAGAGAAAGATAAAGTGCACACAGCTGCAGAGGAAAGATGGTAATCATCTTGATAGAATTCAATATCGAGGTTCAATCTCAATATAACAGTTTGCAATACCAGTGCAACTAGCTCTTTTATCTTTATTTCTTCACTTTCCTTCTACTTCTTTTTTTAAAAAAAATTAAAAAAACTTGTTTCCGCCTTCAATGATAAGGAACATGTTTGTGACAAAGACAACACTAGTTTTCATATCAAAATTGCGATAACTAACTAAATGGAGCAGGTGTTCGCTGTTCTTGTATTTGACAACAATCAAGCAATTCATACTGGGATTTGTTTGACCATTTGCTTTAGCACTTCATGTTACCTTAAACTAATGCGACCTAAACATGATTTATGAATGTAGTATTCATCAAATACAAGGTCAGCTTAATAAATTTAATTATCATCATGAAGTTTGTTTCCAACAAAAAATATTTATTTTAGATAACATAGTTACGACAAATTTTGCCGGCCCGTGCAAATGCACGTGTTGTACCTATGGTAGAGCCCCCCCCCCCTAGTTACGGATTGGAAACTGCTATCTATTGCCTATTATATACTACTAGCCTATTATAACCTCTGTGGATTGAGAACGTACTTAAGTATCTCCAGAGCTAATGGATATCCAGTGTTATTGACAGATTTCACTGTTAACCCTAATAAATGCTAAATAAATCAGTCTTATAGATATTGCATCAGGTCAGTAATTTTTAGTATTTTTTTCAACACCGAAGTTATGTGAGACATAGCTTAATGTATAACCGAAACCACATGTATTCTCATTGAGAATCGATCGTGGATTTCCCGCACCAACAAATCTACATTAATTTAACAACGAAGTTAACTCTGAAATTTTGTGAGGGATTTTCAATGAAGCAACTAGTATTCAAATATCACTTTACGGTATAATTCATATGTACATAAATCAAGTAATTTTAGATTTTTCTTTTCAAGTTCTGGGTTTCCCAAGTTGGTACTTATAAATAACTAAAAATAAGTGATAGATAAATACAGTGAAATAAATCATGGTAGATATTCTTAGCTTCATTGTCAAAGTAATTTAATGATTGCATACATGTCTTATATACGTACATTCAGCGAGAAACAACAAAATTGATAGCCTTTGGATTACAGCTTGCACTCGTATTTCACTTATAACTGCAGTCGTTTCACATCCATGCAATGCTCTGTCATGTAGGCTACAAGTTTTCCTCCAATAAGCTCATTAGACATAGCTGCTTATCAAGGATTTTTTTTTATTTGTTCTTTTTGGAGAATCTCGATACTGATAAGCCAATGGTAGCAACGAATTAACGTCAATATCTTATCTTTCTTTTTCAGAAAGTTAATTTCGATGTTCTACTGTTTTCCCCGTTTTACTGCCTCTCATGCTTCCTAATCGTAATCAGTCTGACGTAACAACTGATAATTGTATTGAGAGAGAGAAATGTGGATGTAATACGATATCCTGGAATGGGTTATATCTTGAACAGTTCGAGTGGGCACAAGTGTGATTACGTTTCACACATTTAATTTTATCTGCAGACAGAGCAAGGATATGTCAAAAGTTCTGCATGGTACTTTGAATCCGGATGTTTTAGTTAATAACTTGATGTAGGCGGTAATTGTTATTGCAACATGTCACTTGGACACTCATAATTACCGATTAAGAAATTAAATAGAAAGGATATATAATATGCGCAAAGATACAAATTTATCAAGTGAATATTAGAAACATATATGTGCCATTAGATATATTTTGTGTGTAAAACATGTTTTTCTTTTAGTTTTGGCTCCAGTATCATAGCTAGATAAAATCAAGCAATATCGCATCCATGTGCCTTGTCTTCGGTTATGCATGCACGGACATGTGCTTTCGGTTATACATTAAGCTATGTCTCACATAACTTCGGTGTTGAAAAAAAATACTAAACATGAGTGAAATACATAAATCAGCTAATAAGTAAAATAACATTTCGACTGTACTAATACAGGATATTATTTTTAAAAAAACAGTATTTTTCTTTTAAATGGAACATCTTTCCACTCTTGAAAAAAAAAAAAAAAAGCAGTTGTCCAGTTTTGCAATTTGTTCACTCTCACTACAGGACAACGGAGTAGCAGTTTTCAAAACGGCTAGCTCCCACAACTTGAATCGGACCTACCACCGATGTAAATAATCTGTCGTGACCATCCCATTTACCAGATTTGTGGCTACGCATCTTGCCACGTTTTTGGAGATACGCTAAAAACATAATTTACATATCGTCCTTACCCATGTCTCTTGAAAATCTTTGTGGCCGCCAGATAACTCGAGCACTGCATGCTTTGTCGACTATATCATTCCATGTGACCAAAAATTCAGACATTGAAGATTTACGCTTAAGCAACCTGTAATTTGGGACAGCTGCTCTCCTCAAAGGCGCTCATCTACCCAATCCCAACTTTTCCACTTTTTTCAAAATATTTCAGAAGCCAAACAATAATATTAAAATTTCTTTGTGTAATTTTAAAGTAACTCCAAAATACTGCTAAGTAAACTAGTCTTTCTTTTTTTTTTCTTTAGATGCGTACTTATCAATAAAGTACGACATTACTCACTTGGAGGTTTATTCTTCGACAAAGACAAATATATTAAGCGTTCTGGATAGAAAGTGCGAACTCGACAATGTGAAGTTGGCCGGACAGTGACCGAAATGCACTTTTTTTTCCGGTTTGCTGTGCAGAATGTTTGTCTGAATGTGTAATCACTCGCAATTGTATGTTCTTCGTGTATGCAGTTTCGTACGACCTTGTTAAACAACGCACTACCTCCTGACTGTGTACATGTCTCAGCCTGTTTGCTGGAATGGACTGAGTTTATGACGTTAGACGCGTGATCTTAGCCCATCATGGTATTGTGTTCTGAGACGAGTTTCCAACAAGACGTCAAGGTGGACATTTCATTCAGACCAACCTAAGAATAGAAGATGAAATAATTTTTTAAAAATCAAACCACGTCAATATGCGTATATCTTGTAGATCACAACACTGATGTTTGATGACTCATTTTTAACATTGACACGCATGCTCGCATCGCACAAACATTTTGTGTTGCATCGGTGTAAGGCGAGATAAAGTGGGAGGAAACGGGAGAATCCCGAGAAAACCCACGAGCACGGTGTTTGTCCACAAAGTCCACATGGCGCGAGCTGGGATCGAACCAGGGACCCCAAGCCCCGGAGGTGAACGCTCTACCACTGAGCCACCGCGCCCCCTGCAACTATTTTGAGTAACTTGTAGAAAAATAAGAGTACTGTCCAAAATTACCAAGTAATAATTAGTGCAATACCGATTAAACATCTACTTTATTTACTTTCTGAAACGACGAACTGGATCCACATAGCTGAGTTTATTACGTTGTGTATAAATATAAAAATGTCGGAATTTGACTTATTTTTTTTCTTTTTTAATATATAATTCATAACGATATAATAGCATAGCAAACAAATGGACTTCCGTGAACATTTTTTTCCTCTTATGGATAGTTTATTGGTACATTTTCTTCAAATTGTGATTCTATGATTTACTGGTACTGTACATTTTCTCCAAATTGTGATTATATCTTCACACACTATCAAGAACTATGTTTCAATACGGTTTCTTTAACGCATTCGTTATTCTGTTAATGATTTTCTTCAGTAATCTCTAGTTTCTGAAGATCAAAGTGGTCCTGTAGAGGCCAAACAGTTAGTGGTTGTGTCCATTGAGACTTTTTCCCCGGGATCACAAGATGTAGAACATATCACGGTTTCAGTAATTTTCATCAAATTCCAGAATATCGTTTATCTTCGGTCGTTTTCAGAAAAGTGTCCTCGTAGTGGCCAAACTGTCAGTGACGGGTGGTTGTGCCCATTGAGACATTTTCCCAGGATCATGATAGCTACAAGATATCACAGTTTCAAGTAATTCAACCGAAATCCAATTTCCATAAGGATTGTGCGGGGTCCTTTCCCTTCTTCGGAAATCGAGACTAGACTTCTACAAATTTTATGAGACGACGACGAAATGTTATTTTTAGTCTCGTGGGCAATATCAATAATAATACTTCATCCAGGGGTGCCCACAAGGGGGGCTATGACGCCAACTGCGTCATTGAAATATTTGGGGGGGGGGGTAAAAATCTATATAAATATGTTTGAGGGCGTGTAAAAATTAATCGAAAAGTTTTTTTTTCATGGAAGAACACCTACGGATAGACAATTGAGGGGGGTACGTCATGGACATGAGGGGGGGTGGGCACCACTGCTTCATCTGTCAGTCTTTTGTGTAACTTATGGGACTCCTAGTTTCTGATGAAAATCATATTTGAAACAGAATATTGCTATAGAACCAGGTTTAATTCTAAATGAAGATAATCAATATTACAAACATTTTGGAATGCTTAACGTGATTTTCAGACTATAACGAAATAACACAAGTTCCGTAAGAAACTAATTAATTTGAAACTTGATCGGTTAATTACATGTAGTTTGTTTTCAAATTCCTTTTTACATACGTTTGATTTGTTGATACTTGTTTGAACTTTTTGTTGTTGTTTCAAAGTACAGTGTATGGCATAGTTGTCAATACTATGTCACTTAACCTTGAAATGTATTAAACATTTCATCATTTTATTATTGCTTTAATTAAGATTTATATTCTTTTTAACGGTTGGAGAATGTGAAGAAATTGAACTAGTAATATGAATTGTTCTGCTGTTATGAAGTTGCTAGAAAGACATACTGTTACTATTGTTCCCTTATTTAGAAACATTATTTCAATTTCAATAGCATGGCGTGGTTGTGATTCATTTATTCCTTCTTTCTCTTTTTTTCTTTTTTTGTACTTCCATCTAGACCATTTGCACATTCTAATATAATTAAGCGTCTGAGTGACATCTTGCGACAGGCTTGATGCGAAGTTCCTTTCTGTACTGAGTGACATAATCTCATTTAAGAAATATTGCATAAAAGGCAGAATCTTCTGCGAATGAGAGTTGATCTTTTTTTCTTTTTATGAACTAGATTTTCATTTTTATCTACTGGTACTTGTGAATTTTATTTCTTGTTGAAAACGCTCTTCCGTCCACAGTCTTACGTAAAATGAGGTATATTGTATTCGCTTTTTAGTGTCTTAACCCTTCAATGCACGTGTAGCTGATTAACTACACACTTAGTTCTTGTTTATAAATCTCACAATAGTTGTGAGATTTAAGTGCATTTTGTCGCAGCTTGTATACATTCCGTTTTTGCAAGTGCTACAAGAAAACGTCCCTAGAATGCAACATATTCTGATGTGTTGAATTTTAATGTGTCATGTTTACAAGTTCTTTACAACAGACACATGGGAGGGGGTTAACTTGTTTGATACCATTATGGGTAGACACAAAATACTTACGAGATCTCAAAATTGGTACTTTAGGCTGTTTTATCATCCTCTAGACATGGGAATGGAACTCATGGATTCTGTATAGGCGAGCAGGAGAAAGCAAGGAGACCACTACAACTATAAAACTTAGTCAATTTCTTATGAAAACTGCTCAATGCTTATGTCACTCTGGTACCTGTGGACCTAAACTTGAAAGACCAAGCAACGTCGTGGAGGAGCAGATTCAAGTAAAGAAGACCAGAGGACCCACAGCACACATGCCTCCAAGAGATGTGAGGCAAGACTAAGTGGGTCATTTCCCTTCACACTTGGAAATGAGGCAAAGATGCAAATTTCCTGGATGTAAAGAATTCTCCTTGGTCAAATGTAACAAGTGTGGGGTAGCACTATGCTTCCACAAGAACTGTTTCAAAGCATTCCATATCCGATAATACTGTGAATGCCTCTGAAAAACTTATTGTGAATGCCTCTGAGAGTTATTTTCATTACAAAACTTTTTTTGTGACCTTTTTAGTTATTTTATAGTAAAATAGATCCATATCTAATATCTGTGAATGTATAAAAGAAGTTTTTAACATTTATTATTACTAAAACTAAAAAATATGCTAACCACAAAGTAGGTATTGTGGCAGGGGTTCGAAGTGTAAATTGTATTATGTAGCTAAATAGCTACAAACAGTTAATAATAAATTATTAAACTAAATTTTGGTTCTAGGGTTTTAAATTTGTTTTCCTATAATTTACAATATTAAACTCTACTCATGGTATGCTCATTTTTTCAAAATAATAAATAAATAATCACATTAAAGGGTTAAGAATATCTTCGAAAGAAAGAGCATGAATGACTAGTAAGGGGAGTGGAGGATGGGGCAGGATACTGAAAGATTGTACCCATATGTGAAGATAATAATTAATTATTGAATGCACTCACTCAGCGGCGCTGATTTCTGCATAAATTTGGGGAAGGACATTTAGATGTTTCATTCTCAGACATCCAAATAGAGATACCCGACATATCCAAACCCTGGAAAGCCCTAGGAAACTTTGGGAGGGGGAGGGGAGACACCACTTACGAGAATCTGCGTTCGTTCTCATATCTGAAATTTGAAAGTTTGTATTTTTGATGTAGCTAAAACTTGAAAAACTGTCGCGGTAATTCGGCTCAAGAGTTCTTTGTGATTTAAGGCATCTTTAGAGAGAATGCTCCACGGGTAAGCTACACATATAATTTATTAAATACATTTTAAGCGTTGTAAATGCTAATCCGGTTGTTTCTGTGTTCATTTTAGCTGCGAGAAGTTAAACTTTGGTTTACAAGGTACGAGATTTGGAAAATTTTACTAAAATAGCTATACTAGACCAAAGATAGTTTGTAGACCAATGGCATAAAGTTTGGAATGATTGGGGATGCCAGTAAAACAAAAGCTTAGAAACTTGTCTGTTATAGAATCGAATAAGCGTTCCCCCGTATCGTTGCCTACTACGCACGTAGTTCTAACCCTTGTTATAATTGCGCCCAAATCATAGCACTTTTCCACCATGTACCCATACAGGCTGTGGTAAAATAACGCCACCAAACTGTGGAGTATCTAGTGTTAACAGCGTCTAGGGCAAGAGATAAAATTACGCTTCCCCCACTTTTCTACCCTATCCTCACCCTCCATCCATATTGTATCAATACTATCTTCTTCCTACTTTGATACACAGGATTGGGACTTGACTAGTTAAAAAAAACAAAATTTCTTTATTCAAAACATTTTAAGTGGCTATTTTTATTACTGCAATCTTTCTACAAGATCTAAAAATGTTAACTCTTGAGTATGTTTATCAAGGAAGTTTGGGATATTATAGACAAGTTTCCAGCACTTAGACAAGAGAGATAACAAATATAATCTGCGAATGAAAACATTATCATACTACTTTCATTCACAGAATATATTTTGTTCTCTCTTATGTAAGTGCTGGAAACTTGTCTACAATATCTCAAACTTCGTTTTTTGTATAAATTTTTTTCCTATCAACACTTAATGATGGTAGAGAAGATAATGCAGTCAGTCTCTCGATTCATGGACACTTAAATACGAGCTAATTAGTTGTAATTTGCTGAATGAGCTTTCACAATTGGCGATAGGAACAAAAATAATATATAAAATATCAGCGTCCTTTCTTAAGATTCTGACTTTTGCGTAACAAAATGCGAAACAAATTTAAATTTGTATGGCAATTGTAAGTTTTGTATCGCATTCGCTCAGTCAAGAACGTTACTATTTTACTGTTTGAAATAAAAATAATAAACATTTTCTATGCATCACGAAAGAAGTATGATAAAGAAAAGCAAAGTAAGGAAAAAGTATAAGCAATTATACTTTTAAAAAGTTTTAACTTTGATATTCTACAGATTGTTTAAGCTGATAGCTATTTTCGAATAGCAATCTAGTTTTTGAAACGTAAACTCGAGTCTTGGATTTGGAGAGTCCATTGAGCCACTTTCTTTACAAATAGAATAATGTGTCGAAGATAATATGGTCTGTCATAAGTTCTACGGTCTATTTCCAATAATTTGGTTTGTAGTCAGTAGTAGATTGTGTTCATGAGAGCCAACAGACACCTGAAGGTAAACGTCGGGTTTCCAAGAAGACTATTCACTGAGCTTTAACTGTAATTATGTAAGATCGAAAGAAAAACATTCTGACACAAAGGAAAGATAATGATAAACGGTTTTCGCTTGCAAAATTAGCCCACTTCGGTAACAAATTACGATCATAGATACATCGCATTTCTAGGATTTTGTGTAGCAAACTGCGATGAGATACCGTTTAAATATGATAAAACGCTGATATATAATATAAAATAATATTAATGACTCACACATTGAACATCCTCATTTTTTGCGATTGTTTTCTAAGTTATGGAAGTTCACCTTAAGATCCTGAACCATCTCTTGAACACGATCGATTGAAGCGAGTGCATCTGTGTTCGAAATGGAAAAAGAGCAGACGTGGTATGTTTTATTATGATTTTGACTCAACATACCAGCTATTTAAATATTGTCTTGATCACTGAAAAATTTGAGACGGTATTACAACGATATATTGTATCATTATCAGTTTCTTGTAATCATTTTTCTTGTATTAAGCTTTTAAATTTTGGGGCGATACTTGATTTTTATATGCACTAGCCAGCTATCTTGATAGAAGAAGAGGACATTAAATTATGATTTTGTGTTTTTGAATGTTGTCATATATAACTTTAATGTATGTAATGGGATGTTTTGGTAACTAGGACGACTTACTTGTTTATTATAGAAAAAATGAAGCAAGTTATAATGTTTTAAGTTGTCCCACGTTAAAGATCTGAACTTTCTAATAAACGACATATTGTGCGATAGTGAGTTAATTGTCTTGGTTTATTCATATTGGCTCAATAATATCGTTAAGTATCAGGAGGTGGTATGTTGTTATAGTATGTCCTCATTACTGAAAAACCAGAGGCGGTATGGCATACCACCGCATCAGCGGCGGCCGCTGAAGGGGAGCCAATGTGCCATGACACTACCACAAATAATACAAAAATAATATAAATAATATTTGTATCGTACTAAATAACAATCTTTTTAATTTAATTTAAATCTAATAATGTAGTTGCAACGTCATCATTGCTCACGAGAAGCTGGTTTGAGTCGCGCTCAGTGATTGAATGCGCTCAGAATTACTCGCACGCTAGCAGTACATACGCCTATTTCTACTCTGTTCGTGCCAAGTTCTCCCGTGCTCTCCCGACTGTTCTAAAAATGGTTTGTGCGCATGCTCGTTGGTTGGAGAGCAGGAGGATAGTACGGAGAAATAACTAGCGTTTTGTGCCACGATCGAAGGTGGCTCGAAGCGGGAGATTTGTTTCGTCTTATGTTTTGATATTCTAGAAAAGGGGGCTTTGGTTTGGAGTTAAGTCGCCTGGAATTCTAACACGGGACTCCTGATTCACTTGTTCCTATTGCAATGTTTCCAAACTACTGCGAGAACCCCGAGTTACTTATTACATATCAATATGTACACTCATGTCCAAAATGATTGTCGCTTATTTATAATAGTCTTCTTGTAAGAATATAATTTGATAATGATTTTGCAGGAAACTTTTAATGCTGATACTATGTGTATAATCAGGAAATGTATATTTGTGATAAATTTCATAGGAAAAGAATTATAAATACGAAAATTAGAATGAGTAAAACAAAATGTAGCTAAATGGACAAGAAAGTTTTATTTTCGTTTTATTGTTCTTATTTAATGTTCTTTTGACATGAAATTTGCCAGATACATGTCTTTGCCAATTATACATATAATAGCATTATAAGAAGTACCGGGCGAATTGGTTATCAAATTATATTCCTACAACAAAATATTTATAGACATGCGACAATAATTTTGGACATGAGTTTACCATCTAGATTAGAGCCTCCCAAAAATCAATTTGGAATTTATTTTGTTATTGTGTTGTCAACCCAGGTATGTTCCCCCCCTGATTAAAACACAAACACAATCTATGCCTCAGTGTTTGTGGTGTTGAATGTGGTGTGTGTATGTAACTTGTCAATTATATATTTTTGGGAAGTTTTGATGTTGAGTATTTAAGTGTAGAGCTGTTTTCTTCTTTCTCTATATTTGTAACTATTTTCCGTGAAACTAGAACAATACATTACGATGAGTGCGGCAAGTAATTTAGTGAAATATCCGTTTTCATCCCTATCATATGACGATAAACTAACTGGAAACAGGAAATTTAGGAAAGCAAATGCCTAATTTAAAACTGTGTGTTAAGCAAGTGATCCGTAATAAGGAAAGATTGCATCAATTTAACATGAACATATACTTAAAAAACAGTTCGAATTTGTGGTTGTGATGTAGCCAATCCTTTATTTTGTTTTCCGTGTGTTGTTTGGGGAAGGGGGGCGCAAGCTGGACAAAATCTGCTTTATGTTTATAATAAGTTCAGATAGGCAGAAACAACTTCATTCTAAATAACTCTCTCTCTCTCTCTCTCTGTATATATATATATATATATATATATATATATATATATATATATATATATATATATATATATATATATACAGACTGTCCCATAATTCGTGTGTAAACTTTAATTTCATAGTACTCAGAACTGGTAAAAGATAGAACTGTGAAATTTGCAGGTAATTTAGAGGAAGGTCAGAAGATTTGTTTGATAGCAAAACGAGATCGCGGTTATTATTGTTTGCGGAGTTACGGGGTCAAAGGTCAAAATGCAATTTTTTCCTTATGGCATTTCAATGTTAAATAGTAGTCTCACATGCCATTTTTTTGAATATCCATCTTCGGTAGCAAAAATTGGTATATCGACATAAATTCTGATCCGAAACAATGTGATAACGAGAAATTTGGGCAATCGTGACCCGGTGACCTCTAGCAGGTCATCTGTGACCTTTGAAGAAAAAGCTACCTTTTCAACAGCTTATTGTACACAACTAATTCAGTTGAAGATAATGTTAAAAAACACATATGCACAAAGGATCTACTGAACATCCCTTTTAGCAAAACGAAGAGGTCAGCAATATCATCAGAGGTCAAAGGTCACGTAGTTAAAATGTCATATTTGATGTGTTAACAAATAAGAAACTGTGACATTGGAAATAATGCTTTGAAGTGCCATAGAACACATGCATAAAGATCCTTCCAACGAGTGTGTATGGGCATAGGGAAAAGGTCATCATAAGAGGTCAAAGGTCACGCAGTTAAAATTTCATGTTTGATGTGTTAGCAACTATGAAACTGTGGCGTTTGAAAACTGATTTGAGCTACCATGGAACACATGCATAAAGGTCCTTCGAATTGGTGTATATGGGCATAGGAAAAAGGTCAACAATGTCATAAAAGGTCAAAGGTCACGCAGTTAAAATTTCATGTTTGAAGTGTTAACAAGTATGAAACTGCGATGTTGGAAATAAGGATTTGAGTTTCCACTGGACATATGCAGAAAAGATCTTCAAATTTGTGTGTGTGAGAGGTCAACAATATCGTAAAAGGTCGAAGGTCACGCAGGTAAAATATCACGTTTGATGTGTTAGAAAATATGGAACGGCGACGTTTGAAAAATGATTTGACGTGCCATAGAATACATACAGAAAGGTCCTTCCAACGGATGTGTATGGGCACAGGAAAAAGATCAAGAACGTCCTTAAAGGTCAAAGGTCACGCAGTTAAAATTTCATGTTTGATGTATTAGCAAGTATGAAACTGTGATGTCCTAAATAAGGATTTGAGCTTCCATAGAAAATATGCATAAAGGTCTTTCCAATTTGTGTGTATGGGCATATGAAAAAGGTCAACAATGTCATAAAAGGTCAAAGGTCACGCAGTTAAAATGTCATGTTTGATGTGTTAACAAGTATGAAACTGTGACGTTAGAAAGAATAATTGGAGCTCGCATAGAACACATGCAGAAAGGTCCTTCCAAGGGGAGTGCATGGGCTTAGAAAAAGGCTAACAATGTCATAAAAGGTCAAAGGTCACGCAGTTAAAACATGATAGTTTGTATTAGCAAATATGAAAGTGTGACGTTTGAAAAGTGATTTGATCTGCCATAGAATACATGCATAATTAATGGTCAAAAGTGTCATAAAAGGTCAAAGGTCACGAGATAAGAAGTTTATAGTTTGTATATTGGCAAGTATGAGACGGCAACGTTTGAGAACTAATTTAGTTGGTGTGGTATATAAAATTAAGAATATTTTTTGGGCTCTCGGAAATCTTTTCTTTTAAATAACAAGAATACTTAATTTTAGGAAGTAATTATAGAATGCGCACTATTGTGTGCAGGACATTCTAGGGCATAGTGGGTACAGGATTTTCTTTCGTCTAGATTCTAAAAAAAGATATTATTTGGGTAGCATTTTCCAATGAAAATATCACATGTATATGCAAATCACTCAGGAGTTCTCCAAAAATAAAAATAAAAAATAAAATAAAAATCCTGAGAACAGAGTGTACTACAGATTGTTCGTTATTTCTTTGTATCCATATCAAAAAGGATAATGCATTGAAAATAAACTGTTTCCAAGCAATGCATTGTGCTGTGAAGTTTGAGGGGAGAACAAAGATGTCCCGTATTCTCATGAAAAATAAATAGGACAGCCTTAATATTTCCTTGATGCTTACCCAGGAAATTGAGAAAATAAAAATAATTCCACTGGAAATAAATTGCTTCCCCATATGTAGGAAGAGACGCACTCTTATCGTTTATTTATACCTTTTTGTGACTGAAGCATAAACACGAACTGTTATGTTTTAAACTCACGTCAAATAATCAGTCTGTTTCGTTCACAAGGGTGGTTTGGTGTTGCTAGAATGATAATCTGGTTGGACAGAGACAGTGAGGCAGTGAAGTGTGGAGTTGAGCTTAAAATTAAATGAGTTTGTGAATCTTGAGTGTTTGGGAATATTGTGTGTCTTGTGAGTGTGTACGAAAATAAAAGCTCTTGTATTTCTTATTTTCCCTATACTCATAGACCTACGTGTTTGGAAGTGTGTGTGTGTGTGTGTGTAATTGTGTAAGTCACAGTGGATATTCTAACAAAGGAACAACGTGCCGATTTGCACACAGTTCTTAGTAGGAAGTAGGTTACAAAAACGCGGAGAAAGGCGTTTGCACGGTGGGGTGTGAAAATAAGCAATACCCAAATTCTTCATCTTTGCAAACAGTTTCGGAATAACTGTTTTTAGAAAGGAACATCTTTCTCAGCGACAACGAAAGGCAGGACCACCTGTAAGGATCTCTACCGAGGATACTAAACGCAAAGTGGTTCGTTCTGTGCTTAGTTCACCAAGAAAATAAATCCGTTGCTGGATTGTTGCACCCAACGTTGAAAGAAGTTTGCTGAGTAGGATATTGCGTGTGCTTGAGGTTGAGGCGTACAGTATGAAGATTATAAATAAATTATATGATGATTATTTCGGTGCCAGAATTTTATTTTGTAACTGGTTGATAGACAAATTAAATGAAAATCCCATATTTTTATTTCAACTTATGTCAGATGAAGCTTTAAAAAAAATGGAAGAGTGTCTTCGTCACATGAACGGTTCTTGGGACCCAGTCCACCGGCGGAAAGAATTGAACGCTGTGCAGATCAAAGGGGTATTATGGTGTGGATGGGACTAACAGCAACTGGTGTAATAGGGCCGTTTTTCTTCGAAGGAAACGTTAATAAACTTACATACCAAAATATATTGCGAGAATTTCTTTTGCATGAACTTGATCCCTTAAATCTTGATCCACACAATGATATGTGGTTTCAACAGGATGGTGCTCCAGCACATCGTACTAGGGCAACATTGCAAATTTTAAGAGGAAGGTTTGGAAACCGTTTAATAAGTATAGTTTCTGATGTTGAGTGACCAGCTGGAAGTCCTGATCTAACCCCATGCGACTTCTTTCGATGGGGCTTTCTTAAGCAACAAGTTTATAAAACTCCTTCAGTAACACTTGAAGAGCTTCGACGATCGATACAGCGTGCCGTTGAACAAATAACTCCAGACACTCTTGAAAAAATCTTCACAAAGACACTTATACACAGAATGAACTTAAGTTTAGCACATCACGGAGATCACGTGGAATAAATTGCAAAGTATTAAAAAGATTTACAGTCTACAAGGACGTCAGTGTTTGTTGTAGAGGTAAGACAATATTTCAAATATTTCTGTGCAATAAATAGCTATTAATATGTTTCAATAAGAAAAAAAAAACATTTCGAATGCAGTTTTGCAAGGCTAAATAATTAACAAAAGGTGGGACTCATACTATGTTCAATTCATTATTTTAAACATCACAGAAACATATTTACCATTGCCTGCAGCATCTGAATTACAAAATTAGGCTTCCTCACCTTATGGCAGTATTAACCTTTTCATTATGGTCATGTACACCCATTGGAAGGACATATCTGTATATGTTCCATGGAAGCTCAAATCCGTATTTAAAACGTCACAGTTTTATACTTGCTAACACATCAAACATGAAATTTTAACTGCGTGACCTTTGACCTTTTATGACATTGTTGACCTTTTTGCTATGCCCATACACACTAATTCGAAGGACCTTTACGCATGTTTTCTGTAGTAGTTCAATGCATTTTTCAAACGTCTCAGTTTCATACTTGCTAACACATCAAACATGAAATTTTACCTGCGTGACCTTTGACCTTTTACGATATTGTTGACCTCTCACACACACCAATTCGAAGATCCTTTCTGCATGTGTCCAGTGGAAACTCAAATCCTTATTTCACCATCGCAGTTTCATACTTGTTAACACTTCAAACATGAAATTTTAACTGCGTGACCTTTGACCTTTTATGACATTGTTGACCTTTTTCCTATGCCCATATACACCAATTCGAAGGACCTTTATGCATGTGTTCCATGGTAGCTCAAATCATTTTTCAAACGCCACAGTTTCATAGTTGCTAACACATCAAACATGAAATTTTAACTGCGTGACCTTTGACCTCTTATGATGACCTTTTCCCTATGCCCATACACACTCGTTGGAAGGATCTTTATGCATGTGTTCTATGGCACTTCAAAGCATTATTTCCAATGTCACAGTTTCTTATTTGTTAACACATCAACTATGACATTTTAACTACGTGACCTTTGACCTCTGATGATATTGCTGACCTCTTCGTTTTGCTAAAAGGGATGTTCAGTAGATCCTTTGTGCATATGTTTTTTAACATTATCTTCAACTGAATTAGTTGTGTACAATAAGCTGTTGAAAAGGTAGCTTTTTCTTCAAAGGTCACAGATGACCTGCTAGAGGTCACCGGGTCACGATTGCCCAAATTTCTCGTTATCACATTGTTTCGGATCAGAATTTATGTCGATATACCAATTTTTGCTACCGAAGATGGATATTCAAAAAAATGGCATGTGAGACTACTATTTAACATTGAAATCCCATAAGGAAAAAATTGTATTTTGACCTTTGACCCTGTAACTCCGCAAACAATAATACCCGCGATCTCGTTTTGCTATCAAACAAATCTTCTGACCTTCCTCTAAATTACCTGCAAATTTCACAGTTCTATCTTTTACCAGTTCTGAGTACTATGAAATTAAAGTTTACACACGAATTATGTGTGTGTGTGTGACTGTGACTGTGACTGTAATAAAATAATGTTATTCGTGCCTTTACATGTACTTTTTTTTTTTTACGGATATGCACTTATTTATTATTTATTGTGCACTTATTTATTGTGTACGTTTTGGCACTACCATATCATATACTTACGAGCCGCCACTGCACCGCATACCGCCTCACTTCGACCACTGGAGTGCATTGTTCCAAAATCTGAACGAAGTGAGAAGTCTGTAATTCCAATTTTGTATGAGAGTCCTCTTGAGTCACTTCTTGTTTCATTGCCCTTGCTCTTATAATCTATTATGACCTGAAAAATTGTAAGTACCTCTGCAATATATTTTGTGAGGGCTTTACAACTTCTGGTTTGTACTCCACTCCACCTAGTTTCTGACTTATTTTAGTCATTCCAGCGTTTTGTTCAGTACTTTGTTGAACAAGCTACGAGGTGCGGTGACCTGGTTCAATAAACATACACACACAAAAAATTACCATCAGTGTGTCCTATTTTGCTACATTTGTGCCCACCAAATTGAGTGAGTGATTGCCACATTTACAAACATTAAGATTCTCTGTTTTTCATAATTCTTTGATTAACACCTCTTCTATGTCCTGACATATCAGCATCGTTGTAGCGAAACTGGAACCAACAATTTCTTATGTCATTTTCTTCAGTCTCTAGCTGCTTTTAAGGTGGAATTAACCAAACTTTCTGCATCCTTGTGCTTTGTTTATAAAGCCAGGAAAGATTCCTCTACATATCTTACTACTGCTGACATCTGCTTTTGGTGTGCCACATCAGAAGTAGTTAAACATCATATCACTTCACTTATTTTACGGATGCTTTCCAGTACCTTATACCGAACAACGAATGTCATTAGGTAGATGAATTCATTCTGAATACTGAACTAAAGAATATATCAATCCATAACATTTGCTGCGTGAAATAGGCATTTTTCAGAATAGAATCGAAAACGGAAAGCAATTTCAGTACAGCTAGGACATTACTCTAGTTTTTAGTCTGAAGTGATTGTCTGGGGCCCATAGAAGTACAGTAAGTTCTGTATGACTAAGAATTTTCCTCAAAAAGAAACCTCTTCAGTAGATCATATCACTTTCGTTTCCCCTTGAAATCTCAGTTTGAAGTTCTACATAAGTAACTACTCGGTTTACAAGTATACTTTTCATTTCTTCTTCTTGAGTGAAGAAAAGAGGATGTATTCTTACATTTTGATAAGCACATCCTTTCAGATGATTTTCAATGGTTAGATCCTGTTTTATGATATAATGCACACTTACGATTTAATGACGAAAGAAAGAGGAGGCAAGAAAAAGGTTTTCAGAAAGAGAGTGTAGGAGCAAACAGCAAAGACATCTATCCCATGCTCCGCATGCGTACAGCTTGCTCTGACGGGCGGTTTCATAGGCAAGTTATAAAATGTTTGCAAGCTTCAATGAGGATAGTGTAATTGAAACAGAGATGTTGCACGAGGGGAAGACAAAAGGTCCTCCAAACGAATTCATCTGAAAGACGGTTTGATTTTAGTACGTTAAAAAAAAAAAAAAAAAAAAAAAAAAAACAACTTGAAAAGGTAATCCCTCCCTCCCGCAAAACAATTTGTTTGCTAAAACATTGAGTTCAAACCTTTAAATAAAAGATTATTATTATTATTATTATTATTATTATTATAAAATAAAGACGAGAAAGGAAACTGAGGAAAAGATAAGTAATAATAAAGACAAAATTGGTTTTGAATGTTTAGCACAGTCAATAAAAGATTGGACAAACTGCTACGCGAAGCATTTCTGTGAATTGTGGGGCGCTTTTAGTATGGGAAACAGGTGGCGAGCTTTCAGTTAACAAGAATGTACACATTCAAATCCAAATGTGTCACAGGTGGAGCTAATCAATCATGTGTAATCAATCACGGGCGCCGAAGTAAAGGGGCGCAAAATTCATGAGAGAAAATAAAAGAGAAAGAAAAAAATGGAATATTTAGATCAACAGCAGTATTTTTCAATCTATTTAATTTGACCAGGATTAGAAAATGTATGTGCACATATATAAAATGGAAGGAAAAAGTAATAAAAAGTGTTCAAAATCAAGGATAAGCAGGATTTATATTTGAAAATTTTCTTACGTTTTACGTCAACCATGGTGGCGCTTCGTGGCTGGTCTGTTGACCTCATTTGTATGTAGGGGGGCACCGTCATATACTCTCGCCCCGTGCGCTGATTTTCCACGGCACAACACTGGGTATACTTGTGAAGTAGCAACAAGGTCAATCAGAGCGAATGGTACCGCTACTGTCGATGATAGCAAACGAACGATTATTTATAATTTTTTTTTGTAATTGTCACTATTACTTCAATTTCATATTTACAATATATTGAAAATTCTGCAATATAATCAGCTTTTTAAAGAAAAAATAAATCTCAGGAGACGATAGATATCATTGAGCTAAATCAACTGATATATATCAGTGTAACAGCTCATGTGTAACTTTGGAAAAAATCAATAAGAACTTTTTGTAAATCTAAAAATTGATGCTGTACAAGAATAACGCCATCTATTAAGTTGAAACATAATGAAGTATACTCTTATCAACTTCATTATGACGCTAGCAAGACAACAGTACCCAGTATGGTTAATGACATAAAGCGAAAGTTATCACCAACTGTTAAACTTTAATTTCTGTTGAAATAAAGTGTATTCCAAAAGTAAGGCGGTCAGACGTCCCATTTTATTCCCTTTCCTTCAACCGTTGTCCCGTTTCTGTTCTGATTCTCAAGCAGGACGCGTAAATGTTAGGACAATTAAAGGAAGATATGTTATTATTTTAATAACAAAAAATCTCGAGTAAAAATATTTAAAAAAAAAGTGTTGGAAAAGATTGTACAGTCCACAGCAAAAAACCTGCAACATGAGCATGTAAGTTGATTGTGAAACGACGTCGTCTTTTGCTCCAAAATAAGTGTGCAGGGGAGGACGCCGAAGTTTCTCCTGTCGTGATTCGTGCCACTTAAGCGTTGTGTTAATTCCCTGGGCTGTTAGGCGTAGTTTCACAATAAACTTACATGCTAATGTTGCAGGTTTTTGGCTGCGGACTGTACAATATCTACGTTCCTTCATCTTCATTCAAATATAACAATTTTCCTTTCATTATGATCACAACTATTATATATCCACTATTATAAAAAATACATATCCAATAATGTCTTGTAAAATACTTTACAATATCTGCGTTCCTTTCTCTGTTGAATCAAATGTTAACAGAACTTTTTTTCCACGTACCTTTTTGTTTGTTTGTTTTTATTGTTCTGACAACTACTCTCTGTTCCAAATGACAAGTTAAAAGAGCAGTAGAAAACTGTTTCTGAAGTAGCATGTTTTATACTGCAGAGAGGCGATGACGAAAAATTGATTAAAATATTCACACTTTTACAGAACGATACTATGTTTTCGAAAGCTTGAAATTTCTCTGACTAATAGAGAAATTCTGAGAATTCCGCAACTTTTCTAGAAATTTCAAATTCCCTGACTTTTCCAGGATGTCCCGCTCACTCGCCACCATGTATTGCCAGTTATTCAGCTAATGCGTTCCTCGTAAGATTGGAGTGGAGAGGAAACAATGAGAAGGGCGCATGCCGACAACCTGTGTTCAAGTTTGCGTATCATTGGCTACTGCTTATTTAACTTGTCATTTAGAACAGACAGTAAAACACACGTCAATAATTTCCACAAATATTTACAAAAGCAACACTCCATTCCCCCCCTTCTCATAAGAAAGAGTAACCAAATGCTTGGTATGGCTTTTTATTTTTAACGCTGATTCTTCTTTTTCTCCTTTCTTTGTTTCATCCTTCCTTAATATTTTTCATTTCGGGTCTCGAGGGGGGGTCCGGACACCCTGGGCTACATGCCTGTTGCTTGATTTCTCCTAACAGTGACGCACATGGTAGTTGTAACGGGTGAGATGAAAGAAAATATTAACAATATTAAACTAGTTTTAAACACTCTTCATTCAGAAGTTTACTATTAAAGTTAAGTTAGAATTTGAGTGAATAGTGAATGTTCGAACAACTGGATTTGTAACTTCTCATTCGTTGAAGGATTGGAGTCTGTAGTTAACAGTGTGAGGCGTCGAAGGCAGTGATAAGTACGTTCGTGAACTTGTCCCTCCACCACCACATAAAATTAGTCTCAATCGTTAGTGCATCTTAGTGCACCAATCCTTATCGTTAGTGCTTCATTAGTGTAGGTGCTACAAGTAAAAAAACCTTACGGGGTAAGTTCACGCTGCCCCCCCCCACACTTCAAGCACTTGGCCCCCAAAAGTTTACTTGCAGCATCTACACTAATGAAGTACAAACTTTAGGAGTTGGTGCACTGAGAAGCACTAACGATAGCATTAAAATAGATCATAAGTGCTTTTGAATTTGGCGGGAGTTTGGCGCAATGAAATTCCCCATGTATTCTTATGGAAGTTTCGTGACATTTAATTGACCATATCTACACTAATAGTGAAGCACTACCGAAACATTAATGTTTTCTAGAAGTACTAACGAATGACACTATTTTTTCGTTAGTGCTTGAAGTGAAGGGGGTCAGCGTGTACTTACCCCCTACCATTGTTTTGGCTCTAGACCCTAGGGATGCGCACGAAACGAGTCGAGATTTAAGCCTGTCTCGACTCGTCTAGAGAAAATGTTGTCTTGACTCGAAAATATATTTGTCTCGATTCGACAGTTTCTGTATCGACTAGACTCAAATTTATCTTGTCAAAAAATGCCACTACCGTTCGGAAACATGGTCGTCATGAAGTTGTGTACATAGTTTGCAAGCAGTGTGTGGTACGCCTCGGGCGTCATGGTGACTTGCTCGAGCTCCACTAGACACATGTATGGTCTCGTGAATATACCCAGAGCACAATTAAGCCGCCGCCAGCTTGTCTCCGTGTCGCAATACAGGTGTCAAGGAGCTGTTCCCTTGGAACACGACGGATTCACACCCTCACATCATCATGATGATGAAGATGGTATCGGGATTCATCAGATAATGCAACGCCCTGCCAGTGCACTAAGGTCCAGTGTCGATGGTCATGTGCTCATTTCCGTCGTAGATGTCGTGGTGTTCACACATGGATGAGTAATCGGCTGCGAAGGCTCGTCGTTAGGAGTGTTTGGCGCACTGTGTTCAGACCAAGGGTCTTATAAAACAGAGGATCTGCCCTTACAACAAAATCTTGAAGCCATACGTCAGTTTCGCCACCCCTACTCTGCCCACTCCGCCCAATAGGATCGCAATGTTTTGAGCCAACAATCATGGCGGAAACGAAAGTAGCCAATCAGACGATGGCGGAAACGAAAGTAGCCAACCAGACGTACCGATGCTCGGTTGTTTGTTAGCTTCATTTATTTTATAGGATGAAGATACATATGGGCAGATCCTCTATTTTATAAGATCCTTGATTCTGACGCACTTGTATTTTGCCCGGCATTAAAGTCTGATGTTATTTCCGCCACAGTTCGCTGCCTGTCCTGTTTAATCAGTCTGCGCAGCCTATGACGTTCGACATTTGTAATGAGGTGGGGGGCGCCCAACCCCTCGACGTTTGGACATCGTTTACCCCTTGGTTTCGCCACTTGTTGAAGACACCACAGCACTCCTCGAGCACCCGACAAGTCCTGAAGTTTCCGAAATTCTCGTGCCGAGTCTTTGAGTCATTACAACCTGCCTTCGGTCAAACTCAGATAGATCGCGCGCCTTCTCCATTCTACACACGGCTAGCACTTTCCTAATAACTGAATTGAGCTGAAAATTAAATCTTGATCTCGAAAGATTAACTATTAAGTTTATGCGTTCTGTGCCTTTCTAAAGTAATAAATGCTGGAGTTGGTTTCAAGGCTGTTTCTGAGTGAATACTTTCTTCAAAATTATTTTAAAAATTATGGAAAGATTTTAAAGACAGAGTAGAGTCGAGATTTTTACGAGCAGTTTCGACTCGACTCGAAAATTCGAGTCGAGAAATAAGTTTGTCTCGACTCGTCTCGAATTTTACAAAGTGTGTGTCGACTAGCGCGCATCCCTACTAGAACCTACATTAATGACACACCAACGTTAGGAATTAATAAGCTAAGAAACACTAACGATGCATCAACGAATGGCACTAATTTTTTGTTAGTGCTTGAAGTGCGGGGGGCGTGAACTTGCCCCTCAGTTTTTTACTTGTAACACATACACTAATGAAGCACTAACGTTAGGGGTTGCTGCACTAAGAAGCACTAACGATTAAAACTAATTTTATCATTAGTGCGTCATATGAGGGGAGGGAGTTTACGGACGTGTGGTAAGCTTTGGGTATAGATACCACAAGGATCCTGGTGATCTAAAAATACAGTCGGAAAAGTGTAAATAAGGAAAACATTGAATATTGCGGTTCTACTTAATACTCTCACATGTTTGTTTTTATCAGATAAATTCTGAGATGGCAACTTAATTATAGAATATTATCGCTTAGATAAAAATATGATGGATATAGAGTAAATGCATATCAAATTAACCAATAATGTCAAAACATATTTACAAAAAAAAGAAAAATGTGTACAGGTTAGTACTGTGTTGAATTACAGCCATTTAGGATTGGAGGCGCGTAAGCCACTGTTGAAATTTGCAAAGGTTTGCTTTAAATTCCGTCATTTTTGAAGATTATTTTTTAAAAACCTGAAATAGAAATGTGCAATATTAAATGTCTAGTGCATATTTAAGCCTACTATGTTGCAAATACATTTTATATTTTTTTAAAAAATGTTAATACTTAAAGTTTGAAAAACGTAAATTGTAATCTTTGAAATTAAAATTTTAAAGAATTAAATAAGGCTCATCATTAATTTATTTCTAGATATAGGCTTCGTGGTACGTCTATAAATGTTTTGATATCTGTCTCATCTTTTCTTTATTGATCTTCAAAATTGCTATTTTTCGAAAATTGGCTATGTTCAACCTAAATTGGTGAAGTTTTCAAACTTTAATTTTCAACAAGTTTTTAAAAGGTATTTGTTGTTTAATAGGTTCAAATATGCACTAGAACCAAAATGTTACACATTTCATTCTCTTTCAAATATTCTTCTAAAATCGATATCTTCAAAAAATAGCGGAACTACAAAGTTTTCCACAAATCTTTCATTAACTGCAAAATTGTCTTACATGCCTATACAAAATGGCCACATGAAAGAAAAGTCATCCTAAAAAGAATTAATGAATGCTTGCTTTCTTCTCTCTAAATATAGCTCAACTTTGTATACAAAAATTTAATAATAATGGGCATTATGCAGAGTCGTTCTGACACGTGATTAGTACCATACTAAAGTGTTCGACTAACATATGTTTCCTGAAGTAGTTAGGCCTTTAGTATGATGCTAATCATACTCCAAAACGACTCTGCATAAGGCGGAATAAATTTTGTCAGCAATATTTTAATCTGAAATTGGGTGATTTTTAAATAGACTGATCATATATCTTATATATATAAAAGAGAACGCACAAATCCTTTGTTCCCTCATCACGCTAATACGGCTGAACCAATTTCTTTCATTTTTGGGGGGTTATTAGGATTTGGACCCTAGATGGTTTTTATCATATCACTTTAATTTTTAATTACCAGTGTCTTGAGATAATTGACCATTCAAGTGTCCATAACGTACAAATCCTTTGTTAGTTCATCATAGGTATAAAAATAAACGTATGTATATGCAACCCGCATGACCGTGTCACTCGGCGGGTTAACATAAATGACAGGCGATATAATGTTAACATTTACTGCAATCTACTATGGTTTTTATCATATCACTTGAAAGCGAAAAAGTAAAAATTATCTAAATAACAAAGTTTATTGCGTTCTGGGGTGACCGCAGCGAAGCGGGGCGGGTTAACATAAATGACAGGCGATATAATGTTAACATTTACTGCAATCTTCTATGGTTTTTATCATATCACTTGAAAGCGAAAAAGTAAAAATTATCTAAGTAACAACGTTTATTGCGTTCCGGGGTGACCGCAGCGAAGCGGGGTGAACGCTGCTAGTATCTGATATAGTAGTATACAGTACTGTTTTTTTAACGTCCACCATTATGTGTCAAGGCTAAGGGAGACAAAGGATGAACGAAATGATGGAGAAAAGAGTGAGAAGTAATGGGACCACCCCGAAAAAACTCATACACGCGTTGTTCACCACAAAAGCCCCTTGACGAGAGTTGGGATAGTATAATCGTAGTTCGTATTTGTTCTTTCTAGAAGTCTTCATTGCAGCCTGATTTAAATGTGTGCTCTTAAACACTTCAGCGGAGGATAGGAAATAGGTTGTGAACAGCAAGTCTAAATGCGGGTAGGAAACAATCCCGATATAATATATTGTAAATTATTCAAATTAAACTTTTAGCTTTCTCAACTTTTAGATATTCCTACTCTCTATTCGAGCTGTCAGAATTTCAGAAAAAAAAATAAAGCAATGTGTATTTGTCAAGCTTTCTTTGACTGTAACGTTTGCAGAATAAATTTTAAATCTACGTCTCGTGAGGAAACGACTGCTATTTATGCAACCCAACCTACAGATCTGAGGTGAGGGTAAAATACGTTCGTAGGATATCTTCTGTAAAAAGACTTCCTATAATGGATAGTTGGAATGACTATAAAAATGGAAATGATTTAGGCACTAGCACAGAAGCAGATCTAAAGGTAGACCTAGCCTTAAGGTCAAAATTTAAATGGGATAAAACCGCTCATATGGCATTTATCATATCCATATGGATAAAATTATACTGACACGTGTGTATAGCTTTTCTTTGACCAAATCTGGGATCCGTGGCTTTCTCTGGATATACGTAAACGAACTTAGATGGTATTACAGAGCCCTGCATGGGCCAGGCGCGCCCGGTTCGGCCCGGTCCTGCCCGTTTCAAATTGGCCCGGGCCCTAACAGGGTCGGGCACATTCCGGGCCGAACCGCCCCGGCCCGGCTTGGCCCGGACACACTGAAAGACGGATCGGAAACTGTTAGCCTATGCTAATCGTAATGTATTTGGGAAACTGACTCTTTATTCAAGACTGCAAAGTACTGTGATACTACTACTATTACTACTTCTACTATTACTACTACGACCACTGCTAATACTACTAAAACTGCTACGACTTCGCGTCAGAGTTGACATGTCTGGTGGTACCGAATTTACCTCCTAAGTACAGAAAAAAAGGAGAAATACTAGTTATTTTGGCAGGTCTGCGTAGAATAGGAACCGATGCTTGAACGAGGGACAACGGTGGCTCATTAGGAAAAGCACTCACGTCTGGTGCTAGAGGTCGTCTGATCAATCCGTGCTCGTGGTTTGTGAGCTTTGTGGTGGACAAACACCGTGTGCGTGGGAGTTTCCGGGGTGGTCCCGCTTCCTTCCACTGTTTTCATTCCACCAATTCATCCTATCATCATCCAACCGCTCATACGGCTTCATCCTGAGCCGTAGTTACCTAAACAACGTATGATAAAGTCAAGTACTTGACCCACTAAGTAAGATTTGGTACGCTACCATTAGACAAGGAAGCCAAAACCGTGAACTGGCGTGCTCATAAGATCAGCGCAATTTGTAGTAATGTTCAATTAGCAAGGGAAATACCAAATGGTGTTATATGTTCCTGTATTGTTTATAGTATGATACCACAAATATAACAAAATATAATGATCAAATAAATCACCAAGACGCCAGGGTCGATTAGGTGTTCCTGGAACGGTGGCTCAATGGTTGGGCGTTCACCTCTGGTGCATGGGGTCCCTGGTTCGATCCCAGCTCTCGCCAAGTGAAGTTTGTGGTGGACAAACACCGTGTGGGTGGGGGGTTCTCGGCGTTCTCCCGTTTCCTCCCACTTTATCCATTCACCATTTCTCCTTTAGCCTAGCCGGCATAACTGCCGGATGTAAAACTCAAAGATTTCATTTTCATTGCTTTGTTTTCGTATTACTAGTAATAGCAGTAGTGGTATTCGCTGTCGTATTAGTATAGTAATGAGTAGTAGCAGTAGTGGTAGTAATAATAGTAGTAGCAGTGGCAGCAATAGTGGAATTAGCACTAGCATTCGTAATCGTAATAGTCATAGTATTATTAGCAGTAGTAGTTGTAGTATTAGTATCACATATGGTGTAGGAGTTTTACATATCTTCTCTGTTACTCGTAACGCACTAATGAGTGTAGTATAAGACTTTTACGTCCATGAGCTGTATTATTGTACCTAGGTAGAATAAATATGGCTGGACAGAGCAAGCACAGATAACACATGGACAGAATAGGGATATAGAAAACAAACCTTGGGTAACCTTTCACACAATTTTCCCATTCCAGAAGAACAAATAGACATTGCAATATTATGACGACATATTTCTTATTTTCCATTGCATATTGAAGGATTGACTTGACTTATCAGACTTGGTTGTTCTCAGGCCGGTTACGCCCGGCCCGTTTGTGCCCGGCTCGAGATTCGGGCCGGGCCGGGCACAGATACAGTCTTCGGGCCTGAGTTTGTAGGGCTCTGATTACAATAAGTAAATAAATAAATTCTACAATATTAAATGAATTGAGTTTAATGAAAGAAAATGTCTAAAGCTGAGACGCATACCAATCGATAGATTACACTGGATAGAACAGAATATGAGTTAGTGTTAAAACTCATGCGTACCTAGGTAGTTTTCGATAAAACAGAAAAACCGACTGAACAAACTGAAAACATGGAATTCGTGTAAATTTTTTTTGTCTTCGCGAATTCTGTCGAAGTATTTGAAACTTAATATACGCAAAACGATACTTGTGCCTACAGGTAGGACGCAGTCTGAAAGTATTTGAAAACAAAATGCTGAGGCGATAATTTAGGCCCAAGTGGGACGGAAATTGAGAATATCGGAAGCTTCATAACGAGAGACTGCCTAATTTATACAATTCACTAAACGTCGTTAGTGCCATTAACTCTAGGAAGCTCAAATAGGCAGGGATTATAGTCAGAATGGAAGAAAGTAAAAACGATTTTAAAACTTTAAGCTGGAAACTTAATCGGGAAAAAAGACCATTAGGAAGGTTTAGGCACGAATGGAAAGACAATATTAAGATGGATCTCGCAGAAATTGGAATACAAAATAGAAACTGGATCCAGTTGACTAAAGACAGAAGTCAGTGGAGAGCTTTCATGATCACAACTGGATTACACTGAACTTTCGGGTTCCATAGACAAAATAGATAGTAAAAACTATAATCTTTTGTTTCGTACATACACAAAGTACACTATTGATTTCGATGTTAAGTTGATACTCAGTAGCGTACACAGAAATGCATTAAGGGAACCAAAGTTCAAGCACTCATTCATATATCCTTTCAGGACAAGTGTGATTTACCTCCATTGTGTACACGTTTGATGATGCTTCTTAAATCGTATGCTAAAAAAGTTATACCTTACTTGAGCTTTAAGTAGAGATGGTAAATGAGATTCACAGTTCACATTCACAAAAGTCACCGCCCACAGATTTGCCTTTCATTCTTTCGGCCGTCCCCTCTGATGGCTTTATCTATTCTCTCAGGATGCGCTCTTTCTTTTAATGGGCAATTACACTTGTAAGTGGGGTCAGATGTAAAGTGTATGGACAGAAATGTTGTGAAACATGGTGGTCAAGTTTGCTCTTACCATACTACAAAACGTTCTGTTAAAATATTCTACGTTAATCATTCTGGCCAAATTATCTTGCGTGGAAACAAATCTTTGTATCCAATATCACTCAAAAAATTCCGAAAATCAAATCCAGGGCGAGCTATTAATGATTGGTAGATTTGTACTATTTCTTAAGGGGAAAAAATTAAAAAAAAAATATACGTTGATTGCCAGTTCACAGTGCTACTTATTTCACTTATATCTCCATGGCTCTAACGTTAAATGATAATCTTATGATTTCTCTATATGCTACACTCATTTCTGTGAAGAAGAAACAAACTATTAAACCACAGTGAATGGTAAACATCTAGTTTGTATCTGACTTTAAGTTCCGGTGTAGAAGAAATACTGTGCTAAAGACAGTAAAGAGGATCACGCGAACGTACATTTATGAATGAATGAATGAATGAATGAATGGGATATGGATAGTCACCGTTAAAGTCATTGTTACCCATTATGATGTTAACGGATTTTGACCCCATTGACGAACTCGGTCGAGATGGTGTCTGCAAAAAATATCAAGAATTCGCTTTCATTCAAGAGTTAGCTTATCGTGTAGAGTAGCGTACGGACGTACGTACTAACATTACAATCTTTAAGACCCTTTAGCGCAAAGTTTCTCAACCTGGAGGTCGCGACCCGTAGGGGGGTCACAAGAGGGTTTCATGAGGTCGCGAAGATAAACGGAAGAGATAAATATAATTAGAATCTAATACCGGAAAATATTTTTAAATATTATTTTGAATTTTGTTTTGATAGACACATTTTTTATTTTTTATATACTATTAAAAACAACAAAAAATAGGTCTATTAAAACATTTTCAACAGGTACAGGGTTGTTTAGAAATCAATTTAAATGAAAGAGGTAGATATTAAACTAATAAGAACTGCATATTGAAATACCAAAAAAATACAAATGCAACAAAACCTGCATTTTGAAATAAAATTGAAAGCTAATGAGATACCTGAGTATGATGTGATTTCACTAGTGCGGCAATGTCCGGTTCAGTCTTCGTGACGCACATTATCAACTCATTTAAAATACTTAATCACTTTTTAACAACTGTCCAAATTTTTAAACCAAAATTAGAAATCACTTTATTTTTTTTAACCATGTGATCCAAAATTAAGGAAGTTATAAAGTTTTAAAATTCTCAAACGACCTCCATCCATTTTGAAACAGTATCACGGATCGGATTCGATATTTGTAATATGAATGAACTAATCCATTCGCTTTTAGGGAAGTTACTGTACCCACTATATACAAGAAATGGATTCTACTATTATAGAAATAGATGGATATCGTGAGATCTCCGCAATAGGTACATTAAAAATCCCACACAAGCTTATTACAAACTAGAAATTATAAGAGGGTCGCTGGCAAGAGGATGTGATAAAATGAGAGTTGTAATAGGAATATGGTTAAAAACCACTGCTCTAGCGTGATCTTAATAGATGATGATGATGATAAAGCCGGTCGTGAATATGCTTAAACGAACTATCACAATTCATCCATCCGACATATTTCAGTTGTTGCCGCTTAAGGTAGAACCTTTCATCTATTTGGAACACGTGTATATATATATATATATATATATAAAATATAAAAACAAAACATGACATGTTAATATCCTTGCCATGGCAACTCCCAGAACTTTTCTACAGACTGACAAATATGTATGGATACCAAAGAGTACTTACTAGCTTAATAATCTACATTATAGTTTTTTTTTTTAAAGGTACAAGGACAGAACTGATCTTCATACGTTTAATATTTTCTTCAGAGCTAAGAGGTTAGCGTCCTCTCTTTGGCGCGAGGGGCTTTCATTCGATACCCGAAATAAATGTCGTTCTACAGTATAATTAGCGTTTAACGATCAAAAAAATTCCTAAAAAAGAGACTATAGTATACCAATCGATAGGTAATATTAAGCTAAACAAAATGTCAGTATAAAAGGTCATGCGTAGTTTCCGAGAAAATCGATTTTTTTTTTCTTTCGTAAATCTAAAATTTGTTGTAGTACACTACCGTACCTATTAACATGAAAGAGGTTCTAAAGTATACCTTCATCAGCGTCTTCATTATAACACTAGCAAGATGACAGTGCATGGTATGGTTAATGAAATAAAACCTGACCCATATTTGACTCTTAGACTTCGTGTTGAAAAAAAAAATAGTGGTAGGATTGTATATATGATATGCTCCAGGATAAACTCTCATGTGTAGATTTCGAGAAAATAGAAACTAAATTTTTATGTCGTTAAAAATGTCATTCGTTTGCCAATTCTGATAAAGTTGCTAGTTTTTATTCTGCTTGCATACATTATTTATTTACGTGCTGGGTATATATATATATATATATATATATATATATATATATATATATATATATAATTATTCAAGGACTTATCCTAAGCTTATTTTCAGCTTAGTGCGTAAAAATTGCTATGATAGTATGTGATAAAATTGTAGTAATTGTGATTTATTTTTCCCATAAGTATGCAACCAAATTAACAACACTTATAAATATTACTGTAAAATTACAATGACACACGAACAAGAATTCTCGATCAATATATGACAAGGCGTAACACAAGAAATTCAAATGCAAGTAACAGGACTGTTAATTAAGCCTGCCACACGTCCCGTAAAATAAACCCGAGTGTCTCGGTCCCCGTCAATTTAGTCGGGACAGGCAAATGTCTCGTATTTTAGTCCCGTCCCATTTCTGTCGTCAATATTAGCAGGATGTAACGTTTAGTATTTAAGAAACGAAACTTGTATTTCGTACAATATATGAGTAAAATTTCAGGTACTAATTTTCTTTGTGTGGAATTTATTATTATTATTGTAAAAATATTTAATTTTCTTGAGTTATTTCAGAACACGCACTATTGTGTCTGTGTAGGACACTAAGTTCATGATTTTTTTCGTGTGCTAGATTCTTTAATAGCATCTTATTTGGTTAGCATTTTCAAATAAAATCTCATGTAAATGCAAAACACTCATGAGAGAGTTCTCAATAAGTATAAAATTTCCTGATAACAGATTGCACTACAGTTTGTTCATTACTTCTTTTTATCCATTTCAAATAATGGAATGAAAATGTTTCCGAAAAGTGTGTTGTAAAGTTTTATTTTTTTTTGCGGGAGGGGGGGGGCGGAATCGAAGGTGTCCCGTATTGTCATGAGGAAAATATGGCAGGCTTATAGTGTTAATAATCTTTTTTGAAAAAAATATTAATCGTAGAAGACAAGGCAATACATTAATTTAACAGCAATGAAATGACAGAGCGCTTGCCGATGTTTCAGTACAATTTCTTTGAAAACTCTTGGAATGCAGAGAAAGAATTTTATAGATTTCATTTTGTACTTTGAAACTTTACAAGGTCTTAAGAAGTACCAATATAACTCTGCCTTGTAGACTCTCTTTCAAGTACAAGAAAACGTAATTACCCTCATTCTAGTATTTTTTGCTATGGACGCTCTTTCTTTAGAAGAGGCAACAACCACACAGAGTGAAGTTTGATTTACTGAAAAAACAAAATTATAAACAATTATAAGTGTATTGCCACACGAGGCAGTGTTAAATCCTGTCTTCCCACCCTCCCTGGCAGTCGAATTGGAAAGTGACAATGTCGTGATTAAACCTAACGCGCCTTGACAAGATAATAAGCTCTACTTCCCTCTAGGAGTGAGTCCAGCGAGGAGGCAGGGTTCACTCGACAGAAAACAAAAACCCGCGGGAGAATCATATATCAGCTTTCACATTTTAAACGTCAACAAACAACACGCTTAAAAATGTATATCGCATTACCTTCTGTTTCTCGCTGTAAATGTCACCACAGCTTGAAGCAGCGTAATTACTAACTCCGTATAGGAAAGATAAGAATTCGTTTGTACGAGTAATTTATTTTATACGTTTGCAAACTCCTGAAAATTTTAATTATGGTGCCAGATTGGCTTCAATTTTTATGTTCAGACGTTTAAATCAATCGACAGAACATGACATTATGTTTTAGGAACTTGTAATGATGTTTAAAAATATATTTCGAAGAATGTTGTATTCTTTCCCCTTTAGGTGAAGATGTAGATAGCCATTTTACATAGACTTGCTCAGGCTCGCATATTTAGATAGGGCTCGCTCTCACTACCCGTAGTGGGGCTCGTGCTCACTACCCTCAATCGCTGGGGCTTGTGTTAACTGACTCTTTATCTTCCAGTGGCTAGGGCTCATGCTTGTGGACTCTTTACCCTTAGTAGCTGGGGCTCATGCTCTTTCACGCTTTTTCCCTCAATGGCTCTGGCGTGGCTTGTGCTCACTCGAACTCTCTAATCCTCAGCGGGGCTCGCGCTCATGCTCATTTATCTCAGTGGGACCCACACTCAGCCTCACTTCCCTAAGTTAGGTTCGTGCTCCCTTACTTCATTGGGGTGTGAGCTCATGCGGGCTCGCGCTTACTAAGTTTATTTGGACTCGGGCTTCAGCGGAAGTCCGGGACTCGCGAACACTGTCCTATCGAGTTAGAACATCTGTGGGTGAGGACGAAGGAATTATAGTAGTAGAGTGCTCATAACTACACCTCGGGTGCAAGAAATCCCTAACTCAATCCCAAGATACGAAAAATTGTAGTGAACAACATATTTTCCATGTTTCTTTGGAGTTCTTCAGTTTCCCCCACGATATAATTTCATCAGTTCTTCCATAATATAATTTACTTTCATCTATCATGAGTCCCCTTTAGCCTAAGGAATATAATTGGGACGTAAAACTAATTTCATTCCTTTTCTCCGTAGGTGGAATAGTCATTTTCATACCAGCCTTTAAGTTTGACGTCTAGAAGCCTATCAAAATAGAATATCTGTTTGTATATGAGTACAAGACTTTAGAATTATAAGTTTTTCTTTTTCCTTTTTTTTAAACATAGATATGAATTTATCTTTACACGAAAACTGCATTTAGCTTTACACGGAATTCGAACTCTATTTCACACTTGCCTACTTCAATGATGTCCTCAAGTTTGGACACACTGGCATTTATTATTATTATTATTATTATTTGTATTGGCTTTTTAATTTTTTTTTACCCATTACAGACTTTAAAATTGTGGGCACAAATATGTCTCAGTTGTAATGCTTATGTATATTTACTTTGCAGGTCTCTTAACGGCTATAAATTGTTACAATGTTAAGTGGGCAACAAGAGTTCAAGACATATTTACAGGAACAAAGATTTTGGCTCTTCTGATCATTATTATAGCTGGATTTGTAGTCTTGGGCCAAGGATACACAGAGAATTTTCAAAATGTGTTGGAGAATACGACGACAGACCCTGGATCCATTGCCCTTTCTTTCTATTCTGGACTTTTCTCTTATGCTGGATGGTTAGTACAGCACTTAATATACATATTTGTTTTATGTTATTTCACGTAATGATTTATAAAGTAATGGGTGTCTCAAAAGGATAGGAATTTTGAAACTGAAATGTTGTTAGGAGAATGAACAGTGAAACATAATTTATTCGTGATAATGAATAGTAGAATAAAGTCATTTTAGGCTTTGCCAGGGGGCAAGGCTATCCACATATCTATTCGTAGGGTTTGGTATTGCTCACAAACATTTTCAGAAAATGATCCGCTCACATCTTGAAGATGTCTGAAGCACTTCTGTTGATGCTAGTGGTAGAAGTACCCACGCTTGGATACATTTCTAATTGCGCGTTTCATTCAAATTTGAGTGTTCTGAATCCAATGGAACTTTCTTGATCTTATCCGTTCATAGGGGCTCTAGAAAAATTACCTCAAAGTTAAAATGTAAATAAATATAAATATTACAATTTTGAAATAATTTTTCTCGTGACCCCATGGTAAAATATTTTCGAAAATAGTTCTATTGGATTCAGTTTCCTCTAGTTACAAGTAGAAATTAAGGACAATTAGAAAGTTACCCTAGCGTGGGCATTTTTGGCATGACGGATAATTATTTAGTATATGACAAAAGTTTCTAAGGACACATTCCCGCAGTCATCCAGAAACATATTCAGTCTATATTTGCCCTTTTATCCAACATATTCAGTCTATATCTGCCCTTTTATCAAACATATTCAGTCTATATCTGCTTACATATTTCGCCTTAATTATGCCCTCTTAATCTAAAAGAATGTATTTTGTGCTAATTATTTTAAAATTTTAATCATACTAAGTTCTCATTCATAGTGTTCTTATCCCCATGTAGGCACCCCAGAGAGCAGCTATTGTAATAGTTCTGAAGATGATCCAGATCCTGAAAGCATAACGTTTAAGATTTCAAAATTTCCCCATACGCAGGAGTCATGACAAAGGGATGCCATGACGCAAAGCACGTCATTAAATTTTAGGGAAACGAAAAAGAGATTTATACTAGTTAGTAACTAAAAACTTGTGTTAAATGTACAATGTGTAAAACGCTTTTATTCAGGGCTGCACTGGAAAGGTTATAAAGATTCTGGCTCCCTGACACTTAGGAAATCAGAGTGGAATATGAGAAGTATTAATTGACGTGTACAAACGACTACCTGTGTAGTGAATCCATAATCACAGTCCTTGCATTCGTGTTATTCGTAATAATATTTCTCAACCTGTTCTACTTCAGCTCGTAGTTATAAGTTCGCTGTATCCCTTTTTGAAATACAAGGGAAAGGAACTGGCCACCTTACCCATATATAACTGGCTTAGTGACCCAACCTAGACATGGTGAGGTAAATGAGCTAGAACCTACCTTCAGTCAGAACATAGACCGTGAAGGAGGGAGTCTAGGGAATCAAAACTATTGAGAAAGTTGAAAACTTGATTCTGTTTTAGTGAATGTTTCACAGTTAATAAAGATTTAGGCGGGGGAATAACTATGTAGTCATGGCAAAATCTATTGGGTTGAAGTCATCATGTAAAGACCATTCAACCCTTTCCTGTTTCCAGAGTTTGTAAAATAATTTCATTTGACCAGCACGACCATTGCTTCAGAATGCCTGAAAACAAGTTATCTCCTTTCATAAGAGCTAAATTTTCCGAATAATATGTAAATCGATGGACGATTTTAGTGGAATTTTCTTTAAATTAAACTAGTTTACTTTTAAAGTAGTAAAAACTTTATTGGTCAATTATTGTTGTTTCGTTGTAGTTTAGTCTCTCTTCAGTACCAGCACTTTATGACACATGGACCTACCGTTTATGGTTGAATCCGAACCTCCGTAATGTGTTAAAATTTCAATGCTTTGTTCCGAAATCGAACCCAGTACTCCGTGCCCCGGTCACATGCGTTAGTCAGTAGACCAACGGGGAGATCAATTAGCCAATTAATTCATTGAGTCAATTACTAAACTTATTCACAATGACCACACTTCATAGTGACTACATGGTCACAGCGATCCTTCAAAGTACATTTAGCGGTCGAGGGGAATCTGCTTGTCATCCGTTTAAAACTGCTGTTGAGTAGGTTTTAACACTCTCAAAGCACATTGAGTCGCACTACTACTAATTGGCATGAGAATACAGTCAAGGGTCAGTGCCCTTCATTCAATTTTACTAACCAATTATTTCTCTGTCACCCGGTTACATGTCCTTGAGTGGGTGCTATTTTATATGTGCAAAACTTAGGCAAATAATATCCTTACATCCATTAGTGTCATATTGTATTACTTTCTTGTTGCAGTCTAATTAGCTCGAAACACCACCTAATTGTCTTTCTTCAACAGTGTCGGTCACTGGAACATTAGATCTTGGAAGAATTTCAAATGCTTCCGCGTTAATTTTCCGATTTAAGCGAAACCTATGAGGTTGCCTTTGGTGACATATCTCAATTTTTACGTACAGTGTCTTACATATAATATATTCTATGAATAAAGTTTTAATATATTGTAAGAGATAAACAAATTGCTAAACCTATATTAGTGACATCATATTAGGAGAATGAAATTGAATGTTTAAGGGCAAATTTGAAATGTCTTCCACTTTTATTTTTCTAAATAAAATTTGTCCACATTCTAGCTTACTTGAATCTTCAACAATACCAACACCAACCATTATGATTCCTACAATTTAGTCATTCAAATTTCATCTGAACCTTTCGTTAAATTCTAGTATTATCAATTATTTTTATTTTAATCTTGCATCTGTCATTCAAACTAGATCAGTGCTAAGCGTAGTTTTTGAGGATTAAACTTCTATGTGGATAAATTAAATTTCCTATCAACAGTGTTCTTGCCTTCCATACCTCCCCGAACAAAGATAAATTAAAATGCAATGATATGCTACTCCTGCTTAGGGCACGCCCTTTAGTAAATACTATCCCAGAGGAGTCTCATCCAATTTCGATTCCTCCCCTACCTCCATGGACAAATTATCTAGAAGATAGCCTGAGGATCAAGACACTTAATATATACTAACAAGGAACGTACAGAACAAGGCAGGATCAGATCCGACTCAAACTTCTTCCAGAGGACACATAATAGAAAAGAAGAAAATATACCAAATTGGAGCTGCCCCCATCCAGAAACACCGGAGATATACTCCGCAATATAACGCACCACGCGACAATTTGATATAAGGTAAACGTCGCAAGATACCCGTTTATGTCGAAAACGGAAAGGATGGGCAGCACCAGGATGATATCAAGATATTTGATATGCTATAACACTGACTTAGAGGCCATCTTGAGAGCCGCGATCTTGGATATAGCGTAGGATGTTAAATGAGAAGCGGGGTATGTGATATATCAATGTAAGGTAAAATGCAAAAGGAAAACCAATGATGTAACCACAAAAAAAAAAAAAAGTGTATAATGGTGTGGACGGGACGAAGTGTGGAAAACGTAAGCAAAACAAATGTGCATTCGAAGGACAGAATAATAGGGCAAGACCCCACGACAATTGTACGCGACAAGTAACTGCAACAGTGTCTGTGCATGGAATTGCATCTGCCTTGACAGATTATGCCTTTCGAGGATATTCGGATTCCGTTTGGGACAGTGAAAACCACAGTTGCAACCTGCGATAGGAGCGTTTGTTTGGAGACTAGGACTCTCTCTTATGAAACAGCAATTCAGCAGTTCGCTCTGGAGTGTAGGTGATATCATCTGGGATTGGTGATCAAAAGCACAACCTACCTGGGATTGAAGCCCAATCCTGGACAACGTTTTTTACGTTTCTTCTTCACTTTTATTGCTGTTGTGTGTGAACAAGGGACATTTTGGCCCACGTTTGTTTAAACAACGCTATCTGAAACAAAGTATTACGGATGAGAAAGCCCAGCCATGTTCTAGCTTACATTTTTTTTACAATGAGACGACTCGGATTGTATCTACTTGTTTCACTGGCACATATGGAATGAAGTGAACGTGTCAGCAGGGGTCGGCCAGTGAGAAGTGACAGTGTGTTTGTGGCATACGCAAGCCAAAACGCGCAATATTTTGTGTAGTGAATGTGTCCGCAGCATCGTTCATCTGCAAACACCAATGTAGAGCTGCAACGGCGAACCCTCTCAACGTGGTGTTACTGATGCAAAATGTACTTCCAAAACAAGTGTTCGTCCAATCGACAGAACTGACAGTGGACAAACGACAAGCAACTGAACACATACTGGAGATTTTGAACAACCACTATGTAGCAGAAGTGAATGTGGATGAGACTCTCGAAACCAGTAGACACAATTCGATTTGTTTCATTGTGAGGTAAACTAGCCTTCTCGTAGCAGACTGCAACAACTCACGGGGCTCATCGGGTCAATGCAGAGCCTGCCTATCCGTAATATTGTGACTCTTTGGGACCGTCGCAAAACAGTGTAGCAAACCGCGCAAAAGAAAAGAAACATTTGTAAAGGAATGTAAGCTAGAACATGGCAGGCTCTCATTCGCACACACTTTGTTTCAGATAGGGTTGTTTAAACAAACGTGGGCCGAAATGTCCCTTGTTCACACAAAATAGCAAGAAAATTGAACAAGAAATGTAAAAAACGTTGTCCAGGAGTGGGCTTCAATCCCAGGTAGGTCATGCTTTTGATCACCAATTCAAGATATCTCCTACACTCCGGAGCGAGCTGCCGAATTACTGTTCCGTAAGAGATAGTCCTTTGTAGTTTATGTAGTCTCCAAACGAGCGCTCGTATCGCGGGTTGCAACTGTGGTTTTCACTGTCCCAAACGGAATCCCAATATCCTCGAAAGGCATAATCTGTCAAGACGGATGTACTTCCATGCACAGACACTGTTGCAGTTACTTATCGCATACCATTGTCGTGGGGTCTTACCCTATTATTCTGTCCTTCGAATACACGTTTGTTTTGCCCGAGTCTTCGTCCATACCATTATACATATGTTTTTGGCGGTTATATCGTTGGTTTTCCTTTTGCATTTTACCTTACATTGATATATCACACACCCAGCTTCTCATTTCAACACCCTACGCTATATCCAAGATCGCGGCTCTCAAGATGGCCTCTAAGTCAGTGTTATAGCATATCAAATATCTTGATATCATCCTCGTGCTGCCCATCCTTTCCGTTTTCGACATAAACGGGTATCTTGCGACGTTTACCTTATATCAAATTGTCGCATGGTGCGTTATATTGTGGAGCATATCTTCGGTGGTTCTGGATGGGGGCAGCTGCAATTTGGTATATTTTCTTCTTTTCTATTATGTATCCTCTGGGAGAAGTTTGAGTCGGATCTGATCCTGCCTCGGGTTGTACGTTGCTTGTAAGCAGCATCGAGGATACACTGGATTCGTAATAGAGCTTTTATTTCTGGTATGTAAAATCTTACATTATTCCAGGGCATATGGCTTATATTATTAGTAGTAGTGTTAGTAGTTTCTTCATGTGCCTTCTTGTTCCAAGTGTGTGTTGGACAAAACGTTCTATCAGTGTGCATTAAAATAAAATTTGAATTAGAATGTGTGTTACTTTTAAATCTGAAGCATTACTTAAAAAAAATATAATGCTTGGTTTTCTCTTTTCACAGGAATTATCTGAATTTTGTCACTGAAGAACTGAAGGATCCGTACAGGTATCTCTATTTTAATGAATCTATATTATAAAATTGAAAGTCACTATGTTTATGACTTAATCTCTTGAACCCACCAAACCGATCTCGATCAAAATTCCAACATGGATGAGGTTCGGGCCTGGAATGGATTTTATCATTTCACTTTGGCGGTAGAACTTAGGGGAGGGAGAAATAACAAAATATATACAAAAGTGAAAGTGACTTTGTGACTTAATAACTCTTGAGCCACCCGACCGATCTCAATCAAATTTTCAACTTAGATAAGGTTCGAACCTTGGAAGTTTTTCTTTTTATTATATTACTCACGGTGCAACTTAGGAGAGGGGGAGATATTTTAAAATGATAGAAAATGACCGATATTAGTGTCGAACCTATAGTTTTTGGGGTTGCTGAGAAGAATAATGATACTTTTGATGTTTAAATCCCAATTCAGCCCCGCAAGTTGGGAGAGGACGAGAGATATAAAAATGATAAAAAGTGACCGATATTAGTGTCGAATCCATAGTTTTCAGGATCTTTGAGATGAACAGTGATATTTTCGATCCCATTTAAATCTACACCACTAAAAACAATAACAGCATATTTCACGGGTATCAGACATATGAGATAAGGAGTTGTGCATTTAAAATTTTTATTTTAAATCAGCAAAGTGGGTAATCATGCTAGTACTTAATATTTTCAATTAATCATTTTTTTTTAAAATTTGGGATATTTATTTATTTATTTAGTCAATACAGATAACGGATATCAGTAACAGATACTTTCTTTTTCATTCTTGTATTCAAGTTACAATTTTAAAATTTTGGAATAGTACGAACTGATAAATGGCTAACGAATTTTTATTCTATATCGAAACATTACATAAAACTTTTCAAATTAAACTGACATTAGTATGATACGATGATAGAACTAACCAAGTCTTAGATTTCTCAATAATTTGTATGTTTCTTTTCTTTGATACCAACATATTGATATTTTTAATCTTTTTCAGAAATTTACCCCGAGCTATTTCCATATCAATGCCAGTAGTAACATTAATTTATGTCCTTGCTAACATTGCTTATTTTGTCGTCCTGAGCAAAGACGAACTACTTGCTTCAAGTGCTGTTGCAGTGGTAAGTTTTTAGAATTAGTAATGTCGATTTGTACATTTTTTGAAAGTTTTTTTTTTTTTACCACTTACAAATTTTACTAATGTTGAGTTCTATATTGTCAAGAATATTTTTTTAAAAAAAAATTAATTTAGTGAAAAATTGAATTATACACAGTTTGATTTTGGTTTTTAAATTGTTCTACTAATGTTTATTTTTATAGTTTCACTATATTTTAAATAATATAGATATTCTTTAATGTGAGAGTAATTTTTTACTGACTTTTCCGGGGTGAATTTCGTAATACCAAAATTAGCTTCTTCATCATGGAACATGTAAATCAATGTCAACAAACTCTCATATCATGGAACTTGTAAATCATTGTTATCACACTCATATCAACCGGATACAGCTTTCAATCTTTTCTCAATTTTCTCAATTGATTTTCTCAATTTTCAATAGGATAGTTTGTAACAGTCACAGTGTCATATGGGTAATAAAACCGAGAGAACAAGATACATAGCAAACATTGGTCACAGAGTAGTACGCAAGAATGTATATTCAATAGTTGGGAAGTCATTGAGAAAAAGACCTTTGGGCAGACCATGAAGAAAATTGAGAGCTAATATGTTAGGGGGAAGAGGTAGTAAAAACAACCCTTATTAGATTGAAGAGGATGGTGAGTTTGTTTCTTTGGCAATGACACTTCGGGCTTCTCAGGGCACTGAATATCGTAACTTTGCATTAAAGAATATCTCATGTGTTTCTAAGTTTATTCAATTTTATCGAAGTATTTCGATTCCTATTACAGGTGAAACTTTCTCTTCTAATAACTCTTACTAAATTTATGCAGTCTAATATGAAATATGGTTGCCAGAAAATTCTAGTTATTACAGGAATTCAAATGAAGTCTTATAGAAGTGATATTTTGAAGTACTTAATATTCTTATACAGTAAATAAGACCAACTAATTGTATGGACATTTTCCATCCATAATCACAACTGAAAGAGAGCGTTTATTTAATTTCGTAGAAAATAGTATTCTGCAGCTAATTTTTGTAAAGATACATAATTCATCAGTACATTCAATCGTAATTCATTTCGAGGTTTTTTATTATTATTTTAATTTTTACAGATTAGAAAATCCAATCAAAAGTACATGTGTATTCGAAGTGCAAAACATTGAGATCTTTTTTTACTACTAATAATAGCGTAATTTGCATTTTTATATTGAATGGCCTCTCATTGTGTAGTTCAACAAGTACGTACGTACATATAAGAAAGGTTAATGTTTTACAAATAGAAACAAAATGTCATTTGTAGTAAGCTACTAAAAGAACTCATCTTTATTCGTAATAAAATATATTTAGGGTCCTATGTTATCGATAATGAATATGTTGAACTGTAAATTTCCCTTGATTACTGAAGAAAGAAAACAAAATCTTAAGCACTATGTATCGTCTTAGGAAGCCATGAACTTACATTTCCAATGCAGGAAAAGCAAATAGAAGCATTTTCAAAATTTCTACCAATTAGGGTGTTCAGTTGGTCTAGTAAAAGGTAAATAGATGGTATTAAGTAAAAAGATGTTATCGTTATTATCGTTAAAGTATCGATATGTTATCGTTATTTTTAAAATAGTTACATGAAGAAAGCATATTTTAACTACTACAAATAATAATTCATTCTGCACATTATTTGAAAGATTAGTGGATTTCTTTTGACATCTACATGTTAATATATAAATACTAGTTCAAGTTTATGAACTATTTTTGTGTTTTCGAATTTAAATGAATTGATAAACATAGGGTTATAATTTTTCGGTTTCTGGCTTCCAGCTTTCCGGGACTTTTTTCCCTAACCCTCGTTTAACATAAGATATGAAGTACTTATATAATCTAGCAAATAGGAACAATATATAATATATATAATATAATATTTCGTTATATCTTTACAGACGTTTGGTGATAAGTTACTAGGACCTATGTCGTGGATCATGCCCTTTTTCGTTGCATGTTCGACATTTGGAGCTTTAAATGGTGCTATATTTGCATCTGCAAGATTGTTTTTTGTGGGAGCTCGCCAGGGTCATCTTCCAGCAGCTATAGCGTTAATTAACGTTAAACGCTTAACTCCTGTTCCTTCATTGGTGTTTTTGGTATGTATGTTTTGATATTGGAATATTTAATACCATACTTAAATCAGTACTGAATAATTTATATGTAAGATATTTAAAACAATATTACGGAAATAACTTTTGTGATCTTTTCCCATGGTAATGGATTTATTAAACAAACATCGAAATTTTACTGCTTTCACTGACACCATTCTCAAGATACAGGTAAGAAAAAGAAGTTTAGTGGAGACAGTATACAGAGTTTTTACCTGAATATTAATTCTAATACATTAAAAGAACATCTACAAGAGGTTTTTGGAAGGAAAAAAACTAAATAACGAACTTAGTATCAAAACTTATAAGCTTGATTCTTTTGCGTTGTCTTAAATACAAACATTGGTATACAAATGGATAAATCGTAGTTATGAAAGGAAAAATTAACATTGGGACAATAGACTTTGAAATAGTCACGAACCTTTAAATATAAATATAAAATACCTCTATAATTTTTTGTCTATTATTTTTACTATCATATCGAGAACAAATGTTATTGATAAACAAACATCTTTTACCAAAAATATAAATTTTATCAAAGTATTATGTCCAATATTTTTTCTAATTTCGTTTTCATTCAAAGTACGTAATCATTCAAAACTCAGAAAGTTAAACACTATTATTCCCTTTCAGCACTATGTCAGACAAAGATACTGCTTGAAATTGCTAAAAGTCTGTACAAAGATATTGATTCTTTTTTGTGTTCCTGTATATAGTTTATAATGTGATTTTATTTTTGCCTTTTGATCTGAAGCTGGGCATAGTTTTGTTCTAAATATATCTACTAGTTGTATTATATGTATATTTTCAAATGTTGAAAAGGCAGACTTTATTGTAGTCATTAAGCTTGCCTGTGCCTATTCCACAGTAAACTGGGTATAATCTTTTAACGTAAAGCATGCGAGATATTCCCTTACAACAAATGTAAGTAAACTTTTATGCAGTCCACTGTAATTTTTCTCATTTTCATACGTTCTATGTACTGAATTAAATATACAAGCTTCTAAAGAAGTGCTATATCAATACCTCGAGGCTCTAAAGAAGTTTTATTTTTATAAGAAACTAACCTAGAATATTTAGAGGGACATTTTTTGTATCAAGCTTAGAACATATTATTTCTACTTCAACAAAAAGAAAATTACTGATAAAGCAAATGCAAAATTATTTCTACAGTTATCACTCGTGTCTTTCAGCAAACGAGGAAACAGAAGATATATATATATATATATATATATATATATATATATATATATATATTAAAACTAAAAATCTGTATGAATACATCCTACATATAGTCAGTTAACACAACTAAATTGCCATGAAGTGAAGATTTAGTCTTCCCATTCACTTGATATTCCATGTTGTTAATAAAGCAATATCATAGAGGAAATAGCATTCGTGGGTAGTTTACCTTTGTAACATTACCTACATATGGGACTGATACTTGCAGGTTTTCTTTTAAATTTTAATTCCCTTTAATTCTTTATTCCTTCAAAGACTTGAAGACTAAACTGCTGTAAGATTGAAACGTAGTTATTCATAGGAGGACAAGAGTGATAAGTGTAAAGATATTTCTATATTTGATAACGAAACATCTTAGTAAGCAATATAACCAATAGCACTGATTTTAAAGTAAATAAATAAATAAATGACATAAAATTAATAATGAAGATACTATATTATTCAAACATAAACCATAAATTCTGGAACTAGCATTTTTACCCGGCTTTTGTATTTCATTTTTGTAATTTTTTCGTCTTTGCAGTGTATCATCACTTTAGTTTTACTAATAATAGAAGATGTATATTCGTTAATTAACTACCTCAGTTTTGTGGAAGCTTTATTCACCACCTTTTCTGTTTGCGGGTTGTTGTGGCTAAGGTATAAGAAACCTGATGCAGAGAGGCCAATTAAGGTAAGCATTATTAAATGATATAATTCGTTCTAGATTTTATATAATGAAGACTTAAATTTTCACACCACTAAGTCTTCATTTTAATAAATTATTAAAAGATAATGGTAGATTTTATGGGATACTTTAGATATATTTCCACCTATTTTATTAACCTGCTTGTCTCTCTTAAGACTAATTATTTAACTATAGGTCGGTTTTTATTCCAGTTAATATTTTACATGGTTAATAACTTCGCAGTTTACAATGTGCACTTGAAAATGATTTATCTCATGCCGCAGGTTGTATCACTAATACCTAATTTTATAGTTCTCTTTTGTACGCGAATATAAATAGTATAAAGAGAAAATCCACGATAATAGGAAAGAAGCTGGTGGTAACAAATATAGAAGTAGGAGAGAAAATAGAACAGGTGACTAATTTTCGATATCTGGATAGTATTATTAGTGATATTATAAAGTGCGAATGTGAAATAAAATCAAAGATAGGAATGGCGAAAGAAGCATTTAGAAGGAAGAAAATCTATTTTGTGGTTTCTTGAATAAAAAGTTTTTAAAAAAAAGTCCCAAAATGCTTCGTTTGCAGTATTGTATTATATGGGCCAGAAACACGGACCGTACCTAAAAACGATGAAAAAAAAAAAAACACTGGAAGCTTTCGAAAATTGAGTGTGGAGAAGAACAGAGAGAATTAGCTGGGTCGAGCGGAAAACGAATGAGAGGATGTTAGAAATGGTAGGTAGAAAAGAATGGTTTTATTTATAATGAAAAGAGGTAAAGAAACTGGTTCGGACATTGGCTGAGAAGGAACTATATCGTGAGAGAGGTGTTAGAGGGTGTAGTGGCAGGAAATAGAGATATAGAGGGAGGAGGGTACATTTATGAATTAAATCAAAACAGAAAAATCGTACATGAAGATGAAGAGGTTAGCTGAGGATCGTGGAGCATGGAAGCTTCTCAGTTGCGGCAAGTGACCTGCCAATGATGGCAGACTATCTGTGATGATGATTTTGTATGTGAGAATCTTAGTTTAATGAATCTTCGTTGTTGTTTCCTTATCAACTCACTTAGCAGTTAAAATAGTTTGTAAAAACTATAGATTATGACTAAAAACTATACTGTACGACCATTAATATCAAGCATTCTTAATTTCAACTATTATTATTTATTTATTCTATTTTGAAAATTTTAAGAGTTTTGTGACTGATATCTGCTAACTTGACTCAACTTGAAATACTAACAAATTAATATTTTCAATACTCATGTAGACTAAATTATACACCTATGTTTGCCTTATGTGTAATTCTTAAAATGAAGAAATAAGACACTTCTGTAACCACACCAATATGCTCTATTTAGCACCGAACGTTCTAGATTCCAGCACTCATGCACCAATACATCTATTGCAACATTTAATCTTTATCGAAATCACAAAACCAGTTTTCAATACTCTTTGCACAAAATCAACACAGTCCCGATGTACAGTTTGTAGACACCATTAGTTAAGCCTTTTTTGCCAAAGTACCAGCAATCTTCCTCCACCCCCAAGATTAATTTAACATCCTCAATATTCTTGGAAACAGAACAAAAAGGACAACATCCTACAGTTTAAATTTACAACTTCCTCCATATTCTCGATATAGAACATGAATATTTCGAATTGCACTTTCTAATATTGGTATAAAAGTTGTTTGTTCAACCAGCTCATGAAATATTCCTCAGCTAGTCGTTCGACAGTAAATCCTTCATACACTAGCAGTGTCGGGTTCGATTCAAGCACTCCCCTATGAAGGACAAGCAAATATATAGCAATCTGGTCTTGCATTGTAACTATTTTGTGGTTGGAGATAGCCCTTTAATGCCGTTTCCTTGAAAACATCGAGTAATGTGTGCGTTACTGCTTTTAAATCTTGTTCCACTACCAACTAGAAAACATCTCTGTGTAGTGTAGTCACTACAAGGAAGTAATAAACTTGACCGTCCAGATTCTCAACAGAAAAAGTGAGAAACGTACCTTCAGTGTTAGTAGCAAAGTGATGAAATATCAATTTCATTGTCTGGCTTCCACGAATCGCTCCTTACACACTAAATACTTAGTAATCGTTGTTCGAGTGAAAACCTGATTTTACATTCACTTGCTTATTAGCAATAATTCTGACATAATGATATTGACAGTGTCGCAACTTCATAACTCAAAACACAATGTAATAGAATAAAATACCTAGTAGCCCCAGAAGATAAGTTTACGAAAGTTTATATCGCAGTTGACACAAATACTTCCAAAATAATGTTTATAATCATCATTAATGGAGCAATTATTTTTAAATACTCAGTCTAGTATTTGCATGCCTTTTGAAGCGATGGTGACAACTAATAAAATTTATGGATTACAATTTTTTTTTCACATAACTTTCCATGTTTAACCTCCCACTACCTTCTTGTTCCCGCCTCAACTCTGTCAGTGAAATTCACTTCCGCTGATTTACATATTTCAGCGAAAATAATCTTGTTCCTGTTTTTGTTATGTCCCTGATTAATTAAATATAACTATGATTAATAAAAGTTCACCACAAAAAACATTTTTGACATTGTTTATATTATCACATTTACTGCCAAATATATAAAATTTTATCCGGTATTAACACAGTTTTGGTGTTTGAGGGTATAAACACAAGTTAAACTAACACGAGAATGTTCTATTTCGCTCCTTTGTTTTTCACTTATAGCTGAATCATGCAATTAAATATTTCTTGTTTTAACTTCTTTTAATACACATCATCAGCACTTGTTTTTATAATTCGTTATCAACCCACCAAAGGGAATCACTGATACTAGCAGAAACCAATTACAAAGCAAAGGGCGTTTGCGGTGTAGTCAAATATGTTCCTCCAAGAAACAAGTCCACAAAACTATCATTTTTTTTATTGAAATAATTTCAAAAGGTAAACCATACTGCTACAAATGACTTGCAAAGGGAACATTGGATATTTGTTGTAACAAAATAAAATCCCCTAAGAATCCGGGGCTGCCATCTTTAATGTAAAGCACTTGAACAAAAATATCACTGAATTTTATTGCAAATGATGGTGCATAACTAACTCACTGAAGATGAAGAGAATAGGATTTGAAAGCTCAACTTGCACAACATCATTGAAAGTAGTAGTTTCAACATATGGTTTATCTTCTGCATTCTCTGTTCATGGAAACACAATTGAAAGGTGCATCTTGCAAGTCGGATAGCACTTTTTCACTAAGAACTTCTTCAGATAATGCTGGCATGCTTATTATCCTATTTCATGAAACGAATACACGTGCAATGGGACTGTAACATCTAAACGTAAAGGGCTTTCAGTTTTTGATTAACTTCTTTCACAACTCTCGTTAAATTCACATAAAAATACAAATATTTCTTCAGTATAGTGGATGAAAATAATATTCAAATATAACATGGTAATAAAATGTAATCTTCTCACTAAAGCAAATCATTTTTTATCACTTTGATACATTGCCGAAACTGCAACACTATTATTTATTAAAACTGATTTGCTTTGGTTAGATTTTGTTTTTTAATTAAGACAAGGAAGTACCGAAGCTAGAATGAATGACATTCAAATGTAACATTCTTATAAATGAACGATTACGTTTGTTTGTAGGTATGCAATGTAGAGATGCAAAAAAGCCGGCTTTTTTGAATCGATGGTTTTTTGCACATAAAAAGCCGGTTTTTTTTTTTTTTTTTTTTTTTTTGGAGAAAAAAACGAGAATTTTGGAAATTTTGGCTTTTTTCATTTTCATGATTTTTCTATTTGAATAGCCTTCTTATGGTATACTCTAAAGTTAAATACGATTTAATGACCTAAATACCATATTTCGCTCTTGAATTCACCATCATGATGGATGGAGCACATGTTTTATAAATTAAAGTAAACATATATTACGTAGTATTTAAGGGCAGTTGTAGAGGATATTTAACTTTCTTTTAACTTCTGAGTTATCGGCAGTTTTTCTTCTCTACGTCATTTCTTTTTAGTCATCCGTGTTTCATTTCTTAAGAGATAAGTAGGCCTACTCTAGCTTCTAGCACATAAGTTAAATTTATGTTTTTCAATATATCCGCCAGAGCGTACGTTTGTCAGTATATCTGTCAGAACGTACTTCAACATTTTTGTTATACTGTAGGTGTGCATTGATTTAGCAATAATCTTCCGGATACAACCTTGAATACAGGTTTATGGAAATAATCAGTAGCGGATTCGGAAAAGTATTTTGGGAGGGTTTTTCCATATTAATGTTTAGTTTTTCTAAAAATACCTAATTTTTATTTGAGGAGAGCTTGAAGTTTATGAGTAAAGGCATAACAAATATTTCGATTGTTTTAGAAATTCCGTAATTTCGGGCTACAGGCTGTAAGACATCCCTACCCTAACCCCCTTCGCAAATCCGTCACTGCTGATAACTAGTAATAACAACGATTTAAAAACGATAAAGGAAGTCGGCTAGGATTCACAGTACACGCACTATCTCTACATTCACAGATGGAATTAAGAAAAACTTTTGTCAAAATGCTTGAATTCGGGGTTGAATCCCAGACTTCCCGATAGAAGTGCAAAAACTAACCACTCACTCATGGTTGTTGTGCAGTTGTGCTTAAACATATTCTCTCTCTCTCTCTATGGCTTATGGAATCCGAAGGTTTAATGCCGCGTTCACAAAAGCTCTCCACTGAATTCTATCCTTAGCCAACTGGATCCAGTTTTTACTTTGTATTCCTATTTCTGCCAGATTCATCTTAATATTGTCCTTCCATCTGCCCCTAGGTTTTCCTAATGGACGTTTTTCGATTGGATTCCCAGTTAAAACTTTGAAAGCGTTCCTACCTTCTTCCATGCTGGCTGCATGACCTGCCCATTTGAGCCTCCTAGACTTGATGACCATAACGATGTTTAGCAAACCGTATAAATTATGCATTTCTTCGTTATGAAGTTTCCCCCATTCCAGTTCCTCTTGGGTCCGATTCCTCATCGCAAGCGACCATGTTTCACAACCGTACAGAACAAGAGGCATGATTATCGTTTTATATATTTTAAGCTTTATATTCCTCGACAGAACTCGCGAAGACAAAATATTTTGAACTAAATAGTAACACGAATTTTCTGATTTCAGTCGACATTTAATTTCTTTGTGGATATGATTTTGGTCTGGTAATACTGATCCTAGATATTTGAAAGTATCCACTTTGTCAAAAGTATTTTTTGATATTTTAACGCATCCACAATTTGCCGTTTTACGATCCCAGTGAACTTCCATGTATTTAGTTTTCTCTGCATTTACTTCTAAACCAATGTCGCTGCATGCGTTTAGTAAGGCCTATGCATTTCTTTCTATTGTTCTTCTATCATCTCCTAATAAATTTACATCATCAGCATACGCCATAACCTGGTGAATACCATTCAGCTCTAGGGCCTGGTTGCTTTCTTTAATTTTCCTTACAGCGTACTCCGGAACAATGCTGAATAATAATGGCGATAACGCATCTCCTTGTTTCAGACCATTCTCGACGTTGAAGCTCATGGACAAGAATTTTTCTACTCGGACTTCACTCTGGGATTCATTTAAACACATTTTAATTAATCTAACTAGCTTTTTCGGTATTCCGAATTCTGTAAGAATTGTACAATACTTCCCTCGTATACGAGTCGTAAACCTTTTAAAAATCAATAAACAGCTGATGTACTGGGTAATATATTCCCGTTTCTCTTCGAGTATTTATCGAATAGTAAATATCTGGTCGATAGTTGATCGATTTCCCTAAATCCACACTGATAATCTCCAATAATTTCATCTGCGTATGGAATCAATCTTGTTAATATAATGTTAAGGGAAATGCCTCGCTAATTATTACAATAAGTTTTGTCGCCTTTCTTGTGAATTGAAACAGTGATTGATTCTATGAAACTCTTCTTAATTCGTTTCTTCTTAATTCTTCCTGTCGTTAAAAATTCAGAAACCTTCAGGACTGGGTAAACCTTGATGCTAGTTATAAGCCTAGGAAACCACACGATCAGATGAACGGTCTATTACACATATGATCCATGAACAGAAAATTCGGTACTTGCCCGATTCTAAACAAGCTTAAGGAACAGTCAGTGCATTATAGAATTCGGTATTTTGCCGATTTTGCAGATCCGAAGCACCTAATAGGTGGTAGCAGATTATTACGTATGTGATCAATGAATGAAAAATTTGTTCGAAATATCCATACAATGTATATGAAAGTTAAAACTTAAAAGTTTCAAGAAATGTGCAGAACCACCCGAAACCAAGCGCTTGATGGGCAGCCTTTAAGATTATCATATAAATTTATTTCTCATGTTTTATTTTATTTTGTTTCAAAAAGAGGGTGTGTGATATTTTGAAGTAAAAATACTACATACAGTTTTGGTAGTTACTTGTGTATCATTTTTTTTTTAAAATAAAAGTCTTTACTTTTGTGTATAAGAGGTTAAAAAAAATATTACATCTATTGGTTAATCCTTAGGAATCAATAATGTAAATATTGTTAAGAGTAAAAAAAGAAACTTTTCGAAATTCATGGTTTATTTTAGGTTTTATATTATTACCTACATCAACCACTAATTAAATGAGTTTTTGTGCTGTAGAGAAGCGAAACACAGTCTGCTTTATCAATTTAAAGCAAAATTTTGAAAAAAGCCCAAAATTTCCCAAGCAAAAAAGCGAAGCAGAAAAAAAGTTTTTTTTTCAAAAAAGCCTTTTTTTTTCAAAAAAAAGTCTGTTTCTTTTTTCAAAAAAGCCTTTTTTTTTTCAAAAAAAAGTCTGTTTCTTTTTTCAAAAAAGTCTGTTTTTTTTTCAAAAAAGCCTTTTTTTAGTCCTTGCATCTCTAATGCAGTGTATTATCAAACACTATATATTTCATATTGAATATTTGCAATTAGTATTAAAATAATCCTTTTAACTTAATAGAACAGTATCAATTCACATTCAAATATTTCAAAACTTTACTATACTTATATTTATTCTTTCCAGTCTCATGTTTTTTTTTTTTTTCTCTCTTAAACATACTCAAATTTCACTTTCAGTTAACATACTAAGCGAGCAAAGTAGTTGAAATGGTTGAGCGTTGGCTTCGCATTCGGGAGGTCGCGGATTCGATTCCCGCTGCCGACCATCCTGACTGGGGTTTACCAGGGCTTTCCTCAGTCCTTCCAGGCAAATGCCGGGATGGTACCTACTAAACAGGCCCTGGCCGATACCTTCCCAAAATCCTTTCCATTGTTGTTGTTAGATATCCAGTGTAAAATGGCCTCTGAGCTGTATCTGGTGATTGGTAAATAAAATAAAAATAAATAAATAAATGAATAAAATAGAGAGTAAAATGGCACTGTGACTCAGTGGTACAGCTCTTACCTCTAGTGCGTAGGTCCCTGCTTTGATCTCCGGACAAGGAAGTTTGTGGTGGACAACATCGTGTCCTTGGGTTTTCTCGGAATACTCCTGTTTTCTCTCACATTCTCATTTCACAAATTCTTCCATCATTATTCATTTGCTTTAACCATCCGTCTCCCTTAGTCTAAAGGGCATACTCGTTGGACATTAAACTGAAGGATTTAATTTCATTTCAACATATTAAAAGTATTAAGTAGTGGTGAGCAAAAAAAAACGGTTTTTCGGTTTTCGGTTTTAGAAAAACCGAAACCGGTTTTTGAAAATTTCCAAAAAACGGTTTCGGTTTTCTTCAAAACCGGTTCGGTTTTTCACCGAAACCGGTTATCGGTTTTCTCCAAAACCGGTTCGGTTTCGGTTTTCTTCAAAACCGGTTCGGTTTTTTAGCTGGTCCGGTTTCGGTTTTCTTCAAAACCGATTCCGTTTTTTTCCAAAATTTGTTCTATTTCTGACCAGAATGGTGTTTTGTTGTTCTCCGGAAACCGAATCCATTTCCACAGAAATAGTTTTATGTGTTTTCGAAAAGTTTTCACCGAAACCAGTTTCGGTGAAAACCGAACCGGTTTTGGAGAAAACCGAAATGTCGGTTTTTCGGGTTTCGGTTTTTATAAAAACCGGTTTTGCCCATCCCTAGTATTAAGTATGCATTTTGCTGTGATTAAAAGCATGATTTTGAAATTTCATTTTTGTGTAAAATCAATATTCATTAATATAAGTACAATCAACATAATAAAACATTGACAAGTGCATACTATTATTACTTTGTCACAAAATATGAATTAATTATTGTCACATAATAGCAAAATATTCGTTTAGCATCTTTGAAACACATTTAAATATTATTAGAAGACAAAAGTTGTTAAATTTTCACACAAAAATATCAAAAACACTTCATTACTAGACATTGTGTCTTTACAAATAAATTTCTTCCATGAGTTACGGCAAGAAAAGGACCAGATAGAATATCAGAAAGATTCTTTAAAAGAATACTAGAGAAGGGAGACCAAAAATTAACACATGGAGAGAATCCAGTGCCGTGCCATGGAAAATCGGCGTCCCCGTACATATGAGTAAGGCTGACAGACCATCCGCGAAGCGCCACCATGTCTGGCGCGAAGCGCAAGAAAATTTTCAAAAATAAACCCTGCTTTTACTTACACTCATCTGGCATTTTCGTCGTCCTAACTCCCTTCAAACTAGTTCCCTCCTTCTTCCGCGTACCAAATTTAATGGTCTTTCCATTGCTCGAAAGAGGCCTAAAATCCGTCAAGTCAAGACCTAGGCGCAAATGGGAGGACAATATTAAGATGGATCTCGCAGAGATAGGAATACAAAGTAGAAACTGGATCCAGTTGGCTAAGGATAGAAGTCAGTGGAGAGCTTTTGGGAACGCGGCATTGAACCTCCGGGTTCCGTAGGCCATAGAGTTAGTTAGTTAATGTAAATTTACCTTGACCAATTGAGATCTTCATTTAGACCCAAAGTATTTGAATTTCCTAAATACAGTTGCTAAAATATGGTCTTTTAAAGTAAAATGAGTGACCGAGACTTTCTGATCAAGACTGTACATAAAAACCTTTCGAATTTGTATTGAAGTCTAAAAGGGTGAATTTAATATTGCAAATGGAACACTTCTCTAAGATTAATGTCATAGTAGCTTCTCTGATCCTAGTAAATATTTCATCTAACAGTAACAGCTGTTCATCAAACGTCATTGACGTTATGCTGACATCATCGCCATAGGCCACTATTTTGTTATATAAATCAGCTTCTAAGACTTGCGAATACTATATAAATGAACAAAACCTATTAAGATATTTGAACGATGTCCGGGTATATCGACACATCTTACCATTCCACGATAAAACGGTAAAAGATCTTAATTTCTCAGACAACAGGACCTAGAGGTACAGTCCGTAGCAAAAAAACTTGCAACATGAGTATAAGTTTATTGTGAAACTACGCCTAACAGAACAGGGAGTCAACATAACGTCTAAGTGGAATGAATCACGCCAGGAAAAACCTCGGCGTCCTCCCCTGCACACTTATTTTGGAGCAAAAGACTTCATCGTTTCACAAGCTTACATGCTTATGTTGCAGGTTTTTTGCTGCGGACTGTACAAGCCTACAAAGTTCAGGTAGGTTATGTACCGTGAAAATTTTAACAGGAGGTCATCTACTGTTTTAGTTTGACGTGTTTGTTCAACTTAGTGAGATCAACTACACTTTTTTTAGCTTACTGGTATTTTTCTTAGATGTATGCAATAAGTGATGGCACTAAATGCCGACATGTTCTTCAAACTTGCCATACTCGAACCATTCATATATTTGCTTTATATTTTCTTTATATTCAATACTTAACTATAGCTTCATTAGTATCTACCTCTGTGGAATATTGAAACTTATTACTTACCAAAAACGTCACTAAAACTACATGCCTATGTTTTAACAAAAGATTGTAAATGTGCTGCTTTTGATAATTATCTAAATCTACAATATTAGTAACTTTACACATAATTCATTTCTAGAAGAAAATGGTTTATTTCAGATTTACAAATATTTCAACAACATTACATATTGGTTGGGTTTGTACATGTTATGGAAGTTTATTTGTTTCTTCTAACTTATTAATTTGGCTAACAGTATAATATTCATATAAAAACGTTTTCATGAACTTCATTCAAATTATACTTTTTCAACGATTTAATATAAAGTACCTCATTTTGACATTCGTAATATGAATTATTTCTCAGTTAAATGCTTCATCCATTCAGACGTCACCTGCTTCTTTTGACTATTCACATGGTTAATAACAGAACAATTCATACGCTATTAGCATATGCATTATTGTACTCGCTATCGCCTGTTTCATCTAAATATTTAGAAGTTCTGACATTTACTTGGTTTACAAGTTCGCTTATTGCCTCACCATTATTATTCTAGATAATACTTTTAGCTGCTTTTTTTCTCATTAGAATTTGCTATTGAAAAACATTTGACGGAAGTTTTTCAATAACAAGTACTTCCAAATAATGTTTATAGCCACCAATAAATGGAATAAATATTCTCATAGTCAATCTAATATTTGAATGCCTTTTGAAGCAACTATGATAACTAAGAAAGTAAATAGATTAGATTTTTGTTTAATGTTTGCACATAGTGTCTTCAGCTTTCCATATCCAACCTCCCATTATCCTCTTGCTCCCGCCTGAACTCTGGTAGTGACAGTTCACTTCTGCTGACTTACATTTTTCAGTGAAAATAGTCTTGTTCACTCTTTTATTATGTCATTGATTAATTGGGTATAATTATGATTAATAAAATTTCATTAAAAAAATATTACTGACACTGTTTATATTGTCACTTTTTCTGGCATCATATAAGAATTTCACCCAATATTAACACACTTTTGAGGATATAAACTATAAACCCAAGTTAAACTAACACGAGAATGTTCGGTTTTGTTCCTTAGTTTTTTTCAGTTATAGCTGAAACATGTAGTTAAAATATTTCTTATTTTAACTCTCTTTCCAGACACCATCATCGCTTGTGTTTAAATTCGTTATCTACCCATCAGAGAGAATCACTGATACTGGTAGAAACCAGTTACAAAGTAGAGGGAGTTTACAGTCTAGACAAATCTTTCCCTCCAGGGAACAAGTCCATCTAAACTTATTTTTCATTCATTGAAATAATTTCAAAGGTAAATCACGGATTTACAATATTACTACCACTTCCCTCTACGTTAATATTCTCTCTTTTACCTGTGATGAACTTTTTCTTACATTCTTTTCTTGCGATATAAGTGGCATCTGACGATGAGTTACGTTTATATTTAACTGTGCGGAACTAACGGCATGCCTTATTTTCTTAAATGCAGTATTTTTTGACGCCTGTAAGGTTTTATCTTCAGATTATAATTCACTAGGAAAATCATAGGTGAAATTCGTAGGCGATGTAGTTACAGTCAGCTGCCCCATAGCTTACTTTCTGTTTAAATTGTCGCGTCAGTTCCAACTACTTGAAACTTCACTGCTGTTTTGCTTCATGCCCAGTAAACCAAAAGATGCTGCTTCTAAGGATCCTTCTGGAAACTCAGCCGGGTTTCCATTTTCTCTCTCCGGACCAGGAAATCTTGCAGGTCTTCTTCCAATTAAATCGAATTAAGTTGTATCAAATCTGCAACATCTTCCAACTCTTCCTGTTTAATTAAGTGTATGTAGTATACAGTATCACTAACATCTTGAACCACCGAAATCACTTCGCGATGTTGCACTGAATTTTTAAAGATAATACTTTTAGTTGCATCAGTTGATCTCAAAGGATAGGTCAAAGCAAAATGATGCAATTCTGCTGAGGCAAAATTTCCTCTCATGCTGCACACATCCTCTTAGGGTGCTTTGAATTGCACTTTGTGTATTTGTGTTGTTTTTAATTTTCTAGAAGGACTGCTTTCGGAAGGCTAAAAACCTGTTGAAGAAAACCAATTTGCTCTTCTTAGTTTCAAATGTACCAGGTTCAACTCATCTGACTACTTTGTTTTAAATAGTTACAATTGTTCTTCAGTGGGTTTCAAGATGTTGCTATATCAATAGATTTTTACAACGTCAAGCCTTGTGTATTTAACAACTGACATTTTTCGGCCTCGTTGTTTACTTCGATGATAATTTGGTCTATAATATAGTCTTCAAGAAAACATGAGGATCTGCAACAAGATGTTTGTTTCCTCACATCTAGAACGAAACTTTCGAGAATTTTTGATACTCTTTTTGTCTTAACAAATGAAAATATCTCTGAGCTGAGTAATTCGTGGTTAAAGCATAGGTGTTGTTTCATCAGTCCTCTTAATTAATTGAACGACTTGGAAGATGACAACGCTAGTCAATATATATCCCGAAGTTGTTTGAATGCATCTTCTCCAACTGTACCCAACAATATTGGTATTTTCATCGATTCAACTATTGGCGATTCTAGGAATCTGTATCTATTTTACCATTTCCTCAACCACCACCTCAAGGATCCTCTTGTCAGCAGTTTCCTATCAAGAATACCGCTTCAATATTACCAGTCTCGCAAAACTCCTTATGAAAAACAAACAAAAACAAGTCATTGTAAAACTCGTTGCTGCTAACCCCCATCCATAATACCATTCCATCTCTATTCCAGTGATGGGCAATTTTTAAAAAAAAGAGAGCGAGCCAAAAAAAAAAACTGTGGGCCAATATAAATTACTAGAGAAAAAAAAACACTTTGTGGGCCAATATAAATTGCTACAGAAAAAAAAAACATTGTGGGCCAATATAAATTACTAGCTGAAATGCCGGTTCTTCGCACAGGAAATATAATGTTCATGCAAAATATTTGGGAATAAAGAACTAAGTAGAATAAAGAACGACGATTGCCCCTATTGAAATACATGTTCGTCACACGAGCAGAATAAATTTGTGGAAGGTATTTGAACCTCTTCCCGAATACAGGTCATGGAAAGGGGTTATTTGATCCTCCTGAATGAAACATATTTCAATGAAAGTGTTATTATGTTGTGTAGGCAAAGGACATTGTTTTAAGTTACAAACGGTTGCCTAACCTGTTAGGGACTGCTGTAAAAACGTAACTTCGTTTCCACCCACTCCAAGGACACGTGTGTCTTACCCTCACAGCATTTCTTTTTAACCATATTATAAGTCGTGTATGTTCCAGCATAACTCTGGAACGTCTGAAGTAATTTCAAGCAAACTTAGTACATACACGACATAATATAATATAAAAATACAGCGTGCCTCGCTGTAAAATTAACACAACATTGCTATATCATGGATGAATAAATAGAATAATCTATAGTCACTAAGCTAATATAAAACGGAAGGAAGAAGGAAAAAATGACCCAGAATTATGTATTTTCTTAAATTCATCTTTTTATTTGTCAGATTAGGAATAACAATTATGTCGTGGGGCCGGATATAAAACCTTTCACAGGGGCCGGATCTGGCCTGCCAATCGTAGTTTGCCCATCATTGCTCTATTCCATACAAGAACTAATGTATTTTGCTACATCATCACTGCTAGAACTGATTTCTTGAAACAATCGCACTTCCAGAAAAGTGTCAGAAACCCAGAGTAAATGATTTATTCTATATTTGACACCGGTTTGATTTTCCAACACACCATCACGAAGATTTCGATAGTTTTGATGCTTCCAACTTCATTCACATTCTTAAATGCTCTCTCCGTTCAGCTTTCTATGTTGAAGAAACTTCTTTTCCGTTACTCTTCAGCAATTCCCAATAATCTTGTAACATAAGTTACATTACTATCCTATCACAAACAGTCTCGCTGGTCTTAATTATAATACTGTGTCTCATTATTCATTCCATTGCCTATATATATTTTCGCCGATTTATTTATTTTATTTTGTTTTGTTGATACCTTTCATTCTGCATTGTCTCTTTTTTTTTAAATGATTTTTTCTGCAATATCTTAACACGTCATATATTAACACGATATTGTAATACCTTAACAATCTTTTCGTACTTGAAATTTTGATTCTTACAAAAATATTATACTTCCTGGCTTTCGCTTACCTATAGAGCCTTCTTCATGGATGATGAAAACAGGAGAAAATGTAATAAAAACTTTAAGGAAATAAGAAAAATAATAAATAAAGGAACGAACTCACCAGGATAAAGCAATGTAAAAACATCTTTATCGAAGACTGCTGGTCACACGTCAAATAGTAGTACAGCACGTTGTAAAATGGCGGGTTTAAGTTGTATGTTCTTTTGTTCAGGCGGGGAAGATTGCCAGCTCACATTAAAGATGTTGTTCTTGTGCCAATAATGTATTTTTTTTTAATTGCTGTATCCCATTTCTTGCTTAGCCAATCCTTATTTATGTTTTAAAATTTAAAAAATAAAAAACTAGTTTCTGCTTCATTTTTTGCTTCAAGTAATATTCTTGAGTTTACATTATGTTGTGTTCCTTGTTAGTGTTTTCGGTTTTTTGCACTGCATTACCCTGGTGAACTAGTCCCCTTTTTTTTTTTTTCTTTCTTTCTTAACCCTTATCCGGGCAAGCGGGGCCTCTCAGGCCCAGTAGCTTCATATTTTTATTCGAATTTCTCAATAACCATAAATATTTCGATGACACAAAATTCTGAATTCTTCTATCTTTAGTCGAAGTTAGTGATGAACATATCGAGTTGGTAAGGCCCCAGTTGCCATCTACGTTACAAAAATAGCTTGCCCGGACAAGGGATAATGTTTTTATTACTTTTTCTCTTCCCTCGAAAGCCAGAATGTGTAAGTTATTTTCGTAATTAAAATTTCAAGTAAAATTATTATATATTTTAATTTTTGTCCCCTATGTTATGCAAATTTTCTCTTCCTTTGCTACTCCTTCGCTATCCTACATCTACTATTCCTTATCACCTCCACTAAACTGTACCTATAATCAGCCTCTAGTCAGTTAAACTGTTTATGTAGATGATTATAGGTATCCCTAGCATTATTTTTATTTTTTCACGCAAAAGGCAACTAATCATTTCAAACTAATGTTCAGCACTCTTTCTAGAATTACTATTTATGAATTCAACACGCCATACGCCTTTTGTCAGCATTTTCTAACCAAAGATATCCTCTCAATATTAACAGCAAAAGATTAGTTGTACAATATGCTCCCACGAAAGGAAGGTAAAAAATAAATAGTAAATAAATATAAATAAATAAATAAATAAAGGTCACTATTAAGACATCTACTCTCAACTCCCTTGTACAATACCATTTTACATTCTTTTACCAAACTTATTTATTTGAAACCGTGAAACGAGTCACAGTAAACAAATAAAGGACTCACAAAAGAAATAGCTCATGAAACTTCTGATCTTCATTGAGTATGTACAAGTAAGTAACATTATCGTATCAATAAAAGAAAGATGTGTAAGTTCTACTGGGAAAGACTTATAGGTTCAAGGAAGAAACGAATCCTACGTTTCTGCACCTTAATAAAAAATTACATATTTTAAAAATCATACCTATAAGCTTAGAGTCAGTAGAAGTTATGCAGAATATTGAAACTGCAGAATACTGTATACGTAGAATATTAAATTATGTAAGTGTTAATTTTTTTTCTAATCTCTTGCTAATTGGTTCATCTCCTTTCTTAACAGGTTAATATTATTCTTCCAATCTTATTCTTCGTTATATGTGCTTTCCTTGTTGTGTTGCCCTGTTACGTATCGCCGTGGGAAGTTGGAATAGGACTTACTTTAATCTTATCTGGAATTCCAATGTACTTCATTTTCATTTACTGGAATAATAAGCCGCAATGGCTTACTACTGCCTCAGGTATAGTACATTTTCTAGTTTAGTTAAAGAGGTCTTTAAAGACGCAAGATAAACCCTGATCGTAAAAGTATTATATTAGAAATAATTATCACAGTAAGAAGTTCGTCTTTAAGAGAAGTATCCAGTATTGACTAATTAGTTTGTTTCTTAGTTAGTATACTGAATCAAGTACATAAATAAAATAAAATAAAATAAAATAAAATAAAATAAACAATTTTCATAAATTTCATCACTAATTTTGTTAATGTTGAAGAAAAACTGCTCTTATGTAAGCAGTTTTCACCTATCACTTAATTCTCCAATATTAAAAGTAGTTTAAATTGTATTTTTAAATATAATTGTAATGTAATTTAACATGTTTACCAGGCATTAGACATGTTATTTAAAATGAAAATTACCTATAATATGAAGACTTGTAACATGCTTACATGACACACAAAAGGCTTATTTAGTCCTAGTGTTAAAAATGGCCCCTGGTCCTTGACAGAAATGATATATGGTATTAACAATTACGGTGGATGATTAATATTGTGGTGTATTGAAGTATGAAACTGGAAACGCGTCAAAAATTCTGTTCTATATTAACATTATTCTATACGATAAAAATCTTAAAGGGTTTGATATGTGTAGCAAGGCTTAAGATTCAGACTGCAAAGTTTGTCGAAAATGCATATATGAGAGATTGCAAGCAAACATCATCTAGCACTAGTCGCATATCATTATGTTTGCCGGATTACTGACTGATATGAAGAAGTACGACTTGGATATTAGTTTGATACCAACTAAATGGATGTCATTGTGACCAACAGATGAGTGATGCAATCGAAAATTGATTTTAAACAAACCATCGGAAAGCGAAAATATATTTCCGAAAGATATGTAATGAAGAATATGTACAAAGGAAAATATTGACAAGATGTCCATCGTTGTTGAGGAAGGTTGTGTATTTTTTTTCCGCCCCTTTTTTTTAATTCTTATTACATTTACTTCAACTTAAACTGTGCCATATCTACTAAGCATTCTTAGTTTGTCGTGACAAGAATTTTCTCATAAAGAATACTATTGTTTTACTATTATTATTATTATTATTATTATTATTATTATTATTATTATTATTATTATTATTATTATTATTATTATTATTATTATTATTATTATTATTATTATTATTATTATTATTTGAACATACTGTACTATACTGCTCATACTGTACTAGTTAGACCAGTAGCATTATGTTGATAGACGGTTCGATTTACAAACCGAGAAAGATCTTAACTTGTAGCATTTCATTCTCAGAATACTCTGCTGCTTCTGGTAATAATACCGGAAATAATGCAGGCACTTTTGGTATGGATCATGCTTTCTCTTTTCTGAAATTTAGAAAATTCTGTAAAATTAGAAATCTGCTTCCAGCAATGTTTGTGATTTATTTATATATTTATTCCAGATGCCTTCAACATGTGTTGTGCTAAACTGTTTGAATGTGTTTTGCAAGATGATAAACTTGATTAGCGAAGAAAGACATTAACTTAAAAAAAAGATAAGAAAAAATACATATAAAAGAAGAACTACGTTGAAGTAACGAAGTATTTGTGTTTATATGTGTTTTGTTTATAATACGTGTGCGTGTGTGTGGTAAAACAGGGATTATTTGTGAAGATGTCGTTAACTTACTTCTGCAGAGAAGCTATTTAGCGATTAATAGTATGTAGAGAACTCCAATGTTGTAGCTGTGTATCCTAATCACATACAACAATCAAGTGACATACCCAAAGCATTAATTGGCTGCTAAAAGCATTCCTGCAGAGATTTTTGTGTTTATATACATATAGCTATATATTAAGAATTAATGCTCGTATTGTCACAAAAAAATGATAATTATAACTTAATATGTCTGTCCTTTGTAAAAGCGACATTTTTCATCTAGATCTATTATGTATAACTGTATGTAAATACGTATATTTATATTTGTGTTCTCTCATTTATAATTTTTACGAATATTTGTTTTATGCTGTTAATATGCATTTTTGTTCTGAAAGCTATGTTGTTGTACTAGTCATGTTAGTGTATTGTGGTAAGTTTATGAAAAAAAAAAAAAAAAGTAATCTCTATTCGAGAGAATTTTACAGGTAACATAATACGTTAGACAATACAGAAGTTAACGTTTGATCTTACACAAAGTGTTAAACTGATAGTCAATTTTTGAAAACATGCTCTCCTAATTAAGAACTGATCAAGTTGAATAGAAATTTATTTGCGAACTTTCTGGTTGTATATAATATAATCGAAGTTTTCGCAGAAATACGATATGAATACAAATATGAATAATCTGTTTGAGAAAAATGACTTACCTTGTGTCTCTGTTACTTTAATTGGTTATGTCCTTCCTCCCTGGGAACGTCATTAGCATTATTTTTACTGTATCTGTAGCATCATTTTTACTGTATCATTTTTACAGATCTTTACTTTTACATTTCCTATCGTAAGTTTTGTTTTCTTTAAATAACCATTAGGGTAGAATATCCAGTGGTCCCTGTGTTTACAGTCAATTCCCTGTTTTTACAATAACACTTTTCACATTAATAATTTATACGGAATTCCACAATATGTCTTTAATTTGTTATTCTATGAGTTTCTCTCAATTCATTTCTGGCTGTTGTAAACACTAATTCAGTAGCAGATTTTACACTTCGAAAATTTTTGAAGAACTTAGATGGTTGAATACTTATTTTGGTTTGTGTAGTTTGTCAATGAGATTTCTTCTGAAAGTTAGTTCTAAATTTATGTTGGCATTAGGTGTGGATTTGCGAAATAATTTTCATTGACAATTCAACTCGATAGTTAAGGCAAAATGTTCAGACCCAATTTTTGAAGTGGTATAAATATCTTCAGAAAACACATCTGTTGAGATTCCATTTAGGTTCCTTAATACGCCTGCTAATCTTCTTAGCGGTAAAGTTGAGAAAACTGGAAACAGTATTATATTTCGTTTATTCTTAGTTCTAAATTCTTCACTATGTGCAATTTTAAAATAACGCACCGGATATAGGTGCAATACACGTGACAGAAGCTGATAGGTGTATTGAATCTATATGTGGTGCTTTATTTTTAAATTGCGCAGAGTTCGAAAGAATTTAAGAGTAATCAGAAATCGAAATTGTTACTGAATATTCTATACCAGCCTTTCCCAAACTTTGGTCTGCGGACCACCAGGGGTCCGCAGGACGATTTCAGGGGGTCCGTAAGCCAATCTGATAAAAGCACACACAATGGTAAGAAATAGACCATTTTATTTTAAGTAAATGATCGAATTAATAATGAAGAGTCAATTTGAATGAGAAGTAATATTCGACCTACAAGAAGTTGCCTATACTATAGGCGTACCTACAAGATTTATTGATATATTTGCAACAGCTTAGTCAAGGTGTCCGGCCCCAGATTTGAAACCGAGGACCACCCGATTACGGTGTAGGCATCATACAACTCTAACATGATTATACCACTGCAAAGAAAAACAAAAACACTTACATCCACACCCATATATTATGTGATATATACACTAACATATAGAAAAAATATAAATTCTAACCATATATTCCAAGGGGTCTTCACATGTATTGTAGGCTCTAAAGGAGGCCGCAGTCTGGGAAAGGTTGAGAAAGGCTGCTCTACACTATTTAATAAAGAAATAAGATCTACAATAGGAGTTATAAAAGTAAGGATCCGGTGATACAGTAAAAATGGTACTGATGACGTTTCCAGAGAGAGAGAGAGAGAGAGAGAGGGGGGGGGGGATATTCAAAGTAATAAACCGGAGAGACAAAGTAAGCCACTTTTCTTCATGAATATGAGCCCTATAGCTTCTATAAGTAGATAATCTGTTTTAGTTTCACTAAAGTCTTTCTCAATTGCTAACGTTTTTGAGATACGCGAATCTTTCATTTAATTTCTCAAAGTTTCTGTTGAAATATCACGAAAAGTTTTAGATATTCGTGAAATTTCAACTTCATATATGTAGATCTTAAAAGTAATTGAAACATTCCTAGTTATGTCTAAGGTGATAATTAACAAACAAAAATTAAGGCGGCGTGATCCAATATGTTCGAAGTCTTTTCATTAAGTCGTTAAGCAATCTATATTAAAAGACATTTACAATTACATAAATTCATAATAAAGATTCACGTATGCAAAATCTTAATGTACACTCATGTCCAAAATTATTGTCGCATATCTATAACTGTCTTCTTGTAAGAATATAATTTGATAATGATTTTGCAGGGTACTTTTAATACTTTCACTATGTGTAGAATCGGAAAATGTATATTTGTGGTAAATTTCATAGGAAAAGAATTATAAATACGAAAATTAGAATGAGTAAAATAAAATGTGGCTAAGTGGACAAGAAAATTTTATTTTCGTTGTATTGTTCTTATTTATTGTCCTTTGGACATGAAATTTGCCACATACATGTCTGGTGATTATACACATACTAACATTATAAGAAGTACTAAGCGAATTCGTTATCAAATTATATTCCTAGAACAACATATTTATAGACATGCGACAATAATTTTGGACATGAGTATACATAATATTGTTGTTCAATTATTTTTAGTTAATTGAATATGTTAATAAGTGAATTACTTGGTCAAGTTTTCATAGTTTTCAACACTCAATGTAATATTTAGTTGAAAAATTAAATCTTTAACTTAACGTGCCACCAAGGGCGACGATCCTGGGAGGGGGGGGGGACAAATCTCATCTGGGCCCCGCGCAATGTGTTTAAGAATATACAATATTTCCCATAATTTGAATGAAATTTGTCTTAAAATCCTCATATATGCCTTCTGCATCTGAATGCCTCCCCCTCCCCCCAAATTTACAGAGAAATCAGAGTCCTTGCGTGTCACGATTATGTCCTTTTAAACTAAAGCAGACAAATCATTAATGAAAGTGAAATATGAAAGAATTGGTAGCATCAGAATATAAGAAACTGAAAAACCCAGCGCAAATATATGGGCATGATTTTGCCCATGTAATGTAATAACTTTTTGCAATTGTTTTCAATACCTTTCATCAGACAATAAAGAAGGTTATTGATTTTCGTGCGCTGGAAAGCGAAGTTACCTCAATAATTAAGAATATATCAATGTATAAAACCGATTGTCAGATTTGAAAGCACAAACTATTCTGTCAAATTTTTGAATGTTTTCGTTGTTCTTTACTTTGATAAGTGAAGACTATTAGAAAGATTAAACAATACAAACAATAGATACAATTTAGGATGTTTCAACAGCACATACGAAGAAGCGTCATACGATGGTGAATATCAAACCTTCAGAAACACACATGTGACCAATGACAACTGAATGGAGAGATCCAAAAAAATCGAAGTGGACAATGTGCGTGTAAAAATAGCTAAATATGATTTTCATTGTCTGAATGCACTTTGCGCGAAATGTTCAATATGAACATTATTTCTGATCTCATGTACCTCTGTTTAAGTTAGAGGATATTTTTTTTTTATTTTAATAAAATGTTTCAAATATTCCTGTTATTCCAGAAACATCAATGAAATAAAATGAAATATTTCAGTTTAACGTCCCGCGATTATGTTCCTTAGGCGAAGAGAAACGGGAACATCAAATTGAGTATGTTAGTGCTCCCCGTGTACATATGCGTATTATTTACCTATACATGTTTTAGTTATATAATGCGCTTTAACCTAATAATAGTATCGCTTCTGGATACCTATATTTTACATTATTCCAATGTGTAACGTCCTTTGGGGTACGAACCCAAGCACTTTATTTTTACTTCCTCGTGTGGCTTCTGAAAAGTATCACAAGCGGTGGAATACTCAGTGCAACATACTCAGACAAAGCACCCATTCCTGGTCGGTGTATTCCCATATCCGGCACATGGCAAAGGAATTTGTTTGTCGTAGCTCCTATGACATGTTACTCTGCACTCTTGAACGTCAGAGCTACTTTGTGAAATGGAATCCTCTTTTTACATACACCACATGTTTCCGATCCATCAACAAATGTGTGGTCCCTTTTCTCCATGAAACTGGTTATTTCTTGTACTGCGTGCTCTTCCAGGTGATTTTCCTATCCTACACCTTTAGGCTTCTGCTGCTGCTGCTATGATCGTCTGTTTCTTTCGTTTTCTATCAAACCTTTAATACTCCTACGAACTCTAGCACGAGCAGCAGCAGCAGCAGCTAGTGCTCTATTTTTCGAGCGTGTTATTCGCCTTAGTAATTTGGTTTTTCGTTCTTCCTCATCAGTTTCATGTATACTGGCGAGTTACATATCTTTTCCACTAGCTTTGGAATAAGCACTACAAAATAATGGTTTTTATGATGATGATCGCTGAAAACTTTCTCATTCAGTTTTTCTCGTTATTTGCATATTTGTTAATTAATTTACTTTTTTTTATCTTTTCGCTTTTTTGCTTTTTTAATATTAAACACACGTTATATGGCAATATCATTTTCTGGCAGGACAAATACTTGGCTCTTCGTAAAAATCCGATCATTATTATTTTCTTCATTTCCAGTTACTCTCTAAGAGATGCTTTTGACTGAGAGACCGTGGGTTCCCCGTGTCTTATAGCACAAATATTTTGAGATACATTTTTATCACTGAAATCATCGTGCCTTCTAGTACTATTTCGAGATAAAAATGTAAATCTTATCTTTTTCAGGGCATTCCCTATTAACTTTAGTCCTCTTGGTGTGATACTGGATGAAATCTGACGTTTCTTAATATTAGATTATCCAGAGCGCACTTCAGTGCGTGCTTCCTTAACAGACTAGACATTATTTTCTAGAGTCTCGTTTTCACTGCTTAAATCTATTAATCGATCACCCTCTCCATTAGTCGTTAATTGAATCGATTGTTGAGTTTCCACCTAAATTATTTCCATTTCCTCTTCTCCGTCTTCGTTATCGATACTTCCTAGCGCATCTAATCTTCAAGATGTCCCAAGAGCGCCCCTTTTTAGCTCTGGATGAGATTTTAATGCCTTTATGTAACGGTGTTGATAAGGCGTTAAAATCCCATACGCCCTCTTTAGCTCTGGAATAATATATTTAACGAGAGAATAGACTCGGAAATCTAGAAGTGTTTGCAATTTCTAGGAAGTGGCTTTATCGTAGCCGGTGTAAAATTGGTCGAACTAGACTTGAGTGATACGCACTTGGTCCGGTTGGTATGCACTCTCTAGCGTCTTTATTGAGAACTTCAATTTGCTATGGGCTTCAACTGAACAATAACGGGCTAGGAACAGAAGGAGGGCAACTGTTGGCTCATGATTTGCTGGATTGTTACCACAAAAGTAGAGGAGGAGGTAAACCTTTGGCATTGTGAGTATTTATGGCTGGGAGCAACAAACACGGAAATAAAGGTGCAAAGAACTAGCTTTTTTTTTTTTTTTAAAAAAAAAAAAAAAAGATCGTATGATCTTTAGTACAACTCGCTTTGCTACATAACGCAATCCCCCCCACATTGGGATTTCAGCATTTGCCGACAGTTTAACGGAAAACCGCAACCTACAGATTTTGAATAATCTCAGGACAATACCATCAGTAGAAAGAATGCTGCAGCGCTGGCAAATATTCTGCCCCACTTCTAGCACCTGAGAGAGATCAACTTTTGCAAGCGTTATTTGAGTGCTGCAGGAGCCATTCTTATTGCAGAAGCTTTGGCCGAGGAGCATCAGAATCTAGAAAATGTTCTTCTAGGGTTCAATGGAATAAACGGGAAAGAAGGCTTGATTATAGCCCAAACAATAAACAACAATTCAAAGACTTTATATATAAATGGGAACAAATACGGAAATGACAAGAAGCTATTCACAAAAGAACTAGCGCACACTTGAAGATTAGATGCGCTAGGAAGTATCGATAACGAAGACGGAGAAGAGGAAATGGAAATAATTTAGGTGGAAACTCAACAACCGATTCAAATAACGACTAATGGAGAGGGTGATCGATTAATCGATTTAAGCAGTGAAGACGAGGCTCCAGAAAATAATATCTAGTCTGTTAAGGAAGCACGCACTGAAGTGCGCTCTGGATCATCTAATATTAAGAAACGTCAGATTTTATCCAGTATTACACCAAGAGGACTAAAGTTAATAGAGAATGCCCTGAAAAAGATAAGTAATACATTTTTCTCGAAATAGTACTATAAGGCACGATGATTTCAGTGATAAAAATGTATCTCAAAATATTTGTGCTCTAAGACACGGCGAATCCACGGTCTCTCAGTCAAGAGCATCTGTTAGAGAGAAACTGAAAATGAAAAAAAATAATAATGATCGGATTTTTACGAAGAGCCAAGTACTTGCCCTGCCAGAAAATACTGCCACAAAACCTGTGTAGAATATTGAAATAGGAAAGAAAGAAAGCGAAAAGATTTTTTAAAAAAGAAAATTAACCAACAAATATGCAAATAATGAGAAAGAAATGAATGACGAACAAGGTTTTCAGCCATCATCATCATCTAAACCATCATTTTGTAGTGCTTATTCCAAAGCTAGTGGAAAAGATAATATGCAACTCGCCAGTATACATGAAACTGATGAGGAAGAACATAAAACCGAATTACTAAGGTTAATAACACGCTTCCTCGTATGGCCTCAGCCAAGAGACTAGAGGAAAATCTGGCAAGGTTCAAACGGTTATACTGCAGCATAAATGTGTTGGACGCAGCTTAATAGCAATACTTATCGCAATAAGCGGATGTTTCAATGAAAAGTTTAACATTTATTTTTAACAAATCCAAATGTAAATTGAAACAACGAACAATTTAATGCCTTTAGCATAATAGAAAACAATAATATGAAAAAGCTAAATATATAAAGCCTCAAAAACGTCCTCTAGTGATGTAGTACTCGTATCTTCATGTTTTGTAGGATGTATGATTGAAATATTAAATTTAAATTTAAATTTTGAGGTTGAAATCTCTAGTGGTTAGATATTCCAAATAGAATTATAATGCCAATTACACAAATCTACTTAAATAATTATTATAGCCCATATGGCCACAAATTACAAGGTATCACCAATCAAACCAAATATCCTGAAAATTAACTACAAACAAAAAATAAATAAATAAATAAATAAAAGTGCAAAAATGTGTAACTATGACTAAGGATAACCTATTAATTCATGGTATTATGGACTAATACAACTTGCAGTGCAAACACACACATCCCACCAAAAGAATATCACATCATTACAATAGGATAATTAACTTTTCACAATATGCTCCCACATTTCACAGAAACTACAAGTTGACCTATTCTTTCCCAATATGTATTGGCGAATGCATCGAACTCAAGGCTGAATTCTGTAACGTCATTTAATCAAGTTCACTGCCCTCCCGATAGATGGTACTATGTCTAAAGTTCAAAGGAACCATCATGCGAGAAAACATAACTATTTAGTCCCACCATATAACTACAAAGTAGATCATCACTTTTTTTTCTTTTTCTACAATGTTACGTTTCAAATGTGACTGTAATGCAAAATACGTTGGTATGTCTAAGTGCTCTCCCCTTACCAGGCTGCCACAATTCTCAAGTACGTATAACGGATTCTAAATTTTATGTTCTTTATTATTATTATTATTATTATTTTATTTAACTTCGTTCTCAAGAACAAAAATTCTGAGATCATTTGAAAATTTGACAGATTAGTCAGAAGTGATGAGTTTTTTCATTTATTTAAACAGTGAAATAGCTTTTCTCACATTGATTGAACTGCAGCTGAGAAATTCAATGTTCTAAGTTCATTAAAAAAAAAAAAATTTGAGACGTCTTTAAGTCATCCAATATCTAAGATATTTTTTTTAAGTTTTTTCTTTGAGTACTTGAATTTCGAAAGTTCTTCGTTTAAAGCCTTCATAACATGGGTTCAAACTTAAAGGTATAAATTAAACTTTTACATTGATTATATACTTAGCCATCATACAAGAAGAAAATTTTTTGTGTAATCATAATATTCTAGTATTGACATTATAGTAATGTTAGACTAGCTCAGGAAATACTAATCCTACAGGAAGAGCTATAACAATATAAGTAAAAGATGCCCAATCATTCTGAGATATTTTTGTAAAGGATTTTCTTAGAGACCAACATCAACAGTACACGTTTAGCACTCTATCCAGTAATATCGGGAATAAAAATAATATAGGTATTATAATTATTGTAATCAATAGGTAGACTGAAGTAGCTGTTGAAAAATGGAGTTTCGGTGATAAATGAAAAATGTGTAATTAATTTCAAATAACTAAATAAATTCAATAAATTTGTTAGCAATTTAATTAGACACATGTGTGTATTTTACAAGTTTTACTTTCACAGTTATACAGGGTAAGTCAAAATGATGGACCCGATTTCAGAAATTTATTCTGTGAAATCTAATTAATATGTGTTGTTGTGAGACGACGCGCTTCGAAAGGCTAACTCGCAAAGTTTAGTTTCTACGCAATGTTTCTACTTTCTACCGCTAAGAGTCAGCAGCAAGCATGAAATGAATCGCTGACATTGATCGGAACATGCTACAAAAGATTTGACAGGAGATAACTATCGGCTTGATGTGTGCCATATTGCTCGAGGTGCTCACGTAAGAACACTTTCTATGTGGGAAAAAAACTGATGACTTACCTTTCGTTGCACATGTCAGAATAACATATGTTTATTAGATTTTACAGAATGAATTTCTGAAATCGAGCTCATCATTTTTACTTGCCCTGTATATTGCTCCATATTGTAATATAAGTTCCTAAATTTTTCGACTAGAGATAGTGCAATCTCCTACTGCTCACATTGTTGAGGTATTAAAACTTGACTATGTTAATTTAAATCTAAAGTGATAATAAAAAAAAATAACTTCTACGGGTAAATGATGCAATTGGTCATCCCTCTGAGTTTTAGTTACAGTTTTTAAGTTTGTTAAACTGTTAACTCTGAAGAAAGGTAATTTATTCATTCGCTTTGTTTATTGATTAGACACAATAATTGATATTCTGTATGGTGTAGTTAGCTTTCTCCATAGCAAGTTTCCTATTCCTTACTGATCAGAATAATGAAATGAAATAAAAAGTATTTCGTAAATATAAATTTTGCCGTCTAAAATAACTATATATTTTAGTGTTCTGTGTTTGTAGTAAATAGAACAAAAATTCACTTAAACTAATTAGTTATACAATTCTCTAATAGTAAAGTTGCTGTGTCTGTGTCAGCTAAAATTGTAAATTGAAAAAAATAATTATTTCAATTCAATTGGTGAGTCATTGTTTAACTCTGTTGAAAATATTAAAAACAATTGAAATAATTATCTTTATTTCTTCCTAGGATGTTGTCCAATCCTATTGTGAAATATTAAAGAAAAAAGTATGTTTCTGAAAATGTATTTATGCAAATAATGAAGTACTTGCTTCAATGTACTGAACCCCCTTAGTTTGTTTCTTTTTCTTAATCTGCATTATGTACTGAAGAAAAGAAAAAAAAAGCTATAATTCCAACATAAGCCATTGACAGAATTAACTTAATGTGTCTAAAACATTCACCAATACACATTTTTTTCTGTTTATATTGATAATCATTAGTCACAAAAATACCAGAATCATAATGCATAATTTTACTGTAAATATGTTGGAAGTGCCGTATCATTGTATTTTAACATGTTTTATAAATTATGGTGTTGCAGTAGTTTGGTTGGATTGTTTTTTGTCACATGGTTCCAAACTTTCGCTATATTTTATATCAACCTTAAATTAAGACATTTCTTGGCTAAACAAATTTCCTGAGGAAATGGTTCTCTAAACAGTGAAGATAACATGAATGAATCATTGCATTTGAAAACTACTAAATAAATAATGTGATTTAATAGTACTGACATGAAAACAATTCACCTGTTCTCTGAATAAACTAAATATAACTTCTTTCAGCATCTTTCTAACAAGTTTCATAAGTCAAACAACTTTGATTCGATGTAAGTTGTTCCTGTATAGGCATTTAATATCAAAGCATTAATGATATACGTTTGATCGATTATAAGTATTAAATCTTGACCTGATTGGTGAAGAGGGTGACCCGCATAAACTTTTACTAATTTTCAAGCAAATCATATGTTTAAAATTAAATAGTAAAGCAAGAGTAGTTTGGTCACAGCAAGTGCTGGAATTGTCTTTCATGTACCGTAAACATAACTGCACTGATCGCACTATGATGATTTGCGATCTATGATGTTTGCTTAAACGTATCAAGAGTGTAAAACGTTAAAGTATTCATATTCATTTCTATATGAATGCTCTGATTCTGTATGAAGAATAATTTTAACTTAATTTTTGATGCGTTCACGCAGTTCAGGTATTCTCATTAAAAAGTCAGGAAAGAATAGACAAGGTAATTTGGGAAGCTATAGGTTCTTTTTGAAAGTGTGCAATCAACAAAGGATCTGGTTATAAATTGTATGGAGACATTGAATGTGTGACATGTAGCGCCACTTTGTTGATAGTAGCCATTTTGTTGTATGACTCAGGGGTTGTATAAAAGTAAAAATCTATTTTTGAAGTTTTGTCACCTACATGATGTAATAGTCAGCACCATACTTCGGCCATACTTTACCTTCCAGATTTCTTGAAGTACCCGCTTGAGAGATCGAGTTAAAACTCGTGAGTCGCAATTTGACGACAGCATAACGAGACAAGAAATGTCACTTTCGCTGCTGGGATCAAATTCGTCTTGTCCGGAATGTAAATAGACGCCTTTCTAACTACGCCCTTGCGACTTTATCTAATCAAGAATACTATTAATTTTGTAAATGTCACGGCATTTATTTAGCACGAACATCCAAACACCTACTACTGTTGACCTATTTATATACTAAACAGCGAGTATAATTCAGTTTCCTAAATAATGTTTGTCATATGTGTTATAACACTATTTCAACTTACGGAAGTTGTATATCGCAACATCAAATTATTACTTTAGGTAGTAATTCATAGCTTATTAGTAACTTTTCTTGTTATCAGAAACAAGAGCATTTACTGAAGACTATTCGTAACAATGCAAATGTTTCCCTTAAAAACAATGTTCACACAAACATGTTTTATAAAAGACTATTTCTTAAGGAGTTGACAGTTGTATTTTTTTTTATTCTAACATTATTATTAGGTTTCAACTCATTTGTAAGAATAGCTCCATGGATTTCTATCCGACCATATAATACTAATCAAATATAACTTTAATGAAATATTATAAATTAGATAATTGATTAATTTTTGAAGTGATATCCGTACGAAATATATTTAATACGAATATTGAAATATTTCCCCCATTTGATAACTTTTTCACAATATTCTGCTAGTGAATTATTTTGTAACCGAAAAGAACAGACCTAGTTATTCCCTTGATAAGTACAGCAACTTACTGAATTTCATTTTGCATTAGTTCTTAACGTTATTTTGGCCACCCAGTAGTATCCGATACAGCAATAAATTAAAAGATGCCCTAATATGTATAGTAAGTTTAAATAATAAAAGTAGTAAGATGTAATCATACAGCTTGGCAAATTTACGAGAAATATTTTAAAATCTATCTTATACAAAGTGATGTGATGAAACCAAAGAGGACTGAGAGTAACATAAAGTATTTTCTTAGATCATCGCGAAAAAGAATTGGAGAGATATTCATTGATGTAAAGATGTAAATCAGGCAGATATTTAACCACTAGCACAAATTTTGGAGGAAAAGGGTAATTTACTGAATGTGATTAATCATCAAGTGTTATCAATGATGAACGAAGGTCTCTACAATTTTTACCACAATCATCAAATTCTAAGTCAGATGTTCATGCATATATGCATTAAATATACGCTATGATGTAGTTATTCATATAGTTATATGTTAAATCATATAGTTATTCAGGTACTGGTATAAATATTAGAAAAAAAGTAGTAATTTTAAAATGTTATTTTTTTTATATCACAGTAAATATAATACAGGGGGAATTTTGAGAAACAACCAGTTTTTAATTGGCTTTAATGTAATATATAATATTGTAATGGATAAGTCAATATACCCTTCTAATTTATTGATGTTTCATCATACATTGCGAAAAATTATTAGTCAGTTATCTCAACTTCTGAAGAGCCACTCTGACAATAATAATCGATGTAGTTTGTTTGTTGTGAAGTAAAAACAAAGTTAAAAAAAGATTTAAAAAAAACTAATTCTGGTTTGCGAATGTTCTGCTTTTAAACCAGTATAAAATAATTTCATCTAATGTTTCATTAGCCTGTTTTTTGAAAGGCACTAAAAGTAAGATATTTTGTTCGTATAGTTGAACAATAAACAAGACAGCCTTGTGAAATACTGAATGAAATTATCCTCTACATGATGGGAGTACATTGTCTTTATAATTTTTGTATTTTTTTTTTTTTTTTAATCTTAAGAACCTTGGTAGTTTATTACCTAGCCTGCCAACAGTGTGAATGATGTTAATTCCTTAAATATTGTAATAATAATAATAATTCTAAGAGATATGAGGCTTTGTTTTCAAAATAGAACTTTTGACATTTTCTGTCAGAAGTTACGCAATTATAGAAACTAATAGTATATAGTTAATAGCTTATTATTCAGAGTTTCGGGACTATTCCTGTATCAAGCATGTTCACGAGTCAGTTAAGGCCATATGTTGAAAGAATTGATATTATTTAAAATACTATAATTGAAATTATCTGTTTCAGTAGTTAAAAAATAGGCTATCCGCAATTTTGTATCATACTTTTCTTTATTTTAAATAGTTTTGTTAGTAGAAAATTTATTAATTTGCTTCTGTTTACATGATAGTTGAATAAAGGATACTATTACACACATTTTTCCAAACCTCTCAAGATATTGAAAATTAAATTGATTTCTGTTGTTGTTCAAAATATTCTATTAACCGTAAAAATAGATAGAACTAAGCACACTGTTAGTATTTTTAGAATTTCTCATAAAATTCACTTTCAAGTTATGAAACTTTCAGAATAAATAACCAACTGTGATGATAATTGACTCTATGAAACATTCCTATTAAGTTTCTTAGTTTTTTTAAAAATAATAAATCTATTTATCAAATCTAAAGTAACATTGCGTAATAATAAATGTAATTATTTTCAGTTCGGAAGTGTTTGTTATTCATACAAAAATACTGTAAGTGATGTGAATAACGAATTTGAAATGGTTTTGTATTTTTATTTCACACCTTTTAAAGATACTTGCCTAAAAATAACTCTTAAATGAAAAACTGACTTCCTCTCCATGCTTGTGTGATATGTTTGTATCATTAACTCATTGTCTTTTAAACACATAATAATTAAAAAAAAAAAAAAAAAAAAGTAACTTGTTTTTCATGTGTGTGTATGTTTTGAGGTTTTGACACACGAAATGCGCAATTTCAGTATCATATTTACCGGAGCGCGAACAAAGCTATAGTGAGTTTACTTACAGGTACTTGTTTTAATGATCGATCTTCCTCATAACAGTTATCTTTCAAAGAAAATTTATATGGACGTTCAGTGTAAAGAAATGTGCATGTGAAAAACTTAGGGATCGTTTAGTTCCTTGTCAAATGTACTATGATTAGGATTTTGCTGATTATACTTTGATCATAAAATTAGTTTGAAATCATAATTTTATTGTAACATAATTTCAGTTTCAAATTACAATACCCTTGCAAACAATTTCTGGAACTGTTAAATTTTGAACTAAACTATTAACGTCCTATGGATGTTTTTGTGTTTATTTATGGTTTACTACTGTGGATTTGTTAAAGAAATGCTTTACTATTATAAACTTATTAAAGAAACTTATCCGAAAAATTATGTAAAAAAAAAAAAAAAAATGATGTACCGGAAAATCAAAGGAACGATTAACGTCCTCTATCATTTGTCGTTGTATTTGTCTTCATATTAACTATCTTGGTGATAATTTATTTCTTTTACATAGCACATATTTTATGTTTCAAATTTGTTAGCAATATCATATAGGAATTTGGTTGAGTATCCTGTTATTTGGAACTTAAATAAAGTACATAAGTGGTACGGAAATCACTAGAGAGGTAAATTAACTTTACTACTTTCAGTGTGTAAACTAATGAGAAATTTACACGAATATTTCACTTGCAGTTTACTGGCTTCATCGTAGAGTTATTTAGAACTGTAATTTGTATATAGTGGATGACGAAAGATATAAAGGAAATATGCCCTCAAATGTTACCTAAATCAATTCAAAAAATATACAGGAATATTTATAATAAATCTTTCATATTTGAAGTGAAGAGAATCATTTAGAAGATTTTTTTTTTTAATACATGGACGAATGGCATAAGTGATGAACAATCACAAAACTGTCTTTCAGGTAACATCATAGATGTTTTAATGTATTCGTTCGATCGTTTGATTTTTTTTCTGCATTGCTATCTTCACTCATACTACAGTACGTTACATGTAGATTTATAAACCAATATAACAGCATTGATTTATAACTTACATGTAAACGTTATTCGTGATAAACCGCGATCAGAAAAAGTTCATTAATTTAAGCAATTTGTCGTACTCAAGTGGCAGCATATTCAACCAATTTTTACACAAAGCTTAGGCATATTATTTACTTTCTAATCATAAGTAATACGATAAATACGATACGATACTCTATACGATAAAATAAATCGTACTTTAGAAGATTAGTTTTTATCGGAAAGTTTCAATCGTTGTAGTTTGTTTGTGTTAATCTTGTTTAGAATCACGCTATCTCTTTGATTAGAGATTTTTAAGGGATCATTGTTTACTTTTCTTTCAAAGAAATTAAATATTAGTTTTATTTTTAACCTTTTATTCTCATTAACTGTTGCATTTTTGTCAGTACAAATTTGGCAAGACTCAAAATACCATCTTGTGTTCAATATCGAAAAGATAACTGAAACCAACATTGGTAGACTTGTTTTTTTTTATGTATAGTTATTGCTCAACTATTGAATATCGTTCAACTAAGACAATAAAATTTAATTGAAAGTGACAAGATGTAACTGAGCGATCATTTTAGTATATAATGTACATATTTATGTTCAAATAAAAATATGCCGTGGGTATATGTATGGTTGACCATTTTAAATAAATGTTTTATTGTGAATATAGTCAGTTATTCATTATTCATATAATTTGACACAAGAGATACAATGCATGAAGTTTTAAACACATACTGTCATATAAACTGGAAAGAGAGAATAAGAAAAATGAAATTTCAAATTAACCTTTGAGTTATCTTGTAGTTAATAAATCATTCGAAAATGGCGTATATTTGAAGTCATGAATTTTATGGTCCAGTTGAAAATTTAGATAATATGCAATACAATATGTTCCCGACCTTCGATCAATTTGGCACTGACTACAGAGATATATTGTAGTAGTAAGTAATAGGAATTAATCGTCAAATTGTACAAAATACACAATCTTTATATGCACTTCCGTTAGGCTCTTACTAGGTAAATGTTGCTTACTACTATGTACGTATATAACGTTTGTTTTGTATCTGATGAAGGGAAAAGACTCCTGTGTATTAAGTATAATTTTAATTCGAGACTAAGAAACTAAACCTCCCAGATGATTAATCTCGCATTAGGCTTAATAACCTCTGATTATTATCGTGTGTCAGATGTGAGAATTGTAATGTTCTGAATGAAATACTATAACATTTCCCTTACACTATTCAGTGGTTCAGGTCGTATCTCTCAGGCAGGTAACAAAGAGGGATATTAAGAGATCCAAAATGTGCAATATCAAACCCAATCGATCTTCAAAGAGGAGTGCCAAAGAAGTCAATACTTAGCACCCCTGCTATTTCGTCTATACACAGCAGATGTATCTAAGTTGCACGCTAAAATACATCCATATGCAGACGACACACAACTCTACTATCTACATCTCCAAAGCATACAAGGGGGCGCGGTAGCTCAGTGGTAGAGCGTTCACCTCCGGTGCTTGGGGTCCCTGGTTCGATCCCAGCTCGCGCCGTGTGGACTTTGTGGTGGACAAACACCGTGCTCGTGGGTTTTCTCGGGGTTCTCCCGTTTCCTCCTACTTTCTTCATTCCACCATTTCACTCATCTCTCATCACCGTCTCCTTTAGCCTAACCGGCATAACCATGGGACGTAAAACTTAAAGATTTCATTTCATTTTTTCCAAAGCATACATCACTTAGTGGCGTTCTCACGAATGTGGATTTAGAAGCATTTAATGATTTGTGCCTGTACAATTCCTTGAAAATAAATGTAAGTAAGTGCATATTATTCACTATCACAGAAACTAGAGAAAATCTTTAAAAATTGCAAAATGGGCAAATTAATACACAAGTTCAAAACACGCTTTTAAACTACTCACGTACAATATATATATATATATATATATATATATATATATAAAAGAAATCTTGGATTATTACTTTATTACTAGATGAAGAGCTAAATTGGAAGCAACACATATCTACTGTAACTAATAAATAGTTGTTAATCCTTCGATTATTGTGTAAATGTAATGAACTCTTAAATATGAACATAAAGCTGTAGCTCTGTATATGGACCAGCCATCACAAAATCCTTAGCAATATCAATCAAAAAGAAGTTTAAAATGTGTGCATGAAATGTATCTATAACACACAAAAATGTGAATATATTCTACCCTTACTAAATAAAAATGAACTTTTAACAATTTCAAGAAGATGGTTGTATCTATACTGCTAGGTACACAAAATAATAAACAATAATGGCCTCTTTCACCTTAAAACCAAATTGACGTGTCGGAATGAAATCTATTCATATCAAACAAAAAGTTCTCGAAGATTCGACATTCCGCGACACACGCTAACAAAAGCAGTGAAAGCATTTTCTATTACAGCTGTGAGAGCCTGGAATTCATAATTTTCCGACATACTGAGTGCAAAGAATTTTTGACCTTCGAACTTGGAATAAAGGATTTTCTTTAATACCAACAAAATTCTAGCTTGAGTACCTATTCCTTGGACTGTAGCAAGTAAAAATACTTACATGTGCAGGGGGCGCGGTGGCTCAGTGGTAGAGCGTTCACCTCCGATACTTGGGGTCCCTGGTTCGATCCCAGCTCGCGCCGTGTGGACTTTGTGGTGGACAAACACCGTGCTCGTGGGTTTTCTCGGGGTTCTCCCGTTTCCTCCCACTTTCTTAATTCCACCATTTCACTCATCTCTCATCATCACCGTCTCCTTTAGCCTAACCGGCATAACCGTGGGACGTAAAACTTAAAGATTTCATTTCATTTTTACTTACATGTGCACTATATGAGTACAAATATAGTGCACTAGTATTGAGTACAAATATTAAATTATTCACAAAATCGTTACATTTTTATTTTAACTTGGTTTGGTGGTAAAGCAGCCTACGGCTGAACCCCGCCTCATGAATAGACATTTTCAATTCAATTCAGATTATTTACGAGTTATTGGTAATTCAAAGCTTAGTTGGCTGAGTGATTTCATTTCACTTGTCCTCTGTGTATCCAAGAACATAAATAATGATTGATTAATTGAAATTGAATATTACCTGGTTAAATGCTCGGAGAAGACTACAGAGCCTCAACTTCGCCACGTAAAAGAAGTAATAAATAAATAAATATATCACTTATCAATACCGAGACTGAAACAATATCTAATATAGAGAATTGAACCATACTAGAAAGTGTTCCGAAGTTTGTCTATTGAAAAAATTGTGGTAAATCTTAACCTTAACGGCCAATCGGAACAGGAATTGAACTCGAATATTAATTTTTGGTGCAGTGATCTAGATAGTGTTCGCTAGAGACTATTTAAAGCTAAAACAATTTGAAGCATCCCTCTCCCTAATTGGTAGCATGAAAGGTAAAATTATATTATTTATTGAACTAAGTAGCACACATACAAAATGGAAGTTTATTTAGATTTAAAATCTAAGATCTTATTCTACTATGGTTGCCAACAAGTTTTACTATGAGACCATACTTGAATAACACATTTTTTTAAAGCTTCTTTTTTGTCGGAAAAATCTAGTAGCCTACTATTACAACCATTTTGTCTTGCGAGTACAAAACTTCTAAACTAAATTTTTAAGATATTTATAACTTCTGAAAATTTATTTCCAAATATGACTAAACATTACCCTATCATGAAATAAGATACGAGAATGTTTATCATATCTAATAATAATAATAATAATAATAATAATAATAATAATAATAATAATAATAATAATAATAATAATAATAATAATAATAATAATAATAATGTATGTATGTACGTAATGTGTCCAACACAATTTAATTATTATTAAATCAGAAACTAATAAAAATATAAATAAACTGGTAGTAATAGATGGATAACTTAGTGCTATGTCCTGTAGCAATACTCTGTGTTTCTTTTGTTGTACGAAGAATGTCAAGATGATGATAAATTCCTATCCACGTTCGGGTCAGCGTGACTAGGTCCACAGTGGCTATGGCATTGTTTGTTCCCACTCTACCTTTCAGTTCATAACTTCTGTCTTATGAACAATGTCTTTCATATATTCCCAGGGAAAACAATCTAATGAAGTTATGATAGGTGACCCTGGGGGCCCAAGAATCCAGCTACAAGGTTCAGTCTATCTTAGCAGATTCCAATTAAGGCACAACAAATAATGATACTCCAAGTAAGGTAGTGTTCTGTTCTGTTGCAGAATAACAAGCTGAAATTCTTTTTGATTTGTGAGAATAAGAAAAAATATCCAACATGTCTAAGTGATTAGCTGCTGTGATTGTCAGTTTAAAAAGCACAGGATTATGCATAACACCACACCACATATTCACTTTCGGGAGGTCCCTTTTCTAGTTCATAATAGGCATGCGAGTACTCAGATCCCTAAATGCGCATATTATGACGATTCAATGTTTCTAAAAGCAAGTTTCATCAGAGAATATCTTACATTTAAAAAAATACTTCATTTTTTCCATCTCTCTTTATTATGTCGGTTGCAGATTTTGTCCTTAATCTTGTCTGGCTGAATGGTTTGCACAAACTGAACCTTTTGTCTTTTCCATAGAATTTTGTGGGCTGTCGAAACGGGTCTATGTATTTATTTTTTCTTTGTTTCCATAGATTTTCTGGGACTATGTTGGAATGTTTGTTTAGGTGCGGTTAACATCTTCATTTCTTGACCTGAGACTAGGGTTTGCCAGATCTCCGGGCACTGCCCAGTGTGTCCGGTTTTGAAACACATTCTACAAGTCAACGAACTAAATCCACAGGTTTAAATATTAAATTATTCATAACTAGCAGCGTTCACCCCGCTTCGCTGGGGTCACCCCGGAACGCAATAAACCTTGTTAATTAGATAATTTTTACTTTTTCGCTTTCAAGTGATATGATAAAAACCATAGTAGATTGCAGTAAATGTTAACATTATATCGCCTGTCATTTATGTTAACCCGCCGAGTGACACGGTCATGCGGGTTGCATATAAATACGTTTATTTTTACCTATGATGAACTAACAAAGGATTTGTACGTTATGGACACTTGAATGGTCAATTATCTCAAGACACTGGTAATTGAAAATTAAAGTGATATGATAAAAACCATCTAGGGTCCAAATCCTAATAACCCCCCAAAAATGAAAGAAATTGGTTCAGCCGTATTAGCGTGATGAGGGAACAAAGGATTTGTGCGTTCTCTTTTATATATAAGATTAATTACGTATGCTACTTATACCTTCTATGTTGTACTTAACTGTTGATAGTTATTTGTAATTATTGTATTTTATTGTAATGAAAGGCTAGGTTTAACTTCAGGGTGTTGTGCCTCAACTATTGCGTAGCATCAACAATGTTCATTTGATTATTTAAAACTTAAAATTAATTTCGATGAAAATGAATTACACAATGAAATTGTTGATTGTATACAATGACCTCTCTGTTTTGAAATCTATAACAACATTTGATAGGAAGGATTGTTGTCAATTATGGAATGCGTTTTTCAAGAAAGCAAATGAACTAAAGCTGTTCAAAGTAAGGTAGTATATTCTCCCTATACCAGTCAGTAATGCAATGTCGTACAAATATTTAGTATAAGAAAGTTTTATGGTCAGATGATAGAAATAGAAGTTAACGAAGCTTGTAATAACCGAAATTTCTGTTCAGATGAACTTCAGAGGGACATCGCAAAATTGTTCCATAAAATAACTCTCTTTGACGCAGCGAGGAGCTAAAAATAATAAGTTACATGTCTGTAATCACTGATATTCTGTGTACTTTTCGTTTAGTTTGGTGCAGTATGTGTTCGGTTAGTATGGATAGTAGTGTTAGCAATGGTGATTATAACTGTTAGAAGCAATGGTGACAACAAACAGAAATCTTCAATTTCAGATTTGTGTTCCCAATTACATAAATGCCGCTGGTCCCCAGATTTCCCTTCAGTTCAAGCTGGCAACCCTAGTTGGGATATTCTGGAACCTAACTACTTGCGATTTGGAAAGAAAGGAAGAAAGAAAAAAGTACTTTGAGGTTTTCTATCGATGAATATAAATCTTTCGCTTGTGTCTTCATCTAATGTGTCACTCAGTTTTGTACACCCTGAATTATTGAACAACCTTTCATGTCAGTCCTCTTTCACATCCTTTAGCAGAAACTACGAAATTCCTACGCATACATTGTTATGTAAGTCCAACCTCACCACCCTAACACGTCTATGAATTAAACTTTTTGAAGAAACTGTAATTATCAAACTAAAATGAATTTTGCTGCGTTATTTTTAGTAGTAATTTGAATCAATAATTACATAGTAGCCCCACGTAGCGTAGTCGCTAACGCTCTCGCCTTCGGTGTGAGCGGTCCCGGGTTTGATTTCCGGTGGGGCCACTCGGTCGAAAAAGTGTAAATGCTTTTTCAGACCAGCCATCCTGAATAAGGCTTTTCTCATTCACACCGGGCAAATGCCGGGGTGGTACCTAACTTACAAGTCCCAATCCGCTTCCTTCCTTCCCTTTCCTCGGATAGTGTGCTCGCCGAGGGACATCATCCCTCATACGTGACGGACTAAACGGCTATAGACGCCGAAAGCCCAGAAATCTAAAGTCCTAAATCCTAATAATTACATACATAAACCATGAAAGGTAACCCTAAGTTAGAGTACCTGATAGTCCAAGTTCACACTAAGCTCATTCCCCGTGGTCGTTCTAGATGTCAACTATTCCGTGAGAGACTTGAGCCTCCTATAGCTAAATTAGAAGATTCAATGTTATTGAAAATACAATTAAGTAGCACGGTATTTTAGTGTCTTCTATAGACCAGGATAGCAGGTTATTAACCACCATTTTGTTAGGTGTGCACAACGTGTATAATATGATGGAAATATTCAGTAATACATATAGTAAGTTAAGTGTCAAAAAGTAGCAAATACATGTTGCTAACCTCATTTTATCATAATCATCACGTACTCTGCCATTATTGGCAGATCACTTGCTGCAACCGAGAAGCTTCCACGGTCTTCAGGGTCCCCATGCTCAACCTCTTCGTTTTCACGTACGATTTTTCTGTTTTGGTATTGTTCATCAATTGTAGCCTCCTTCGCCCCCTTTCCTTTCTTTTCTACTCAATACCTCCAGCGTCTCTCATGATACAGTTCTTTCTTAGCCAATGCCCCAACCAGTTTCTCTTCCTCTTTTCAGTATCTAAGACTGTTTTTTTTCTCCACCACCAGTTCTAATACTCTTATTCTTTTTCCGCTCGACCCAGCTAGTTCTCTCAGCTCTACTCCATATTCATATTTCGAAAACTTTCAGGTTTTTTTTCCATAGCTTTGGCGCAGTGTCCATGTTTCGGCTCCATACAATACAATACTCCACTTTGAATTTTTTCTCAACTTTTTATTCAAAGACCCACAAAATACTTTTCTTCCTCCTAAGGGCTTCTTTCGCCATTCCTGTCCTTGATTTTACTTCATGTTCGCATTTCACATCATCACTAATAATACTGCCCAGGTATCGAAAACTAGTCATTTGTTTTATTTTCTCCGCTCCTACTATATTTCACACCGACCACTTCCTTCCAATCACCATGGCTTCTGTCTTTCTAACATTTATTTTCATCTCAAATTCCTTACAGCTCTTCAAGTTTTCTAACGTCTTATTGACTTTCTTCAGTACTAAGCGTCATATCATCTGCAAACTGTATACACCTAATCATTTTACCTCCTACCGAAATGTCGTCTTCATTATGTAGGCTGTTTTTCACTATTTCTTCTAGATATTAAATAATGTTGGCGAGAGACAGCATCTCTGTCGAACTCGTCTTCCTGTCATTTCTTCTCCTATCCTAACTTGCTGGTTCATATATATTTCTTATGACTCTTCGATCTTTCCAGTCCCATCCAGTCTTCTTTAGAACTCCCAACAATATATATAGGGTGAGTCAAAATAAGTGTTACAAGCCAATAACTAGCGAATTATACATCAAATAAGAAAAGTGTTAAGAGTCAATGTACAATACAGAGGGGCCTAAAAAAATGAGTCAAACACGAGGTTCCCCCTACCCCTTATTTTGGGTGGAATTTTCAAATGGGAACATAGGTCGAGTGATACCTCGTTCGAAAGAGCTTGGAAAATTGAACAATTTTTGATATGAGGCACCGTTTTCAAGATGGGCCTCAAGAATAGTCCTGTATCATATAAAATTTCCAGTACTTATAAATCAGAAACGGCTGAGTAGAAAACGTAAAACAAAAAATAAAATAGGAAAACGCCATAGGCAAAATTTTTGATTTCGGGCAAGCCTGTTTCAAAATGGCCGCTGAAAGTGGTTCCACATTCAGATACAAAGCGCAGTATTCAAATTAAGTATTCCATGCCAATCTCCCGCGAACTATGCATCAAATAAGAAAAGTTTTAAGAGTCAATGTATAATACAGACGGCCTAAAATATTGGTTAAGCACGAGGTTCTCCCGCCCACCAGTTTGGAGGGAGGGGTGTACGTGGAATTTTCAAAGGGTAACATAGGGCGAGTAATACCTTTTTTGATAGATCGTGAAATACCAAACAGCTTAGTACAAAATTAGAACCTCGTGTTTGACCCATTTTTAGCCCTGTCTGTATTGTACATTGGCTCTTAACATATTTCTTATTTGACGGATAGTTCGCTGAATATTGGCTTGTAACACTCAGTTTAAATACTGCGCTTTGTGTCTGAATGGGGAACCATTTTCAGCGACCATTTTGAAACAGGCTTGCCCGAAATCAAATCAAATTTTGTACTAAGCTGTTTGGTTTCTGACGATCTATCAAACAAAGTATCACTCCACCTATATTCCCATTTGAAATTTTCAAGTTGGTCCCGGGGCCCCATGAAGGGAGCCCTGGGGACACCGCGACACCACCTATCCACGTTGCCTATGGCGTTTTCCTTTTTAAATTTTTTGTTTCATCTTTTCTTACTCAGCCGTTTCTGATTTATAAGTACTGAAAATTTTATCTGATACAGGACTATTTTTGAGGGCCATCTTGAAAACTGTGCACCATATCAAAAAATGTTTCCTACAAAAATTGTTCAATTTTCCAAGCTCTTTCGAACGAGGTATCACTCGACCTATGTTCCCATTTGAAAATTTCACGTACACCCCCTCTCCCCAAAATGGTGGGGCGGGAGGAACCTCGTGTTTGACTCATGTTTAGGCCCCTCTGTATTGTACATTGACTCTTAGCATTTTTCTTATTTGATGTATAGTTCGCGAGATATTGGCTTGTAATACTTATTTTGACTCACCCTATATATATATATATATATATATATATATATATATATATATATATATATATATATATATATATATATATATATATATATAATATAACATACCTTTCACCAATTAGCCTTAATAATTCAATTGTATTTCTTGTACCCCTGCCTCTCCAGAATCCGAACTATTCCTCATAAACTTTTTCATTTGTTCTTCCATGCAACAGTTTGTTCAATATTCGAAGTAAAATTTTTGCTGCATGCGTTATTAACTCACATTTTTTATTAATTCGATTTCTTAGCCGTCAATATCATGATCATCTTCAGAAAATCTTTTGGCCACTCTCTAAGTTTCATCATTGCAGAGACGGAATAATTTGTTCTTGTCCTTGTCTCCCATACCCTTAATAAATTCGATTGCTATATTATCTATCCCGGTTGCCTTTCCATTCTTACTCTCGGATATAACTTCAAACTCATCCTGAAGAATACTCAACCCTTTATCATTCTCGCATACTTAATTTTCTACTTACACATCTAGGCCACACGGTCTATCCCTACTCTCATATAAGTCCTGAACATATTCATTCCATCTTCCTAAGACTTCACTTACTACCTTCCCATTCTAATTTTCTATTATCATCGTAATTCCCCCTTGTTTCCTCCGAAGTTCCATAGATTTCATCTCCTTGTACATTTTTTCATATTTCCTAACTCTTTCTAATTCTTCTATGTTCTCGTAATTTTCTTTCGTAAAAATCTTCTCTTACTCTGTAGTATGTTTTCCTTCGTAACTCGTTATTTAACTTCCTGTATGTCTTTTTGCCCTTTCCTGTATCAACTAGTTCCCATTTCCTCCTTTCCCTCATTTTCTGTAACATCTATTCTACATTGAAACGTGACTACTGTATCAGTTATTTCCAACTGGCCGATGTATGACGTAAAGCACTGCTTTCCGATAGGGGGAAGGATTGTGAGGAATAAGTGGAACAGATTAATGGGAGGGTTTGGGGTAGGAGAATGGAATGAAACAAGTGTTAACAGTGTTGCAAGTAATCATGGATCCACGAGTAGTGTATCTCCAAAACAATCAACCACGTCATTGATGATCTAAAGCGTGGAACAAAGCAGATGAAACGAAGCCCTTGACGTGGCGTTGGGACGTTGCCATATCGTAAAGGAATGTGGGTAAGCAGACGCACTACAGTGCGAGCAGGTGGTAGATAGTTGACGTGGATGTACACAAGGAGATGCCAACTCCGCGCAGCTCTCTCATTTGCTAAGTGTGTTTAAAAGGAAATTGGAGCGCCGCCTTCAAACGCTAGCAAGTTTATCTCACGCTTTAGTTTTCCTATCACTACTGTCTGAGTGAGAGTTCAGTTCTGAGAATAGTTCACTGAGAATGAGAATAGCAAACTGTGATGTCACAGAATATCCAATTGGGTCTTTCCTCTAGTAATATAGTGAAATGTATTTTAGGAAGGTTAGATTTTAAAAAAAATAGAGACTATCTTATTCAATAACTGAGTAACCAGTTTCTACTTTAACTTGCTACAACTTTTGAGTATAATGATGATTCCAGACCATTTCTCAGGATTGAAGATGGAAATCTATTAAGCTATTTTTTTAAATGTTTTATCAATCAAGAATTAAAACTAAGGCAAAAACTTTAATTAAATTCCCTTCGACGAATCCTCAAATAACTTAAGCTAAACAATCAATCAGCGATTTGAAGTTAGTAAATATGTGTTAGTAAATGTGTGATCCGTATATACTGTTGCTGACAGTTTTCTTGACTGAGATGTCAATGCCGCTTTCAGTTAAATATCTCTTCAACTATCTTCACGACGGTGGGTGAGTGAACGCCGTACTGGTAACGTTAATATCTGGCTCTCCCCGGCCGGCTTTCTCTCACAGCAATACCTGAAACATACATTGGTTTAAGATCTTATTTTATCACTTTTAAATTACTTCAGTTGGATTTCCATGAGTATGAGATGGTAGTGGTATTTTTCCTCAACAGTTTGATAGTAAATAACATTTAACAGCAGGCTCTATGACTACTATAGTAAGTTGACTTTATTAGTATTATTACCGTACTATGTATTTCTTTATTTACTTCAAAGATAGCTGCTGCAGTGACTAGGATTAAGTTATACAGTTTGCTTACATTGACAGTTTGATGGAAAACTCATCTGTTGTTAATATAAGCCTAGAATGAAAGGCTAGTTGATATTTAGAATACTCGGAGGTTGCTTTCTTCTTAACCCAACGATTTTCATATTTCTTCTAGCCATCGAAATAAAACAACAATGCCTGCTGTATATGAGTGCAAAAACACAAAAACATCAAGGATTCCATTTGAGGTCACTGCATCACAAATTTGTTTCTGGCACGAAAATGAACATACATTACAGAAACAAACTGCATCTACACATCGGCAGAATTAAATTCTACTAGCTGAACCTGCGCTCTCTACACAACGCATCATTCACATATGAGCATGAATCTCCTGGTCATTCCTCACAACATCTGTACATATCCCTTTGCAGACAAGTCTTGTTGCAAAATTTGAGCCTAGTTCTGGTTGGAGTTTTTAATTCATGTACGACCAGTGTTTACTTTCTTCTTGCATGCAATATTAATAAGCAAATACATTACACAAACAATTAATTATAACGTCAGTGATATACGGTGTTTATTGAGCAAAACACGCCAAACAATAAAGATTCATCTTAGACTGGAGAAATGATTATCCTTCGTTTTTCATTATCATTTGGCCATGAAACAAACGCCTGAGAGATGTACAACCTCTATATACAATTATGTTGTTTTGGAATGTATAACTCGTAGGATACGACGCTTTAGTTGCTTTTTTTTTTAATTTCAACACTTCCAGTGTACCAGTAAAAGTGTAATAAAGAAACGGCCATGTTTTATAAATATTCAATTAGAACTGGACAATCTACGCAAAATTTGCAATCGTTCAGTGAAAACGTCATCTTTCTAGAGCTTGTAGTTTCCGAGATCTCATTGTCGAAAGGATTGGCCACAACATATAAACGTCCACAAACATTTTAAAATAACTCCAAAGATAGCAGCCCAATTGATTTGCATTGATTTTGGAGAAGACTTATTAAAATACAAAGGTTTTGAACAATAATTTTAACAAATAAAAAAGATCTATTTAAATAACTTATTTAAAGTATACATTCTTTAAAATATCATGTGTCTTTGTTGAACGTGAAATCACAAATAACCGTAAATAAAAAGTTTGAAATCATAAGTTAGAAGGAGCTAAGGAGCTTAGATTACACTTCCGCACATCTTATATCATTTACAAACACTACGCACTAAATATATCACCCAGCGCTTGCACAACAATCATCCACTCCTTCAGCAAACTTTTGCCGACCACGCCCGAAGTACCTTCCCTGTTGCTGCTCTGTTTCCTCCGATCTCATTACTATTTACTTTGTACCGTTACACTCTACCTCCAGACCACCCTGACGCCGTCTATTACGAGCCATACACTACAGCCGCTCATCTACCTCACATATAGCCATCATAGGCACAGTAACACCTTCTGTACTAACAGGGATCCTGTGTCTTCATTAATGCCTAGCGTCACCCCTAGACGAGAAGATAACCTGCATTTGTTCCACTAACAGAACCTATGTGTTGTGATGTGTTTCGCACTTCATTTCATCATCTCACATAATATCATTAGCAGTTATTCTTTCCTTCACTGAAGTTTATGTACCTTACCTCATGTTAAATTCCATAAAGACCGTTAAAGTATGTGCAATAAAGTTTTTGGATCTACCCATACCCCACCCCCCACCACTGATTCCTGCACATCATACTACATTTTCTTGCATCTCTTCCCCTACAGAGGGCGTAACCCTTTTCGGGCAGTAGCTAGCGTCGACTAGCTGGACAAAAAAGAGCTTAGATTGGTATTATGGCATTTTAATAGGTAGATTAATTAATGAGATGCTGTAGTCTAATTTATATTAAAGTGTCACGTTTCAATTACAGCATGTGTTAATTGCCTCTAAAAGCTGCGAAGGGGGAAAATATATAAACTAGACCTAAGTTCTTGAAAAAATAGTACTAGAAAATTAATTCCTTTCGAAAGTAATGGTTCTAGAGGTAGAGAAGTACGTTTAACAACTGACTCTTGAAATCTGATAACTTTCTACAACTGGTTCAGCGAACTGGATGAATGACACCACTAATTGCTTCTCAATTAAAATCTTAAGTTTATATTTTAACGTAATTTACTTCATTTGTTGTACTCATAGTGTAGTTAACCTAACGTTTTATAGACTAACAATTTAAACTTGAAGTGTAAAACTACTATTTTTTTTTCTCGAAGAATCAAGATGTTTCGAATGTATTCCATTTGCAAAGTGAGTGATCATTTGGCAAAGCAAGGGGGGAGTGCATTAGGTGTACTCTTCCCGGAACTCATTCAAAACATTTCTATAATGCTTGTGTTCAGTGGCGTAGCAATAGGGTAGGCAGGGTAGGTACCAGAGATGGAGTGGGTCAGTAGGTCGGTGGGTCAGTGGGTCGGTGGGTCAGTGGGTCAAGTGGGTCACGTTTTCTGAGTGGGTCGTGGGTCAACAGCATGTGACCCACTGTGACCCACCATGACCCACTGTGACCCACCACCCACCGTGACCCACTGCGACCCACCACCCACCATGACCCACTGCGACCCACCGACTCAGTATGATCTATCGACCCTCTGCATTGTAGAGAGTATCTTCTGAAAACTGGTAAATTTGTCACCGTTTTACTTTCAAGACCTTCATTTCCCTTTCTTTTCCACTTGTTTCTGACTACTTACCTGATGTGAGTATATCTAACCAAGTGAAAAAATAACTTCAGGCACTTTTGGATATTGATGTTTTTAATAGTAATAATAGCAATAGGACTTACACTACAACTTGGCTGTCGAGACCTGTGGGTTTATAGAGCTAACTACTGAAAAAAAAAAACATTTTTGAATCACTGTAATATATAAATTATTTATAAAAAATTGAATGTAACTATGTGTGCCTGATCATCACGGTCAAATTGTAAAGTCAAATGAAATTAGTTTTGGTATATAGTTAGGCCTTAATCCAAATTGGGATGTTATATTGCTTTTATTATAATGAATAATATCCTAAGGAGGTAGTGAGGATCCGAATTTTTGCAAAAAAAAAAAAAAAAAAAAAAGAGTATCTCGCAAGCCGTTAAACTTACGGAGCTGAAATTCAGTGTATTAACTCTTTATTGAAAATAAATAGAATGTGTCCTAGCATTTTTTTTAAAATTCTCCTTTATGTGGGGGAGGGGCACTTTCTATATATGGACAATTGGTAGTGAGTTGGTTTGTAAAAATGATCGAAAACGATCGATGTTATTTAAGAAAAAAATCAGAAACAAAAAAATACAGTGCTTAGCTCCATATACCCATTGCTTTCTGCTATAATAATTGCTGAAGCTTATGTTTATTATATGGAGCGCTCACAGAACAGAGCAATCAACCCATAAAGTTGTGAGAAAAATAGGCATAAAATTTGTACTGTAAGCTTAATTACACGGAAATTTGAAGTTTGGATTGCACGCATAATTGTATGGAAAATTTTACACTTTTTTTCCCCTTACGTTGGTCTACTTACTTTGATTTGGAACTTTGAAATTTCATCCTTTTTTCCACCGAAAAGTATTGATAATTCAGCAAGGAAATAATTATACTATGATAATTTAATTGAAATTCATCGTAATTTGGCACATGGCAAGCAGCAGTGTGGTAATTGAAGTTGAAGAAGGAGGGAAATTCCCATTCATCTATGAATACTTTCCAGAAACCTCGTTCGCTTTCGTTTTCTAGACGGGGGAGGGAACTTGGTAATGGTATCAAACCTTCATGTGTAATTACAAAAATTAAATTTATAAACAAATAAGAAATCATCAGTTTATCAGGCTTTAATTGATAATTTATTCACAAGATTCCCTATCAAAGGCGTGGTAGATGAAGTTTCTGTTCTACATAGGTCGACATTGCCAACTGACATGGTCGATATGGAAAATATGTTGTATGGTGATAGAGAGATGATACTTCTTGCTGAGTATTTCAAAACTGACCAAGAAAAATCGTTATCAGACTTAAGTCTAACAAGTAGATTGTCGATGAGAAGTTGCAGAAATCGGGTAGAAGTATTGTCAATTTCCACGACAGTGTACGAACGGGGATTTCCTCTTATGAATTTACAGATGACTGATATTAGAAATAGATTAAGTGCTCAAACATTGTCTAACTTGTTGTTCATCAATGTTAATGGCCCACTGCTAGACAAGCTCAAAGTAGACGAGCTAGTTATTTCTTGGCTGAAGGATGGACATCATTCCACTGCGGATGATTTACCGCCAAAAAGTTACCAACAGGAAATAAATCCGATTTCAGATTTGTTTTAAGGTGGAAAATTACGAGTTACGGAAAATGTATACTTGTATTACTAATGGCTTATTTGTGTTATTCAACTTTGTACCTACTTTTTAGTAAGTCTCTTTGCTTTAGGTAAACTACTTTGGAATAAATATTCATATTAATTGCAATTATGCATATTTGTAACTTAAATTTAACGTGGTGTTTTAGTGATTACACAATATACAATTATGAGCATACTTTATGGAGATGCTCTCACATAGGGTACCCGAGCACCTTTATACACTATGAAAAACTGATTTTTCAAGTTTTTTGTGAGAAAAATACTGTGAACTGAGAAACCATAACCTTTTCCATATTGTACAGGTGTATTTTCCTGCGAATAGAAGTTTCTTGTGGAATGCGTTCAGAAATCAACACTTGCAAGAATACTCTCTTAGTACAAGTATATTTTAGGCACACACTAATTCCCCCCCCCCACCTCGAACTGTTTTAATTTCCTCACTGACAAACACTTTACCATTTTATATCGTAAAGGTCAGATCCACCGTTATTGTAACAGAGTGGTGCTTGAGCGATTGACTAGAAATTCAAACTCCGATTAGTGACAATTTCAGTCTTGTTTTATTACAAGTGTAAACTCTTTAGTCAGTTCAGAAGAGGCCGTGGATCGTGTTCAGAGTTGATGACAATGGATTTTGGTGAGTCAGAGTAGGTCAAAGTGGATGAGAGTGGTTCATGGTGGGTGGTGGGTCACGGTGGGTCAGATTGGGTCGCCGTGGGTGGTGGGTGATGGTGGGTGGTGGGTCAGAGTGGGTCACCGTGGGTCATGGTGGGTCGTGGGTCAGAGTGGGTCATGGTTTGCGGTGGGTCGTGGGTCACGGTGGGTGGTGGGTCAGTGGGTCGTGGGTCAAGTTTTCATTGACCCACGCCAACTCTGGACTGCCTACGGGCGCAGGACTTTAGGGGCGCCCGAGGTTTTAATTGAAAAAGAAGCAAATTATACAAATGGAGCCCCGAGTTTTTCTTGGCCTTCATTTCCGAACATGACAAAAATAAAAATTCCTACTCACTTCGCTTGAAGCTTACTACATTTACATATCAAATTATTGACATTACTGTAAACTCGCCGAGGTTATAGCACTGTATAATTAAGAAATTAATCCTCCTGTATAACTACATCAGTCCTATATTACATGTACTGAGCTTACTAACTTTAAATAAAATTCCCCTGCGCAACAGGCTTTCAACAATAATGACAAATTCTATGACCTATAAGATCTAGGTTAAAATTAGTTAAAAAATGATGCCATGATAATGAGTCACAGCTGCCAGATACTGCGGCTACACAGAACCAAGCACAGGCACCAAGGGACGGGCAAACCGGGTGATTGCCAGGAACGCCAACATCAGGAGACACCCAAATGAGCACCCCAAAATAAATTTTCGAACGTATTTTCTAATATCACTGTAATAAAATGTAAAATATAAGCCAGGATTGGTTGGGTGGGTGAGGGGCGCAAAAAAGACACCTATTTTTCATTTCCCACAGTTCGAAATTGTAGAAATCTTCCTTGGATTTTATGATATTGACGTACACTGTGCAGAAAATTATAAAGATTTAACAATAAAAGTCCCATTAGAAAATGAGATTGACATTAAGAAGTGCAGAGGGCAAGGTTACGATGGAGCAGCAGTAATGAGAGTATGTGTTTCTGGTTTGCAAACGCGGATTCAAAAACACGCCAAGAATGCCATATATGTTCACTGCACAGCACATGATTAGAACCTCGTGTTAAGGGATGCTGTAAAAGTTAACACAAAAACTGTTGATTTCTTTGCCACTCTACTAGATATATGTAACTTCTTTGGTAGCAGCGGGAAACGCTGGAAGGCTTTACAAGACTGTATTCCCAAGAATACATCTTCGAACAATGAAAAGACACTGAGGAAACTCTCAAATACGCTGGGATTCAAGTCATAATGCCGTGTTCGCACTAAGAAAGAGGTACGCGGACGTTATGCAATGTCTTAATATCATGCGCCTTACTGGAACAGAAAAAGAACGGATAGAAGCAGCTCGTTATAAACAAAAAATGGAAAGGTTCGATTTCGTGGTAATGTTTGTGTTGTGGGAAAACGTTCAAAGAAGCATTAAGAAAAGCTGCCAAGAAAACCTGTAGAGCTCTAGTATGTGCTCATCAGTGTCAACGAAAACTTAAAAAAAAAAAAAAAAATTTGCTGTACAGTGGTGCACGATTTTAGAAAGAATGTGCCTCAAGTATTCCAGGAGGACAGTGCTTATGTGCACAAATTTATGTTTCAGATACGTTTTAAAGAAGGAAGCCAGTGCCGAAAATATTCATTGATGAATTGGGACAAGATACACGATTTACTGACCCTGTCAAAGAATTCGAGATTAAACCATTAAAGTGCTATTGCTTATCGACTCCGTTATAGTAAACATAAGGGTAAGCTTTGAATAATGAGGGAACTTTGTGAATGATTTTCGTTTTTATATCCGTTAGTGTAACGAACCACTCCTGAAGAAGAAGTCACCAAGCAGTTTTATGACTTGGCGCTTCTGTATGCAAACGATTTATCCAGTGACTTTCCACGAGAAATGTCGACATTCAGAGACACTTTTCAAGACAAGCTTTCAAATCTTTCAACCCAAGAAGAGATTCTTCATTTCATTACCAAATCTGACCTCAGCTCACAAGGGAGGGTCACGAAGTGGCTCCGCTGAGATCCGAACGAGACAATTGTGTTTGCATTTGATATGTTATAACTAGACGAATCCCAAAGTTATACGTACCACCGGGCGGGTTATTGTGAGTTACCACATATTATATTTTGTAATGTAAAAGCTACAAAAAATAACCAGGCAGAATAGTTTGAGCCGGGTCACTTGTTCCGAAGCGGTTGGGTAAATGGAAAACTCAGCGAACATGTATCCCATCATTTTCAAGGGCACACTTTTGGGGTAAAATAGTTTGCCCCAGGGTCCTCCGCAGGATCCCAGACGGAGTCCAACTCAAAAGTTTCAAATAGCAAAAGGGATTAAGTAGCACGTCGTGTTAAAGTTGTTATGAAATGAAAGAAAATGGAGCAAGTCTCGACTCTCTACAACAACCTTGTGCAAAATGGCGGCGGGTCAAAATGTACACACAAACTTAATTGAAAAGTACATGGCCACCCCTGTAAATCGGAAACAGTGAAACAAATGTGAAAGCAGGAAAGGATGTGTGGCATTATTTTAAAAGTACAACGATTTAAGTTAAAATGTCTTGTTCCACGGCCCCTATAGGGTCCCAGGTGGGGCCCAACTGGAAAGTTTCAAATGGTAAGGGGCGTTAAGAAGCACATTGTTTAAAAGCTGTTGTTAAATGAAAGAAGATGGAGCAAATCTTGACTCTACGATAATCCTGTGCAAAATGGCGGCGGGTCAAAACGTAAACACAAACTTAATTGAAAAGTCTATGGCCACCTTGAATCCAACATGGCCGCTTAAAACCTATGTCATTCATAACAGTACAAATCTAAATTTCTATTTTTCTCTATTATGTATTTAGAAACAATAGGAAAGCTAAAGAATAATTGGATTTCGATTCATTTCATTCTGTAACAACACATATATGTCTTGTTCCTAATGCACGTTCGTCATTGTTCTCTCGATATCATTTACGTGAATATAACAAATATGCGATAAACACTCAACTGTGACTTCCTATTCATACTGCTAAACAAAAGTTGAATACCTTTGGGTAGTTTTCTAATTTTATGATACGTAGTTCATATATAAAGGACTTCCTGCACTAGTCAGGTTGGAGGCTCTATTGTAACGTATTCGTCATGGTTACATTTGTTTGATCAGAATATTTCAAGCAATACCAAATATACAAAAAAAAAAAAAAAAGTTCATTTACAAGATTGGCGAGCAGTACCAAACCACGCGTAAATCATTTCAGTACATCGAGCTGCGTCAAACTTTGTTGGTTTGGTCACAATATTCCAAGAAATAACATATTTATATACAAACTCATTTTTCACGCTAGCAGTAATACGTAAATACCATATTTCGCTTCTCCAACTCCAGTGATTTGAGCTGGACATGCGTTAGATACAAAGTGCATCATTTTGAACTCAAGGTGATGCGTTTTTGAACATTTTGTATCTTTTCGTCACCTACTGATCAACATTCATACCAAATTTGGTTTTCCTAGCTTCAGCAATTTGGTATGCCTATCCTTTCGACACAGATTTTAAGCGGTCATCTAGAATTCAAGGTGGCCATAGATTTTTCAATTAAGCTTTTGTTTACATTTTGGCCGGCTGCAATTTTGCACAGGGTTATCGTAGAGTCAAGATTTGCTCCATCTCCTTTCATTTAACAACAGCTTTCAAACACTGTGCTTCTTAATGCCCCTTGCCATTTGAAACTTTCCAGTTGGACCCCACCTGGGACCCTATAGGGGCCGTGGAACAAGACGTTTTAACTTAAATCGTTGTACTTTTAAAATAATGCCACACATCCTTTCCTGCTTTCACAATTGTTTCACCGTTTCCGATTTACAGGGGTGGCCATGGACTCTTTCAATTAAGTTTGTGTGTACATTTTGACCCGCCGCCATTTTGCACAAGGTTGTTGTAGAGAGTCGAGACTTGCTCCATTTTCTTTCATTTCATAACAACTTTAAAACGATGTGCTACTTAATCCATTTTGCTATTTGAAACTTTTGAGTTGGACTCCGTCTGGGATCCTGCGGGAGACCCTGGGGCAAACTATTTTACCCCCAAAAGTGTGCCTTTGAAAATGATGGGATACATGTTCGCTGAGTTTTCCATTTACCCAACCGTTTCGGAACAAATGACCCGGTTCAAACTATTCTGCCTGGTTATTTATTTATTTATTTATTTATTTATTTATTTTTGTAGCTTTTACATTACAAAATATGTTGTAACTCACAATATCCCGCCCATTGGTACGTATAACTTTGGGATTCGTCTAGTTATAACATATCAAATGCAAACACAATTGTCTCGTTCGGATCTCAGCAAAGCCACTTCGTGACCCTCCCTTGTCAGCATTTCCAAATCTGATGACTGTGCTTTGTTTATATGTAATTCTTCCTGTTACAATTGCAACTGCTAAGCGATCATTCTTTAAGTTAAAATTAATCAAGAAATATAGCAGAAACACTATGACCCAAGAACGCCTTTGCGGTATGGTCGTGCTGAGTATTGAGCGAAAAGGAGCTCATAAATTGGACATCTCTGATGTGATTAAACAATTTTGTAGAAGCGAAAATGAGAAAGAAATTATTCTTTTGTATACAATTAGTCGATGAAAAAATGAAAATAGAAAAATGCTTATAAGCGGTTTCACAAGGTTTATTACTTATTTTGTAATTATGTAAAATCGTAACATACTATATACATATTCATTTGAAATCCTTTAGGTAATACTGGTTGATATATTACTGTTTATTTACACTAGCACTGCAAAAACTCCCAATTTTACATGAGCATATTTTTAATGGACAGGGCACTCTGTCCATTTTACTTTTAAAAGACGTACCATAACGATATAAAACGAAAAACGGCCAATACTCTCCCACTGAAATTTTGGCTTATGTCGTTTCTGCGCGTACGAATAAGTTATAGATGATCATGCACGGGGTTTATCCGATGGGTGAGGGGTACTCCCGTTTCCTCTCATTTTTCATTCCACCAATTCTTCCATCATCATTCACTTGCTTTAATCATCGTCTCCCTTAGCCTAACAGGTATAATCATGCGACGTTAAACTCAAAGATTTCTTTTCATTTCATTTTGTTATTACGTACCATCGACAATACAAAAGTTTCATTACTCGTCATTACTTAGGGAGATTGGTTCGGTTGTTCCACTCCGGTATCAGCGCCATTGGATGTAAAGGAAAAGAACAAATATCGAAATATTTGTCTTTTGGTAAATTTTGTTTTCCATACACTGGTGGAAATTAGTTCCATAAGTACCAGTTAGCTTATTGAAATCTAAATAATAACTTAATTACACATTAAAAAAAAGTTAATGTTAGCCAAACATAGCACTGAATATTCAAGGTAATTAAATGTAGGCTATTTGTACTCAATATCAGTATAAAGAATAAAATTCAATATTAAGAACTGTACGTAAGTACAATAGTAAAATATCATATTATGAAAACTGAGTTGTATAAAGTAATGTAAATAATATAAAATTGAAATAGTTCTAATCATCATGATTAGATTTGTCTAATGTTGATTGGATGAACTATTTATACAGGGTGTTTCAAAACAACAGCGACAACGTTTGGGAGGTGATTCCTGACACCAAAATAAGCCAAAAAGTATAGACCAACCTGGATGCACAAATGCTTTCTTTCGGAGTTATAGGCTGCCGAAAATATGAAAAAAAGGTCCATACCTCCAAAACTATGGGACCTACCGTAGTAGGGTCAATACTTTAGTAAGGAACTAATATGTGCTCTATCCAAAAATTCATGCTTCAGAATCCTGTAGTACTTCCGCAACATTTTTTTTATAGAGGTAGTTAGTGAGTACTTCAGATTATATGAACGTAACCAAAGTGTCTGTACAAAAAATGTTGCGTGAGTACCTTAAAATTATGAAACATGTATTTTTGGATAGAGCACATATTAGTTCCTAAGTGAAGTCTTGACCCGACTACGGTAAGTCCCATAGTTTTGGAGCTATGGACCTTTAAAGTTCATTTTATCATATTTTCGGCAGCCTATAACTCCGAAAGAAAGCATTTGTGCACCCAGATTGGTCTATATTTTTTTGTCTTATTTTGGTGTGTCAGCAATCACCTCCCAAACGTTGTCAGTGTTGTTTTGAAACACCCTGTAGAAGAGTTGTACCAATTGTTGGTTACAATAACCTAAAAGATAATGATAAAAGTTTATCATAGCTCTAATCTTTTAAATGTTGTTTGTTATTAAAACTATTAAGTAAGGTACTAATAGACAGTGGCAGCTTTAGCAGCTAGGCCGAGTAGGCACGGGCCTACCCAAAAATTTTGAAAAATAGGCCTATGTTTAAAAAAAACGCTAAAAGATTCAAGAGTAAATAATTTTTCCACTATTTATATTAATGGTAGATAATTATTTAACAAGTAGCATCAATCACTACTGTGAAAGTAATTTCCTACTGTCATTAATCAATCAAATGTGTAAGCGAGAGAGTAGGCCTACCCAAAATTAAAATCCTAAAGCCTCTCCTCCTTATAAAGTGTTTCGCACCATTTGTACACAATAAATTTATTTTCTTTATTCCATGAGTTGGTACTGTAAATGAAACTTTATTTAGTGAAAATAATAATGATACAATATTGTTTGATACTATTCATTTGAAGATTCTGTGCTCTAATTTAAACGTTTACTACCATTTCTCAATTTATCTGCAGAACGAACAACTTAAGTTTATTATTATTAGTGAAGTAAAGAAAATATTTCTTGGCTACTTCTTGATAAATCTACATTTGTTTAATTCCTGGAAAACTATGAATGGACAACTCTGTTGATATTTCTTTCTTTCGTTGTTCAAAGTCTGTCCATCACAATCACGTGCATATCAGCACCTCAAGCATCGCATTGTGAATGGGTTCGTCAGAGAAATTCTGATGCAATGATAAATCTTACAAAAAGCTGTAATCACAAACCCTGACCAAGCATTCCTTCGCCTTCATTTCATTGGTTGATATACCAGAAACGGATAACTTGAAACCCAATAGTTGTGTTTCAGTGTTAGGGGTCAAATGAAGGAGTAGATCTTGTTTGTTTATCTTACTTGTTTTTCCGTTTTTCTCATCAAGACCTATATGACTGTGCATGTATGTAATTATATATCAAAGAGCGTGGGTGACTTATCACTTATTCTGACCATTTATTAAGCTATTATTTTCATTTCTTTAGAAAATTTGATTTTAATGAAAAACCTATTGATTGATGTTGACATGTTTTAAACATAAACAGATCACTCCTATGAATTGTTTACATGATTTCCCGTTAGTGGTTCGAACCAGCCAAACAGAGCACTTTGCCCTAGGGAAGTGCAAGGTTATTGTGTGTCGTAGATATATATTTTTTTTATCTTTTGTCTAAAGGTGGGTGTGTAAGTTCTTATCCTTGCGTTCATTCACTGTTTATTTAATCAGGTAAGTCAATCAATCTACTCACCTTTGACTTTCCTCAGGTTCAATAATGAAACAAGCTGTATATTTAGGTATGCGTCTTCGGCGCGGGAGTTCACGATTCGATTCCCAGCGGAAGCTCGTGTGGTTTGGATTCCACGATAAGCTGTAGGTCCACGTCTCATATAGCCCTGGTGCTAAAATGGGCGATAAACCTCAATATAATAATAATAATAATAATAATAATAATAATAATAATAATAATAATAATAATAAATCATATAACTTTAATTTCACTTTCATTAATCATTCATCTCTTTTAGCCTAAAGGGCATAACCCCGGGAGATTAAACTATTTCTTTCCAACACATGGTAATGAAAAACCCAAAGGCTAGGATAGCTTTGTGTAAAAAGAAAATCCGGCAGCAATTGTATTATTTATTTGTTTGTTCATGTTAACCTGCAGCTACAGTGCCAATCTTCAACTTCCTCTCCTCAAAAGTAGCAGATGTCCGGATTTGCATACCATCGAAAATTGATATTGACAAAATATCAAAACTTTATTAATACATCGAAAGTTACTGAAATTGAAAAATCTCGAAATATCGAAAAGTATCGAAATATCAAGACTATCAAGGAATTGCGGTATCGAAATTATCGATGAAAAACCAAGTTCACTTTTTGAGAAAAAAAAGAAGAGATACTCTCTCTCTCTCTCTCTCTCTCTCTCTCTCTCTCTCTCTCTCTCTCTCTCTCTCTCTCGTGTAGAGAATAAAATATACGCATAAGTAGCATCGGGGAAATCACTTCATTTCACCGATCCCCAAAGCTACATATTCGAGTTGAGTTGATTTTGAGTTTAACGTCTCGTTCAGCAGCAAGGCTATATGAGACGTGGAAATACTGATTAACGTGGGATCCGAACCACATGAGCTCCCGCTGGGAATCGAACCCGGGTCTCCCACGCCAAAGGCGCGTACGCTATCCGCTTAGCCACGGAGGAGCTCGGCTACATATTCGACACTAACATCATCGGTCATTTTCGATTACTTTTACATGTTCCTAACCCCTAACTCCACCCATAGAGGTACTAAGAGTGTCTTACCTTTCACAGCGTTTTTTTTTTTCAGATTGTAAGTCATGCTTGCATCAGGGCCGTCGCGTGGGCGGGGCGACTGGGGCAATCGCCCTGAGCGCCGCGAGCAGGGGGGCGCCGGGACGACAAATCAACAAAATTCAAGGAATTCAGATTATGATGATAAATGATTTTTTTTTTTAATAAAGTTAATTCAGATATTTTAATAATGATCAGGCCACGGCTAAGTAAAATTTATTTATTTATTTATTTCATAAGGACAACACAACAGCCTTAATGCCCTGTTATAATGTCGTATACATAATTATCTAACATACACTATTATACATACATTATTATGCATACGAGTACACAAATATAAGTCTTTTAATTATGCAGAAGTTATTGCCTGACAATTGTTTTGAACTTGTTTTCGGACATACTAAATACATCTTAAACGAAATCTAATCATTTAGTTATATGAAGCACATATTCTCCACAGAGGAGACTTATGTAATATGTTAGTTCTTACTTTTCTACAATAGAATGTCCCAGTGCTGTTCTAGTCTTACCTATTGAGACACCGAATAATATTTCTGAAACTAATTCTGGACAGTCAATTTTACCATTTAATAATTTATGTAATAACAACAGATCAAATATCCATATCCTTTTTCTAATATTTGAAAACTAAAATTCGTTACTAGTCGTTGCAGGGGACATACTTTCGGTAGAAAACCAATTTTCTTGTATGCAAGCATAAAAAAAAAAAAAAAAAAAAAAATTAAATTGTATGTTTTCTATTGCATCAGAGTATTTAGTGACATTTTGTGTTCAAGGAGTACAACAGTATTCCAATTTTGATTTCACATACGAAAAATATAACCTTATAAATGTTGATTCTTTGTAGAAATCCTGCCCTATTCTATAAATGAAACCTAAGTTTCTATATGCACTACTCGTTATTCCGTCAACGTGTTGAGCAAAGATTAATTTGCTATCAAATATAACTCCTAGATCTTCAATAGTATTTGAGGTAGACAAGGAAGTGCCACTTATTGTATAGGTAAAGTTAATTGGATTTTCTTTCCTCATGAAAGATGCAGATTTACATTTGGACACATTCAGGATTAATTTATTATTAACACGCCATATTTGAACTCTGTAGATCCTATTGAAGTTTCACGCAGTCATCAATTAAACTAACTTTGGAGTATAATTTGAGACTGTCGGCAAAATGAAAAACTTGAAAAGTCTTAATACACAGAGAAATATCAATAATAACAAGAAGAAACAACAGGGGGATCTAGATTAGATCCTTGAGGGACTCCCGATAGAGTATTGAACTTGAAAATTACCCGTAATTGAAGGGTAAGGGGATAAAACAAGGAATGTCACAAAACTGCATTTTCGAGAAAACGGCGTTTTAATATTGAAAACCGCGTACAAAGAATAGGGTTATAAAATCTTTTGCCACTTTTTACATGAACATTTCTACATCTACGCATGTATAGCATAGACAGTCAAATAGTGCCAAGAGTCACCAACAGATAGGACAAAGCACCCGAAAAAGCACATACATGGACATTCCTTGTTTTTCCCCCGTACCCTTCAATTGAAACACCTAGGCCTATGATTATTCAACTGGAACTCTCTCCAGCCCTCTGTGAGAAGATTACTTTTTTTTTTTTTTTTTTTTAATTTTGGAATTTAATATTTGTATCGTTATTTGTATATTCTATGCTATTACTATGCTGATGTGTATCAAGTTCAAAATAAACAAGAATAGCACTCGATTTCGATAACTCACAACCATGTTTTCATTAACTTTTATGTTTTAACTGCAAAAGTCATTCACTTAAAAAAATGACATAATACCAACTTCTTTTATCTTACATTATGATCTTACATTCCATATTCAAATCTAGGAGTACAGAATAAACTCTGGTTGTTTCTCATAACATACTGGGGGGGCGGGGGACAGGGAATTATCGCCCCGGGCTCTTACAACCCACGCGACGGCCCTGTCCTGCATTACCAAGTTTGGTTGAAATTGCCCTAGGTATTCTAAAGTTACGCGGGAAATATATATCATCAATAGTCTATATAATAATGTATACCCTATAAATAAAGAAAACAAAATCATAAGAGGTGATTTTGAAAAAAAAAACTTTCAACTTTTATTTTCGAGCGACGAAGGAAGTATTGTCATCCTTTTAAAAAAATGAATTCAAGATTTCCACTGATTTTTCATGTTTTATGGCCCAGAGATATCGAAAAGGTGATTTTTCGACATTGTTCGTCCGTCTTGTACGCTCGCTCAGAGACCATACAATTCAATGTATCTTAATCAAATTTTTACCAAAAATATGTGATCCTTCAGAATTCATTTTTTTTTTCGAATTTTCTTCCTATCCCTAAAATAATGGTGGTTTACTTAAGGGTGAAATTTAAAAAAAAATGTTATTTTTTTTCAAAAACGGTTCTAACGATTTTCTTTATATATCATTAATAGAAAATTCGTGAGTAACTCTATATTACTGTGTAAGTCACTCCCTAAGAAAATATTTGCAAACGGTAGTTTATCTTGTGAATTAATTTCATTCGAGACTACTTTCTGAAAAATTGACTCAGACGATTTTGATCATATTTCGTACACAAGAATTTTTAGGAATTATTCCCCCAAAAAATCAAAAGATTGCGATCTTGGCCAATAGTTTTTGGATCAGGGTCCACAAAATTTTTGAACGGCCCCTAAATCAGATTTCCGTATTTTCTACGGAATAAGCACATTGGGTTTGGTTACACTGTATGTAGCTGCCTGTAGTTCAGATAGCCTATAAGATTAAAAAAAAAAAAAAAAAAGATTGAAATATACTGGATATTTTGGTCCAATAAATATAAGTCCTATCATGTGCAAAAATCACTTCCATGAGGATAGGCACAAGTAGTTTGCTCTTGGGGTGAGTTTTTTTCCCTATAATTTTGTGAAATACCACTCATGCGATTCTGTTGATATAGTTGTTTCCAAAATTAAACCTAGTTTTCTTATCAGCAGTAAAACTGTCAAAGGGATATTAGCGACCACGTGCGGTTTGTCAATCAGTTGGATGTTGCCGGTATTATAAAAACTTAGCCGCTCTCCCTGTCGCCACGGTAAACAAGTAAGACGAACTATTCTCCGTACTCAGTGTTGCAAACCAATAAGCAGATAAATAAAACAAGAATAACCACAGGTCATTCAACCAACTAATTTTACATTCTATTAATATAATAATAATAATAATAATAATAATAATAATAATAATAATAATAATAATAATAATAATAATAATAATAATAATAATATGATAGTTTTTAGTCCGAGTCGCTTCGGGCTATTGTGCATTTTCGGTAATGCTCGGAAAATAGAATCGATCCTGGACCGCCCGTTGGGCCGATATTGTATTTTTACCCATATGAACTGGGTTGGACTGTTTGACCCTATGAATAGGGTTGGCCTGATAACCCCGCTTTTATTAAAATAAGTTTAGTCTGTCATTATTGTAAATGGTGTGTTATTTCACTTTCTTATAGTAACACACCGTGCTCGTGGGTTTTCTCGGGGTTCTCCCGTTTCCTCCCACTTTCTTCATTCCACCATTTCACTCATCTCTCATCATCACCGTCTCCTTTAGCCTAACCGGCATAACCGTGGGACGTAAAACTTAAAGATTTCATTTCATTTTTTCTTATAGTAACACAAATTGTTCAGCTTATCATGTACGAACTCGTAACGAGTCTATCGGGTCAAACGGTCCTAACAGGCCAAACGGGTCAATCGGGTGTGTCAGGTCTAATGGTCGAGTAAACCAAATGCAACGGGCATCGGGCGGGTACCTGTTTACCCGAAAAGTTCAAGCACTTATTATAGGTTAAAATCATAATTAAGAGTTCTAATTGTTTGCATTCACTTTTTTTTTTAGTTAGCCGCCCAACGAACTTGTGGTTACATAAATTAAAATGGTCAAGCCTAAATTATTGCATTATATTATTGCGATGAGCATAAACGTGATTAGCATGATGCACTAATGTTAGTCTCATATAAATAACATTATTATTGAAGTTCTTCAATCACGCTAATACTAGCCTATATTAGTGTACAAGCTACGGAGACGGAACAAACGCTGTACGATGCTACTATGATAACCGTAATGGGGTTAGCCATACTGAGAGCTGAATACAGTTCTACCTAAGTTAGAGCGGCAACGCCGGAATCTGATTAAGAAAGAAGGATTTATGGTAGGGACAATTCAACCCTCAGATCTTGACCTTCGAGGAAAAAATTGGTTATGTTCTGTCGTGTACTATATTTTATAAACAAATGTTTCATTAATAACCCTAACGTGTGGCGTAAATAATTTCTTATGGAAAAATCTGAAAAAATCTACAAAGGGAAGTTTATTTTGGGGATGAGTTTTCTTTGAGTGAAATTTTCTGGTTTGGATGAGCACGAGTCGAGACATGTCTCGAATCTCGACTCGACTCGAATGTATAGAAAATCTTTCTATAATTTTAATATTATTTTGAAGAAAGTATTCACTCAGAAACACGGCACGAGAATTTCGGAAACTGCAGGACTTATCGGATGTTTGAGGAGTGATGTGGTGAGTGTCTTCAACAAGTGGCGAAACCAAGGAGAAACGACCTCCAAACGTCGAGGGGTTGGGCGTCCCCCTCATTACAGATGTCGAACGTCGTAGGCTGGGCAGACTGGTAAAGTGGTAAAACAGGACAGGCAGCGAACTGTGTCGGAACTAACATCAGACTGGGCAAAGTACAAGTGTGTCTGAGCACACAGTGCATCGAACATTCCTAATGATGGCCCTCCGTAGCCGACGACCCAACCATGTGCGAATGTTAGCACCACGACATCGGCAACTACGACAGAAATGAACACGTGACCATCGCCATTGGACCTTGGCGCAGTGGCAGAGCGTTGCACTGTCTGATGAATCCCGATACCTTCTTCATCATAACGATGGGAAGGTGCGAATCTGTCGTGTTCCAAAGGAACAGCTCCTTGACACCTGTACTGCGGGACGGAGACAAATTGGCGGCGGCTTAATTATGCTCTGGGGAGCATTCATATGAGCATCCATGTGTCTAGTGGAGCTCAAGCAATTCACCATAACAGCCGAGTCGTATCGCACACAGGTTGCAGACTCCTTACACAACTTCATGACGACCATGTTTCCCAACGGTAGTGACATTTTTCGACAAGATAATGCACCATGTCACAAGGCCAGGAGTGTGATGGAGTGGTTCGAGGAACACAGGGGCGAGTTCCAAGTGATGTGCTGCCCCCCCCCCAACTAGCCGGATCTGAACCCAATCGAACACATATGGGATATGATTGAACGAGACGTCAGTGCGCATCGCCCCCCTGCCCGGAATTTACGGGAATTATGTGACCTGTGTGTGCACATGTGGTGCCAACTCTCTCCAGCGACCTATCAAGGATCATTGCGTCCATGCCAAGACGCGTCGCCGTTGTTATCCGTGCCAAAGGTGGACATACTTACAATTAGGTAGGTAGTCATAATGTTCTGGCTGATGTGTGCGTATATTTTAACTCGTATATTTTGTCTCAACTCGAATTTCGAGACATCTCTTCTCGAATTCAAGTCGAGTCGAGATAGAAACATATTTTCGAATCGAAACATTTTCTCGAGACAAGTCGAGGCAGGCTTAAATCTCGACTCGACTCGTGCGCATCCCTATTTTCTGGAAACGAATTGTAATTTTGTTCTTTTTCAATAAGAATATGTTTCATTGATAAACACAGCACAACATGATTTAGTTTAATGAACTGGAGCGAAAAAACTTAGTGCGGTGGCTCATACCTTTTATTTATTTTCATCTTCCAGTAAACTATCAGTATTTTTAGAGTAGGAAGAAAATTCTGTCATTCCCGCTCGGAAATATTCTGAAAAACTTAAGTTTAAACTTAGGGGGGCACGGTGGCTCAGTAGTAGAACGCTAACCTCTGGTGCGTGGGGTCCCTGGTTCGATCCCCGCTAAAGTAAGTTTATGGTGGACATCATCATCGTGTCCATGAATTTTCTCGAGGAACTTCCGTTTCCTTCTACTTTCTCATTCCACCAATTCTTCCATCGTTCACTTGCTTTAATCACCATTTCCCTTAGCCTAAAGGACATAATCGCGGAAAGTTACACTCAAAGATTTAAGTTTAAACTTCCGTTCAGATACTTTGAACGGCATTATCTCCAAGCAAGTCGAACTTACCGGGAAAAACTTCTGAACTCACGAGCAGACGGACGTACAGACATCGGAAGAATCACTTTCCTGCTATGCCCATTTCCGTGTCATAAAATGTGTAAATGTGTTTAAATTTCGAATTAGATTGTTTTGACGATCATTATGATATATTTTTCCTATCGTCGCTCGAAAGTAAAAAGAATCCAGTCAACTAACAAATTATAGCAATCGATGTGATTTATCGATTACTATATGCATTATCTTTAAACAATATCAGACTTAAGCAGAAATTAAAATTAAGGAATTGATCACAATTTTGAGCTATATTTCATTAACACTGTATACTGTCATCTTGCTAGTGGTACATTAAGAAGCTTGATTAACGTATACTTCAGTATCAGTTTCAGCACGATTATCGTACAGCCTATATATTAGATTTACAATAAAGAAACTTGTTTTTATCGATTTTCTCGAAAACTTCGCATGATAATTTGTACTCACTCATATACTTTTAATAATTTAATGGAGGCGTCATCAGCGACACTATTTGTTCATACACAATTCTTCAATTGGTATATCTCTCTTTTTTTAACGCTTGTTTTCTGTTTGTTTTTGTAGATTTTTTCTAAAGACAAAGTTTATTTCTATTATATTCTCGGAAGCTATATGTGTGCGTTGAAGTTCATTGGAGAAAGAGCTCATCCTCCGATACAAAGAAAGCAAAATCCTTGTTTAATCACAAACTGTGTAACTTGTGGTGGATGACATAGCGTTCCTTTAGTTTTCAAGAACTTTCCTCATTTCATTCCGTTTTCTCATCATTCTACCGATTCTTTTACTATTATTCATCTGAATTTTTTATATGTCCTTTTTACAATAGAAAAGGAAAATAGGTTGAAATGGTGAAAGGTAAACTAAAGATTCTACTTCACCATATACAGGTTCAATACTTGGTGCGGGCTTATACAGTTCGGATCTTACATACAATTTAGATCCATGTCTCATACATACGAGATCTGTCCAAAACAAACTGAACTTTCTAAATATAACAGTACTTACCGTTTCTGAAAGTTGTTCAGATCTAATTTCCTTCAAAATAGGTCCCTGCACTATTAATGCATCTTTCCCAGTGCACCTTCTACTGCAGAAACGCTTTTTTGAAATAACCTAGAAGTCTCGTAGCGATGTTTTTTTGTTATCTCTTCTATAGATTGGAAACGGCGACCTTTCAGTTGAGGAATACAAAGAAGTCTACAGGTACTCGATCAGGGGAGTATAGGTGGTTGTTGCCTAACACTCGTATTGTTCTTCGTCTAAAATTCTGTAAGGACAGCCAAATGGCTAGGAACGTTGTCTTGGTACAGCGTCTATGTTCAATTTTCCCAAGATTCCGGTCTTTTTTTTTTTTCTCTCTCACAGCTTCCCTCAAATGTCTCACATCACTTCTAAATAATACTCTTTGTTGGTGGTTTGATCACGTGGGACGTTTTCATAATGAACACGACATAAATAATAATAATAATTCATAACAATTCATAACATGTTCATAGGTTTGCGCGATTTTGTCATGCTTTTTCTGATCTGGATAAAGACGTCCCATTTTCCATTTGTGACTTTGCGCAACGTCATACCATAGCAATAGAACAATTCTCGTCGCCTGTTATGATGTTTTCAAGAAATTATTCTTTTTTTTTTTTTTTTCCACGATTCAAAAGATCTTCACATATTTCCGCTCGTGTTTCTTTTGATTCATTTGTTAGCAACCGTGGTACGAATTTTGCAGCAAAACTATGAATATTCATTTTTTTTCAATTTACTGATAAAGAACAATTTACTGATTTCTACTTTCTAAGGTATTTCGTGGAACGATCAAACGATGAATCGCACACTTTCTGAACGTGAACGTTATCACATGATGTTGATGGGCGTCCAAGTTTTGTCTCGTCTTCGATGGATGATGGATGTTCTTCCTGCTTTGAAACGCTGAATCCACTCATAACACCGGGCTCGGCCCATACAATCTTCCTCGTATACTTCCTTAACATTTTCAAGGTTTCTGTAAAAAAAAAAAAAAAAAAAAAAAAAAAAAAAAAAAATCCAAAATATCTTTCATAAAAATATTAGTTTTCATGGAATGTGTCGTATGCTTTTGTATAAGTGTGTGTGTGTGTGTTTATGCTCTATGATAACTTATGTAATTATTATTATTAATTATTTTAACACAATATGATGTATGTTTATTGAATTTTTTCCCCACTCATACAGTCAAACATAGCCAATCAAATATCAGGACTCATTTATCCCTTCCCTCCCCGCGAAGATTTAAATACAAATTCTATGATAACTTTTGTTAAAAAACAATTCTGTTGAATATTTTATTATTTTATTTTATTTTATTTTCCTATTTTTCTATTTTTTAAAAAGAATTTCCAATCGACTGAATTGTTTTCAGTTGAAATGGGCAGCACATTCTTCCCAATTTTTATGCACTATATTTTTCTGAATGTTTATTACAAATATACACAGATTTTTATAGAACATTGTGTATATTTTGTCTGACATTAGAAACTTACTTCTATAGTTTGGGAATTGAAATTAATGAAAGGGAAGATCGTTTTCTTCAGCAATGCATAACATTACTAATTATTTAGTTTATACTGCAAAATTGCTTTGTATACATACGTTCAAAGCTCAAACATAGGATGGATTGGCTCGTTTTATACACTTATTCTCTGTGAATTGCAACCCTAAGCAATAGGCTTGTTTCGGAAACTGGGAAGAAGCTATATACGAAATTTCATTAAAATCGGGTAAAGATTACGAAGTTACAGTGGACGGACAGACATACAAATGTCGGTGCGAATGGTAGAAGCTCGGTATGTTCATATCCAGTGTTTCTCGCAGGCATACTTTCAGGGAACTGTACTCCCTGCTCCTGGAGTTGGCTCACTGTCCCTTCAGAGTTAAAAAAAATAATAATAAAATTGCTATTGCAAATATACTAAAATAGTATGCTAGTGCAGCCCTTTACATTTTGTCACCATCCCCCGACAACAAAACTGTCTGGAAGAAATCCTGTTCGTTTCAATTACTTTAAACATTACACGAAGTAAGCAATTGACATTAAAAAAAAAATCAGTGGTCCAAAAGTAGGTATACACCCCTGCATTGATCTAGTATAACATTCTAGTTTATGGATTTATTTGCTTCGACTGTTCCGGGCTTAAGTTGTAAGTAAAAAGACGTTAAGAACAAATTATTAAGAAACTAGGTCTACCTGTTTGATAACAATAAGAAATGATATAAATTACAGTGGGGGACTGTATACCTACTTTTGGGCCACCCTATACATAACAAAAAATGTGCAAGCTTATGAACCGAAGTAAATAAAATAATTGGAAATTATAATTTCCTCCACTGTTACAAAAATATAATTATAGCGGAATTACTATTTTTTTATTTTTTATTTTTTAAAGTTGTATTTCTAGATAGTTAGGTTGAAACAAACTATACAAACAGTGAAACCTATAAGGTCGAAAGTTGTCATTGAAAATCTTATTATGAGGGGAAAAAATGTTTTTGCGTGACTAAAAAATTCATTTAATTTCAGTTATAAAATATGTAGCACCATGTTTATTTATTTATTTTTTTTAAGTGCTTGCAGAAAAATTACGTTATCTGTTGCAGTACAAAATCTTTGTTCTAACTTGCTTGTTATTTCCATCCGTTTAAACGGTACACTTGATTAGCTTTGCAGTTTCGTTTACTCAACCTGCTGAGGATACAGATTTATCTTTTTCCCCTCCTGCAGATCATTGCAGCTGTTAAGGTGACCTTTAAGTATAGACTTCATATGTGTTGGTATGGATTTTATGAAGACGTCGATGTACTCGGTAACCTTCATCTAAAGCATGAGCTGCGTGGAACACGTAAAACAATTTGGAAGTACACTTCTTATTAATATTCAACAATATCTAAAAGAAAATTCTTGAAATTCATATTAATTACTTAAAAATGTGCTTATAAGTAACCTTGGTTTCCTCAAATCTTTTAAAATTACATTTCAGGTTTTCGGAAAAAGAGAAATAAAAACATGATACGCATATTCTCACTACATGCATGTTTGACCGTGTACATTTTTTTCTTTCAACAAATAGTTTGAGTTAAACAGTGTGTCGGGTTTTCCAACATATATAATTATTTGAATATGTTGTAATATATAATTATTTAACATGATTACTTCATAAACTAACTAAGAAAAGGAGTTTTCGTATTGAACCTTCTTTAATAGGGATAAAAACATTCTCATCGTTGGCGTTAAATCTGAATTTGAATCTGAAATCGTGGAAACCAAGGTTACAAGTTCGCTGTAACAGGGAGCTTGTTTTATAATACAATAATTACTTTAAGTAGGGATTAAATTCAAGGGAGTACCCAAGAAAGCTGAATGTGAATTTAATACTTGGTGTTGCCCTATTCTACCTCACAAAACCGTTTGGTTAAAACTGCATGTCATCGATCTGAAGATTGTATTTAAAGAATATGTATTGTATTTAAAGAATACGTATTTTGTTCATTTCCCTTCTCATTTCAACGATGAATTTTCTCATTAACTACCTAAGACTGCTGGATAACAGTGTTCAGTGTTCATTTAATTTGTAATATATGAAGATCCATGTTACTGGGATAAGGATATAATTTAAAGTATACAACCTTTTGTTGATCCCCCCACCTCCCTTACCGTTGGCACCTTTTGGTAAGTAAAAAGCGGGACACACTTATTGAACTTATTCAGTGGTTGATGTAGTCCAGCGTCGGGGGCCTGTAATATACCATTACAGTCTAATGTGATGATGTTTTTAATAGGAGGGTGCCCGAAATTTTTTGCACCGACTGTACTTGACGTTTAACAAAAAAATTTCTGGGTGTTCATATAATTCGTAATTTTGTTTGTTATTCTATTTCAAATTAACATGGAAAACTGTAAAACTTCATTAGGAATTATAGTTTTGGGAATCGATATCTTTATTTACATATTAAATTAGTTATAAGTCTTGTATATGGATATGTAAATGGATTATTACAAGTCTTACGGTGTCAGTGCGATCTGAAAATATAGATCCACCATTGGACGGAAATTTTCGAATAAATAACCAATCTGAAATTCGGCAGAATTTTCTGGACCACCCTTCACCTCTCTTTTAGATACCTAGGTCCTTCTGAAATCTAGTTTAATCCAGATTTTACCAAATTTTATTCGTTTCAAAGCCCCACCGCCAAAAATGCTTTGTTTTGATTGGAGGGTTCACCCACGCTATGATGTTAGAGCGCGATTATTCCCATTCCCTTCCTAGAATTTTGGTCGACGACATCAGTTTGTTTGCTTCGTAAATGGACTGACTCCTGCAGTGGTAAACATCAAAATTCAGGTAATATTTGGATTTTATTAACGTGTAAAATCGCTGGAAGTCTCAAGGAGCCATAAACTATTTAATTTTCAGAACAAAACTGGACTAAAAAAACTGAAATAGGAAGTGTAATTCAGTGACGCCATGCTTTGCAGATATAATTAGTGATGGACAGGTTCTACCATGTGAAGTGCATCAGTTTGTTAGTTGTTCCTAAAGATCCATAAACAGTTTCGGAAGAGTAGTGTTTTCTCCCTTAAAATAGTTTTATCCTAAAAATTATTCCTTTTAGAGTTACGTAAGGCCTGCCCCACTGCCGTTTGTGTTCGTGTATGTAGTGAATGTGATTTCTTTTTGTACTTATCTAGTAGTAACATGGCGGTATTTAATTTCGTTGTAGTTAGGATAGTGAACATAATGCACGTGTAAAGTTTCAAGAGGGCTCCTGTTTACTCCCAACTTGGGGGTACAGCTTCCAGCAGGGATGGGTTGAACGTATAGTTATCATAAGGTTCTTTACCCTTCAGGAAAGGGGCCTATATTTTTTTCAATAAATAGTTTGGGTATTAACTAAACAGGTTGAATTAAGAATGTGATTTAGTGAATACAAGGGCCAATTGGCCCTGTTCCTTTCTTTCCCTTTCCTTTCGTAAACCGATAGAGCCGATTTTAAAGAAAATGGTAAAATCTGAATGTTGTTTATGTGAGTAAATAGTAATGATTAATATGTATTATAACATGTAGTAATGCAGTTTGTAGTTATGGATGTGGCATGTATGTGTTTGTAATGTAGTATCAGTAGTAGCAATTGTAGTTAAGTGATGAAAGAGTGTGTGAAATAATGAAGTATGGACAGTGTATCATTCGTATTCGATCAATAGCTAAACGCAACATATCAATCTATAGTAATATCAGAAAATGAGAGTGTCATAGTATCAAAATTCCGTGTACAAGGTCACATTCAGTGGTTCAAGGGTTGATCATATCGTCGCTAGCCCCCTAGTGTCAAAATTCAGTACTAACCGTCATTCCTATGTCGATGTTCTTAGTGATTTAGTTTCCAAGAAATTGACCTTTCTTTTCGAAACAAAACCTAGTACATATAATTCCCAGCCCAAATACATATACAGTTAGGTTAAGTGATCCAAAATTAATATTTTCTGAAAATTACAACATTCTACTTAGTCTAGAAATCGAAATATTTAAGTAAATAAACAATACGTAAATTCTTAACAGAAGTCGGGCGATATGATGCTAGTTTTCGCTTTGAAATTATATTAAATGTTCATTTTATTTTTTTTTCTCTGTGGCTGCAGAATAATTTCATTGTTGTCAGAATTTTATAAAATTGAATAATATCGCGGAGAACTCTACTTTCTGTGAACATACATACATATTTTTTTTCTTTCTTGAAGCTACGAAGTATAAGATAGTATTGTTTGCGTGGTAAGGGAGTCTTGAGTTCGAGGGATGTTTTGTGTGGTGGCCGGAACATGAAACGTTGGCAATGATTTATAGATTTAGAAGTATATGACGAAGTGTGCATATAGTCTGGGTGTAGTTAAAGAAATAGGGTGGTTATGAAATACGATGTCGTAATAAATGAATAAAATGATAGTATGAATATATTGTGAAACGAAATGAATGAGAGGACACCCATATACATAGATATACATATAGATATATATAAGCCCAGTTTATGATTAGTCACGTTTCGGTAAAAGAATATATATATATTTAAGGATCATGTATAGCTAGCAACATCTCGGGTTCTGGCCCCTACACCGGAGCATCCTGCGAATATGTGGGTGAGATATTGCCGGACTATGTTAGTGCTTAATAGCTTATTTTGTTATTGCAGTCGTATTCGTTCATAATAATCTCGTTTAATAATATTTGTAGCATCATATAATCGCTGACTGGACATATTTAATAATCAATTATGGAAAGACAATAGTTGTTACACAACGGGGCTGTAGTGAATTATATTTTTTTTTATTTTTATTTTTCCTTTGGGGTCGGTCTTAAAATAGAATATCCTGCTCCGTGAGATTTTTTTTCTTCACGTTACCTACTCGGCTAGCTCACAATATTCATGGAGGCGACAGCTCTGACAGGGTTACAGAATCAAAACAGTTAGTTATTGAAATCTATTGTCGCGTACCCGGATGTCGACCCCTAGTCCCCTTAAGTATTTTCATTTCTTTTCTTAGTTAATTAGATGAGGGAAATTAACGACATCCCAGACTGTGGGCATGTCTGCGCAGGGTAGCTATCGGTGATGTTTTGGTAATTGAAATCACCGATCCAAAATTCAGTTTATTGAATTTTTTTTTATTTTGGCAAATCACTAATTAGGGATATCTTAGATATTATTTTACTCTAGTTTCATTACTATTCTGGACTCTCCTAGTTTCTTAGAGGTCGGATGATTTTTTCCTTTGAAATTCCAAATTAAGACTCTACTCCAACCTTCCGGGAGATTCCAGGATCTCCAAGGACTCAACCGGATACAGCGAGGAGGGGAATTTCCTTAAAGCTTTCGTCTTTCTGAAAATTCCCTTGCGGGCACAGACTAGTTGTGTGTTTGGAGATAACTTTTGAGTTTACGTATTTAAGTAAACCAACCCTTTTTGGCATAAAAGAGAATATTTGGTTATAGTATGTTGTATACGTAAATTCGACCACTTATCTTTCGTAATTGTAGTGTTCTGTCTCCTCTCTTTTTACCTATACTTCTTCTACTTCTTCTCTAAAGTTTTTTTTAATTTCAACCTTCCCCCCCCCCGATTTTGAACTTGTCGCTTACGATTTATTTAACGTACAACTCTGATCTGAAATTACCAGCTGAGACGTTGCAAGACACGATTCATGGATAAAGTAGATAGTGATTGGGTCCTCCATCACATTTTGACCTATTGCCAAAATGAATAACGACTTCATTTTTGACGACACTTCAATTACGTTCTTTCACCGTCGTCCCTCTAAGTTTTTTTTTTCATCGGTCACTTTCCTTCCGTTTTGGTTTTCGTTTATCTTGTAGTTAACCTGGGCCCAGAAATTGTATTTTGGTTTATCTATTTATATCTTTAGGAATGTTCTGTGTTACGTGCCTGCCTCACAAAGTTTTTTTTTTTTACGATTCATGCACGAATTGACTATATGAAAGTTGAAATTTATAGACGCGCGGTATTAGGTAAGAAAAAAAATCAATTATTTTTTCATATGTAATGTCGGAAGTCATTTGTTTTCTTGTACAATGTTTGCAACCTTTTCTGAAATTATTGTTGGGGTTATTACTTTAAATGTGTGCGCATTTATTAAAAATATATATATATATATATATATATATATATATATATATATATATATATATATATATATATATATATATATATAGATAGATAGATAGATAGATAGATAGATAGATAGATAGATAGATAGATAAATGAATACGTCGAAATGTACATGTGCTTAGTATGTGAATATGATGTTAAAGTAAAAGTATGATATTAAATGTATTATATGGATATATGTAAGAGCGCTCGTGTCTGTCCCCCCAAACGTGTATTGGTTGATATAGTTTACAAGTAAGTTTCCGACGAATATAATAATATAGATTTTTGTCAAGAATACCGCCGTGCACTCAAATAATTTTCCTTTCTTCTGAATAGATGTAAATCATAACCTATGTAATCATTATTTAATGGCATGTATTAAGAAGTAACGGCAGGTCTAAATGTAACCCACATCATAATGAATATTATTCCTGAGCTACCAACCTAAAACCATTGTGGAAAGTGTACCTTTAATCCCTCTCACCTGCATATGTATCCTATGACTTGACCAGTGTTTCTCCTTAATTTAAATCATTATACTCCTTACACCTGTGGAAGATCATCTCAAATCCGAACTATATATATACATACACAAAAGTGATCCTGGATAAATGAAAGGTCTCATGACGTGTCCCAGTGATGAACACGTAACTTAAAATTATCTGATTAATAAATTTGTAAATGGACTGACTAAGAGGAGAAGCATCCTCTGGCGGAAAATGATTTTTAAAATCCCTAGATGGGTATAAACGTCGCAGTATGCGAGTGCAGATATAAACTGCTAATAGTCACAAACTAAATATAGTTGATGAATGGTTTTTATAAACCAACAGTTATATATATATATATATATATATATATATATATATATATATATATATATATATATATATATATATATATATATATATATATATATATATATATATATATATATATATATATATATAAACAAACTAAGTTAAATGGAGCGAAATATTTTGGACACTACGAGTAGTGCGCGATTTGTGATTTGAACGCTCGGAATTATTAATATTTTATTGCTCAATGTGAAGTAGAGACTCATAAGTTCTATTACACCCAAGAGTTTTTTCTTTTCTTTTCTTTTTTTAAGTAAAATAAGTGTCTTCTTTGCGTATGTCGCAAATCATAATTTCGCTTTAGCATGTCTAAGATATAATATATGTAATTATTTTTTTTTTCTTTCCTTTCCATTTGTCAATATGATCAAATGTATAAAGACTTACTAAAGTATAACCCTATGTATTCTATTGAGATATAACCAAGAACTTGTGCTTTTAATATTTTTTTATAATTAATTTTTTTCCTTTTCACTATGAATGTAATAAACTTTTGTACCTTGGTAGTTAGTTGGTTTCCTTTAAACATATATACACTGTCCTGAGTGAGTGAGCGAGTGAATGCATGATAGATTTAATTTAAGTAATGTTAGTAATATCATTTGTCATATTAACGTCTATAATATATGTGTCATGTTTTAATATATGTGTTAAGGTAAATAACCTAGGTCATGAAGGACCGCTACTAACGGTTTAAATCGGCCCTAGGAGTGAGACGAAAATAGCAGGATGAGCCTAGATATGACATCTTTCTTCCAGGAAGTTGAAATCCTTATTGATATGATACATAAATTTATATTGAGTTTATAACTTTGATTTTTTTTTCTTGGCTAATTCATATGGGTGGTCGATCCTAGAGATACTGGATGGTTATCAATCATCGTTTGGAATAACTTTACCAAGAATAATTTCGATTTTCTCCTTTCCTGGTCTAGGTCTCGGCAACCCCACGAACGTGGTGCCTGGAGCTAGGTCGGGGTGGTATGGAGGAACATGTGTCTATTCCGAAGCATTCTAAAATTGATTAGTCGTTAATAACGCTTAAAATGATTCATCTTTCAACGACTTTCCCGACTTCTTACTATATTTCTGGAAGTATCCAGTAATCTATTTCTTATTAAAATACTCTATTTGTTTTTTTCTTTTTCCTCTCTTTTCCTACCTCCTTCTTTTACCCTTCTACTTTCTTCTCTTCCTTTTCTATTTCTGAATGAAAGAAAACGGAGTCATGACTGAGAGTAGTCGCTATTGGCGCGGTCAATAAGTTGTTTCGATGAGTTTCTTCGGAAGTCCGATATGGGATAATTAACCATGAGATGAGTATGCATTGAGGGACGAACAATAACAAGAAAGTTTATTGAATTTTACTTTATTGGAAAATAATCATGATTTCAATTAGTAGGTGATGTTTCGAAATCGCCCTCGTTGAAAAATTAATTTTAGCGACTCCTCTACACTATACTCAGTCTTCTTCGTTAACTACTACTACAGTTTTTTTTGTTTAGTTTAGTTTTTTTTCTTTTTCTTCCGTTTTCTTTCAGGCCTTAGACCCCCAGTTTCTTTTGCGATAAAAATAATTTAAGTTATTATTTAGATATTTTTGAAAGTTTAGAGTAAATTCATGACATACCTATCATAGCCTGGATTCTGATTGCCCTCCCCCAGTTTTTACCTTCTAGATAAGCCATTGAACATATTCATGTCTTCGGTTCCTCATACACAAATTTATAAATGGAACAATTTATTATAGAAAGAAATACATGTATATTCATGAATGAATAATGCAATAAAAATTAAACATAAAATGCACAAAATAAATCTCGTAGCCTCAGTTTCTTGGCGATTAGTTGAGCAGAAGTTTTGAACTATTGAATACATCAAAGAATAATATCATTCAGAGTGATTTCATTACTGAGAATACGAAAAATTTAGTGATAGAACCACTTTGATATCCCTATTGTCAAAAACACACATCGTACCTCGAAATTTATAAATGTCACTAAGAATTGCAAGTATGGCATAATTTGTGTTTTGTATAATTTAGTGTCATGCCATACTATAATGCGTAATTCTGGACGCTGAAAATTATTTTTAAAATTCGCATGTCCCGCCTAGCTCGGAGTAGGTGACAACCCTACCCCCTCGCTGGTCATATTCGAACTTAATTCCTTATCACAACAGTATTTATGACTTAATGTTATTCTATTGTTTTTCTGTTTAATAGTATTTTACAACTTGTAAAAAATCCTTGTAAACGTGTGTTTTATAGAACAACAAATAAGTTTCATAGCGAAAGAATACAATGTACGCACATACTTTTCATCGAGGCATCTCAGCTTTGGTCCACTTTAACGTTCCACTACTTATTTAATTTCATGCATTTTGATTCATCAATATTTCCTTTCAGCTTACACGATATTGTAGGACGATGAACTAAGTATACTATTTCATTTCATATACTTTGTAAATAAGGCTCACAATGAATAATATGGTACACAAGTCAATTTTCCGCAAAACGGAAGTCCGGATAGCTATTTTTATTTCATACGCACATTGAGTGAATTTGACAGACAAATTTACATTTCACATTAGGTTGAAGTAAATTTGTGTTATTATTACTAATTATATGCCCTGTCTTTACTTGGTCTTAATTCAAAACCTGGATAAAAGAGAGATAGACGAATGCCCTTAAAGAAAAAATGAAATGAAATCTTTAAGTTTTACATCCCATGGTTATACTGGGTAGGCTAAAGGAGATGATGATAATGAGAAATGAATGAAATGGTGGAATGAAGAAAGTGGGAGGAAACAGGAGAACCCCGAGAAAACCCACACACACGATGTTTGTCCACCACAAAGTTCACTTGGCGCGAGCTGGGATCGAACCAGAGACCCCATGCACCAGAGGTGAACGCTCTACCACTGAGCCACGGATGCCCTCGAATGCCCTTAAAGAATTTCCCCACAAGCATTATGTTCTCGGCTATTTAACCTGAAATGTTATGTAAGCCTACACAATCTAAAGGTAATACTGGTTGCATACATGGCAGGTATTCTTAGAAACACCTAAAACGGATACATTTTGACGCCCACTGAAAATTACCTCCAATCGGAAAATTGAAAAAGCGGCTTCGTACGCGATTAGATTTGGTGAAGATCTGTCTGTGTACAACAGTTGGTGGCTCCAGGTCAATATTTTCTATGCTAAAAGCTGATGACAAAGCATGTTATGAATTATTATTATTTTATTAATTATAGACATTATTTTATTATTGTTAAGTATTGTGTCCTGTGTAGTGCTAAGTATCAACTGATAGAAAGAAGACAGGGTATCAGATAACGACCGTGCAACTTTTATTAAAAGATATCCCAACTTCCGAGCCCAGCTCTTGAGCCTGAGTCCGTGTGAGTATGGGTCCTACAAGCGGATAGTGAGAAATGCACGAGTCCGAATGGATGCGAGCTCCAATAGTGAAGGCGAACCCAATAAGGTTAAAGAGCATAAAATCGAGCTAGCTCGAGTTCCATTGAGGATAGGGAGCCCGAGCTCGAGCATGTGAGTCTGGGCAAGCTTTATTGAGGTTAATGAGAGCGAACTCCTTTGAGAATAGAGAACCTGAGTCGGAGCCTACATTCCTTCAAAATGGCCATTTCTGCTATGTATAAACCTATACAAGGATGGCAAAATATCGCATCCATTTGACCATTTTCTGACTTTTCGCTCTGATCATTGGTGATGGTCATACGATGTTGGCAGATGATGATGCCTTAATTTCTTTTAATTTAGCAGTATATATATATATATATATATATATATATATATATATATATATATATATATATATATATATATATATATCACCAGCGAGCTGAAAGTATTTTACCTATAATTCATAAAGTTTTAATTTATTTGTTTACATGTTTTGCCATCCTCGTATAGAAATATTGGAAATAGGCAATTAAATGTCTTTGCGAAGTTTCGTCAAGTTAGTTATTTTTATTGGAGATTACACGATTCTATAATACTAGTTTTATTAACTACTTAATAATATCATTCTCCTAGAATTAATAACAATAATACTTATTATAAACATTTCAGAGACTTTATGGTATTTCATTCTCAGTAAGTTTTTTTTTTTTTAAATATAAATTTAACAATGGATCATTAGCAACCGTGGTCTCGTACTATGACTTTATTATTATTAAATTGATATCAAGCGTAATACAAGAAATAAACTTAATAAGAAAATTCATTAGTATTTGACCATTGTCTTAATCTTAATTACTGTAAATTTAGCTTGAAATGTGTTCCTAGGTATATTAAGTTCTCTTAAACTGTAATTCAACAACGATCTGCCGACAGCAAAATTATTCAGTCGTTTATTGTAATTTTTACAAACAATTTTTAAATTGCGCTTACGAGCTTTGCGGATTTATCATTCTGTTTTTGTTTGAATCCTCATGTTTATCAGCCATATGTTGTATTTATATTCCCTTTTCCATATTTTAGTAACCTCTGATCTTTGAAATTATCTTGAAATATGCAATTCTTCACTGATATGAATAAATCTAAAAGTAAGATTACCTAGTTTTCCTACACAAGGGTTACTTTTACATATGTAGCTGATCCGTGACTACTCAAAATTGCAAGTCATTCCTGGCAGCTAATAGATATTTCTTTGCAATTCATTGAGTGAGACAGGAAAGTAGTGTATTGCATGATCTTGTAAGTTTCGTATAGTATGTGGGTTTACTATTTGCATCACCCAATTCAAAGTTCTTTTAGCTTACAAATCTTGCAATACATACAACTTTGATTCGAGTGATAATATATTCATGCGGATAAAACCACAGAAAAGATGCAACAAAATGTGTCTATCTCCAACTCGAACATGTAACATACGAAACTGAAAATGTTCAATGTCTTATAGTGTCAAAGTTTCATCTGTCTATTCACTGTTAATTCTAAGCTTTATTTTTTTGTCAGGTCATTTGAGATTCTCTCGAACCCCTGGGGAAAGGGTAAGATATTTTCATCATATGGAGTGCGAAAAGTAGTGCTGAGAAAATATTTGAAACTCATATTGAACATGAATGAGTAAAATACGGGACAAGAATAAACAACCAAAAACGCCATTAGTTTTAATGGCATTTGTGGTCGTTTATTCTTGACCCATACTTTACTTCCTCTTGGGGAAAAAGGTTTCATATAGCTTGGAGGAAATTTATCTCATCTGGTCCACCTCTGAAATAATCACTGGCTATATAGGAACAGCAGCAGTTGAGAAAATTACGGTGAATTTAATGTAAAATAATTGACATCGATTACTGATAAAGAGAGGTACTTAATTACAGCATATTATTATTATTATTACCTATTTATAACGATGTATTCATCACTACTCAAAATACTGCACTTGGCTGCACCGCACTCCTTATGCTGTGAAACTGAAAACAGCAGATAATGGCGGTTCATTATTGATTTCTATATCGTTTATAAAATGTATCGAGGTCTGCAGTCCATCGATCAAATAAAACTTCGTAATAAGATGAAAATGGAATATATGGACATCAAAATGTTGTAAAAAGATGACATCTTGCAGTCCTTATGACGAGATGGCACCAGCCCGTATCTCGTCGCCAGCAAGAAGAGATCTTGCGAAGGATGAGATACCGCATTTTAGTATTCTGTATCAGATTTCAAGTTCGTCAGAACAAAAACTTCCATCCACAAATCAGATGAAATTATATAACCAATAACACCAACAATAACACAATTTGTAATGTGTAATTTCTATATGTTCACACTTGTATTGTACTACACACCTTAGTCTCAATACACTGCTGAAAAGACCTATTATCATTGACAGGTAAGTATATATGAGTACATCAGTTTAGTTTATAACGAACTTAATAATATGCTTACTTTATTAATTTCTCCTTTCTTTTATTTGCAGAAATTTCCTTTTCTTCACTAATGAGATACTCATGCATAGCAGATAGTTGTTGGCCCAACATTGTAAGCAAGTATGTTGAATTCTTTTTATGCTTTAGGTTAAGTTGATAGATTAGAATTTCCAGGTAAGTATATTAGTTAGCTAGGTAGCTTATGTTAAATGAGGCGCCTAGTAAAAGGCCTATATATATATAAAACCGAAATTGAGTTATATATCGTTTGTTATATGCTTGATCTAAAGGAATTCCATGGAAACAGTATTTTGTTTGAAAGCTTAATGTATCATACAAAACAAATCTAGTTCAAATATGGGATTTTGTGTGCGTAAATATTGAGATTCACTGCACGTTTTGCAAGATTACTCGTAACTAAACTAAATGAATGTAGCGAATTTTGATACTAGGCGCCTCAAATAACGTTATCAGGTAGCTTGCTTCTATGAACTACGACCATATAAGACAATTCAGTTTTTGAATGAATTTCTAGTAATATATAAGTTGATATTCAAATATATTCATATATATATATATATATATATATATATATATATATATATATATATATATATATATATATATATATATATATATATATATATATTCAAATTCAATAAATAACACCATTTCAATAACCTTCTTTTGATTATTTTTCATTTGCTTAGCTCTTTGGGTTATATCAAAAAGATTCTTTTACACATGTTCACATAATTAATATACTGTATATCGTCATTTGTTAACTTATCTGTCGTAAATGCAGCTACTCAAAACGACATTGAAGATGAAACCCACAAAATTTAACATGATACATTCCTATCAAACTTCGTGGAATCAACTAAAATTTTGACGGTACGTAAAATGTTAAGCTATACAATGGACATTAATAGCCATAGTTTAAATCCGAAGATTTATAAGCAAGTTAACACTTAAGTATAAATCTAAATTATTTTTCCTATAGACTATATTATATAATTTGTTAATAATTCAGAAGATAATTTTAATTAATGCTATACATATTTGTATTTGAGAATTTGTTTACTTCCTTTTTATATAACTAAAAAATGGATAATTCTATCCAATTTTTAATTATTAATCACAAATTATTTTATCTTTTTATATATAGTACATTTTATATTCTTCTTTTTCTTTTAAGATAACAGCGTGGATCCTTGGAACAGACTAAAAATCTAAGTGGCTTATTGCTATATAAATATGTTTTTTTAGTACATACATTGTAAGAATCTGAAATAACAGAATAACTTATTAAATCAATAAATAACTGAACATCATAAATAAGAAACTTCAGAAAACCCTAATTGATAGTTAGGACTCTATTAGTTCGATTCCGATTTCTGGTTACAATGATTGGATTTCTGGTTTTGTTTCGTGGAATCAAGCAAAATAGTACATACATTTATTTATTTATTTTAAAATAGAAATCTCGATTGATTAGTTTACACATCCATTCATTTACACCAGTCATTTCCTAGCTCCAACTGGATAGTGTATGACATACAAGCGCGCTTTTACAATCTGAGAAATTTTAGAGAGAAACACAATGAGGAAAGGAGGTGAGCAGATGAAGTAAAAGAATGAAATAAGTATTAGCAGTGCCTACTATCCACGAGCACTATAATGCAATATGTCTGCAAAACTATCGACAATGCTATCGGTGTTCTTGTTGGACTGCCACCACTGCCATTGAGCAATTTTAGGCTACTTGCAGCTCCTTCCACTCTCCATATGGTTTACTGGGAAGGGGAGAAGCAAGCTACGACTTCACAAAGCATTCAGTAGTATGAAATATCATTGATTCAGGCAGTGAACTCGCTATAAAATGACCAAATGTCATAAAAATCATATAAATTGCATTAAACTATACGTATAATTAGCACAAGGGTGTTATTTCTAAGTAAGGGGTAGGATGTAGTGATTGGTTAATTCATTTATTTGGATTTTGTTTGTTTCTTTGTTGAAGTTTGACATCCCTTTTCAACACAAAGATTATATGAGATGTAGACCTACAATTTCATGTGGAATCCGAGCCACCATAATAAGATCAGGTTTTAATATTGCCGCGTTGGTTATCGAATCTAGGACCATGTGCACCAAATATGCATGCGTTAGCCACTAGACCAGTGGGCAGGGCGATTGGTTTGAAATTCGCCTTCCTTTTTCAGCACTGATTCTAGGAGACGTGAATATACAGGTTAATGTAAGATCCAACCACGCCCCTGGCTCCTGGCGGAATCGAACCCGGTACTCTTGCCCCAAAGGTGTGTATGTTATGCTAATATTCATACAAGAGCTGTCAAGAGTTCGATAGTTGTCCACTAAGAGAAACAATGTTTTCTTACGAACTAATGTATCACACGAGAAGTTTTACTATTGTTTAGAAGCAGACAAGCGTCTGGTTTGCTAGAAAGAAAACAGAACAACACATATCCTGTATATAGAGGACGAGAGTTTACTTGGACACTCATAAATCATATTGCTAATGATATGTTTACAACGATCAATGTTCCGTAGGCAGTGCTCATTGTTTTCTGCACATAGAGCAGGGTGGTGATCCTCGCCCTCTTTTGGTTTGTTTATATACATCTCACATGTTCCCGCCTCCATGGGGGTCACAGTCCTCGAGCCCCCTCGTTTGGCTGACGTAACTCGGTCTGTGTTTTACAAGGGCAAGAATACGAGCGCGTAGAGTAGATAGGTTTTGCGAGAATCCACAGGCAGCAGGAGAGAAAAGGAGCTCCAAGATCGTCTGCCACGAAAGGGTATGAGATGCGCAAGCGCTGGTGTTGATCGAATTCAGTGTTTCCATACGTAGTCTCGCTACCAGAAAACTAACATTATTTTCTGTTTTCCGGAAGAAGCATAATTCTATCTTGGGTCGTAAATCTCTTTACTGGAATGTGGACTTCATGGAGCTTAGTGCTATCACGCTAACTACTTCGTTTAACAAATTATCATAGCTGAAAAAAGTAATACAAATTTTAACTGGTCAAAATTAAAAATCAAGCCTTTAACAATATAATTGTTTAAACTTTTAAAAAAAAATGAGAAAAATAACTGATAAAATAAAATTAATTAATTAAAATTTAAATTAATTAATTAAAATTAAAATTAGAAATGACCATTTCCGCTGAGAATTGACTTGAGTTGTGATTGTAGTGTAAAATTTAGAGGATTTAGTTACGCGGATGGGAATATTGGGTAATATGAAAATTACTGTTTTCAAATAAAACTTATAATAAACTGTAAAATTAAAATATAACAAAAATCAGATATACACATTTCACATGTTTCTGAGAAAGAAATTAAAGATTTTTTAAACGATTATCAATTGAAACAACTCCTGAAAATTTAATTGATTAATTAAAAAATTAAAGCCTGAAAAATGTAATTGATTAATTTTTTAAAAAATAACTCCTGAATTTAATTGATTGATTTAAAAATTAACATTCTTTCAAACTGATTAATTTAATTATTAATATTTCAACGGATTGTTCTCCCCGGAGGAAGATTCTTGTCCATGTATATAGCTGGATGGAACCACTAAGCCAGTAATTTCCATCTAGATGATCTGTTAAGTCACAGTTCGATGCTCCGATTCTTAGTAAAACACACAAAGAGAACGAAGAGCAGACAGGGATCTAATGTTAATAAGAGACAATGGTGAAGACAAACACAGCGTCGTCAGTGGGTTTAATGAATAAACGTACACTGCCAACATCTATTTCATTCCATTCTCCTATTTCGTCCCTTCTTCTTCTCCGCTCAACTGTTTTTCTTTTGCCTGTATAATAGTAAACGCGTGCTCCTACGTCATATACTGTCCCAAAAGTGTATACAAGGATGGTTTTCGGGGTTTAAACCCTCCTTGAGCGAGATATTATAGAAAAATAAGCAGTTACTATAATATATTAACATATGTGTAAACAAAAATCACGCTTGTCTTGAAAAGATATGGGATTGAGTGCATGAACCACCCTTGCTGAAATTCTGCGTACGCCACTTAACTGATCAGTTGGAAATGACTGCGTTAAGTCTAAAAGGCTCCTTTCCTCTTTGGTTCAAAACAGTATGTGAAAAACCGCCTCGTATTCGAAAACTGAGTAATTAGCGGTACAATTATGTAACCTGACCTATTATATTGCGACGAAGCCACATACATCCTTGGCAGGTTGTTATTGAATATGAATTCGATAGGAAATGTATTAAGAAGTGCAGATGTAATGGCGGTGAATTGCTAAAAGAGTTTGAGGGAAGAATAGGATCATATTCAATCCATAGATAGCAGCATTTAATGAACGGTAACAGGAAAACATTTTGAGAGTAAATTCTAGACGCCCTAAGAATAAGATTGATTAGATTCAAACTGAGTGAACAAAATTCAGAATTTGTGATACCTTAATATAAGTAAACTTTGTGGTGGATAAACACCGTGTGCGTGGGTTTCCACGGGGTTCTCCCGTTTCCTCCCACTTTCGTCATTCCACCATTTCATTTATCTCTCATCCTCACCGTCTCCTTTAGCCTAGCCGGCATTGCGTGGGACGTAAAACCTATTTTTCTTTTACAAACACCTGAAATTATATGAACTTGGACACTTGAATCCCTCCCTTTTAAAGAGTACTACTGACTTCATATACCTGAACATTCTTCCAAAAATCCGTTCGGGCAACAAAATATGTAGTTTTCTCCACGTAACCTTCGATCGGAATTTAATAAATCCTGACCATATGGACCTATGGTTCAAGTCTATAGGACAGGAAAATTTCATTCCTAGTAAAGAAGGGGAAGTAGCATATTTCTGTTTACATTATTTGAACAAATACATATGAAATTGATTTAGTTGTTAAAATAGGGTGATTAAATTGAGTTTCATTAACTATTAATAAGACAAATATATTATTCACTTCGTTGCCGTGGATAAAATTTTTGCATCAACTACTTTATGTCAATCACATTTTTTTTAAAGTTACTTCTGATTATATATTATGTGCACACTTACGTATATGAAAGTATATTTGTGTGTGTGTATTCGCGACTGTGCTTATGTGTCGTCATTTGCGCCATTTAGAATCGGTCTTTTGCCTCTTTGGAATCGGTCATTTCTCCCTCTTTGTATCGGCTCTTTATCTCCCTTGAAAAAAAAAAAGTCCCTGATCAAGTATTTTGTAGTTTAAAATTACAATTTTCCACAAGTTGGCGATATAGATTACTAAATAATCACTTTATCGCATCTTCTAGTTGTTAGTTTGCGTTGCGCCGGGTTCAATTCCCGCTCATAAGAATATCAGGCGTTTAAGATAATTGAGCAGCTAGTTGAATTAAGAGTTAACGAATTCTGGTCCAGAAATTAAGAAATAACAGCCAAAGGAATCCAATGTGTTGACCACATATATCATCCATCTAAAAATAGTACGCTCGGAAATAATCTTTAAGTTTAAATGTTTGTAACGACGAATAAATACGACCAACAACGAATAAATACGTAGAACAAAATTAAATGAAAATGAAATCTTTCAGTTTAACGGCCCACGATTATGCACGGAGACGGAATGGTCAAAGCAAATGAATGATGATGGAAGAATTGGAGGAATGAGAATGTGGAAGGAGACAGGAGTGCCCCGAGAAAATCCATGTAGAGAATGTTGTCTATCACAAGTTTCATTGGCCGGGGATTGAACCAGGGACCCCGCGCGCACCAGACACGAGTTCTCCACCACTTAGCCATCATAACCCCCAGTAAATTAAATAAAATAAAAAAAAGCAATGTTACATGTACACCACGTGAAGGAGCTTGGTTTATACGACGTGATACTTTTTCAATTAATATTGAAACCAGAATTGGTAGTAAGATTTCTACCACTTTCAGTTTTAGCAGAGAGATTAGAGAGAAGACGGAATATATCCTTGGGACGCTTAATTGATAGCACGAAACTGTTCCTCAGCATACTACTATTTTTGTTTTCTACTATTTATCAACATGAACATAGGAAATGGTTGGTTTCTACCATTTTCTGTGGATAGATCGCCTCCGTCAAAAAATTCAGTTCCTAACTTTATATTCTCTACATCTTGATCAGAATTAATGCTGATCGATCAAGTAGTTCTTGAGATGTTCTTTGTCTCTCAGACAGATGGACACACGAACAGACATGGTTTAGTCTTCCGGACAAACAGACAGACATGGTTTTGTCTCCAGGACAGACGGACACAGAACAGACATGGTTTAGTCTTCCGGACAGACAGACATGGTTTTGTCTCCAGGACAGACAAACACGGTTTTGTCTCCAGGACAGACGGACACACGAACAGACATGGTTTAGTATTCCGGTCAGACAGACAGACATGGTCTTGTCTCCAGAACAGACGGACACACGAACAGACATGGTTTAGTCTTCCGGTCAGACAGACAGACATGGTCTTGTCTCCAGGACAGATGGACACACGAACAGACATGATTTAGTCTTCCAGGGAGACAGACAGACATGGTCTTATTTCCAGGAAAGACAGACACACGTACAGACACGGTTTTGTTATTAGGAGAGACAGACACACGTACAGACATGATTTAGTCTTCCGGAGGGACAGACAGACATGGTTTTGTTTCCAGGAAAGACAGACACACGAACAGACATGACGAACCGACAGACACGGTTTTGTCTCCAGGACAGAGACACACGAACAGACATGACGGACAGATACACATGGTTTTGTCTCCAGAACAGACGGACACACGAACAGGCATGGTTTAGTCTTCCGGACAGACAAACAGACATGGTTTGTCTCCAGGACACAGAAATAGACATGGTTTAGTCTTCCGGACAGACAGACAGACAGACATAGTTTTGTTTCCAGATCGGACGAACACACGAACAAACAGAGTAAACATATAAAAAAGTTTTGCCTGATAAACCAAATTCTTTAATACACTTCAGGAATACTTGTTGATTTTTCACCACACTATACCATCATATTCGCCTGATAATGAATGAGAAAATAACCGTTGTCATACATCTAAACATATAAATATTTTATTATTTTTTCATTTAAATGTTATTTTTATAATTATTTTAATTTTTCTTGGTTGGTATTACAGTCTCGTAATCGTACGTAAATTCTAGAATTACAAATAAAGAAATTTCTCTGTTGTGCATGCATCCTAAAAGTGTGCATTGTGCAAATATATCTAATTACAAGGATAGAATTTATTTAATTTAACGTATTATATTTCTGCGCTAAGGTTACTGGGGAATAACATATTTAAAAATTGGTGAAAATGAAAGATGTACTCCAGTAATGATCGATCGATCTATATAATCGACGGCATAGTATCGACGACGGTAGCTGTGCTGTTAAGAATTTGAAATGTTCTGATATCAGGCTAACATACATGCAAGAAAGTTAAGTAATGTACTGAAGCCATCTGGAGCAAGACATTCTAAATCTATGAGATGACAACACTGCATAATCGTAACGGGATAACACTAGGGGAGTCGGCGAACCCAACAGCACAACGCCGGAAAACAAGAAACGTGGTGGATGTATCCTGGGCTACAGTGTTCCTCGGTACACGTGCAACTATTAACTATCAAACTATTCAAGCCACGTGGAATGGTGCGACAGTAGTAGCTTTCATTGAATAGTAGTGCTTATTCTTTTTTTTTATTATTTCATTTCGCCTGCCTAGTATTTACATATTCATCTTTGAGTGATTAGTTAAGTGAATTATATTTTTTCATCAGCGAGTTTGCGTTATTTTCTTGTTTTGTAAAATTCAAGGAACATTCCTAATTTATAAAAAGCCGGCAATTTTTTTTTTTTTTTTTTTTTTTTATCATTGCGGCTTGCGATAAGCAGCAGGGAGGAGACCTTTGAGTCTGCCCCCGGTTCTCATCGTACAAGAGATACTAATATTTTTTTAAGTCTAAAAATACGTATTTTTAGTTTCTCCAAAAATCATGGGGCGCGGAAGAGCGACGAAACTTCTACGGAAAACAGACTCTGTAGTTGAATCATCAACAGGCAAAATCGAACTGAAACGCAAAATTACTCTACTAAATGGTGTTGCTATTATAGTTGGAACCATCATAGGCTCTGGTATATTTATTTCACCTAAAGGTGTTTACGAGTATACGCATTCTGTGGGCATCTCCCTCGTAATATGGACACTATGTGGAATTTTCTCTATGCTCGGTGCGTTGTGTTACGCCGAGTTGGGAACGTGTATCACGCGATCGGGCGGTGACTACGCTTACATATTAGAGGCTTTCGGTCCGTTGCCGGCGTTTCTCAGGCTGTGGGTGGCGTTAATTATCATAAGACCCACTACTCAAGCTATTGTAGCGTTAACCTTCGCACAGTATTTCGCCAAGCCCTTCTTTCCCGACTGTGAGCCTCCAGAGAGTGCTGTCAAACTCCTTGCTGCTGTTTGTCTTTGTAAGTAATTATTTATTAATTTTGTATATTTGTTCTTTATCTGCCTAATTACTTCTTACAATTATATTATGTTCAAAAATTAAGCTTAGTTCTGAAATGTTTAGTAGTTTAGCAAAAATGAAGGATTATTTTTAGAAATTTTAAAATTGTATTTATCAAATTTTTATTATTATTATTATTATTATTATTATTATTATTATTATTATTATTATTATTATTATTATTATTATTATTATTATTATTATTATACAACCTTTCATTTTTGCACTTTGTTGAAAATAAGGAAGGAAGGAAACTCCTGCTCATTGTTATAAAAACTGTAAACGAAAACGTTTATCTAAATTAGAATTGTCTATGAGACAAGCATTGAGTCTATCTCGTCTCGAAAAGATGCTATGAAACCGATGTCTCGTCTCGGAAAATGTATCTGTTTCTATTGGAAGAGGTATGCCTCGTCTCATATCTCATCAGGAAAATTCTGCCGTCTTGTATTTTGGGCAACTCTAATCTATTTGGTCTAGGAATTAATTCGTGCGGTTGGTATGCACACATTGAAGCTGTAGTACAAACACAAAATACATAAATACCTTAAGAAAAATATTGTCCATCGCTAGCCACCACTTTCGCCCATCTGTCAGGCAATGTACGGATTCCGTGGCGAAAGAAGTTCTCATCCTTGGAAGCGATCCAGTCAGAGACCCATGTTTCGATATCTTCTGAAGAAGTAAACCGCTGCCAATCAAATCGTTGTTCATGCAATCGAACAAGTAGTAGTCCGAAGGAGCAACGTCTGGTGAATACGGCGGGTGGGGTAAAACTTCCCATCCGACATTTTCTAAATAGGTTTTGACCGGTTTTGCGACATGTGGGCGAGCGTTATCATGTTGAACAATAAGTTTATCATGTCTGTTCTCCCATTCTGGTCGTGTTCTGGCCAGAGCTTGCTTCAAACGCATTAATTGTCGTCGATAACGTTCTCCATTCATAGTTTCACCCGGTTGCAGCAACTCATAGTACACCACACCTTTCATATCCCACCATATGCACAGCATAACCTTTGCACAGTGAATATCTCGTTTTGGTTGTGATGGACCTGGTTCACCTGGTTTCACCCAGGCCTTTTTTCGTTTAGGGTTCTCGTATTGGATCCACTTCTCATCACCCGTAATAATTCGATGCAGAAACCCCTTTCTGCTCTGTCGTTGAAGCAGCAATTCGCAAATGGTTTTTCGTCTTTCAACGTCTCTGTCTTTCAATTCATGTGGAACCCAATGTGACATCTTTTGAATCATTCCCATGGCTTTCAAGCGTTTGGAGACTGTTGTTTGATCAACGCCTAATGCTGCTGCAAGTTGTTCCTGCGTTTGACACGAATCCTGCTCGAGCAATGCTGTCAATTCTTCGTCTTGAAATTTTTTTGGCTGTCCAGCTCGCTCTTGGTCTGCCAAGCCGAAATCACCACTTCTAAACCGTGCAAACCACTTCTGACACGTTCGCTCAGCTAGAGCATGGTCACCATACACTTCCACCAAAATACGATGACTTTCAGTCGCACTTTTCTGCATGTTAAAGTAATGCAGTAGGACACCCCGCAAAAACACTTTATCAGGCACAAATTGCGCCATGTTCACTTAACTACAAACTGGTGTTGTTGACGCTTTAATCCACTGCCCTATACTACGAACGATACGCGATGACAGGGGTTTGCAACACATGTGTGGATACACGGAACTGTGGGACGCTCCGTTCGTTGCGCCATCTCTTGTCCACCCGCACGAATTAATTCCTAGACCAAATAAATGTTATTTTCATTTGCATTTTGCTATTTTTTTTAAAAAAAATAGCTCGCCCAGTTTTAAAAGAGAATAGGACTATTGTATTAAAATCGTAGAAACAAAACAATACAGCAAACTCGCTTTTAAAATTGTATTTGTTGTAATATAACGATCTTATTTCATATGTGTTCAGTTAAGATGCTTCCATCCGAGTGAGATACGATTTGGGGTTGCTGGTGGGAGAAATTATTTTGAAAAAAAAAAAATCCTTGATTTTCCAAGAATTACTCCTCCTATGGTGAAGGAAACACAAACTTTCTGGAAAAAATCATATAAATATAGCACTGTTACCTATAGTGCAAAAATACCATTGAATACGTTTGAGATATGCTTAAGAGCTGTCGTTTTTAGTAAGCAAAAAATTATGCATAATTTGTTCATCTGTATGTCCTTGGTTTTATAATTTTTATCTGATCTGACTATATAGCTGGTCCGGGAACCATTCCAAATCACTGTTAACACATATGTTCATCTGTTCGAAACGATCGTTTTATCTCAATTGGGACCTCTAGTAGTCTTGCAGAGTAGTATTTTGTTTCCTTATTCGAGAAACGGATACCAAGCATGATCTTCCAAGAAAAGGGAATACTGTGAGGCATTATATAATAATAACCGAGAAAAATTTTATACGTTTTCAAAAAATTAAGATGTTGCCCTAATTTTTGTTGTTATTGTTGAGTAACATGAAGAAATGAGATTATGGACATTAGGTGTGATTTAACGTTTAAGTGACGTCTCTAATTATGCTTTAAAACTTTAGACCTCAACTTTAAGAAGAGTGCGCTTAGTCCCCATGTTTCTTGATAATCGAACAAAAGATTTTCTCCTTTTTAGTGTATTTTTCTAAACTTTCGTTACTAAGGCAATAGCACTGAAACACCCTATATATGTGTTGAAGTCAAAAGAAAGTCACTTTTATTTTTATTCTTTTTACATATATCTCCCCCTCCCCTTCCCCTCCCGTATGTTGCACCGTAAAAGTGAAATAACGAAAACATCCTAGGCTTGAACCTTATCTATGTTGAAGGGTTTGATCAAGGTCGGTCTGGTGGTTCAAGAGTTATTAAGTTTTATTTATTTTTATAGATTTCTCTCTTCCCCTCCCCCCCCAAGTTCTGCTGTTAAAGTGATATGATAAAAACCATCTCAGGTCCAAACCTCATCTATGTTGATTTTTTTTTTAAAAGATCGGTCTGGTGGTTTAAACTGATGAAGTCACAAATACAGTCAATTTTATTTGTACTTTTTTACATATCTCCCCCTCCCCCTCTCTTCGGTGCACTGGAAAAGTGAAATGAAGAAAACATTCCAGGCTCAAACCTTATCTATGATGAAAGTTTGATCGAGATCGGTCTGTTGGTTCAAGAGTTATTGTTTTATTCATTTTCATATATTTCCCCTCCTCCCCTCCCCTTCCCTAAGATCTACCGCCAAAGTGATATGATAAAAACCACCTCATATCTGAACCTCATCTATGTTGAAAATTTGGTTAAGATCGGTCGGGTGGTTTAAACGTGATGAAGTCACAAAAACAGTCACTTTTATTTTTACTTTTTTGACATATATCTCTCCCTCCCCCTCCCCTTCGTTGCACTGTAAAAGTGAAGTGAAGGAAACATTCCAGGCCGAAACCTTATCTATGTTGAAAGTTTGATCGAGATCGGTCTGCTGGTTCAAGAGTTATTAAGTTTTATTTATTTTTATAGATTTTGCCCTTCACCTAAGATCTACCGTTAAAGTGATATGATAAAAACCATCTCATGTATGAACCTCATCTATGTTGAAAATTTAGCTAAGATCGGTCGGGTGGTTTAAAAGTGGTGAAGTCACAAAGACAGCCACATTTATTTTTACTTTTTTGACATATATCTCTCCCTCCTCCTCCTCTTCGTTGCACTGTAAAAGTGAAGTGAAGGAAACATTCCAGGCCCAAACCTTATCTATGTTGAAAGTTTGATCGAGATCGGTCTGGTGATTCGAAAGTTATTAAGTTTTATTTATTTTTATAGATTTTGCCCCTCCCCTAAGATCTATCGTTAAAGTGCTATGATAAAAACCACCTCATGTATGAACCTCATCTATGTTGAAAATTTAGTTAAGATCGGTAGGGTGGTTTAAACGTCATGAAGTCACAAATACAGTTACGTTTATTTTTACTTTTTTGACATATATATCTCTCCCTCCCCCTCCCCTTCGTTGCACTGTAAAAGTGAAGTGAAGGAAACATTCCAGGCCCGAACTTTATCTATATTGAAATTGTGATCGAGATTGGTTTCGTGGTTCAAGAGTTATTAAATTTTATTCATTTTCATATATTTCCCCTCCTCCCCTCCCCCTCTCCTAAGATCTACTGTCAAAATGAAATGATAAAAAAACTTCCCAGGTTTGAATTTCAAATATGTTGAAAATTTGATTTAGATCGATCGGGTGGTTCAAAAGTAATTAATTCACAAACATAGTAAGTTTTATTTTTATATTTATTGATTTTTGTGTATCTCCCCCTTTACCCCCTCCCCTACGTTGTTCCGTCAAACTGAAATTATAAAAATTATGCCAGTCTCGAACCTCATCCACATTGAAAATTTGATCAAGATCATTCGGGTGATTCAAGAGTTATTAAGTTTTATTTATTTTTTCTATGTCCGTCTCCTCCCCTTCTCCTAAGTTCTACCGTCAAAGTAAATAGCTTAAAACACTTCCAGGGCAGAACGGCATCTACGTTGAAAATTTGATCGAAATCGATCGGGCGGTTCAAGAGATTAAGAGTCACAAACATAGTCACTTTCAATTTTATAATATAGGTTATCGAAACCGTAAATTTTTGTTTAATTTTTGTGCGCTTAATACAAGCTCTTTGCGACGTACTTTGTTTCATATTAATAATTAAAATTGTAGTATTTATTTTTCTAACATTAGAACAAATTACATTATAGCATTTTTTATTATATCAATACAAAATAGATGTATATCTTTTTTTAATCAACGTTTGCATTCAATTTTCTACCTTCCAAAATAAGCAAGATACTACAGTTAATTAATATTCACAACTAACGTTGTGTACTAGCATACTGTTGTTTGGAGGTGCGTTTGGTTTCCTTGGATGCTTGTCATGGTTGCAATAATAGGGTAGGGTTTGAAATTCTTGAAATGGGTAAAGACAATGGAAGATGCTTGGTGCGCCTAGCAAGAAACATAATTTTACACAGAAATGAGTAGAATTCGTGAAGTTGAATTTAATTTGGTAAATATAATTGCAAGAATTTCACTGGTTTGCAAGAGTCAGTTCGAAAATACTCTTTAGCGTTATTTTTTAGAGGGGGCAGTGCTCTTCCTAGACCCTCCCTGGCTACGGGCCTGTCTAAAAGTTCTTTTTACAGCTAGTGTCTTCTACTTTTTAAGTCTTTATTCAATAGTTTTAATAGCATTGAGAACGATTTGTAATCTCTCTCATCTTATCATTAAAAAAAAAACACGATGCTCAAACTCGATATAGTCAACAGAACTCCTAGCTGTATGCAACCAGCATAACCCTCGCGAGTTTGGGTTGTATAAACAGCAGGGGCTCAATAAACATTTTAAAATAATTTTACAACACGGTCAACTGCAATGAAACATCAGGTAAAAATATTGTATTGTCGTCGGGTTTACGTATCTATACAACATTTCAAAGCTCTTTATAGTTAGTATGGAAGTGCACAAAATTTAAGTTGCAATATTCGAAATTAACAGACAGAAAAGTAACTTAATAATAATATTATTAATAACAAAACTACAAATTTCTTGGCTATTAACAGAAAATATACCACATAGAAACATACTCTAACGGGTACCTCTCAATAGCGAACACTTCTGTAATATATATATATATATATATATTTGTCCCGGAAGAAATACGTGTATTTTTATAGGAAAGAACCCTTCGTTTTACGGACACTTTTAGATACTATAGAATGTAAGAAAATAATGTACTATAAACTTTCAGAAGGCAAATTTGGAAATCAAATTTGAATATTTCCTACGTAATACTTCTAAGATTCATCATTGATGATAGAAACGTTAATTTTTTGCAAAGAAAAGAAATTATTTTAGAAGTTACGTATTGGCCAATTATAAGTATTTACATATATATCTGTAATCCGCATTGTGTGATTGAAACAATCTCTGGAAAATATCTGTAACGAAAATAGCCCGGAGATTCGAATCTAGTACTCCTAGATGTAATCATATTGAACCAAACATGGATGCTATAACCTTTTTTTATACTGCTGTCTAGGCCATAAAAAATAAATAATTCCAGCCATTAGATACTTAATTCTAAACACCAATTTTACATCGCCTGGAATGAAAGAAAATAAAAGATCAGTCAGGATAAGTTAAATAGCACCGGGACTTGAATCCTGAACTTCTCTAATCATAGGTACAGCATCTTGTAATTTTCTAGTCCGCTATTGGCAGAATTTGGACGAAAGAGATGATCTGATTTTCTCTTGAAATTATAAAGGAGATAAGGAAGTTGTAAGAATGTAGGATCTTTCCAAGTCACCTATCATTTTACATTTTCCCTTTCTATTAGGCCTACATTTGCAAAGATAAGCAATGAGAAAAATGTGACTGATCTTGCAATATACTCTCTCGATATTTTCCCGGCATAATAATAGAGAAACTCCAGAGTCACAAAATTCACTGGTTTCCAACCTTTTTTGATTGACGATGCGCTTTACTGATTGAATACAGCATCGCGACACATTTGTTTGATTTTATATTAACAATAATATAAATTATAAGGTGTGTCCCAAAAGTCATGAAATATATTTTGTTTTGCCGCGCTCCGATAGGTCGCAGCACGTTCGGGCGTGTTGAGTTAGCTGGGCTGGACCTCAGATTTGCAGCATACCCTAGGTAAGTCTGCTCCGAGTATCGGTGGTTGCAAGATAGCTGATTTAGTGCACCACTGTTTTGAGACCACATAATGGCAGATACTTTCGAACAACGTTGGCGATCAAATTCTGCACAAAACTTGTCAAAAACGATTAAGAAAGTCATGAACTGCTGCAACAACGGTTCATCCATGTGCATATAGACTCGCCGCTATCTGGATTCTATGTCAGACAACGTGCCCTGTCACACCTCTTAGCACGTTCGTAAGTTCCTTGCGAAGCATAACGTGGTAACGCTGCTGTAGCCACCCTACAGTCCTGAACTAGCTCCGACCGAGGTTCCCCCTCCAAGATCAAGGAAGTACTCAAAAGACGCCGTTTTGAGAGCATTGAGACTATCTAAACGGCTGTGATAACTGCTTTAAAGGAGATTCCCGTCGCAGCCTTCAAGGGGGCATACCGGGCATGGGAGAGTCGGTGGAAAAATGTGTAGATGCTCATGGACATTACTTTGAAGAATATTAACCCTTTGTACAGTCTTGTTAATAAATCTTGTAAAAAAATATATATTTCACTTTCTGCACACACCCTGTATGCTAGTGTATACAACAGGAAGTCCGGGTTTGTTGCTACCGTTGGAGGTGTTGGAGGTGGAGGAGTCCGTCTCTAAATTGATTTTGACTCATTATTAAATCCTTCATGATTTTTAAATTCTAAAATTTCGCGACACACCCTATTGGACTGTGCGACACACCGGTTGGAAACCACTAGCCTAATTGACCGCCTTATTTTGCAAATTATCATACTAGTACACATAAACATAAATGATTTATTGTATATAGTTGTCTGCTCAACAGACAGAAAGAGTTTAACTGTGTAAGATGAACCAATAAAGATGTCAATGTTCTGTAACAATTAACTATTTCCCTTTTTTTCTGCTGTTGCAAAACTAAACAGTTTGTTCCTGCCGGGGAGATATTTTTCAATATATTTAATGTGTCGTTCTCTAACATTTATACTAATTGGTTCATGAATATTCAATTACTTAAACTAACCTTCAACTAAGTGTTGGCGATGATTTAAGAGAAAGGACATAACCCATGAGTAATATTTAAAGTTCATTGTTTACATGTAAGTATGTGTATGCTTATTTTCATATGGTATTGTGATGCGTTTAAACTAAAAGACAACGCCTCTCGCATACACTTTATGGAGCAATATAGAGTTCATAATGACAGGTTATGGTCGTAAATTACCTGGAGCTTTTACACTGGGTGGATGATAGGTCAAGAATTCACGTTCTTCTCTCTAAAGAGGGATAGGAAGAGAGAAAGAGAGATAGAAAAGAAAAGAAAGCTCATCAAATAAAATATGACATACAAGTATCCTTTGGTTTTGTAACTTTAGATTGCGCCGTCATAATGTCGTATCTACGGGGCCGCGGTGACTCAGTGATAGAGCGTTCACCTCTGGTTCATGGGGTTCTTAGTTCGATCCTAGCTCACGCCAACTAACTTTGTGGTGGACAAACACTGTGTGGGTGGGTTATTTCGGGGTTCTCCTGTTTCCTCCCACTTTCTTCATTCCACCATTTCATTCATTTCTCATCATCACCGTCTCCTTTAGCCTACCCGGCATAATCGTGGGACATAAAACCTAAAGATGTTATTTCATTTCATTTCATAATCTCGTATGTATACTTTGTCATCAACAAATAGTGACTTGTCGCAAACTAATTTTCTATAGACTAAGATCTTGACATTATAATTATTACCTTTTATGAATTGCAATCTTTCCTTTTCTTGCCATTTTTATCTTCCACCACACCTATCACATTCTTCAAAATACAGTTCCTCCAGAAATGGTGTTTAACAAGTTTGTTTTCGTTTGTTTAATAATATTTAATCTCAATCTTTCCCTTAATGTTTTCAAACACATCCTGATTGCCTCTTCTTTTCATCTATTTTGTCAATCTTCTTCATACTCTCATTTCAATACCATGCGAGAAACATCCAAATAGTTAGTGTCCCGATCCGACCTGCTTACATATGACACAAAACAATGTTTTCATGCTCATTTTCTCACATACTCCCCTTGGACACCAATATATTTTTTGTCATCTTTACTGTACAGCTCAACAGTACAGAAAAATGTTCTCTCTGGTTCTGTAACCATTGATCAACAACATTGTTTCTTGAGTATGGGAAACAAATGATGGTCTCTTGGGATCAAATCAGCCGAATATGGTGGCAGCTCTAGTACTAAGAACTCTGGTTAGTGGATGTCAGCTTCCGCTATGTCACATATGCGGCTTAAGGATTTTTTTTCTTTTACGTCTCAGATTTGTTAGCATCAGGTACTTCTGGTCTAAATTCAGGATGATAATGGCCTGTCACTGTACCCATTATCAATAAAACTACACCTTGAGTACTGTCATAAAGACATCACCTTCACGCAGAAGCCTGCGCACGAAACATTTTTAGTGTTGGTAAGGATGATTCCTTCCAAATTGCGATGTACGGTTCCCTTGTGTTTCAAAATAATGAACCCTAGTTTCGTCCATGGCAATAATTCTGGATCAAAAGGCTATGGAAGCCTGTTGTAGAGTCAAATTGGCACCCAACAACATTTTATTTTCCTGAAATTCTAATGTTCACTAAAAACAGAATCAATGCCGTCACGCAGGGGCGCGCCTAAGGGGATCATCCGGGTCCAAACCCTCCCCCCCCAAAAAAAAAAAACTTTAACTCAACCAGGGTGTCTATCGGTCACGAAAGTCATGAAAAGGTCACGAAATCAGAAAACGGTCATGAAAGTCAAGAAAAAGTCACGAAATTTAGCTATTGGGTCACGATTTCTGAAAATCTCTACAAATATAAGTATATACCGGAAAATTTTGTTCTACACCTATAAAACGTCAAAATTCACCACCAAAAATATCTATGATCGGCTTTAGTCACTACCAAATCGCAAGCAAAGCACGCATCTATCGCATTTATAAAAAATCGGCCAAATTCGTATCTAAATTCGCTCTTGAGAATGTTACTAAATTTATGGTTTGGGAAAGAAAAGGCATGAAAAAGTCATGAAATTTCGTTTTGAAATTTTAGTAGACACCCTGTCAACAGACATTTGTACACTTTCTCCATAAAATTACACTTGTTTAACAGAGAAATGATTGATGTAGCATGAATATTTGATCTTACACTTCATCTGTATTCTTTCTCTTATAAGGAGCTCCTCCGTGGCTGAGCAGTTAGCGTACGCGTCTTTGGCGTGGGAGACCCGGGTTCGATTCCCGACGGGAGCTCATGTGGTTCGGATTCCACGTTAATCATTAGGTCCCGTTTCATATAGCCTTACTGCTGTAAAGGACGTTAAACTCCAGATCAAGTCAACTCTTTCTCTTATAAAAACAATTTAGTTCTATAATTTTTCTCTGAAAATGTAGATGGAAGTATTTTACAGTTACTTATTGTCTTTTCGGGTGCAGAATAATACAGTTCAATACATAGACATAATAGCTTGTAGTATTGCCCCCCCCCCCAAAAAAAAAAGCTTAAACACTTCCCAACTAAAATTTCTGGGTGCGCCCCTGCCGTCACATAATATCCAAGAATGTCTGCGAACACTGTAATAGCGTACTGTTACTTACTTTGAGTCAACAGAGCAGATTTCACACAACTATTTCCACATGAAAACCAATAATAATAATTAAATAAATATAGATATATAGATAGTCTTGGCATTTGGTCACACTGTTTACAAAACATTTTGCTAAAAATATGCAGCTTTTGTCGTGTGGACACAAGCTTTTCGGACACACCTTGTATTCTTCATTTTTTAAATTTATATATTGTAGTATTTGCTAATAAATTAGGCTTATTTAAAAAGAAGTTTCGACTATGATGTAGTTTCAATTAATTAAACAATTAAATAATTCAAAAATGTCATTAATTTGGTTGGCGGGGTCTAGATGCCTTAGCAACTACTGTATCTCTACACTTGAAGATATCACTCGTAAAGCACATATAACCAGTCTTTTCAATCTAAATTGTAATGTTTATGAAGTGTAACTGAAACAATGCGAGTTACACAGTTTAGTATTTTCTTCGTTTCATTTCATGACAGATCAGTATTTAATCGTTTGCAGCAGGTTGTATTGCAATATTTTATATCAAAGAGATGGGTAAAGAAACGTGTTCTTTTAAAGGTATAAGCAGCTAAAATTACTAAGAATTGAGATCAAATGATTCGGAAAATGATATAAAAATCAGTGGCAGATTCACATAAAAGGTAGGGACCGATCCTCTCAACTTCTCTTTACCTAAACCATTGATTCGTTAGGGAACATTATTATTATTATTATTATTATTATTATTATTATTATTATTATTATTATTATTATTATTATTATTATTATTATTATTATTATTCCAATCTGTGCGACACAGAACTGGCAGTGCCCAATCAAAATGTGAAGTACCGATCTTACACAAGCATTTCATTTGAATTGTGGATATTTCTCGGGCTAGTTCATTGGACCGGTATATGAGTTATCGAGTAACTATAAGAAGAAGGTTGACTCAAAATCTTTGAACTAAAAGTGTATATTTTATCTTTGTTTCGTAGAAATGGGTATAAGGTTGGGATGCAGGGCCTGAATCATAAGATGCTCAATTTCTTTCACCTTATTCAAATATTAATGCACCGTAAGCACAAACTAATTTTTGTGTAGCTAGAAGTTCGATTCCGTAACAATGCACTGTAACAAATAGATTGAGATTTAACCTCTTCACGGATATGGCATCAAATGATGCCACATATTTATCGGGAAAATAATCCGATTTTTTTTTCACAAAGAAGAGTGCGAACTGAAGGTAAGTAAAAACATGTGCTATCTTCAGTTCGCACTCTTCTTCGTGAAAAAAAAAAAAAAAAAATCGGATTATTTTCGCGATAAATATGTGGCATCATTTGATGCCATATCTGTGAAGAGGTCAACAGTAAATTCAGAATTGCATTTAAAACATTAGGATAAAATTATCGAATACCAAATACAATCTTTGATGCAATCGTAAACATATTGCTACAGGATATTTCAAAACTCTGGAAACATAACGAGTTTTATAGAATAGTTGAACTCATATCCATAGACACATAGAGAATCGAATTTATTTGGGCTCTGAACCTTAACGTACAAACTTTTAAATCTGAGTCCGAACTTTGAAAGATTCTTTGTTTAGAACTTGTGGCTGACTCATCCAGCACTCCTTCAATGCATTTCTTTGCGTTTTGTCTGTGAGTGCGAGACATAGTCTACATTCTTCCGTAGAAGAATGTCAAATCTGTTAGATGTATCTAATATCTGCCTTTTATCAAATTTAATATGATACGCTAAAACTGCAGTATTGTTTTTTATAATCAGTGGCACTCTTTGGCCAACCGCCCCAAACTGTGTAATGTACATGTTATTTGGAACTTTATCACAAGTTTGAAAGACTTGTTTATTTCCTGGGAAGATGTAAGTAGTTGAACATCTCATTAACTTTACCCGACTTCTGCTGTCAAGCAGCAGAATGAATATACTGCGTTTCATTGAAATCAGAGTTATTTTCTCCTACCCGTGAACAATGACAACAGAAGACAGATCTTAGTTACGATTATCTTTTTAAAAAGGATATTGTGTTAACTCAAACAATGATATTGGCTGTTAAAGAGTAATAATAGTTACTTGCTTTGGAGTAATTCCGAAATCAAAAATGGGCAAAATTATGTTAGCCTTAAAATTATTGAATGAATCTGTAACAGTTATACGTATATAAAAGGAAGACGACGCTGAGAACATCGTTTTCCAGATTGTTTGTAGTATGCGTACGTAATGAGGAAATCAACAGCAATCATGAAATCGTTGCCCCATTTCTCTGGTCAGCTCCAAATTTGATTATTTTCTTCTCTTATGCGCAACATAATGTAGCAGTGTTCATTTTATCTTCTTGTTTTCGCAATTCAGTTGTTTGGAATACGAGTATTATTTTGACCCAAGAAGGTTGAAGACGATATATAGAACTTAATATTGATAAAACAAATCTTCCTAGAATTTCAATCTGAACATTCAAATTCTTTGCGTAAGAGCATCTGTATCCGAATGATTGGTGAAATTTTACGGTTTCAAAATAATTTTACTTTCCTCTAAATTATTGCGCAAGAATATTCATAGGGCTATGGTAGTGTCAACTGACTAAACCACAGTCAGTATTTTCAGGATAAAGTCTCCAGAAAAGAAAAAAAAAAACATGCAAAGTTTCGGGATTCAAAAATATAATCTTTATTGTGTGTGTGTAAGATAGGATTGCCACAGTTTTTAGACTTGATTTGATTTGATTTTTTGTGTTTAGCGTCCCTTTCAGCAGCGAGGTTGTATGAGACGTGGGCCTACAGCTTAAGGTGGAATGTAAACAATATGAACTCCCGCCGAGAATCGAACTAGAATCTCCCACGCCAAAATAGCGTACACTTCAGATTTTAAAAACAAAAATCTTACGATTTTTAGGGGGAAAAAACACGGATGATGTGTGATAATGAGAATTTACGTATAACAAACACACAGTAGCGCAGACTAATTTTGATTGGAGACTGGAGCAGTTAATTATGAACAATTGCAGCCAGCGGCGTGCCGTCAAGGGGACTAGGGGACTAGGCTATTCCCCTGGCATTTTCATTAAAATATTTTGTGATAAATATATACCAAAGAAAACGGAAACATTGTTTGTATTTCTCTATTTTCGTAAAATAACACTATTTCAATTGTTCTGACACAACTATAATCAGCGCCCGTGTGCTGGGTGCGACAGCGAAGTGGAGATCGGAAACGCTCGGGTTTTAATCGGCTTTTCTCGGGAAAGGGAACAGGGTCCAGCCAGCTAGTCCTCATATTATGCTGTCTAAGCTCTAAGCACGGGCGCATTTTCGCCGATCCCAAGAGGTTCGTCCAGTACATGGCTGAAGTAGCACTCTTATTGGCCACGTACGGATGACGTCACAAAGATCCAAGTTCAACCTGCTACTATGCGTGTTGCTTTCGTTTCTCTGTTTTGTGTGTGTGCGTGTTTAAAAACAGATTGAGGAGATTATCAATGTTATTACTAGTGAAATACATTGCATTATAATTCTTGATTATGTCCACTTCTTACACAGTACAAATAAATTATTCTTAAATAAGTCTTCGTCCAAATAAAAGTGTTATAAAACGCACTTTACATGAATGTTATTGACTACAATTTTAACATTTTTATTAAATCACAGAGCCAATATTAGCTGATGGTGCTCACAATGAATACACTGGTTTTTGCATAAATCGTGCACTTTGTTATGCAACACCTTTTGATGTCAAATTTATATACAGAACTTGGGTTCCACTCAATTGATGATGTAAAATTTAAAACGTTACTTTTACCATGTACAAAAATGTTTCTAAGATTAACTTTACATTACACGCTCCAGTTCGTCTTTATTTGCATTCAAAAGTAGGTCTGGTTTAGAAGTATTTTTCGGCAAATAACGTTGTAGTGTCGTTATTGATAAGCCATGCTCGGTTCAATTGCACGAGAAATGCCCACCAAACTGAACTAGATGGCCATCATTAGCTAGCATTCTTTATGAACCATATAAGGATACCAACTGGAACATGCAAGATGAATTACATTATATTTCGTTGGAGTTTAGCATCCCTTTCAACACCTAAGGTTATAATGAGACATGGACCTACTGCTTCACGTGGAATCCGAACCACATGGGATTACGCCGGGAATCGAATCCGGATCTCCTGGGCTAAAGATGCGTGTTAACGGTATAGTCACGATATAGTTCCAGACAATGTAAAGTTAACCCTGCTTTTTAGAAGGAATATACCAGGGTCAACTTTACATCGCCTTAAACTTTAAACCCAAGGGCCAACCTTCTGAAGAGGACTTGAAGAACAAGCGAGAGATCACAAGCTGACTACAGAAATAAACTATAAAATGGTCAAAATACTTAAGAGATGTTACGAGTTTGATATTTTGTCTTTCTTATACTACCATTCGAGACTTTTAAGTAATTAAACATTTAACAAATATAAACAGATGAAAACAAGGCGAGTGGTTTGATATTTGGAGTCCTGTTCAGCAGCAAAGCTATATGAGACGTTAAACTACAGCTTAACGTAAAATCCTAAGTACCTAAGTTCTCGCCGAAAATCAAACGCCGAAGACGTCTATGCTAATCATATAGCTACGAGAGAACTAAGGATGAAAATATGGTTATGATTGCATTGTTATTATTATTGAAGACTTGAGATTTCAATGCTGAATCTGAAATCAGACAAAAAGCACATATGGCCAATAAGTGGGAGAGAGGTTAGCGAGAAGTATACAAGGTTTAAGAAGGAGGCGCCAGGTAAACGGTTGGGAACCACTGCTTTAAACACTATCACTTACACTTTATAACCTCGCACTTGTGCTTCCTGCTTCACCCTGCCCTTGTGGGGAATTATTGCAAAACAAGCTTGTACATACGTCAGCACACATTGACCTGTATTTTACGCATTTGATATAATTGCATCAAGAAACCATTATCAATAAAGACACGACAATAACGTTTGTTACAAAATATGTTTCCACGTCCAATGTACGTACGAACTGCAGAAGTTAATTTTTAAAATTATACGAAACTCGTAATGTTTAAATGGGCCTATTCCATCAGCGGATTTTCATTCTACTACGAATGCTTTAAAAAAAGGATTCGCTTCATAATCCACTGGGAAGTGTAGGGGACCTAAGAAAACATACACCTGCATAGAACATGGAGTGAAGTTAAGAGCAAGGATAACAGATCAGAAAGCACTAGCTTAAAACACTGCAGACAATTGTATGTTGCATTTACTGCAGATTTTGAAATCACATTCCAAAAGCTGACAATTTACAGGAAAGATGTAGTAATTTATATTTGATTTTCAAATTGAATTTAGCATTCCTTTCAGCAGGAGCCTCATGAGCTTCTGCGGGGAGTCTAACACGGGTCTCCTGCGCCAAAGGTGTGTACGCTATCCACCTACCCATTAGGAAGCTATATGTAGTAAATTAGAAACGAAAGAGAATTTCTTAGAAACTAGCTTGTCTATACACTGAACCATGTAAGTATAGTCTTACAAACTTATAAACAACAACGCTAGACGTCTTCGGTGTGGGAGACCTGAGTTTTTTTTCCGGCGAGAACTTAGGTACTTAGGATTTTACGTTAAGCTGTAGTTTAACGTCTCATATAGCTTTTCTGCTGAACGGGTCTCCAAATATCAAACCACTCGCCTTGTTTTCATCTGTTTATATTTGTTAAATGTTTAATTACTTAAAAGTCTCGAATGGTAGTACAAGAAAGACAAAATATCAAACACGTAACATCTGGTTTTTTTTTTTTTTTTTTTTTTGGACAACTTTATAGTTTACTTCTGTAGTCAGCTTGTGATTCATCGCTTGTTCTTCAAGTCCTCTTCAGAAGGCTGGCCCTTGGGAACCACTGGTTTAAAGTTTAAGGCGATGTAAAGTTGACCCTGGTATATTCCTTCTAAAAAGCAGGGTTAACTTTACATTGTCTGGAACTATATCGTGACTATACCGTTAACACGCGTCTTTAGCCCAGGAGATCCGGATTCGATTCCCGGCGTAATCCCATGTGGTTCGGATTCCACGTGAAGCAGTAGGTCCATGTCTCATTATAACCTTAGGTGTTGAAAGGGATGCTAAGCTCCAACGAAATATAATGCAATTCATATTGTTTGTTCCAGTTGGTATCCTTATATGGTTCATAAAGAATGCTAGCTAATGATGGCCATCTAGTTCAGTTTGGTGGGCATTTCTCGTGCAATTGAACCGAGCATGGCTTATCAATAACGACACTACAACGTTATTTGCCGAAAAATACTTCTAAACCAGACCTACTTTTGAATGCAAATAAAGACGAACTGGAGCGTGTAATGTAAAGTTAATCTTAGAAACATTTTTGTACATGGTAAAAGTAACGTTTTAAATTTTACATCATCAATTGAGTGGAACCCAAGTTCTGTATATAAATTTGACATCAAAAGGTGTTGCATAACAAAGTGCACGATTTATGCAAAAACCAGTGTATTCATTGTGAGCACCATCAGCTAATATTGGCTCTGTGATTTAATAAAAATGTTAAAATTGTAGTCAATAACATTCATGTAAAGTGCGTTTTATAACACTTTTATTTGGACGAAGACTTATTTAAGAATAATTTATTTGTACTGTGTAAGAAGTGGACATAATCAAGAATTATAATGCAATGTATTTCACTAGTAATAACATTGATAATCTCCTCAATCTGTTTTTAAACACGCACACACACAAAACAGAGAAACGAAAGCAACACGCATAGTAGCAGGTTGAACTTGAATCTTTGTGACGTCATCCGTACGTGGCCAATAAGAGTGCTACTTCAGCCATGTACTGGTCGAACCTCTTGGGATCGGCGAAAATGCAGCACGGGCGTTCTGTCGTAAGCGAATTTAATGCTCGTTTCCTTTTTACAGTTAATAGTTTCAACGCTATTAAATTTTCAGTATTAATCTTGACACTTTAAGAAATCTAGTGAAGTGTGAACTTTTTAGATTATCAATATATTTTGCAAATGACTAGAACCATAAAGTATGGAAGGGGACTCGTTTGAGAAATCGAGTCCCTTACAGCAAAGCGATGGCGCAAGCAGTGATATTACTTCAATTGGTATAGGGGACAGTACGGGTGGGGATCGGCCGTTTCAGTCTTGTGTTCTGGACCATTGGATTCCTTAATTTTCAAGAAATGCAACAAATAATAACCAGTGGTAAAACAACTCCAAGCATTTCCATTTAGACAAAAATGAAAGATTATGTACATAATATCAAAACGGATTATTTTGCTTCTTCGAAATAGTTAACTGCATGTAAGACAAGAAACAAACTGTATTGCTGGCCTTGTATTCTGTTCCACATAGAAAAGGACGTGTGGAAGAATGATGGCTTTTGTGACATGAACAATTTTCACAAATCCAAGTTGCGCCAAGAAAAATGTTATTCACACCTGTCCACAATAACTAAATTGAAAACTTTCGGGAAACCAGAATTGATTTTTAATTGAGCAAGCAATGCAGAAGTTAATTCAAACCGAGAACTAATGAACCGATTGATTTATTCCTCTTGTTTTATGGCTAAACAAGAGTTATCATTTAGAAGTCATAACAAACAGGAAGATTCTGTCAATTAGGCAAATTATATTGAAGTAATTCAGTTACTTTCTAAGTACGACACTAAATGGACTTGCAGGGGCGCCTGAAGAAAATTTTCTAGGGAGGGGCCCATCCCCATGGTTGCTATGTTGCGTCTGGTATTTCTGGTATTTAATGTACGTGGTTTGCTATATTACGTATACATTTTCGTGAGCCAGAGGAAGGTCCGGGCCCCACCCTGCCCTCTAGTTCGGGCTCCCATGTTGACTTGTAATCTTCACAGCATGGAAGTGTTTAAAGGAACATCAAACAGAATTCAAAATTATATTATTAAATGTGTTGGTGAGTAATTCTGGATAAAATTAAGTCAGAAATAAACAATACACTTCTTACAGCAATAATGTTGGACAAAACTACGGACATTGCAAAGATCTCTCAACATTCAATCGGTACGTGAAAGACGGCAATTCATGAAAGATTTATTTGTTTTGCAGATGTTACTAGTGATTGCACTGCGACTGCTCGAAGTGGGAGCATGCTTTCGAAGTTCTCTCTCACTTTAATTGTAAGCAAAAGCTTGTAGCACTAGGCTATGGATGGAGCTGCCATATTTTCTGGACATTTAAACGGTTTACAATTTTTTTGTGAAATGGTGTTTGAGTGCACTCACCATACACTGCTATGCTCACAGACTCAATCTCGTTGTTCCACAATCTGTTAATCACATCAAGGAATGTAAAATATTTTTTTAGAATAAGTGGCATTCCAAATTTCTACGTATTCTCATATTACGTTTACGTATTTTCATATTCATCGAAACGCAGTAACGCGCTTGCTGAATCAGAAGTAACTAAGCGATTTCCAACGGTTGCCAATATAAGATGGAAGTACAATTCCAGAATTGTGAATGCAGTAAATGAAAATCAAATAGAACTCTTACGGTGTTCTGAGAACATTGTAGAAGATTCAGATAATTGCGACACCGAAGCTTTTATGACTACAAAAAAGAAAAAAAGAAAAAATGTGTGAGTTATCATTGAAGGATTTCGATTTTGCATTTCTACTAAAAGTTTTCAGTCATTTTTTTCGTGCACGGATATACTATTCAACATTCTTTAAAGTAAAACCTTGGATGTGAAATATTGCATCCAAAAAGTACAAAAGATGGTATCTCAACTTAGAAATGCAAGAAACGATTTTGAAGACTTATAGAAAAGTAGAATTGGATGACAACGGGAACCTTCTAATAAAAGACGTAAAGTAGATGACTCAACAGATTCAGAAATTAAATACGTGCGTCTCTTCAATTACATTATTGATACTGTGATTTCAAGATCTCAGTGAGTTACAATTTCTTGAGCTGTTAGATTTAAAGAATTTTCAGTGCTGGAAATCTCGATTTCCTGATTGCTTGTTTAAATCAATTTACGGGAGTTTTTTTTTTTTTTTTTTTTTTTTAAATTTTAACAATTTGCGGAGTGAATTAATATAGGTTTACAGACTTGGATTTTTCAAATAAAATTGTGACTGAAATTATCCACTTCTTGAAAGAAAGAGGCTTGGTTGAAGAAGCGTTTACAGAAACATATAAATTATGTTATTTGGTGTCAACAATACTACTCAGGACCTCCACTCTACAGCACACATTCTCTTCGAACCTAGTCCCCTGTGAGAAAAGTCACGGCACGCCACTGATTGCAGCACACAAAAAACAAACATACATAAAGTATTTTACAATTCCCGGTGGGAGATCATATGCTATGAATTTCAAATTACCTGTAGGTTCTCGCTTGGTATATGAAAGAGATATTACATTTAAATCCAACCAACTAAGTGCAGTACAAAAATCTTTTTGTGCGACTGAGCTGAGTTCTGAAAGCAACATCACTGGAGTTCTGTTAGGGAGATCCAGAGTTCAATCCCAGGACGGTGGCGGCTATTGTATAATTTTTTTTTTTTTTAAAAAAATGGAAGAGTAAAATTATCGGTTGAAACCGTTGTTATGTGTAATTAGAAGATATTTCATTCGTTTTCGTAGACAAAATAATTTAACATGAGTGTAGCTTTAATATGACATAATAATCTGTTAAAAAGAATCCTCATTAAATGATCGTTTAAAAATTATTACCTGGAACAATTGGATGTATGTTGGAGGCTCATTTCCACATAATTCGTTATCTAGTCAGTGTTATATGTATACTTACTGATAATTATATATTCGTTTCCAATAAGTACGTTTCTTCCGTAAACCTTTCTTATACATTGAAAATCAACTGGAAATATATTATTTTAAGGGGGCGCGGTGGCTCAGTGGTAGAGCGTTCACCTCTGGTGCTTGGGGTCCCTGGTTCGATCCCAGCTCGCGCCGTGTGAACTTTGTGGTGGACAAACACCGTGCTCGTGGGTTTTCTCGGGGTTCTCCCGTTTCCTCCCAGTTTCTTCATTCTACCATTTCACTCATTTCTCATAATCATCGTCTCCTTTAGCCTAACCGGCATAACCGTGGGACGTTAAACTTAAAGATTTTATATTATTTTAAATCTATTTTCATTAATAATTCTTAAATGATACTCCTTCCTTCAATACAGGGTAAGTGTACGTAGGATGTAATTCAAGGATAGAAAGTCAGAATTTGCACAATAAAAACAGTGCATAGTAATTTTTTTCATATTATTATCAGTGCTTGTGACAATAAAAAGAAACATATGGAACTCAACATAAAATATGGTATTATTTGAACAAAATAACGGATAATGAAGAATAAACCCAAGAACGTGCAGCTATTCATGCTACATTAGAACAGGATAGTTAAGAGATAACATGTGCGTTTGTAAATCCAATGCACCTACATAGATTCATTGAACTGTTCATTAAGAAATAATATATGTTTTGTTATTACACACTTAATTTTTTGTAACTAGGTAGTTTACGTCATGATAAAAGAAAAAATGTACTTGAAGATGGACTTGTGTAGGAAGAAGATCTGTAATTTTCTGTATGGTAGATAATGTGTTTCAAGGATGTTCCATCAATGATACTAATTCTGCTTTGTGTCAACTGAATGTCATTCAGTGGAGCAAGTAATAATACTTTTGACGATTACTCCTCAATGCAGTGAAATGCAAGCTTTATGTTTTACGTCCCACGGTTATGCCGGCTAGACTAAAGGAGAAGGTGATGATGAGAAATAAAGGAAATGATGGAATGAAGAAAGTGGTAGGAAATGGGAGAATCCCGAGAAATCCCACGCACACGGTGTTTGTCCACCACAAAGTCCACTTGGTGCGAGCTGGGATCGAACCAATTATCCCATGCGCTAGAGGTGAACGTTCTACCACTGAGCCACTGCGGCCCCGATTACTCCTTAATATCGAAACCCATGTGAAAATTGAATGTCTATTTTATTTATTTATTTATTTAATTTTAGGATTTAAAAGTTGCTTTTATGTACAAAATGCTTTTCACTATTAACAGCATTATTTAAACAAATTATCTTAATAGCTACAAGAAGATTATTAGAATCAGCTTCTGATCAGCACTAGTTTATTGAAAGATTATTTGTAAGTACGTCCCGTTATTGGATATGGAGTTATGCGTATCATATTTTTGTGATCTACTTCACATGCCGAAGTTACTTATGGTTGTTTCGCAGTATGGATGCCGATTGCAAATGCGTAGTCCATTTTGTTCATTACTTGTTATTTAAACAGTGAATCCTCAGTGGACATTTCAAATGTCATGAATCATCAAAAATAACATACTTCGTATACACAGGTGAAAACGCATTTAAAAGTGTCCAGTGGGAAAACATGAAGTTGACTCAATCTTGGGACACAAGAGGAAGGTGATAGTAGGTAACAATGATTCCAACACGGAGCCCGTGGAACATTCCGAACACGTTGCACAGAATGTTAAAAACAAGAAAATAATTTTAAGTCGTGTGTAGTAATCCTGAGTCAAGCACCTTCTCGTCCTAGTGTGCTCGATACGACTTGGCATGACAGGACGTATACCAGCGAGTAGAACATGCTGAACTGCCCTAGTGGTATGGGACTCATGTTATCCTGCTGATAAATGGGGTTCCATCAAATGTCAAAATAAGGATGGAGACAAGCATTGACGACACAAAATGTGCGATGCACTATTCACTCCCCTGAACGAAGATAAGAGGCGAATGCCATGTGTAACTTATTCTCTCATACTAGAATATAAGGTATGAATCCTGTATGTCGAGTATGAATATATGCTTTCCTGTTCACCTGCATTCTTATGGACTCACACATAGTCGTCACTTTCCTCTAAACAGAAACAACTCTCATTATTAAATATAATCACCCTCCATTCACCTCGCCACTACACTCTTTCCTTACTCAATGTAAGACGTTTTGGGTGGTAAGCAAGTGTCAGGGGTACGAAAGGAACACACGAACGTTTAACCTGCCTCCAACAAATACGTTGTTTAGTGCGGGTACGCTTATATGGAGGCCATGGTGGCTTCGATTGCAATTGAGAATGTCACTGTGTCAGTTAGGGTGGTCTATATTATCCTTCTGCTCAGATATTCCCCAGTGTATCGCAATGGTGCTAGGGATATGTCTTGAGCAGGAAACCTCTGCCTCCCATCTGATGAACCACTGATATGTACGACTCACGCGAGCAGAATTCTATGGAATAGCCCTCAGTTTTACGTCCATGCTTGAAGTTTCTTAATCGCACCTGGCAGTGGAGACGCAGGCTGTAATACGCGCAACACGGATTCGCACACACAGCAACGCTCATCGTGTTGCATATTACCTTCAAACTACTTATAGCATACCTTCTAGAGATACTATCATCAGCTTGCTCTATTGCGAATTTCGTTCGAGTCGAACGATATATCTATACGGAGTGTTCTTAAATAGTTGCCACCAGCGTATCGTGTTATTACCATATTGTTTTAAATGAATGTGTTGTAATGATTGTGTCTAAAGTGTACACTATAAAAATTTGAAATAACATGTGTCTAATGATTAATGTTTCTTCACAAAATATTTAAGAATGTATAAACGGTGGCCAACTGTCAGAAGTTCAATTTATGTTCCTTGAAATGGTCTACTGAGGATAAGGACATCAGCTCCTGTTAGGGTAGCTCTGTTGAGTTTATTAAACTACTCAAAAATGTGTTTAGAAAACTATATCCCATCTAGGAGTTATTTTAGAAACGAAACTACGTTCCACTGTTCAGAATGTACGGTAGTACATACTACACTTAGAATTGCTTGACTAGAATCAGAATTTTACGTTGTCTCTCGACACCACTACTATAGTACAGGGAGCCTAGTGGTTAAAGTAGAATCAGTACTCAGATTTATATCCGAGGCAAGCACATTACCATGAATCGAACCCGGGGCCACGCGTACAGAAAGCATATGCGTTAGCCATCTGATCATAAAAAGACACATGTATGATTGTCTGTACCTAGGTATACTGATAGAGACAACGATTCAAACATTCGTGTATTCATAAATATTACAATAAAATATCTACCAGTAGCTGAGCATATAGTGTAGGATTATGTACGGTAGTCTACAAATAAATGCTTTTCGTTATTGCTAGCATAAACAAAATCCGAATTATATCAAATGAAAGTAATAATTTACTGTAGAAACTTGGCACATTCTGAATATTTTCCAGGTCAAGCTGCGTCTCTTTCAGTAATTATAATTGCATACGTCCTATATCAAGGAAAATACATATATTTCACAATTATTATCTGTATGAATAAACACTCACTATCTTTTCAAATAAGTGCGTCATAGAGAGAATAATGTCAGGAACATGCCACGCCTTGCCATGCCCCTAAAAGGGGTCAACTTTATAATATACAAAGGAAATTTTCCATAGTAACATATCACATAATTTAGCTTGGCTATTACCATACGAAATTGGTAGGGCAGTAGACTTCGTGAAAAGTTAAGCATGTCGATAATTAAAGTTCTAACTGACATTTATAATGCCTAGACACAATGATATTAAAGTAGTTAAAGCCCCCTAGGATTTTTCTTACAGATTCCCCTAATGCACGGTTTCTCAACCTGCGGGTCGCGAAGATAAGAGGAAGAGATAAGTATAATTAGAATGTAATACCGGAAAATATTTTTAAACATTATTTTTTACTTTTTTCTGATAGGCATATTTTTATTTTTATACATGCCATTAAGAACAACAAAAAATAGGTCTACTAAACATTTTCAACAGGTGCAGAGTTGTTTAAAAATCAGTTTAAATAAAAGAAGCACGATATGAAACTAACGAGAACTGCATATTAAAATACCACAAAATACAAATGCAACAAAACCTGCATATTAAAATTCAATTAAAATTGAAAGCTAATTAGATACCTGAGCATGGTGTGATTTCACTAGTGCGGTTCAATCTTCGTAACACACATCATCAAATCATTTAAAATACTTAATAACTTTTTTTAACAACTGTACAAGTTTTTAAAACAAAAAATTAGAAATAAGTATTTTTTTTATCATATGACCTAAAATTGAGGGAGTTATGAAGGTTTAAAATTTTCAAATGGTCTCCATTTTGAAGCAGTAAGACAGATCGGATTCAATATTTATAATATGAATCAACTAACCAAATTTGGTTTTAATCCACTCGCTTTTAGGGAAGTTACTGTATCCACTATATACAAGAAATGGACCCTACTATTATAGAAGTAGATGGATATCGTGAGATCTCCGCAATAGGTGTATTAAAAATCCCACACAAGCTTATTACAAACAAGAAATTATAAGGGGGTCACTGGCAAGAGGATGCGATAAAATAGGGGTCGTGATGGGAAATAGGTTGAGAACCACTGATCTAATGGAATTCGCATTTTTCTACATCAACACCAAACATTACAGTAAGCGAAAACACAAAAGTATAGTCGATAGTTCCATAAATAATAACCACTAAATGGCTGGTTAGTTGAAACTTGAAGAACAAAACACTCAATATTTTTGTTTTGCGAGGTAAGTTCTAGGCTAGTCGAGAAAGCGTTACCCCCTGTAGCGAACGCGGCCAAAGTGGCTATTCAGTAATTTTACTTTCAACAGATGTGTAAATCATACTGTGAGCCAGTCAGGGTTTCCAGGTCTTTTTGCCAGGTCCAGGTGTGTAATAGCAGAGTTCTAATACTCTGCACAAACCATCTTCCAAGCAGCTGTTTCTTGGTGCAATCCCTTTGCCTGGCAACACGTCTTTCCTTTTTTTCCTTCCTTTTGAAATCTTTTCAACAGTAGGCAGTCTATTGTTCCGACCCGCACCAAATACGCTCGAGCTGACGTTTTCTCAGCAATTTTATTGCTTTCGCGTTTATGATTAGCCATCTACATTTAAATACATGGTCAGCGTATTCCAAGAGTACGCATAAGCAATAAATACGCTTTGCGATCGCCTCAAATAGCCGGGTACTAAGTGTTTCCATTGCTGGTAGTTCAATTTGTTGTGCATCTAGGGGTAAAAGTGGATTTGAAAAGGTAGGGGGACGGTAGGTAACGGCATGACGCCACGCCGTTCCCCCTGCCTATTTTTGCCCACTGTAATGTTTTAGGACACCTGGGGTTACGCCGTATATATTTTTTCGAGGTGAAGGGATGGGGTATCCCCGTCTTCTAGAGATCTGCACGGGCCGGGCTTGGGCGGACCGACTCTGCTATTTCTTTGGGCCGGGCCTGGGCGGGCCGACACTGTTATTTCTTTGGACCGGGCCGGGACGGGCTTGGGCTGGCCGACAATGATTTCTCTTCAGGTCGGGCCGGGCTGGGGCCGATAAATTGCAATTCTTTAATAATTATTGACTTTCGTTAAACGATAATTGGAATAAAGCCAAACGTTGAAGAAGTGTGTCCGTGAAAAATGTTACAAAGAATGCAATAGCTATTATCGGGCCGGGGTCGGGCCAAAAACTTTTAAAATGTATCGGGCCCGGGCCGGGCTTGGGCCAAGAATTTTTAAAAACTTATCGGGCCGGGCCGGGCTCGGGCCGAAAATCTTCAAAACTTTTCGGGCCCGGGCTGGGCCGGGCCTAGGTACGTTCGGGCTGGATTGGGCTCGGGCCGAAAAATTCGGCCCGTGCAGGTCTCTACCGTGTTCCCCCTAACTTTTACCCCTGAGTGCACCCACTGCGCAGTAGGATTTGAATTCTTAACAATCTAGCAACTAGATTTCTTTCTTTGTTGCATTTCAACATAGCGTGATTAAAATCTCCGTGTAACGTGGGTTCCTATCACCACGGCATGGCGCGTCCTCAGGTTGCGGATCGAGGAGAAGGCCTCTAGATATAGAGGTTAGCTGCGAATATACTGAATAAGCAGTCGCGGACAGCCGACTAGGAGTGGTCCTCCAGCTTGGGGGTTTGGGTAGGGCTAACAACTTCATCCTGTAAAAAAAAGCACTTGTTCAGAAATATTCACAAAAGCCTCGGACAAGGATTGATAACTTGGCACGACCTCAGCAAAAGAAAATGGACATGAGATTTGGAACATGGAATGTTAGGAGTCTTTATAGGGCAGGCGCGTTAAAATCCGTAACGAGGGAGTTAGAGAAATACAGGATGGACGTAGTAGGAGTTCAGGAAGTTAGGTGGGAAGGAAATGGATCTGAGAATTCCGGAGATTTTACGTTCTTTTACGGGGAAGGAAATAAAAATCACCAGTTAGGAACACGGTTTTTCGTTCATAAACCTATATTACCAGCAATTAAACGGGTTGAATTTGTTACTGACAGACTTTCTTTTATTACTCTTAAGGGACGGTGGTGTGATATTATTGTTTTAAATGTACATGCCCCAACGGAAGATAAGGATGACGATATAAAAGACAGTTTTTACGAAGAAGTGGAACGGATATTTGACCAACTCCCGCGATACCATATGAAAATTCTATTAGGGGATTTCAATGCGAAGGTAGGACGAGAGGATATTTTCAAACCGATTATAGGGAACGAAAGTCTGCATAAGGAAAGTAATGACAACGGTGTTAGACTGGTGAACTTTGCAACATCCAAAAACCTAATCGTGAAGAGTACAAAATTCCCACATCGCGACGTTCATAAATACACTTGGACATCACCAGACGGGAAAACACATAATCAAATTGATCACGTTTTAGTAGATAGAAGAAGGCAATCTAGCATAATTGATGTCCGGTCGTTTAGAGGGGCTGATTGTGACACTGACCACTACCTGGTAGCAGCGATAATACGAGAGAGGTTATCGTTGAATAAAGGTAATATTCATTGCCCGAAAACGGAGAGATTCAATTTAAAGAAATTAGAAGAGAGCCAGGTAAGAGAGAAATACCAGATTGAAGTTTCGAATAGATTTTCGGCTTTAGAAGATTCGGAGTGCGCTAGTGTTGAGGATACCTGGATTGAAATTAGAGATAGCATTAAAATTTCAGCAAAAGAAAAATTGGGACACGCGGAAATACGCAGGAACAAACCATGGTTCGACCAGGAATGCATAAAACTAGCAGAGAAGAGAAAACAGGCAAAATTACGCTGGCTACAAAATCCGAATGAAATGACTACACAAAATTTCGCAGATATCAGGCGGGAAACTTCCAAAACTTTTAGAACAAAGAAACGCGATTTTCTGAAAGCTAAAATTAAGGAACTTGAAGATAATAGTAAAAATAAAAACATCCGGGACATGTATAAGGGAATCAACGAATTTAAGAAAGGCTATCAACCTCGTGCTTATATATTAAAGAAATCTGACGGTACAGTTCTCACTGACACGGATAGCATCTTAAATAGTTGGAAAGATTTCTTTGACGATTTGCTTAACACACAACCAAAAACTAGTGTTCGTGGAGAAAAGGAGATACACACCGCAGAACCGTATATTCCAGAACCCAACCGAATAGAAGTAGAAACCGCTATAAAGAAATTAAAGAAACACAAATCTCCGGGTGTAGATGAAATTCCGGCTGAGTTAATTTTAGCTGGAGGCGAAAAATTGTGGAACAAGATACACAAACTCATTCTCCTTATCTGGAACAAGGAAGAATTGCCACAAGAGTGGAAAGAATCAATCATTGTTCCAATCCACAAGAAAGGCGACAAAACTGACTGTAATAATTATCGAGGCATTTCTCTTCTGTCAACATCCTATAAAATCCTTTCAAATATTCTGTTAGCAAGACTGACCCCATACGCAGATGAAATTATTGGAGATTATCAGTGCGGATTTAGACGAAATCGATCAACTATCGACCAAATATTTACCATTCGCCAAATACTCGAAAAAAAGTGGGAATACAATACCCCGGTACATCAACTATTTATTGATTTTAGAAAGGCGTACGACTCGGTTAGGAGAGAAACATTATACAACGTGCTTGCAGAACTTGGAATACCGAGAAAGCTAATTAGATTAATTAAGATATGTTTAAATGAATCCCAAAGTAAAGTTCGGGTAGGAAAATTTTTGTCCGCGAGCTTTCACGTCGAAAATGGCCTGAAACAAGGAGATGCGTTGTCACCATTATTATTTAACTTCGTTTTGGAATACGCTATAAGGAAAACCAAAGATAGCAACCAGGGCTTACAGTTGAACGGAGTTCACCAGGTTATGGCATATGCTGATGACGTAAATTTAATAGGAGATGATAGGAGAACAATAGAAAGAAATGCAGAGATCTTATTAAACGCTTGCAGGGACATGGGTTTAGAAGTAAATGCAAAGAAAACTAAATACATGGAAGTGCGTCGGGACCGGAACACAGCAAATTATAAATGCGTTAAAATACTAAATAATACTTTTGATAAAGTGGATACTTTCAAATACCTAGGATCAATATTAACAGAGGAAAATCATATTTACGGAGAAATTAAATGTCGACTAAAAGCAGGGAATTCGTGTTACTATTCGGTACAAAATCTCTTGTCGTCGCGAATTCTGTCAAGGAATTTGAAACTTAAAATATACAAAACGATAATCATGCCTGTTGTTCTGTATGGTTGCGAAACATGGTCACTTACTCTGAGGGAAGAACATAGACTGAAAGTATTTGAGAACAAGATCCTGAGACGAATATTCGGACCCAAGAGGAACGGGAATGGGGAATGGCGGAAACTTCATAACGAGGAACTACATAATTTATATGGTTTACCCAACATTGTTAGGGTCGTCAAGTCTAGGAGGCTTAGATGGGCGGGTCATGTAGCTAGAATGGAAGAAAGTAGAGACGCTTTCAAAGTCTTGACTGGAAGACCAATCGGAAAACGACCATTAGGAAGACCTAGGCGCAGATGGGAGGACAATATTAAGATGGATCTCGCAGAGATTGGAATACAGAGTAGAAACTGGATGCAGTTAGCTAAGGATAGAAGTCAGTGGAGAGCTTTTGTGAACGCGGCATTGAACCTCCGGGTTCCATAGGCCATAGAGTTAGTTAGTTAGTTAGTTAGTGATTAAAATCTCGTTCCCTTAGCGCACAAGATCTAGGGTTCCATTCTCGGTAGGAGAACATTGAATACTCCATCCTAAATTGTAGATCGTTGTTTAATATAGCCTCGCTGCTGAAAAGGGATTTTAAACTTCAACAAAGATAAATAAATAAATAAAATCTCGTTGGCAATCTACATCGAAGTTATTTTCATTATTTGCAAACATTAATCTTTGTAAAATGCATTAAAATATTTCTAGTAATTTGAAATAACAATGTGTTAAATAATAGTTATCGTTGTCATCGAGGTATTTTTATTAGTACATACTATATACGATAACTCACGGAGTGTCGCTGGTTATATTATGTATTCCTCATATACTGGAGAAAAGAAGAAGCATATGGAGTGGAATAAGAGATGAGCACCAGTCACCTGATGTCAACTCCAGAGAAATGCATTATGGGATATTCTTTATGTTGTATGTGCTGTGATAGTCCGGAATTTGGGTATTTCTGTAAGAGAATAAATACCACAAAATCTGCCTTGAATTCTTATATATTGAAAAGAATTCAAAGAAATATGTTGAAACGTTTTGAGAAAGGTGGCAGACTTGAATATTAAGATAATGAGCTTCTTATCAGTTTGCCTTGCCAATTTCAACTACAACCATCTTGTATTTTGCAGTAGAATTACTTCATTTGGTTGATTTATGCATTTCTGTACTTCAGTTACTTCATAGTGTTTCAACGCTCTATTTTGAGTATAATGTAGTGGATTCTGGCCGATGATTCGAGACCTTTGTACGCTGAAAAGGCCACAGTTTTTAAGTTTAACTGTACGTCATGTCCACAGCTAACCAGGGGCTAGTGGGGGGAATTCCCTTAAATTTTCGTTGTCACCAGATCAAAATGTGCCATTATGTGCTATATAATATAAAAAATACAATTTAAATTTTTGTATGAGATGCTTTATTTTAAATTCACTTTAATGCCTTTAAGAAAATATGAGATGAAGAAATATAGGAAATAGCTAGGAATTAGTGATGTGAGTTCAATATCATTATTCATATAATTTCTTCTTTCTGTATAGTTATATCTTGGCAAAACGTTTGAAGTAAGAAATTTGTGAATAACGGTTTCAACATCTCTTTCTCGAATTTAAGCGGCTTCAATAAATGTTGTATATAGTTATCCATAATAAAGTTTTAGTTTATTTATGAATTTTAAATGAAAATTTGGTTCCACGAAATCTACATTTTCGGAACAGCTAACACTTTAGTAAACGTTTTAGTAAATCATTTCTGCCATTGAGCGTTAACCTAATAGGTCCACAAACAATTAGTTGAAACTAAAGTGCGTCCACCTATTTGCACCTTTTCTGTTCTAAGGAATGATCAATTTCTTTGATTCTTGTATTTTTTCAGGATTTTCTCTTCAGAATACAGAAATGTTCGTGTTATAATCAGAAAATCAAAGTGGAACATACTGTTATCTCTCCCTAAACTTAATATCTTAAAAATCACAAAATTTCCCAGGCCACAGAAAAAAATCTTCAAAAAAAAAAAAAAAAAAAAAAAAACTTTTCAAGCCGTTGCTTTTCTATTATTATTATTATTATTATTATTATTATTATTATTATTATTATTATTATTATTATTATTATTATTATTATTATTATTATTATTATTATTATTGGAGTAAGAAGCCACAGAAAAGGAATATAATGATGTGGTCTTGCAAACTTTTGTGACTGGTTGCGGGCTTTCTGTAGGTTTTATATTGTTTACAGATAACAGAAGAAATGTCAGGAAGTGCGATACATCCAGTAGTTATCAAATCAAAACAAACACAAGGATTTCTCTTTCATATAATGTAAGAGCATATGGTCTTGTGTTTGATAACCCTTATTACGTATATATATACTAACTGGCTTAACAAATCATACAAATTGCATCAGATTGCATTAACCCTATTGCAGAAAGAAAATTAAATTAATCCTTTGTTGATTTGTTTTAAAGCAAATATTTATTTTAAATGTACATTACATTTAGAACAGACACAATCAAGCATCTCGTAATTTATTATCTTATGGCTGAAATTAACGTTTAATGACATGTATTTTTGTCCTAATAGCAATTAGATATATTTAAAAAAAAAAAAAAACTAAAAACTAAATCTACACACATTCTGATCATACAGAGTAATGCTTACTCTTATTCTTATTCTTCTCATTATTATTATTTTTACAGTTTTAACAACTTCTTTATACAAAGAATACAGGAAAAAAGAAAGCCTATAAATTATTTTATAAACTCTAATTTCTTCTGAAACGGTATACGTATATATTTATCGTTGGAAATCGAATGTTCATACTTTCTAATTCTGGAACTGCTGATTTATCACTTAGTTGTCATACTCAATTAATTATCGTAAGAAAATTAGATTCTTTGTAATCAATTTCTTAAGTGTTAAACAAGCAAAGATCTGTTTATCTTATTGTTGAAATCATCCTCAGTTGAGTCCAATCTGACAAAAATTAATCCTAGCAGAATCTGTTTTATGTCTTGTATACTTCCAACACATATATTATTCTATTTATAATAGAAAATCATGCAATCTCTATGTAATACCAATTCCTAATAGTACACAGTTACGCTAATAGGTGTCGCCACACGCACTACCTACCTGCCTAGTGCCAATATATGCCGTATATTTGAACTCAGCATATGTAGTAGGATATCATATATTTAGTACCATCCTCTGACAGTCTTTAAATATTCTCCCAGGCTACCTTAGTTGATTGTTGCTAGTCTGTAGAAAATTTGCAGATTTAAACCTATTGTGACGATTTAATTGCAGCTTTAAAAATGCATAGTTTTAATTATAATTATTTCAAAATAGAGGGAGGCAGTAACCGTATTTAAATTTGAGCAATAAATAATATTTGTGCATGTTTCTACAGTAATATGTTGTGAATATTGTTTACTACGAGATTAGGTTTGGGACACTCTTGTCTCGAAAAGCTGAACTGAAATCTTTTTGTCAGTCCGAAAAGTATAGGGTGCCTTTCTTAATGCCTTTCTTTTTTTTTTTTTTTTTACTTATATCTTAAGCTCGGAACAGCCGAAGCAAATAAGCCTGTACGCTAGAATGTTATACTTGATCAATGCAGGGGTATATACCTACTTTCGGGCCAGCCTGTATATTTGTTTCTATTGGAAGAGCTCTGTCTCGTCACGAAAATTCTATCTCGTCTCGTTTCGTGGACGACACTAATTGTGACAATTGTAAGATGATGTTTCAATTTAACTATTTGAAACGGGACAATGATGATACTGAATGTGAATGTGCTTTGAAGTTTATTATTAGGACAAGCAATTTATTAAAACTTTTAATTAAGTACCATTTTAACTTGTAAATCTGGTGTGTGGAGTCCCTGGTTCGATCTCATCTCTCGTCCAGCGAGCTTTGAGTTGGGCAAACACCGTATGGGTGGGTTTTCTCGGGGTTCTCCCGTTTCCTCTCAACTTCTTCATTCCACCATTTCATTCATTTCTCATCATTACCGTCTTCTTTAGCCTGGCCAGCGTAATCGTGGGACGTAAAACTTATGTAGGCCAGCACTGCTGAAAACTAATTCCGAAGATATTGGTATAGTTTAAAATTTAGTTTTTTCCACCTCGGTATGTCCTTAAACCATGTATATCAAATGTACAGCGATAATGAAAAACCCAGCATGATTAAATCTTTTTTTTTTTTTTTTTTTTTTGGACAGGAAACTATGGTCATGATATCCATATTTAAAAAAAAAAATAGAGTATTGTCGTGGTATGATTGACGCAAATTACATAATTCATGAAGAGCTATTGTCACCTTCAATTTCCAATAGCAAATTATCACCATTTCACGCAAAGAAAACAATTAATATAATGGCTGATAATAAATCAATCATAAATGCATCTTTATCATCATAAACTCAATGCAATGTTTAATAAGGTCGCCTGGCTTTGAAGTGGTGTTACTTATTATTACAATGAACGCATTAAAAGAATTGTGTTCTCGGAAGTAAATTAACATCCATAGATCTTTCTCAATCACTGTATCATTCGAAGACCTTCAATAAGTCACTGTCTGATGCAATTTTAAATTTCTTTTACATATGCCGAAAAAAGAAAAAAAAACTTGCGTAAAACGATTTCATCTTTCTTTTTTTCAAATCTAAAATTGTGTTCATGTAAACAAATCTGTATGTAAACATAAAAGATTTAATTTTGTGTATCCATTTTTTCTGTCTTTTCTTAACACTAACGTATATAATTTTTTAAGGGTCAGTAGTTCCAGTCGCTGTCCTTACTGTTGTAGGTCAACTGATAACAAATGGTTGAATCTTGTAAACAAGGCAAGCATATGAGAATATGTGTGTTTATACTTATGTATTGGCATCCACCGTACACACACAATTTTTTGTAGACATCTAAGCTAAGTGTGGGAAAACAGTTATCCATCATTCTATCTGTTTGTCTATCTGTCAACGAACTCAATTCTCCAAGAATATGTTCCATCTCCTCCGTTTATCCTTCAATTGAAACTGAAAATGGCATTATCCCTTTATTGGAGTCATTTTCAACGGGATGCTCTGTGACGTCACAGTTTGCAGCTCGTGTTTTCAGTAAATCAAACACGCACAACAAGGAAGAGGCAGCAAATCTACTGTTGTCAGAACATAGTGTGTCGATAGGCAAATAAAACGTAATGGATCATTTTGTAGATATACCGTACTACTTTGAATTCATGACTAGTCGAACACTGCCATTTCTTTTTTTTATACTATTCCATTTTATCTCGTTCTCTCCTTCTTCTATGCTCAACCTGTTCTCTCTCTCCTGACTCCAGTAGCGGATCTAGCCCGGGTCCGGGGGGCCTAGGCCCCCCAGTTTTTTGAGAGACAAAAATAATTGAAGCTATTCATTTACATATTTTTGAAAGTTTCTAGTAAACTGATGATACACCTATCATAGTCTGTGTTCTGGCTATTCCAGCCCCCAGTTTTTACCTTTTGGATACGCCACTGCCTGACTGATCGTAAAAGCTCGCTTTTATACCATACATCGGCAAGTTGGAAAGGAGTGTTCTACTATTCATCCCAGAAGTGACAGGTTCTCTCTATAGTTTGCAACTTCATCGAAGTTTCACACTATGAAACGAAACTCACTTGTTTGAAATGTATTTCCTCAGCATCACTATGATGTTAAATGATATGACATTTGGCTGTATACTTAGTAAAAGCTTCAATACAGTTTGCAATACATTCCCAGATGGTAACATCATCTATTGTTGTTGCTCTACGTAGATGTGTTATTTTGTCCGATAGATTATTCTACAGTAGTTGATTATCGAAGCGCGGAAAAATTATAATAAACTCATGTGCTGCAAAATATTTATTTTGTGTATAGTATAATTAGGCCTACTTAAATTTCCGACACATAAATGGCCTATCATAAGTATTTCGTGTTATTTATTAACATTTTGCATTATTGAAATATATTGTTTAACGTCCTTATATGTAAGCAAGTAACTACTGAAAGCATCCCATATTACACAATATGCCCACTTATCATATTTGATAAAGTAGTTAATAAATTCTCAAAATCAGCAATTATTCTTTTATGTTTTTTCTTATTAAAGACTTAATTTTTTATACTTTTTATTTTTCTTTGTTTCTTTTCCTTTCTTTTATTGTATTATTATTATTATTATTATTATTATTATTATTTATTTATTTATTTATTTATTTATTTATTTATTTATTCATACAAAAAATAATTTGACTGTTTTCAGTTTTTTTTTTTATTTTGAACAACCAAAGATTGCCAAATTTTCTGTATTTTTTAAAGTTTAATGTGGATGTTGAGAAATTCTTGATTATGTGAAACTACCGCTTCTGCTTCTTGCTGTTGAAACGAAATGATTAAAAAAAAAAACTATACATAGCTGCCAAAGTACAAAACACTCGTGGACTTGATGCGAGTAGAGGACAATAAACTATATTGAACTGCAGAACTTTACTCCCAGTTAATGCTTATTAAAATCGAAAACTAAGTTCATGAGGGACTGTAACGACTATTGAAGAGCCAGATGGCGTATGTTCATTTCCTGATGTGTGACTAATGATCGGCAAAACTGTTTTATGTATCGAATTTTCCACCGAAACCGTTTTTCCTTTTCTACATTTTTTTAAAAAAAAACTGAAACCAGTGTCATTTTCTCTGAAGCCGGTGTCAGTGTTTGTTCTTGTAGTACACGTGTATTCATTTTCTAAACAAGTTAACGAAGAAGCAATCTCTTTTTGACGCAAAAAAAAAAAAAAAACTGAAAAAATCACCAAAATTTTTTAAAACCCGTTTTTTTTTTTTTTTTTTTTTTTTTTTTGAAAACCGAAAAATTGGTTTGCATCAACTTGTTGAATGTCACTGTTTCTAGTTTCTTATCGGAATCCACTTCCTCTTGCTTCGTGAGCTCCCTCGTGGCTAAGCGGTTAGCGTACGCGCCTTTGGCGTGGGAGACTCGGGTTCATTTTCCGGCGAGAGATCATGTGGTTCGGATTCCACGTTAATCAGTAGGTCCACGTCTCACATAGCCTCGCAGATGAAAGGGACGATAAGCTACAATCAACAACAATTAATTGCTTCGTGAGCCCAGAACTACGCTTAGAAACGTTCTAGTAGCCACACTTCTAATGTTACTCTACGACGCACTTTGATAATCAATTTATAAGGAACTACAGACCAGGACAAAATATAAGAACCGTACTTCACAGGACCATTTCGCTTCTTTCTCCGCTTGAGGCGATGATTTGTTGAATGTCCACAAAGTCATACATTTTCTGAATCTTTGTTCTATTCTGCATATCCCATTTCTTGTTTTGATGTGTATTGGACCAGGATTTCTCAACCTGGGGATCGAAATCCCTAGGAGGAGTCGCGAGAGGAAGTCACGGAAGTCGTGAACAGAGGTGAAAAAGATAAATGTAATTAGATCTAGTATAGTGAAACAATATACGTTTTAAACATTGTTTTTAATTACTTATTTTGATTTAGAAACGCTTATGATCACATTTACTTGTATTGTTAAAAACAGCAAAACAGTTAAAGAAAATTTTAAATTGTTTAAAAAAAATTAAAAACAGTTGGAATAATAGAGGAATAAAACTGGTGAAAAACTGCTTATTGAATTACTATTGACAGAAACAAGTGATAAGTAATAATAATAATAATAATAATAATAATAATAATAATAATAATAATAAACTTATTACAAACCGGAAAATACTTATAGGGGTTGCCGGCAAAGGGGTATGATAAAAGGAGATCCTGATATGAAATAAGTTGAGAAAGCCTGGTTTAGGTCGATTAAGGCCTTGAGATACGATAATTTGAAAGTAACTGTATGAAATCTACATTTCTCTAATATAGAACTGTTTTTATTTTTTTCAACAAAAGTCTTAACCTACGTCAACACGATATCTGTTAAAGTGTTTCATGGTGTAGCCCGAACGCTTATAGTCAAATTTTAAAGAACGTAGGAACACCTGGAACATACACTCTTTCAAACAAATAGGACAAAACAAAACAAAAGGATAGAGAAAGAGAAAGAGAAAGAAAGAAGAGAGAGAGAGAGAGAGAGAAAATAATCAAAATCGATCCACCTATGTCGAACTTGTGCCTGAGTATATCCAAATTCTATTATTATTATTATTATTATTATTATTATTATTATTATTATTATTATTATTATTATTATTATTATTATTATTATTATTATTATTATTATATAAGCCCTATAAGCAGATTGAATTAAAAAGTCATCCTTTTCTTTTTTGAAGTAGGTTAAAAATCGGCCTGGTACCAACGGCCTTATCTTGTAGAACAGCCTTTGTAACAAAGTAGGTTAAAGAGAATATTTTCAGTTATAAGTCAAGTTTCAGTTCAGGTGTATTATGATCGCCAGTTACACCCTTTCTGTTAGGGATGGAAATAAATTTAGGAACAAATCGTAAGAGGCACGGTGGTTCAGTGATAGAGCGCTTACCTTTGGTGCGTGGAGTCCCTGATTCGATTCCCGAGCAAGTAAGTTTGTGGTGGACAACATGGTGTACGTGGGTTGTCTTGGGGTAGTCCTGTTTCCTTCTACTTCCTCATTTCACCAATTCTTCCATCATCATTCACTTGCCTTCATCATCGTGTGATGTTACGTACATTATATATATATATATATATATATATATATATATATATATATATATATATATATATATATATTCGCGGGCCACCATTTGATCACTACTGGACCAAAGAAATATTTCTGAGGGCCATGATCATACTATTGAACTTTGCCGCCAACAGCTACAAATAATAAAAATCCCATTTATAATCTGACAATAATAATAATAACATAACCTTTTGACTTGTCCTGTTTCAAACTGAAATCGGAATGCGGATCCAATCTAAAATTGTTTTTAAAGTTTTAACAAATGACTACAAGAAAACAATATATATATAATATTGTTGCTATACAAATAACAATAATCTAGGGCAAGAGATTACAAGTAGATGAGAGTCTTACCCATCTTTGCTGATTGGTTCTATTTCTATGGGCGTGTTGCTTCAAGAACGCTTGTACTATACGTACGAGAGTGACATTTATATATACATAAAATATAATAGAGCGAAGGTTAGATGCTACAATAAACTTTCCTCTCTCCATTATTTTCGTTGTTCAGACGTTTAATACGTGATCACTACCACAAAATGACGCAACGTTACTATCCTTTCTTGGTATCTAATGTGGAGGGCAAAGGTTTTTACATGTATTAATGCTACTGCTACATATGACATTGGATTCATGATTTATCAGTTTTATTGGATTTTTGTTTCTTGCTGAAACTAAAAGAAATAACTCGAAGTTTCTTCTCACTTCATAAATTGGCATTATGACAAACAAACAGCGTGTTTATTGATTCGTTTAGGATTTAGGACTTACATTTCGGGGCTTTCGGCATCTGTAGCTATGTTATCCCGTTACGTTACATATATATCGCTTAATGCAGGGATGTAAATAAGCAACAAAATTTTAATCGCCCCAGAGAAAAGCTACTAGCCCACATCTCACAATAAAAATCATTTGCTTACCTTCGGTATGATATTAAATACTCGCCCGCACCGATGAACCACTCGCTCCTGGACGAGTGCTTATTTGCATCCCTGGCTTAATGTCGAATACAACAAAAAATTTGCATTTTGTAAAGTCTTTGTTGAAGAATTTCGATATTCGATATTTTATTCTGGATTACAGAGTTCAAAATACCATTCATAAAGGGGCTGGTAAGACGTTTGTACTGGTCACCGGCCTTAATCAAACTAACAGCGATATTTCCGGCCAGGCCGGTGAAATACCGCCCAGTATGCAACCTTAAGAGGCCTCATCCCGGCGAAATTAAAACACCGCTAATTTTACAGTAATTATGTGATATCTTCAAATAGATAAAAGATAATTTAAATGCGGAACAAGAGCGCCCTAGACAATATTATTTTGTGTGAGGAACCGTTATCACAAGTCTCCTAGTGGCTTTCCGTTTCCAGCCGTTTAGAAACGCGAAAATAAATGCCGATTTTCAAAATGGCCAGAAATCGAAAGCAGATAAGTGGGTCGTGATAACGATATCTCATGTAAAATGATATTGTTTAGGGCGCTCTTGTTCCACATTTCGATTATCTTTTATGTATTTGAAGATATCACATAATTACTGTAAAATTAGCGGTGTTTTAATTTCGCCGGGATGAAAACTATTAAGTGTGTCACAATGTTGTAAGCGTTCAGCAAAGTAAATCGTTAGTCAAAAAGAAGTTGGGAACCACTACTCTAAGGAGAAGAATGATATAGATTATGTTATACTGGAAATATTAATAATAAGCTATGGATGACGGAAAGGATACCTGAAAGAAAGTTGGCTAGGGCTTATGTATTAAATATACTACCCCGACACTTCCCTGATGAAACTGAGGAAAACCGTGGAAGAATCCTAGTTAGTATGATCAGCGTCGGAATTCGAGAGGAACATTGTGTCTTTCTATCCATTGTTTGCCACAATTTACAGAGGTTAAGGGAACTGTAGAAGAGCGTGTTTCTCTTTGGCCTTTAGCTTGTCACGAACAAATCTTCTTCTGGAGACTGTCTTAATTACCGTGTACGCCGTATTGCTGCAAATTTTTCGTACCTAAAAATATTTTTCTCAAATAGTATAGAAAGATTCTTAAAGAATATGAGCAACTATAATCTATAGAAATATAAATAGGGAATCTAATATATAAATGTGGATTTTGATTACCAACAATTATTCGTTATCACTTTTACCCTACCAATTAATTTTATTCTTTACTTATTTTCATCCAATTCGACCTGCTATCACAATAGTATCCTGATCCACTATTTGCGACTGCATTTTGAAGCTTGCAAGGATTTGAACTTGGGACCACACGCATCGAAAACTAGCGCTCTAAGCATGACGCTACGCTCAACTTGACAAGGAGTACGTACATATAGGGATGCCCACAGATGGCTTTTAGGACCCACGTTGCACTAATGAGATTATTTTGGGGATAACGTAATTTTTCATTGAAAATAGTGCTATCAAATCGGAGAATGGTAAATTTGGAGGTAGAATAGTACATTTTAAGGGGAGAGAAAGGTAAATTTGAACGAGAATGGTAAGTTTGGGGAGAAAAATGGTAAATTTGGGGAGAAGAATGGTAAATTTAGAGAAGAATGATACATTTAGAGAGTAAATTTAGGGAGAAGAGTGGTAAATTTAGAGAGTAAATTTGGGGAGAAGAGTGGTAAATTTGGGGAGAAGAATGGTAAATTTGGGGAGAAGAATGGTAAATTTGGGGAGAAGAATGGTAAATTTGGGGAGAAGAATGGTAAATTTGCGGAGAAGAATGTATATTTGCGGAGAAGAATGGTAAATTTAAAGGAGAATGGTAAATTTGGAGGACCAAATTTACACCGTAGGACATTTACTAGCCAATGAAGGTCAGTGTTTCCCTATACAGGAATTAGTCTCACCGTCTCTCGTTGTATAAAGATACGACCAAAGCATAAATAGTGATAACTTTCAGAATATTTTAATCATTTTTTTTTCAATTAGATACATGCTTATCGTAAGCTTGAATAGACTGGAAAACATAAGATATCAATGCTGACTGAACAGTTTATATTTTGTTCTTTCCTCACAATAATACAAGCACGAAGCACAATGATAATGACATATATATTTTGATTTCCTTTACAGGTCTGCTGACGGCAGTAAACTGTGCCAGCGTGCGATGGGCAATGAGAATTCAGAGCCTTTTCACAGCTGCAAAGTTATCAGCTTTGTTTGCTATCATTCTAGCTGGAATAATTCACATAGCGACAGGTGAGTATAAACTGAGAATTGATGTGTATGTACTGTATAACCTTTGCCGGGCAGAATTGCCATCTCATAAATTCCAACTCGTTAATGCAAATATCATTGAAATAAAATTTGAGTTTAGAGCAAAAAAACATAATGACGGGTTATCTCTCGCTGCATTTTTCAAAAATTTCTTCTCGTATTTGTAATTTCAATATTGTTTAGAATTAAACGCACAAGCTAACATTATTTTGGAACTCCTCCTCATCATAAAGAAAACATATTATTTTGGAACTCATTTGGTTCCTCATCATTAGCATTTCAGTGATGGCTCGAGTAGTGGATCCAGAAGCGCCGTGTGAACGTAGGATTGCCTCCTGGACGATGAACGTAGGCTCCAAATATGGAGTTTTACATCAAAACAGAATAAAATAGCAATAGATATTAGGCCTATATATACAGTACATAATTGTAGTGTCCTCCTTGATGAACACCATGTTTACGAAGATATTTATGTGTCGGACGGGGAAGATTGCGTGTAAAATTTAGAGCTATGTAGGCTGTAATTCACTACCAGAAGGGGCACACTTATCAAATTGGTCTAAATGGAGTAGCCAGACGAAGAGTATTCAGGCAGAAGGCAGCAGTTCTCCAGTAGTGAACTTTGCGAAAATCATAGTGATTGGTACGGCAACTTGGACATTAGTCTCAAGCGTGGTCGGAGTGACTTTAACGGCTGGGATACTGCGGTTTGAAAGGCAATGGGAAACCAGCACTTTATTTTTCCATAGTTTGCTGACAGCATAAAGAAAACATATGTACAACGGTTTTTCGCAGATCAAAATATAGTTCCAGAGGTGAAATACGTACACTCTCATTCGGATCTCTGAGAGGAGGATATCTTCGAAAGGACTATTGGATGACAGAGTAACAATGTGGAGAAGATAGAGAAAGGAAGACAAACAAAAGCAAAAAGATTAGGATAGGGACGTGGAATATACGTACCATGTTGTAGAGAGGAAAATTAGAAAATCTTAACGAAGAAATGAAATAAAACAATATAGATTTGGGAGGAATCTGTGAAGTTAGATGGGAAGGTAATGAAGAGTTGAACAGGGAATGATATAAAATGTTTTACGTAGGAAATGAAAAGGGCGGTCATAACAGTGTGGAAATAATTCTTGGTAAGTGCTTAAAAGAGAAGGTAATGAAAGTAGAATTTGTTGATGGTAGAGTTATGATGTTAAAGACTTAAAGAAAAATAGGAAGATCTAGTGGTGATACAGACATACGCACCGACGACTTCGGATACAACTGAGGAAGTGGAGGAAAATTATGAGAAAGTAGAAGAAATTATAGATAGGAAGAAGACGGATGCATCCATAATTGTAACGGAAGATTTCAATGCAGTTGTGGAAGAAAAACAGGAAGATAGTGTCGTAGGCAAATACGGTTTAGGCGAAAGAAATGAAAGGTGAGAGGAATTGGTTAATTTCTGTAGACAGAATTCACTAGTAATTCGAAACACGTGATTTAATCAGCACAAGATATACATGACTATCCTCAATATATGGCCGAAGATATCAGACTACGTTATGATTCAAATCAGGTATCGGAATAGCTTGAAGAACGCGAAGACTTCCCGGGGCTTACATTTTCTCTGATCATAACTTTTTGCTGACCGAAGTAAATTCAACTGAAATATGTAGGGGGAAGAAGAGTAGGCAACAAGATGTTGAATGCTGAAAAGTTTAAAAAACAAGGAAGTAAGAGATCTTTTCGTTGAAGAATTTGAAGAAGAATACTCAAACGAGGATAGATGCAGGTACTAATAGACGGTGGGAGCATATTAATTGTTGCATGCAGTAGGTCACTGAAGAAGTAGAAGGTTACCACGAACACAAAATGGCTAAGAAACTATGGGTTACAGAACAGATGTTGCAGAAAATGTTGGAAAGGAGGGTGTAGAAACATGTTAATACAGAAAAGGAGAGAAAGATTTACGGGAAGTTAACGAGTAACGAAAGGAAACAGACAGAGCAAGGGAAAAGTTTTACAAAAGAAACTGCAAGGACATAGACGAATTAGAAGGTGGAAAATATGACGAAATGCACAAGAAAATGGGATCTATGGAACTTCAGAGGAAATAAGGAGATATTACGATGGAAGTAGAAAATAAGAATGGGAAGAGCAAAGTCTTAGGAAGATGGAAAGAATATGCTAAGGACTTACATGAGAGTAGCGGGGTGTGGCCTAGATGCTGAAGTAGAAAATGAAGTACGCGAGGATGATAAAGGGTTTAGTATCCTTCGGGATAAGTTTGATAAAGCTATATCTGAGATTAGGAATGGAAAGGCAACCGGAATAGATAATATACAAATAGAATTCAGTAAAAATATGGGAGACAAGGGCAAGAAAGTATTGTTCCGACTCTGCAATGAAATATATGAAATAGGAGTGGCCAAACGATTTCCTGAAGAGGACCATGATATCGATGACCAAGAAATCGAATCCAGAGAGATATACTGTATATGAGGATTATGGAACTATTAGTCTCATATCGCATGCAACAAAAATTTTGCTTCGAGTTTTGAACAGAAGGTTGTATAGAAGAGCAAATGAAAAAGTTGAGGAAGGATAGTTCGGGTTAGCTCAAACATTGTTTTGTTAAATGTTCTTGTATAATCTGTGTTCTAAACCACAATTATTATTCAGAGTGGGAAGAAGCTAATCAACAATAAAATTCTGCAATAAAACTGTCGAAACTATATGAATTCGGCTGATTTTGGGGTCACAAGGTAAATGAATCTGAGAAGTGAGACTCAAACTCAGATGATCCAGGTTAGAATTGTCACTCAGATGACATGTTAGCAAGTTGGAACTACGGAGATCTAATTGCGTTACACATTGGGAGCTGCATGAATTTTTTAAGCCACGTATTCCAAAAGGCATTGTTGATAAATCGCAAATAGCTTAATGCTTGATGATATGAGATGAATGTGAGTTTAAGGAATAAAAAGATATGCAGAAGGAGTACTTAATTTTAGTAGGCATTTTACACAGACCAGCGGTGTCTGTATGTTTTAGGCTGGCGAGAAGATAATTAATTTTAACTTTTTTAAAGAAAATTATTTAAAGGTTTTCATTTCTCTATAATAAATTTGAATTGTATGCTTTATTTTTTGTATAGAAGGAAAAGAAAAGGAAGAGAAGAAGAATAGTGTGAATATGAATGGAAACAGCCTCGAAAATGTGTTTATTTACCTTTTTCTTTTTTGTTTAACGGCCCACGATTATGCACCGAGGCTAAGGAAGACTCTGATGATAGTATAGATGATAATGATTGAATGAACTGAGAGAACCCATGCAGATGGTGTGTGTTTACCACATAATCTATCGCCTCGGGCTGGGATCAACCCAGAGACCCTATACACCAGAGGAAAGTTCTTTACACTGAGCCACCTCCACCGCCTGTGAGGTTTTGACTGCAACTCTTGCGCAAAATTGTACATAGAGGAGATATTTTAAACATATGCAAATTCAAATTTAGTGTAAAAGAAGTATCTTAAGTTTTATTCATATCTTGATATTATCCCATGACTCTCTTTTCTGGTCAGGGGGTCGCGGTGGCTCAGTGGTAGAGCGTTCACCTCTGGTGCATGGGGTCCCTGGCTCAATCCCAGCTCCCGCCAAGTGAACCTTATGATGGACAAGCATCGTGTGCGTGGATTTCCTCGGGGTTTTCCCGTTTCCTCCCACTTTCATTCCACCATTTCATTCATTTCTTATCATCACCTTTAGGCCGTCTCCTTTAGCCTAGCCGGTATAATCGTGGGACGTAAAACTCAAAGATTTCATTTATTTTTCTCTTTTCTGGTCCTTATATTATCAGACAAATTCCATCGTTGTCCGGGAAACAAATTTTGCTCTGTTACTCAACAGCGACAACTTAGCATGATCAGGTGCGGAATGAAGTTAAAATCTTAATCATATGTGACTTAAAGGCTCATTTCTGATTAGCTATAATCTTACCTTGTCAAAGAAGGAGCAAGATTTATTTTCTTAGCTGAGAACCACGTGGTTTTTATGTCTTTCACTTTTCCGTCATGACTTCTGAAGTAAATTGTAGTAAACTACTACCTTGGATTTTTTTTAAAAAAATGCTATGTACCAAATTTGAGTAACCTTTGAAAAAGATGGCAGGGAAAATACCAGGCGTACAAGTATGAAATACGGATTTCACACAACAGATGCCGCACAGTGATGTCAACCTGTGGGAAAAATCCCATATCATGGGAATTTTTGACCTTATTTTCTTGGAAAGGGATAAAAAGCAGCGGATATGGGAATTTTCGAGAAGATCGAAATTTACAGCTTATTCATTTAGATATTGTAAAAAGTGACTAACACAGTGAAATTTAATTTTTAATATTATAGTGTACTCTTAATTAATATAACGTGGGAAATTCATACATAAAATGGGATTTTTTGTGTCTCGACATGGGATTTCATAATGTTTCAGGTTGGCATCACTGATGCCGCACTAATGCAGTTTGTGCTATAAAGATGCGTTTCGCCATTTTGTTGTGTCATCAACAAATATCAGACGCGCACGAGTGATAAATTGGAAAAATGTGTGAATAGTGTTGTGCTGTTGTGTTTAATATGCCGAAATTTATTCCGAACAAAAAGTATTCGCGAACAGCATTAATATTTTGTTTTCATTTGAAGAAAACTGCTGCCGAAGCATGCCGATAACTTCAAGAAGCTTACATTAAGCATGCTCCATCGCAAGATATGTGTGAACGATGGTTTCGGCGTTTCAAAAGTGGTGATGTTGATGTTGCTGACAAGCAACATGGAAAACCGAAAAAAAAAAAAAAAAAAGATGTGGAATTGTAAGCATTGTTGGACGAAGATGATTCGCAAACACAAAAACAACTTAACAAGCAATTGGGTGTTAGTTAACAAGCTATTTCAAATCGGCTACGAGAGATGGGAAAAATTCAAAAGACCGGTAGATAGGTACCACATGAATTGAACGACAGGCAAATGAAAAAGCCCAAAACTACATATGAGATTATGCTCGCTTGTTTCAAAAGGAAGTCATTTTTGCATCGTATAGTTACAGGGATAAAAAGTGGATTTATTTTGAGAATCCCAATCACAAAAGATCATGGGTAGACCCAAACGCTCCATCCACATCGACCGCAAGACCAAATCGCTTTGGCAGAAAGACGATGCTGTGTGTTTGGTGGGACTTGAGGTCATTATTTATTACGAGCTATTAAAACCTGGGGAAACGTTAATACTCAACGTTACCAACAACAATTGATCGATTTGAACCGCTCGCTGCTTGGAAAAAAGGCCAGACTACCGAAAGAGGCAACACAAAGTCATTTGTCTTCATTGCAATGCTCCATCACATACGGCAAAACCGGTTCGCGACACGTTGGAAGTACTCACCTCGGAAGTTCTACCCCATACGGCTTACTCACCAGACTTGGTTCCTTCAGATTATCACTTGTTTGCATCGATGGGTCACACACTTACTGAGCAGCACTTGGTTTGTACGAAGATGTGAAAATGGTTCGCAGCAAAAAGGGAAGATGTGAAAATGGTTCGCAGCGAAAGGGGAAGATTTTTACTGGTGTGGTTTTCACAAATTGTTCGAAAGATGGGAACGATGTATAACAAGCGATGGAGCATACTTTGAATAAAGTAATTTTTATCATTCTTTCGAAGTTAACACGTTTGTTTAGAAAAAAAAAATCCGCATTTCATACTTGTACACCTGGTAAGACACAAACAAGGTTATTACTTCAGAAGGAAAAAATTACTTAACAAGGCATTTGGACGAAATTCTCCGCAATGATCTTCAGATGTAATTGTTGAAGGATCATGAGTAGTACTGGATTTTTTTTTTATTCTTAATTTCCAGAAAGTAAGATTGAATAGGCATCAATGAAATTGGGTTTGCCCATTATCAGTAGTTGTATATTGTAACTTAAAATATCTAACTGAGTTTATGAGAGTATAGATTTCTTGAGCAGAAAATAACGCAGCCTTTGCGCTAAGAGAAAAGTCCAATCAGCATGCCGCCTTCTGCCTGAGAACGAGACGAATTTATGGTTGCAAGCCAATCATGGATCGGCAATAATAACTCATTCGTGGCCAAGCGGTTACAATACGCGCCTTTGGCGTGGTATACCTGGGTTCGATTCCCAATGGGAGCTCATGTGGTTCGGATTCCACGTTAATCAGTAGGTCCCGTTCCATATAGCCTCGCTGCTGAAAGGGACGTTAAACTCAAAATCAACTCAATAATCCGGTATATTAGATGGTCAGTTGTTTGTGGGGACAATATATGTACCACAAATTCGCTATTATTAATTAAACCACATAAATAATAAAATTATCAAAATCGTTTTGTAATCGAAGACTTTGGATTTGATCTGAATGGGATTTAGAAATATATCTTATTTACTTGTTTATTATTTTGGTCGTATCAACTAGTACTGGCGTGATATCTATGTTGAGGCTGAGCAGGATAACTCCTTCCCTGTACATTGCATTTTCACAAATTCCATACTTATTACGCAAATTTACGCAACTAGATTGTCAAAGCAGAGTGTATTTTATTTTATTTTATTTTATTTATTTATTTATTTTTGGCGGATTCGATTCTGCAATGTAGGTATTCATTTACTGAGTTCTATTTGAGAATTTACAAAATTATGCCGTAGCTTTAAATAAATAAATGCAACTTCTGAACAGTGGAACACTGACTAAATTTCGACACCCTTGGCCCAGGAAGACATTGACTAGTCTTTTAATTTAGTCTTCGTTGAATACTAATAGCACCAGTAGTAGAAAACATTCTGGCACTGGGCCCACATCTTGAACATCTAACGCTCCCAGAATGGATTTGCGGAGTAAAGCTGATGGTGAGTTCGTATGTAGGTAACTGAGAATTTAGCGGGTGCGTGTGTTGTACATTTGCCAAGTAAGACAAGCAGAAATTCATCACACATACGTAATACATCTACGTCACTATGAACTAGTCTATCAGTTTATGGTCTGAACCACTATTAACGTACAGAAAGCGTAAGAGATTTATGTGTAATAAGCTTAAGAATGAACAAACGAAGTTGAATCATGTTTGCCATTGATTACTTTTGTCAAAGATGACTAAAACGATAAAGTGAGCGATGATAGAGTAAATAGTAATGACATCATCATTTCATTTATAGACGATTAATTAATAATTTGCAGATCGTCACTAGTTATCTATAGCTTACGATCAAGATCGTAAACCTATCCGTGGAGGGAATTTAAAATATTACGTGTGCAAGCTAATATTTCATACACATTTATAAATTCCGATCAACCATATGGTCAGTTTTTTTTTTTTTTTTTTGTCTCATGCTTGGTTTGAGGTTTGATTGACTATCTCCATTAGCCTACATAGGATAATTATGCATAGGAAAATGAAAGAAACAACTTGATTTTCTGGCTCCGCGCTGCAAAGAGAACTTATACTGCAGTGTTTTTACTTTAGATATATCATGCTAGCAGTTAGTGGATACTTACTTAGCCACTATTAAGAAAAAAAAATACTCATTTTACAACATGACAGATGTTTTAAGGGATCTAACAATGTTTGCTCGCTAACTTCTAGACAGGTGCACTGGTTTTGATTACTTTTATAACATGGGAGTACCCTGCCCTAACTTCGGTTTTTAGAACAGTTTCGGGAAGAACATAGAAGGGACAAAGAAGGGCTGACATGTAAAAATATGCTTGACTGGTACACCTATTTCGATGATTTTTGATACATGAGTGAATCCTGACCTAACTTAAATTTTTGGCTCATTTTCGGCAAAGAGGTAAGAGGGTAACATGTAAAATTAATCGAAAACCATCAATATTAGTGCCCGATCCATAGTTTTCGGAGTCGCTGAGATGAATAGTGACACTTCAGATACTTTTGAAGTTCAAATTCATCCCCCACCGGCATGGAGGGTGTTAAGTGGTAATGGAAAGGGGTTGACATCGTAAAAGTTTGGTACCTCAGACAAATTGCACTGGAAGAACATAGTATTTTTAATCTTGTGTTCGTGTGTGCAAGTGCCATCCAATAACGCAGTTGCACGTGTAGAAAAAAAAAACTAGTTTTACACCGAAAACATATTTTTCTTTTTCTTTCATTGCATAGCTACAGACTTGTCATTATAATTTAGCATCATATGCGTTGATTTATTAAATTAGTTTCCACAGTCATTAAAAGTAAAGGAAAGTGTTTACAAAAGATTGCAATTAGAATTACCTTCCCCGGACAAAATGATTAAATTGAGCTGTATTTAAAAGGAAAGATGAGATAATATAATAACATGTAACATGTTTCGCTCAAAGCTATTTAGCCTATAGTCTGCACGCATGATGCATATGTATAACATATTTTTCCAAAAGCAGATTCTAACGATCGTGATTTGCGTTTCTTTATGTTGTACATTTTCCATGTTACAAGTGTGTGTGTTGATTACAATATATGACTTCTTGATTCCTGGTTCGAAAGTTAATATCCTTTTTATTCCGTTCGAACTACAATAGGAGAGAAGACAGCATGATGATCTTGGAAAAGTCGAATTCGAGATTTGAACGGATCCATCTTAATATTGTCCTTCCATCTGCGCATAGGTCTTCCTAATGGTGGTTTTTCGATTGGACTTCCAGTTGAAACTTTGAAAGCGTTCCTACTTTCTTCCATTCTGGCTACATAAGCTGCCCAGCTGAGCCTCCTAGACTTGACGATCCTAACAATGTTTGGTAAACCGTATAAATTATGTAGTTCCTTGTTATGAAGTTTCCGCCATTTCCCTATTCCCGCTCTTCTTGGGTCCGAATATTCGTCTCAGGATCTTGTTCTCAAATACTTTCAGTCTACATTCTTCACTCAGAGTAAGTGACCATGTTTCGCAACCGTAACTTACAGAACAACCAGTGGCGTATTTACGATTTTGTTTCGGGGGTGCTTTGCTAACTTCATTCCTGGAAATATGAAAACTCTTTAAAATATTTTATTTACTTTAATATAGTAAATAAATTTCGGAGGGCTTAAGCCCGGAAGCCCCCCTTAAATACACCAGTGAGAACAACAATCAACAAACATGATTATCGTTTTATATAAGCTTCGAATTCCTCGACAAAATTTGTGACAACAAAATATTTTGAAGTGAATAATAACACGAATTCCCTACTTTTAGTCGAGATTTAATTTCTTAGTGAATATAGTTTTGGTCTGTTAATATTAATGCTAGATATTTGAAAGTATTCACTTTGTCGAAAATCTATATATTAATAGCGGTGTCTATGAACAAAAAACTTCAGATCCATATTGAAAGTGACTATATTTGTTTCTTAATCTCTTGAACTACCCGACGATATTTTCTGGAAGTGGGGTAATGGCGTCCCCCGCGTTCCCCCTCACTTTTACCCCTGGATGAAACTAACACTAAAGTATACCTTCAAGCTTTTCATTATGATACTAAATAGAGGACAGTACTCAGTATAGTTAATTAGGTATAGCCGACGATAGAGTGCTAAACTTTAATTTTCTTTTCACTATAATATTGTCTAATAATAAGTCATATGTGAAACATCAGGCACATCCAGCGGAACAAAATGAGATGCTTGAAGATAAAAATTCTCATGCGTATTTTTCGAACAATATTTCGAAGAAAAATGTAAAGATGATCTGTCAGCCTCAAAAAGACCCGATACATCATTTAAAAAAATGTATGCCACCCAACTTGCCACTCTACTGTATTTTTGACATTGTTCTTGCATTTTCATGGTAGAAGTGAGTGTCTTCCAAAATATGTCGTGATCCCAGTAAGATGATTCAATCACGCTATGGCCTACATCAATGGCAATCTGTTGCAAACCTATTGACGGTTGGAAAATTTGCCATTCCATCGTTTTTTTTTTAACATTATATTGGTATTTTCTTGGTGAATTGGAGATCTAAAAAGAAAGACTTTTAAAAATCAGTCATGATTCTGACATGTGCGTGATTCAATCAATTCCTATGTACTGCACAAGTAGTGGTCTGATAGGAAGAGTTTAGTTACAGGACATTGTCTGATTAACCATTGCTTTAAGTTGAATCTTCATATTTAGGTTACTAATACAACTACATATTCCTTATTTTTTTGGAGAATGTTTGGTTGTATATCAAATAAAATTGAAATTGTGAAGACAGAAGCAACACGTGGAGGAAAGATCGCGTGTTCAAAAGGCGTTATCATGCATCTCTTATTCGCGCTGATGCAATAAATAATTCCTTTTACATCAGTTCTAGAAGAAGGGAAAGGGGCTTCGTGTACGAAATATAACACATGTCAAGTTTAATCTTCTAAGAATAATCCTTTTCATGATAGCATCTGATAAACTTCAATCAATTTCTGATCAAAATGTGAATTGAGTTCAACAAGTGATAATTTGAACTTGTCTGTCGGAGAATTATCTACAATAACTTTTCTATTAGCTTCCATTAGATCATACAAGTACATTATAACTGGAAAATGGCACTTGAAATTATTGAATGTCTAATCTTTCTCGAAATATTAGAAGCAACTTAATCGTCCTTGAAAAACACAAATCCTTTCAAGATCCCACCATTCATTGTAATTTTCATTAATTTAATGCTAGCTAATTAGGAAGACCTAGGCGCAGGTGGAAGGACAATATTAAGATGGATCTTCCAGAAATAGGATAAAGTAGAAACGGGATTCAATTGGCTAAGAACAGAAATCAATGGAGAAATTTGTGAACGCGTCATTGCACCTCCAGATTCCATAGGCCATACATAGTGTTAGTTAGTTATCTAATTCTTCAGATTTTTAGTATTGGAAAGAAATTCCAATTACTGCAACACTTGAGCTGTGTGTAGTAGGTATTTTCTTAAATGTTATACAAATCTCACATTATACTTTATACTTTAACACTATACATGCTGTATTTACAATTTTAATGTGTTGACAAATATATGAAAATCAGAGCTATTTTATTTACAATAAGTATGCGTGTGTGTGTCTTTTGGAAACACTTGCGTGAAACCTTTTGAACTTGGCTAACTCGGGACTGGGTCATTGCTCGAAGCCATACAAGTATAGAAACTTCAACAGCAAAACTCACGAAACATGTCAAAATAGGTCTCCAATGTTCTGACAGTACGAAAGTAGACGGCAATGCTAATCTTTTTATTAAAAAATAAAATCTATTATGGTACCAGACAATATTTATTTACGATTAAGTACAATCAGTGAAAGATCTAGTAACTAACAATAAAGAATGGAAATTTATCTAAAAGTAATTTTATCGTTTTTAAAAATTTATTCTCCATAAAATTTTATTATTAGGATTTAATACAAAATTATAATGTGGAAACAAATAATAAGCAGAAAGATGTTAATTTCATTGAAGCTAAAGATCCTATGTTGTATTATATTATTTGCTACTGAAACTAAAGATACTATATTGTGTTATATTATCGGCTATGTTATATAGTAGGTCTAGATATATAGTGAGGCTGCTATTCGTATCAGGTCTTTAACTCGGCTCGCATTGTACATAGTTTTTAAACGAAAATATGCCAAACCTCTTATATTAAACTTAATTGAGATGTTTTCTACTACCAAAACAGATCGAAGTTGGTCAGTATTTTTTAACTAGTAACACTGTATGCTATTATTAAGAAATTAGACGTGGCCCCGCGTAGCGTAGTCGCTAACGCTCACGCCATTGGTATGAATGGTCCAGTTCGATTCCCGGTGGGGACGCTCGATCGAAAAAATGTAAAGTTTTTTTTCAGACAGCCATCCTGGGTGAGGTTTTCCTCATTCACACTAGGCAAATGCCGGGATGGTACCTAATATAATTTCCCAGGCCACTTCCTTCCTTCTCCATTCCATTTTTACTCTCTAATTCCCCGGGTAATGTGATCGCCAAAGGACATAATCCCTTATACGTGACGGGATAACATGGATATAGATGCCGAGAGCCCGAAATCTAATTCCTAATCCTAATCGAAAATTAGATGAGAGTACTTTATTTAAAAAATCGACGATTTACAGTGATTACATCAATAATTCAGTGAAATTTAAGAGATGAATGTCGAATGTTTGTCCGAAGGTAAATTGAATTAAAATAATCAGATCATCAGTATTTATTATTATTATTATTATTATTATTATTATTATTAGTTTTATTCTAGGGTTACCATATACAGCTAATTGATTGTACGATATTCCTTCGGAAAACACCTGACTTCTCGTTAAAAAGCCGGACTCGCATATATATAATCCTGAAAACAGCTTTGTGTTGATGTTGAAGCTGTATAATTACAGTAACAGCTTGATACTTGTCTGTATGGCTCATTTTTCACCGAAGAAATGCGTTATGTTCTTGCAACAAGGATTAGTAAAATTCTTCACAAGGTATGTGATTAAAATTATGTTTTACTGCAATCACCCCCTTCATGGACTGCATTAGTAGGCTATTTCTTTCTTTTTGTACATTCAGAATTGATTAAACACACACACACACACACACATACACACATACATACACACACACACACACACACACACACACACACACACTTTTAGTCGCTTGGAGTTGTAAAATGAAATTGACAAAATGTAAGAAGTTCTATTGTTACTTCTGAAAACTTCACTTGTTCTGCACGAGAATTGACATGTGCGGCAAGAGACAGGCGGATGACAACCTTATTTCGTTCGCTGTTGAGAACATTTCACTTTACACCTTAGCAGCATACTTCAATAATATAAATATTGTCACTCCTTAAAAAGTCCATTGAAAAGACAGAGAAACGTGCTGTCTTCTCAGTATTGATTGATTCACATCAGGCCTGAACTTCCAGGGCCCCTAGACAGAGTTAGAAGCTTGTTTTTGGTAATTTAGTTAGTTTTTTTTAAAAAAAATATTTATTTATTTAACGTACTTTCAGTTTAGAAAATAGACAAGCAAACTTACAAATAAAATAAACTTTGGTAAAAATAGTAGTGAAGCTAAAGGCTAGAACTTTATGAAGTAGGAAAAGCCATATATCATTTTATCATGGGCAACCAGCAATGCTTTGGTGCTCTACAAATTGCATAGCAACTAGGTAATGTAATGAATTTTAAACGATACAGCACATTAAAGTGACCATTATCTGTGAAGATGTTAAGGAATTGACTCAACGAATTCGATCGATGTAATTCGACTATTTCAAATTACAAAATTTAAGAATTCTATTTCGTTCAAGAATCCATGTGTGAAGTAACGGACGAGACGTATTAGCCGTACAGTCTTATAAGTCCCATTGCGTGATTCTAAGAAATATTGTAGATAAGTATCAATATTTTTACGTTATTATAAGATGTCATTGCTACGCGACGAACTTTATTCTCTGCAGAGGAACGGGTGGCCTCACTACAGTCTACAGACTGCATTATTTTCCGTGTCCTTGATGCAGTGGCGGATCCAGGAGGGCGATCGGGGCAATTGCCCTCCCCCAGAAGAGAAAACTTTCTTATTTTATATATATAAATAAAACCCATTCCAGAGTTTGAAGCTCGTCCCCAGAAGTCGGTCCTGGATCCGCCCATGCCTTGATGTGTATAGTTTCGTCGTCTAGGCGGAGCATCCCCCGAAGTTGGAAACCTAGGCATCTGGGTAGTTTTCCTAAGTGGAAGTCGGAAATTAACACTCTTTTGCATACATTCAACTCAGTGAACCATGATAATGGACAAAATCGTTTCAGTCGTTTTCGAGAAGAATATGGCCTGAACAAGCTCACCCTACCAGTAAATGACTAACTCTCTCTGGATGTTCTTCGAAAGAAATTATAGTGTCATCTATAGGTAGTAATGAAATATTTATAAAATGAGAACAAAACTATTGTTTTTGAGGAAATCGCAATTACAGATTTTTTTTATCAGTAATTTACCATTAGTATTTTGAGTGTATGGGAAAAATTAGACGAGTCTCGCTACGCTGAATGATTTAACCTGTAGGGCTTACATACAGACGAAAAGAACACACACATCTAAAATAGACTTTTATTATTATTATTATTATTATTATTATTATTATTATTATTATTATTATTATTATTATTATTATTATTAGTCCTATTATTATTCCATGTGTGTGATGCAATATTAAATTATCTGTAGAACTCCCTCTTGGCTTTTTAGAGTTACGCTTTCGGGGCGGAAATTCTGGTTTCGATTCCTGGTGGGAGTACATGTCGAATTCCACTTCAAGCTGTAGATCCACGTCTCATAATTATAGCCTCGCTGCTAAAAGAGACGCTAAAATTAAATCCAATCCAATTTAATTAAATTATCTACATAATTATGTTATTGTGCCTTATAGTAATATACGTATGTTGTACGTAGTTATTTGCAAATACAGTAGAGCGTCGATTATCCGAACGTCGGTCAACCGAACGACCGCTTAACCGAACTGTGTACTTGCTCGCACCTGTTACTCTCCCACCCTACCGTCCATCATCCCCCTCACTCCCAAACCAAGTTTCCCACAGTAGTCGCCGCACTGAGCCACCGCTGGCGGAACATTGCTTCTAATGTGGCCTTCATAAGGCGCTGCTGACCGGCCAAGCCGCCAGTCGCTGTGTTTCAACAATCAGCACACTTCTGTCAGTTTGGCACTGGCTGTAGAAGTACAGTACAGTACAGTTCGATTATCCGAACAAACCAGTTTTCCGAACACCCATGTCCCCCAATTACTTCGGATAATCGACGCTCTACTGTACTATATTTTGATTGCAACAAAAGCTTAAGTTTAAATTCTTTTCATTGTTGAGTAATGCGTGTCGACTACGTGGGTGCTCCGGAGCTCCAGCACCCACAAGATTTTTTAGTTTGATAGAAACAAAATAAAATATTTCTCATTTGCCATTATCAAAAATAATAAGCAATTAAAACATTAAGATGGAGGTTAACATTTCTAACCTCTAAAACATAGTTGTTTGTTTCAAATGTGTGCAAAGGCAGCCAAGCAACACACTTTCCCCTTCCTAGTCAAAGGCAGTACCCACAATAATAATAATAATAATAATAATAATAATAATAATAATAATAATAATAATAATAATAATAATAATAATAATAATAATAATAAATGGAACTGTATTGTGAATAGAATCGAGTACAGGCCTTCATGATAATGTTCATAAAATATTTTAACTAAAAGGAAATCAATCAAAAAATATCGAGACTCCCCTGAAAACATATAACACGTCCCGCCATTTATATGCACCCACATAAATCTTGGGAAGTCGGCGCCGTTTGTTGCGTTTGTACTACAACACGATATCAATAACGTTCTCATTTAATAATTTTACAAAGATAAAAATGAAACTTCAAATTACGTTGTTTCTATAGAAATGAACTGTACGATGAGATCTCTGTTTTTAAATCTATAATACCAACACTTTGATAGGAAAATTGTGTAAGTTATGGAGTGTGTTTTTCGAGAAAACAACTTGGTTCAAAATAATGGAGTATATTCTAGTTATGCTAGTTAGTAATGCATCTGTCGAACTAATGTCTAGTGTAATGAAAGCCTTATGATAAAATAATAGAAACAGAATGTTAACAGAACTTGTGATGGCCGAAATTTTGTATTCATATCAATGACGGTTCTAGGGGGAACAAAGGAGGGCGTCTTCTCCTGACATTGTCTGCCCCCCTGATATGTTGTATTGTAATGTGGATCATGCAGTGTAAAACTAATATTTTCTTTATACAAAAAAAAGTAGCTGCCCCAAAAATGTCTCTAGCCCCCGCCCCTAAGAAATTAAAACTGGCGACGTCACCGGTTCAGATTAACTTAATCTGTCAATTTTTACACAAAACGGTCCTGGAAAATAGTTCTTCAGTAGCGAGAACTCCATAAAATATGGACAAAATGGTAAGTGTCTATAACCACTAATATTTTGTGTTATTTTAAATGTAGTTTAGTATAGTTCGGTTAGTAATAATATTAGGAAGATTAATATATTGATTATAGTACGATGATAATAACATGAAAAAGAAATATTCAGTTTCAAATTTGTATCCTTCATTACACAATCTCCGGACTTGCCTTTATCTCAATCTGGAAACCCTATACTTCACTCCTATCGTGCTCGAAAGTATGAATTCCAAAGTAAGACGTTTGAGTGGACGAATCCATCAAATTCCAACCAGTCTATTTTGAATAATAGGATCAAAACTGCTTCATTTGGTAACATATCAGAATTATTGGCTTTTTTGCTCACTTGATTAGGTCCATATCAAATATATACAATATATTACGGTATACATACTATTTACATACTTGTATGTAAACAGACTTCACTGATGAAATGAATACCTTGCGATTTCAATTTCCTGTTCGCACATACGCACATTCCGTTGTACGTAATAACTGACATATTGACGTCATTGCATTTATTTGATGTGTGCACACGTGTCTCTGAACATTCTTTCTTCTGACGATTACTTACTCTCACAAAGAATGTTTTGATTGAATACAAACACTCAATTTGGCTTCTTTCTTTATCTGTTCATCACCACATGTATTGGCTTTCTGTTTTGTAAAGATCCGGTTGCTATTCGATCAGGATGTTTTCAGAGATATATATATGAAACAGTAAATGAAAAAGAAATTAATGTAAAAGACCCATGCTTATGTCCCCTTTAACATAAAAGAGACATATTATTATTGAGTACTCTGCCTATTGGCAGGTCCTGAGGCTAATAGGAGATTCCTTCCACTTAGGTTAAATTAGGGTCTGGATACATGGGCGCCCGACAGGGAGGGCAGAGTGGGGCCCGAGTTCCCCCCTTCGGCTCACAAAAATGTATTAAATTTCTTAAGGCGGCAGAGTACTAAATATTTTTGAAAACTAATAAGTTTTCTTTTGCCCGTTTTTCATAAGTGGAAACAGTGGCGGCTAATGTAAGTGTTGCAGCGTTGCGCAACGACCAAAGTATTTCAAGAAAAAAAATATTATTATCAATAGTAGTAAAGAACAGAAAAAAATACTTTTTAATACTTGCATATATACATTTTAAATAACATATTTTTTACTTCTGTAACTCTCCGTTCCGTTAATCCATTTTAAAAAGCGAAAAATAATCCGTCACAGTGTGTTTAATTTACATTGTGTTGCAGCGAGCATGCAACGACCAGATTCCTTCAGCGCGGGGATTGGAGCAAATGTTAAGTCTCTTTTCCCCTATCTCAGAAGTTAAAGGGACTGGTCGTTGCAGTGCTTCTGCAACACAGCACGATTTCTAGTGAACGAGAAGGTTTTTCACGCTAAATAAGATTTCTGAATTTTCTTTCACTAGCAATTAACAAATGGAATTTGTTTTTATGAATTCATATTTTTAAATTACGGGACCATACTGAAGTAAATCAATATAATGGCAATTAAAAAAAAAAGTGATTGCAAAATTACAAAATAAGAAAGAAAATATCAAGTAGAGGAGAAAACAAATGAAAGTAGACCCACATTTACAAGTTAATTCTTAGCTTATATTGATAATGAAGGCTTCTTCTACAGTAATTTGTGAATCAAATATTAAAAAGTCAGTATGTAGAATCACCCCCCCCCTCTGTGGATAGTATTTTAGTATAAACATATTTCTTTTATAAAATAAGTATACTATTTTATAAATACTCGTATTTTATACTCTTGGTAATTTCCACATAAAACTGTATGATGGGGAATGCCACATTGAATTTGGGACTAATTAGCAATGCTCAGGGGCGTAGCCACCAGGAGGTCCACCGGGTCCGGACCTCCCCAAAATTTCGAAACTTGACTAACATTTGTAGACTTTCTTAATAAACTATGCTTTCCTAACACAGAAACGATTGATGTAGGCTAAATATTTTATTTTACGCCTCATCATGTACTCTTCTATTCTTATAAAAATAATCGTTCTATCATTTTTTTCTAAAAATATAGGTGATAGTAAGTAAGAATTACTTATCGTCTTTTCGGGTGCAGTATAATTCAGGTTCCATATTATGTAGACGTATTGGACTTCCCTCAAATACTTTGGACCCCTCCCAGTTAATATTTCTGGGTGTAGAACTGGCAGTAACTTACTGTTTGTTTTGATGTTCTTTGATTTTTTTGGCTTCTGTTACATGCTGATCCTTCATCTGGCGGGTTTCGAGGTTTCCTTTCCAGAACATATCACATTGGTAGGCATTGTTTCGACTCATGTGGAAGTATATTGTGTTCATCGTGCATTGCGTAACAAGCAAGACGGATGATTTGGAATGTAGTTTTTTTTCTTTTACGCACATGTGTGTGTGTGTGTGTTGATGTATGAATATGTGACATTCGGAATTCATATACCAGTACCTATTTTGTATCAGCTGTTTTGGTTTTTAATTATTAGGTTTAATTTTATTGTGTGTGCTTTAATTCTGTAAATAACCTACAAATTCTGAATGAATTGTATACCATGACTTCTGTAAATAACTTACAAAAAACATTGACCAGCTTTCAACTGAGGAAAAATTTGCAATTAAATCTTAGACAAAACAAGAAAAGGGCAATTCAGGAGAGTGTTCGAAAAAAAAAAAATCCAGTTTAAATTTACAGGATATCTTATGCAGTAGTGTTGTTTGCACCAGACATTTCCTCAATTTATTTTAAATTTTCCTGGATAAACTGTGAATAAAGTGTGTTCAATGTACATTTTTTTATAACACTAATCTTTGCTACGAACTCTCTTCAGTCAACGCTGAAGAGGAATTCGGATCACTGTCAAGGACTGAGTTTGCTAGAATGAATCGTTCGCAATAATCTAGAAAAAATATTTAGTGAATCTACAAAGCTTTGAAATTAATATTAACAGTACCTCTGGCGTCAGCAAAAGACGAGAAGTTTTTTTCCACATGAGAAAGAATTGACACTTTCAAGGAATTGAATGTCGCAAGAAAGGTTATCACCATTGGTTATGTTTTCCATCGAAAAAGACCTTACAATAAGAATACCAGAGTTCAACCAGCATGTATTAGACAGATTTGCTCCAATCAAAGAGAGGAAAATGAACTTACTAATTAATTAAGGTGATTAATCGGATAAAATGTTCTGCATTTTTTATTTTTTAAAAACAGAATTTTATTTAATTTAAAATGTCACATAGCATTTGCATCTAAAGTTATGCTGATTAGTCAATGAGTCAACTTTGTATCTTCTGTCTCTTATCGCTTGCACTGCAACACCCGAAACCACAATCCACCGGCCGCCACTGAGTGGAAAGAGGTAATAAAATATAACTTACCACAATAATGAATAATGTTATTCTACACCCGAAAATACGAATCGGAAGAATTTTCAGTGTTGCCATCCATAGAAATTACAGTGTGGCCAGAATTTGAATTACCCAAAAATCTAGGTTAAGGCAACGATTAGAAAAATGAACTCAACGGTAATTGATGACTTATCATGATGTCTATGTTCCTTGTTTACTACTTTTTAAATAATATTTCTATTTATTTTATAAAACTTACATAAAATATTACAAAATAAATAAGTTATTATAAAATAAATAGAAACATTGTTTAAAAAGTAGTAAACAAGAAACATAGACAGCATGATAAGTCATCAATTACCGTGGAGTTCATTTTTCTAGTCGCTGCCTTAACCTAGATTTTTGAGTAATTCAAATTCTGGTCACACTGTAATTTCTATGGATGGCAACACTGAAAATTCTTCCGATTCGTATTTTCGGGTGTGGAATAACATTATCTATTATTGTGGTAAGTTACATTTTATTATCTCTTTCCACTTATGAAAAACGGGCAAAAGAAAAATTATTAGTTTTTCAAGAATATTTAGTAGTCTGCCCCTTAAGATTTTCTTAATGCAAATAAAAACTAGTAAACGTAGTATAGCAACCAGAGAGATAAGCCCCTCCCTAGAAAATTTTCTTCGGGCTCCCATGTCTGGATATGTTTCTAGAACGTTTCTCGATCTTCAGCTTCCTTTTTTAACTTCTAATATTTTCTTTTATTTTTCAAATCATCGTTCATCTTCCTACTCCTCATTTTCCTTCCATCTTATCCTATGTGGAAGTATGAGAAAGGCAGTTTTTTTCCCCCGCAAGATGTGTCTAATCCAGTTGACCTTTCTACGAAGGATGCTAGATAAGAATGTCCTCTTTCCTCCTACTCGTTTTAAAACATCTTCGTTTGTTACTCTCTTTGTCCATTTTATCTTCTCCATCTTCTTCCAACACCACATTTCGAAGCTCTCTAAGTGTTTCATCTTTAACTTCCGTAATGCCCAAATCTACGAACTCCATATACGTATAGATTTGACCAACTTCTTCCTTAGGAACAAGTTTTAATCCATATAGGAAACTTAAAGAGCCATTTTCTTTTTGGATTTGATTTGAGTTTGGCATCATTTTCAGCAGCAAGCTACATGAGGCGTGAACCTTACAAGCTTAACGTGGGATCCGAACATGTGCAACAGCCAGAAATCGAACCCAGATCTCCTACGCGAAAGGCGCGTACGATAACCACTTAGCCACGATTTTGGAACAAAAATAAGAAGTTTGAGATATGATTGTATTCTCATAATACAATCTATTCGCATCCACAGCTAATAAAGCATCCACAGCACATTTTGATGCATATACTAACGAGAAAGAGCTCAGAAGTAAGAAAAATACAGCCTATAACTGCTTGCTGAAATCTTGTAGAGTCAAATATAGGCTTCTGGGAAGTAATTTCTTTGAACAAGACTGTACAATCCTTTTTGTGTGTGTGTGTGATAAATTATGTTTTTAAAGTCGTAATGTGGGGATCACAAATGGAACATACTACAAATAAGCAAAATCTATTGTTGATATCACTGTACTAAAGGGACGGGGAGACAGACTTGGGCCGGGTCATCACCTCCGTAGCTACGTCACTACACACAGTATGTGCACATATACAGTTTCATAATTATTCTTCATAAGACATGTCTGGTATTTTCTTTTTGTTATTATGACTCTGCACAAAATCAACAAATATAAATCTAAACCAGTGGTTCTCAATCTTTTTTGACCGACGGCACACTTGTTTGACATTTTCATTATAAATAATCATAATATCTATTATAATAGTGAAAACTATTAGTTTTTTTAATGACTCTATGTAGCACTAAGCATTATTGCTGCCGCTGAAGGTGTTGACTGGTACAGTCCGTCTCGATTTCAACTAATTACTATTAAAGTCTTTATGATTTTTAAATTCTAAAATTTCGGGACACACCGTAGGGGAAAGCGTGACACACCAATGTGCCACGACATATCAGTTGAGAACCACTGATCTAAACCATAGAAAACAAGGTTAAGCGCCAACAAATCAAGTACACGAATAATGCATTAAGAAGTTGTCAATATACACAAAGACTATCGTTGAGAACATGGGTGCCTACAGCGAGAAAAAGAGAGTAATTGCCATCTTCTGGATTTTCTGTCAATAACAATTGTTTTACATCAAGTGGTGCATCAAGGTGTGTATATTCGCGGATTCACTTGTGTTTTGGACTTCTCCTCCCCCCCTGGGCAAGGGCCCCGATTTCTCTGTAACTTTGGGGGGCCCATTCAGATATCTGTGGTTACAGATAAGGGTCTAAGAAGCCATATATCAGGATTTTAAGACAAATTCAATTCAAATTATGCCAAATATTGTATAATCATAAAAATAATACATAGAACAATAAAAATACATATAAAATACACATAACAATACATATAACAATAAGAAATACATACAAAAATACATATTCATAAAAATATATGGGGTGGACCCCTTGCCTCCCCCCCCCCCCCAGATCGGCGCCTTTGTCCCTTGGGAAAACCCTACGGTCGTTCCTGTGTGTATAGTGTGTATGTTGGGCGTTGGGCATAACAACGTACACACATTAACATATCTCTCTGATACGGCCCCTAGCTAAACTAAAAATCTGGGACGTCCTATGAACATTTACATTGCATTCATAGTTGCGCACTTAGCGCTTGCTGAAATATCAGAATTAAGTAAAGGCCAACGCTCATCAAAAGTGAATGATAGAGGGGCAGTGGCGGATCCAGGATCCCCCCCCCAGAAGAGGAAAGCTTTTTTATTTTATATATAAATTAAACCCATCGCAGAGTTTGGAGCTCTTAAAAGTAGCTCTAAGTAGCAGTATTACAACCCACCGCCCCCCCCAGAAGTCCGTCCTGGATCCGCCCCTGATAGAGGGTAGATTATTAATAGGCCCTATTAGTTTAGTATAGAGGACTAATAAAATTGGGATTCTTTTAAGTATTGCACGAATGATATTAACATATGTTTTGGAGAGAAACTGGGACATTCCTGCGGGATAGGCATGCATATGATGTAAATTCGGGATTAAGCCGGAACGTCTGTGATACTCCTACTCTTTGGACATGTTTGTATAATGTTACATTATTTAATGCAAATCAATGTGTTTTTGGATTCCAAAACATATTCTCTGTACAATAATATCTCTATCAGTTTAAAATATAAAACATTTTACTATTTTTAAAAATGGTTCTTATGCATCATTGTATTCTAATTTCATTTTCAGGAGAAACTTCCCATTTTGAAAATTCGTTTCATGGACGCTATGACCCTGGAAGCATTTCACTAGCTTTCTATTCTGGTCTGTTTGCATTTGGTGGTTGGAATTTCTTGAATTTTGTTACCGAAGAATTACAGGACCCATACAGGTAAACTACATATTTATTTCCTTATTTATTTATTGTCACGTGTTATTTACTTTGTTTTAAAGATTTTTTTGTGATAAGTAGTTGAAGCACGAAATGTATTTCAAAAGAACTTTTCCGTTTGTTTTTCCTTATAAAAATGATACTTTAAAGCTGGTAATATCAACACTAGATCATGATAACAGTTTTAGTAAAGTAAATGACAAAATTAAAAATGAAATGTTTTTATTTAACATACCACGATTGTGCCCTTTAGGCTAAGGGAGATGATGATTAAGGCAAATGAATGATGATGGAAGAATTGGTGGGATGAGAAAATGGGAGTACCCCGAGAAAACCCATGGACACCAATGTTGTCTACTACAAACTTACTTAACCGGGAATCGAGCCAGTGACCCCATGCACGCACCAGAGGTTAAGCGCTATACCACTCAGCCACCGTACTCACCAAATGACAAAATTAATATAGGAAACTTAGACTATATTGAGTAAAATATTCTTCACACAATTGAGAGATGCTGAAATTCATTTCCGGTATTTGAACAGAATTTTAATAAAAATTTTCCTTTCATCTATACCGGGTGGAAATGATGATGAAAATTATGTTCTTTCCGTTTTATACTTCGAAATAAAAGTGAGAAGTTTGAAATATGATTGTGTTGTCAGAAAGGATATAAATACAATTGAATCGTTGAGTTTGAAAACCGGACATCTCCATCGTAGCTAATTTTTTCAGATTGATAAGGTGTTGAAAAGACATCAATTTCATAAAAGGAAATGTGTATGTATATGACAGTTTAATCAATTTCTTAATTCTGATTCTCTGTTATTAGCCATGCAAGTAACTAATCATAATTGATAATAGAAAGCAAATTTAAGGAATAAAAAGCAAAAGAAGACGTCCGAGTTGTTTGAAACGAACTTGCCCATATTTGAGAGTTTCGAAGCTTCATCTGAGAACTGAGTGCTTGCTTAAATTAATCTAGTTGTCCTTGTATCAGGTCGAAATATACGGACGAGAGTCAATATTCAATTAGCCGTCTTCAACCTACAAGAAACTTGATGAAAAGGCCAATTAAGAAACAAGAGCAAAAATAAGAGGAAAAGAAATATGATTTTTTTTATTAATTGATTAGTTTGGTAAGATGATGAAGGAGGAACCAATTCAACGGAACAAGGTATTCAGTTGCTGATTCCTATTATAGCGACTTGCTTCTATATAAATCTTAAAGAAAGATCCTAATCTGACTGGTAGTTATTATTCATTAATTAACTTCTCTTGTAGTTATTTCCAAGAAGTGGTTCCTTTTGACTGCTCCTTTATTTATTTATTTATTTGCTATACTTGTAGATTAGTTATTAAAAATGCATTTCTTTCTCAAGCGAACTAAAGAAGAAAAGAGCTCACTCTTCAGTAAGTAATTTAGTTTCTCGTAATTAGTGCAGCAAATCAGGTTTGATTCTTGGATTCGGTTGATAGAAATTTAGCGTCCTCTTTCTGCACCAAAGCTACATGAGACATGGGACCTACAATTTAAAGTGGAATCCCAGCCACTGTAATATGAGTTCAAATTTTTAAGGCTTCCCTGCTGGGAATCGAACCTATGACCCCTTACAACGAAAATGTGCATGATAGTCACTAGACCAACATAGAGGGATAATTTCTGAAGTAAATCCCTATATGTGGTTCAGATGCTATGATAAGCTATAAGTCTACGTTACATTTAGTCCTGCGCTAAAACTGGAAGTGAAATTACAAATATAATAGAAACATGTAGTGTTCTCCTATTATTTCATTTTCCATAATAGCTTACTACTATCCATTGTTAAAATAATTTTGTATAATTTGGAAACTTTTGATCATCTATTAATAGGAGAAGAGGAATAAGTTAATATGTTTTCTGTGGTACCAAAATGGAATGAAATATACTGACTCGGACATTGAAAAATACATGTTCGAATCCGTAATGTTATATTCACTGCCCTGAATAGTATATTTTAAAAAATACTGATAGGGCTATTATTTATAGGATTATATATTGGGCCTAAAATACTCCACACCGGGAAATAAACTGCTCTTTTAAAGAAGAAGAAGAAAAAAGATAATATCCGAAGTAAATCTATAAAATTGGAAAGAGAAAAATACAATTATTTTCAGAAAAGATTTTACCATGTATCATATACAGAGAATATTATCTACGTAATATTTGGAAACAATCTGCGTTCCACAAGACCGCAGAGTGATAATGGAAAATGGAATATATACACAAGTGTGAGGAGTGAGGGTTTACAATGAGAAATTAGCATAATTTGCACCACTTTAAAAAGCATACAATAGTACAAAATGTTATAAGAGCTAAGTTTGTAAAGTAGTGAATATATGCCGCACCTTAACTTTTCACAGTTGAAATTTGAATAAAAATCATAGCTTATTTTCGGGTAACCTTACCGTACTTCTGAGGAGACATTTATGCAGGGAGGGGCTTAGGGGGCTATAACCCCGGGCCTCCAGGTGGACAGGGGCCTCCACTCTGTTCAAAATCTCAACTGGCTATCTCAAAAGAATCATGAAGATATAATCATCATCATAAAATAAGATATGACGAAAAATATGAAACATATTCCCTTAACTTTCCTACTGTACTTTCACAGAAATGTATTAGGTGAAGTCAGAAGGGGCCACATATTTTTTTCTAGCCCCGAGCCACCAGATGGATTAATCCAGCTCTGCATTTATGAATAGATCAACACACTCAAACGTCTAATATTACTGTGTCTTTTAAATCTTATATATTCTCTGCTTTTTAAAGGAGTTTGGCTTACCATATGTCCGTCCACCCGAAAAAGAAAAAAAAAAAACTTGATGGATCACCATCAATTTTGGCCAGAGTGTAGAGGGTCTAAGGTTAGGAATCAAGTTTGTTGATGGAGGTGGTATTCAAACCGGAAATAGAAATCAACCATTTCCGGTTTGTTATGTTCATCACTATAGAGCAAAATATGGTACGGAAGATACTGAGAAGCGGTTTTCCGCAATTGATTAAGCTTTCCAATACTACATTTTACAATCATCCTTAATTCTATATTAAAACTGGAAGTAATAGAAATCCAACGTAACTTCCGGATTAAATGTTGATCTATATAGAGCACAAGGACATTTCCTGTTTTAACGTAGACCGCTATAGAGTAAAAGCGATAATAGATATTGAGAAGCGGTTTTCTGCAATCAAAAATAAACCGTCCCAAGAATATATTTCACCTCCACTCTAATCTCTGTACTTAAACTGGAGGTGGTAAATATCTATTACCACTTTTGATTGCAATATTAATTGAAAATATATCACACCATACAAACTAAACTCGTTTACATGTTCCCAGCCTCCGCCAAGTGAACTTTATGGTGGACAAACACCGTGCTCGTGGGTTTTCTCGGGGTTCTCCCGTTTCCTCCCACTTTCTTCATTCCACCATTTTCACTCATCTCTCATAATCACCGTCTCCTTTAGCCTAACCGGCATAACCGTGGGACGTAAAACTAAAGATTTCATTTCATTTTTTTTTCGTTTACATGTCACTGCCACTTATTTTTCACCTGTAGACTAAGTAATAGTAAGGGCGCCGAGTTCTCTGTAAATTTGGAGGGGGTCCATTCAGATGCAGAAGATATATATATGAGAATTTTAAGACAAACTGCATTCAAATTATGCCAAAAATTGTATATTCATAAATACAATAGGGAACCCACATGAGCTTTGGGGGGGCCGGGCCCCCGCCCCCCAAGATCGGCGCTCTTGAGTAATAAAATCAGGCACGATCAGATAACGCTTGCATTACGAACTGTGAAAAGCTAAAGCCAAAACTTTTTTTTTTTTTTTTTTTTTTTTAGTTTAACGTCCCATCCTACTATTATGCACCGAGGATAAGGGAGACGGTGAGGATGAGACGAATGATAATGGTGGAATGAAGTACGTGGAAGGAAAGGGGAAAACGCTCCGAAAACCCACGCACATAATTGTCCACCCACCACAACGCCCATTTGGCGCCGGGCTTAACCAGTGAACCCACATGTTAAAGATGAGCGCTCTACCACTGAGCCACTGCGACTCCCAAAATGTTTTGGTTGTTTAAAATGTCTAAATACAATATTATTAGCGTATGATGGACAGAAACATATTCAAAGACGAGATATATACCTAGGTATATATATCAATTTACAGGTTTCAATGAGCTAAAGAAAATGAAACGCTTGAGGGTAACATCCTTATGAGAAGTTTTCGAAAAAAGCGATTTTTTTATGGCACTGAAAGAAACTTCATTCGTGGCCAGCAATAACAGGCTTAATAACACGCCACCTTATCAAACCTTTCATAATGGCACTAGCAAATAAATGAATCTTTTAGTATAACGTCTCACGATTATGTCCTTTAAGCTAAAGGAGACGATGACTAAAGCAAGTGAATGATAATGGAAGAATAAGTGGAATGAGAAAGCGGTAGGAAACGGGAGAACCCCAAGAAAAAAACGCGGACACGATGTTGTCCACCACAAATTTACTTGACCGGGGATAAAACCAGGGACTTCACGCACCAGACGTAAGCACTTTACTATTGAGCCACCGTGCCCCCCGTAACGAACGACACTAGCAAGAAGGCAGTACACACTGTGATTAATGAGTAATATTGCTTGAAAAGGAGACGAGAAGCAATGTCAATTCTCGTGTCGTTTTCGAGACGAGGCGAAAACTTTCTTGAGCCTGTGGGCAACACTAATTTAGGAAAATTTTGTACTTTTATACTTTAAAAAAAAAAAGAAAAGAAAAAATCTCAGATGCAAAGTAAGTTTTCAGATAAGTTAATGAACAACAGATCTTCTTGCAAACGACCTTCGAATAGTCGTTTTCCTTTAGTATTTGTAAGACGAAAAGCAATCATTCGACTTACGTGTTATAGCTAGGTTATGAATACCGGTCTATATATACGTATATTTGCGAGTGTCTGTGTCAATTTAAGGGCGCCCACACATAGATCACAAGAACTTCCCAGATTGGAGAACGCTTGAGCAAATGGACCATTTTTTTTTCTTTCTTACTCTCCTTCAGAACCTCCGTGATCAAATGCCTTTGTTAGTGGAAAAGATTTCACCAACGATGATGCTCTCGCCATTTCGTACTTCGCAGCTTGTTACATTAAAAGGCTTTCACGGTTTCTCGTCTAGATTGGCACGCAGAACAAACTGAAAACTATCGACTTTCAAATTGTCTTTCACGCGTCTTCCACGATAAATCAGAGCTAGCCCTGCTTTAAAAGTTAACATGACCTTCAGTTCTTCAACGTTCTAGAAGGAAGTTTTTTTTTCTTTCTTTTTAAGATAGAAACTATTAATAAAACATGTCCATCAATTCCCTGAGAAAAAAAGTAAGAAAAACGGGAAAAGACTGATAAAACAACAAACTTGTAATTTAATACAAGTGTTTCACACAAAATGGGTCATGTCGGTTCTAATGGATTGCTTACAATCTAGTGAAATTCTAACTAGCAGGGAAAATACGCTGCCATGACTACATTAATACCAGCACATAGTAAGTTTGTTTACATTTGAAGACACTTTTCAATTGTAGAATTCTCTAATGTAGAGATTCATGATACAAACATTTTCAATTTGTATTAGCAACCCATCTTAGAAAGCATGGTAGTTCAGCGGTAGGAGGGACATCTCTTTAGTGCAAATTCATATGTTCAAAACTTGATCGTTCTGAATACAGAAGAAAAATCGTGTGCGTGAATTTTCTCAGGGTTCTCAGTTTCATTTCATTTACCCTACTAAAACAATCATTTCAAATCTTTCATTAACCTTTATCAGCACCTCTGTTTGAAAGCCATATTAGTAGGTCAGGTCAAAAATCTTAATAAGAAAATGCTAGTATAGCATTCATCAGGGTGACTTGACAAGAGCACTGCAATCTAACAGTACGTAGAATATTTCAACTAATCAAATAGGCCTATATATAATCATACTCATCAGTGGATTTCCGAAAATGTTAGGCGTGCAGATGCTCTTCTTGAATCGAGGCATAGAAAGCTTTGATTCTAAGAAAATTTCAGTTCGCCAATCATGCCTTAATGCCTTAATATGTCGTTGGTATTGAAATTATTTGTTCATATAAGCAAAAGTTGTTCTTATTATATGAGTAATTAGTAACACCGAATAGATATTCACGTAAATAATCAGAATACAGAAGGTGGTGAATTTTACATGCTAGAGAATGATCTAACTCGCATGTTCAGATCACTTTGAAAATTAAACCTGAAATTCCCGAAGCTCTTGGTGTAATACATGTTTTCATTCTACACGACTTAGAATTGCTTGAAGTAGGAAAGCACAGTAAATTTTACCATTTAAGAGTCAAATGGATTATTCTTTCTTTCTTTCTCATTTGACTTCTCCGTTTGTTTTATTTCTAGTGCCTCATTCTACTACATGTTTACGCTTGGCTTGGTGTATAATCAGAAAATAAAACCCGAGTCCATTACTTTGTATTAGATTTGTCTCTGAGAGCTTGAAAGTACTTTCAAGCAGACGTGAAATGTAAACACTTCCTCCATTGCCTTATTCTAGATAAATAGATAAATACTTCTGCAGGAAAACTATAGCTCTACTTAAAACTTTTTCCTTTTAATATGAACTTCCTTGTATCGTAGTGATTCTCTCTCCCTTTCGGTGCGTTAGAAACAGGATTAAAGATGTAATATATTTTAATCTCGTAAATTTTTAGCAATTTTTAAAGAGTTTGCCTTATCAAAACTCCTTTACCATCTGTCTGTGTGTGTCCGTCCAACTACCAAAAATGCGTTTCCACTCGTCCGGGAGACAAAAATTTCAAGAACAATTTGATGGATCATCATCAATTTTGGCCAAGATGTAGAGGGTCAGAAGATAGGAATGAAGTTCGCTGATGGAGGTAATATTCAAATAGGAACTGATAGAAATCAACAATTCCGTGAGCGTCAATAATTATAGAGCAAAAAACAGTAATAGATAGCGAAAAAAAGCTGTTTTGTACAATTTAATTTTTTTTTTTGCAAGAATCGTTTTTTTTTTTTTTTTGTCACCATTCCAAATCCACTACAACTTCCTGTTTTAATGTTAATGTTTATAGAGCAAAAACAATCAGAGATAACGAGATACATTTTTAAGAATCGATTTAAGGTTCTAAGAATAGGTATTTAAATTTTCTCTTAAGCCCTTATTCGAACTGAAGGTGACACAAACCAAGTACCGTACTTCTAGTTTTAACGTTGATCGCTCTGGAATGAAAACTGTAACTGATAACGAAGAAGCTGTTTTCTGCAATCAATGAGGTGTCCTAATAATACATTCTATCTCTAGTCTAATTTCCCTACTAAACCGGAAGTGCCGGCTTCAATATTAATTGAGATTATACCACGCCATACAAATCAAACTCCTTCGCGTGGCGTACACATGACACTACTATTTGTTAAAATTTAGGGGAGAGTTAGGGATTAGATTTTTGGGCTTTCGGCATCTATAGCCGTGTTAGCCCGTCACGTCCTTCGGCGATCACACTATCTGAGGAAAGGGAAGGAAGAAAGGATTGGAAGCGGCCTCGGATCTATGTTAGGTACCATCCCAACATTTGCATGGTATGAATGAGGAAAATCTAAGAAAAAACTCACTCAGGATGGCTAGCCTGAAAAAGCTTTTGTACTTTTCGACCGAATGTCCATACCGGAAATCGAGCCCGGGATCGCTCACACCAAAGACAAGAGTGTTAACGACTACGCTAAGCGGGGCCACTACTCGTTAAAATTGAAAATCACATCTATTGTTCTGCATAGGTAATTTGGTGAGGGTTTATTTCCATATTTCATCGGCAATCGAAAGATGGCTCCCTACTGCAATACGAAAGGTATAGCATATAGTAGTGTGTTGGGAAACAGATGTTGCAAGAAAACAATGAATAAAATAATTTAAGATGTGCTAAGAAGAAAAACTATTAAAATGTTTTTTTTTTTGAAAAAACAACCTTGCCTAAGGGACAAGAGAGACTTTGTAATTATTAAAAATATAATTAAAGTGTGATAAAGACGGAGGATATAAGGAAAATACAAGCTGGCAAAAAGGAAGGACGGAAGCAGCCAAAGACGAGAGGAAAATTCAGTCATGTGGGTGAAAGGACACCTTATATTCATGTAAAACCTTTTTCTGTTTGTAAAATCTTAGTTAAAAAAAAATCTAAGCTAAGTAAGGTCTCTTGTAAATAATATCTTGTAATTACAAAATTTACTTTATTTAATAAAGTTTGGTTACTTAAATATTCCTCCCAATTCTTTTACTTACTTCCACAAAAAAAAAAAAAAAAATAAAAAAAATAAAAAAATAAAAAAAAAATAAAAAATAAAAAATAAATAAATAAATAATATAAAAAATAAAAACCAATATTTTAAAATTAACAACAGTAAATACTCAACATAAAAATGTATTATTATCTTTAATTAGTAATATTAATTATTAGGAAAAACGCATTTTTGTTCCTCCTTTATTAGTGTAATAGAGATTTTAAAAAAGCAATATTGCTAATTTTTAGAAATCAGTATCCTCTCTAATCATGCCATTCGAAGTACATACAGTATATCAAAGTATCCCACCCAATTTACAAGTTCCGGGTTCAGTTCCCAATGGGGGAGCACAAAATAAAAGTAATTTCCCAATCATTCACTTTTATCAATCATCCGTCTCCTTTATCCTAAAGAACATAACTGTGGGTCATTAAGTTAAATATAATTAACAACAAATCTAAAGCAATAATAATTTTAGTGTTTTCCTTTAGAAGGTATAAAATACATGATCCCTCTTTAATTTGATATATTTTGTATTGGAGCGACTCGAATTACAAGTAATATTCTACGTGTACTACTTATCCTCCTCAATCATAAAAGCTTTTTTTTTTTTTAATTTTTCTTGGTTCAACGAATAGAAATGAATAGATGATTATCTGTAATTTCATTTTGCACATGTCAGTTGCATTCAAATGTCCTGAACAGCCAGCCTCTCTGTCTCTCTTTCTTTCCTTTCTTGCTCAAAGAGATTTTATATATTTCTGAGAACGACCACTTCAAAGAAATTGAGACTGGTTGTAATCTTCTTAACGTATGACTTTTGGTTTGAACTAAAGTTTAGATTGATTCGGACAAGTTGGCTAGCAAATTCTTTTGAAATATCTGCAATAAACTGCATTCATTGGTTAAAGATAAATAATAAATCAGAAAGAGTATTGTGTTATGAATACAATTTAAAACCTTCTACTTGTACTTAGAAAATATATTACTTTATCGTTTCAATTAATTAATTAATCCATTCTTATAAAAAAATATTTCTGACTTCATTTATATTTTTTTCTGCATAAAATAAAATAACACTTAGTAAGTTACTAACAAATATTACAAATATTTGGGAAAATTAAAACTTTTGATTATCATTTAAATAATAATAATAGTAATAATCTTCACATGGTATCTGACATCTAACCAGAATAAGATTCGCATGCGAAATTAGTCTAGGATGTATGAAACCGACCAGTAGGTATGCGCACGAGACGAGTAGAGAAAGGATTTTCCTGACAAAATTGGAGTTGAGACACGGCTCTTTCAATAGAGAAATATACATTTTAGTTAAAATGCATCACTTTTACAGCACATTTTCGAGATGAGACAGCCACAAATCTTGTCTCGTGCACATCCCTACCGACCAGGTCATTCACATAAGTTTCTATCCCGTACTTCCCATCAGTGGCGGCTTTTGAGGGAAATCACCTAAGTACAAATTAAGCTTTTATGCCGTTAAACTAAAGGGACAAAACTTACCTAATTCTAAAACTTGTCTAATTCTTGTATGCAATAATTCTTGGATACGATATATGATACCTTTATAAAGTTTGAAGCGATAAAGGTTTAATTTGTACCGATGTATCTTTCCTCATGATCCGCCTCTATAGAGATTGGAGAGCAGATTGGAAGCTTCTTTCTCAGGAAAGCGGACGATAAGAACTAATCATTAACATGATTGGCCAGCATAATGATCTTTTGGTCAATCACAGGCATAGGATTGCTCTACCACGAAGACAATTTCATGAAACGAGTTTTTTTTTTTTGAATATTTAACATGTCGACCATTACATGAGCACTCATTCACGGTCTGTTTGCGGAAGCTTTTCCGCACAAGTCACGTTTTCGTCCTTCAAGAGCCTGACTTACTTAAAAATAATACAAAATTTTCTATTTTTGTTTTGGTTGTTTTTCATAAGTGAAAGGATATAATGAAATGCAATTTACCACAATCATAGATAATGTTCTTCGACAACAGAAAATACGAATCTGAAGAATTTTCAGTGTTACCATCCATAGAAATTACAGTGTTATCAGAATAACAATTCCCTCAAAATCTGAATTAATACAACGACTAGAGGAACGAACTCAACTACATTTGATTAGGTATACGTAATCAAGTTGTTTTGGTATCCTGTGAATTACTTTTAAAATAACAATATTATTTAATTTTAATACCTGTATATTAAAACTATTTTGTTTATTAAAAACTAAATACAACTATTTAAAAAGTAGTTCACAGGATACCAAGACAATATGGTAAGTAATCAAATGCAGTTGAGTTTGTTCTTCTACTCATTGCCTTAGCTTAAATTTTGAGGGAATTCTTATCCTGGCAACATAGTAATTTCTATGGATGGCAATACTGAAAAATTCTTCATGTTTATATTTTCTGTTGTAGAATAACATTATCTATGATTGTGGTAAGTTGCATATAATTATATCCTTTCCCGTATGAAAAACAAGGAATACAGGCTCTTAAGGAGGTTAATGGGCATCCAACGCGGGCTTCATCGTTACGGCCTTCCAAAAATACCTTGTGCTATCTATAGATTTGCCTTTGTGTTAAACACTCAGTCGAGGACCTGTTGAACTATTGGAAAAGTTTCCGCTATAAACTTGCCGAGTTTCACACAAAACTTGATCACATATGTGTGTTTCAGTGAGCGCTGCATCGCGACTTGTACAAGAGACGAATCAGAGGCTTACGAAATTGCTCGTCCTTCACCTCCGGAAACTCGGAGGCAACTGCGCAATCACTCACTCATTAGTTCACTTATACTATCATCGATCCTGGCGGATACAGCGCGCTGCTACGTACAGACGCTTCACAATAAAATGTATGACATTACTCTTCGGACAGACCTTGTATATACATATTATTATTTGTTTGTGTCTGTTTGTAAGGCCATTTTTTTTAGCACAGAGGCTATATGAAACATGGACTCAAGATTAAAGTGGGGTTCGAACCACGAACCCATTTATTTCATTTTTCTTTTTAGAACTAACGATCTCTTCAGTCGACCTGAGATCTGTTTTATAAATAATCTCTATAAAATTTTCCTTCTTATTTACCTTGAACTCTTTATTGCTTTGTGCAACTAAAGTAACCATGTTACAAAAATGAGGATATCTCATTACTGTTGGAAATTTGCCCATGCAGCTTTTCCTACATTGATAACGTTGACTTTTGCTGATTCTTGCTCTCAAGGACATTTCAATTAAACTTTTTTTTTTTTTTTTACATAGTATATTAAATGTACACAGACAAAATAAACTATAGTTCAAAATACTTCCTAACATTCATGTAACATGCACCCAAGAGCGCCCATGTTGTGGTTTTCAAGGGGGCGCAAGTATAAGCGACGTTTCAGGATATAGTTTCAAATTTTGAGTTGATTTTTAGTTTAAAGTCCCGTTCAGCAGCGAGGCTGTATGAGACGTGGACCTACTGATTAACGCGGAATCTGAACCACATGAGCTCCCGCCGGGAATCGAACCCGGGTCTCCCACGCCAAAGGCGCGTACGCTAACCGCTTAGCCACGAATGAGCTCAGTTTCAAATTTTGTTGTAACTAATGTAAAAAATCTATTGAGTTTTCAATATTCCCAAGTACAATTTCCTCTTAGAAGGGGGGGGGGTCGAGCGCCCCATCTTGCCCCCCCCTAATGGGCGTCCTTGGATGCACCTATGTTTATATTTTATAAAGGGGTGTTTGCTTGTAACAAACATTTTGATTAAAAGAAATATATTGTAGCTAAAGTTACTCCTATATAGATAACAAAGACACTATGACTTTTCGAATAATGTATTAACTTTACACGGATATGACATCAGTATGAAATTTATTTGTCTTAACATGCATCTTTACAATTTACTTAAAAATTAGAACCAAACAATTCCTTTATTAACTTCCAAATTTCGAATCAATTACTCAGTGGATTTTATCTGTTTTATTTTCGAAACATTTTATAACATTAACACTATCTTAACTGTTAAGCTTAACATCTGTTTTTTTACTTGTCTCTATTTGAAGAATTTTTTAATCATACACAGTTTTAATCAAATTGATCGAAAAAAATACAATCTTAAATAATGTTATATGGATAATTTCCGATCACAGTAAGAAAAATGTGCTATTAAACAAGCAACTGAATTCCATTAAAAGGAAGTAGGTTTAACAAAATATATTTTGTCCTTTCAAGGAAATGTGATATAAGGATTACACAGTGTCAAATGAATGATTGTGGTTTCCGTTTCTTTCCTCCAACACTAACAGCGATATTTATAGTGACGGGATTACTATTATTAAATTTTATCCGAAGCGTATATATCCTTAGCACGAGTCTATGAATGTGAGTACCAAGTATATGCTATGTAAAGAACAATTTTATTCCTAGTAGTTCGACAAGAATATGTTCGGACGAATACTTGAGTACGTTAGAATGTCTAAATATATGTATTTTGTTGAAAACTGTATAATTTCTAATGCAGTTAACTTTCTGATTAATTCCCTCAGGAATCTCCCACGAGCTATATGGATTGCTATGCCTATCGTGACCGTAGTCTACGTACTTGCTAATCTTGCTTATTTTGCTGTGATATCTGCAGAGGAAATGCTTGCGTCGCCAGCTGTTGCAGTAGTAAGTATTAAAAGATAAAATTTTGCATTGCCATCTTATATTCGTATCAAAATGATAAAGAGAGAAATACCTATATATATAATTGTCAAATATTGACTTGCCCGCTAATACTAATGAAATATGAAAAACTTCAAAACACTACTGAAATTTTTGTTAGTTTTTTCTAATAGCTCTACTTATCAGGTAGTCTAAAAGGTATTGAGCCTTTGAAAATCAAAATCATGAAGACAGTTATTCTTATTTGAAAGTAACATTATGGAGCCACATATGCACCATTTTGTTCGATGTCTTCTTGCTATTTTTTCGGTAACACCATCATCCTGTCGCTATAGAACTTCTGTGGTTTCTGTTCAGAGGATAGTGATGAGTCTGACGGTGCGAGGTCCGGGCTATACGGTGGACGCATTAAAATCATCCAGCCAGGTTGTCTCAATTTTTTACGAATCATTAGAGATATACGTATATGCGGTCAGACATTGTCAGTGTGATATACGACACCCTTTCTGTTGACCAGTTCCAGCCGTTTCTTTTGAATTTCTAGGTACATTCTCGTTAGTTGTTGACAGTACATATCGGAGTCTATCTATCCTTTTGCTCGGCTGCAGCACCTTTTGATGTACGATGCTCTTCCAATCCCACAAAACGCACAGGATAACCTTCCTGAGCGTCAGTGTGGGTTTTTAGCACTTCTCGTCATGATGTTTCTTGTACATTGCTGTCATAATTTATTCATTTTTATCACTTGTGATCAATCGCTTCAGAAGTGGCGCAAGTTCGTTACATTTCAATAGAAATTCGATCGGATAATTGTTTCTGAGTCAAAATGATGTGGTACCTAAATGTCGAGTTTCTTTTTGTAGCCAACTTTCTCTAAATGGTTTAAGATGTTTGATGATAGATGTCTAGGTCATTGGCAATATGCTGGTTTTGCTCGACTTTTGCCAAAATATCATCTACTGTTGCTGTAATTTGTCGCTCACTGCGTGGAGCATCTTGAACATCGAAATTTCCAGAGTGAAAGTGTCTGAACTATCTTTTTGCTGTTGCTTTCGATAACGTATCTTACCCATAAACAGAACGAATTTCTTCACGGGCATGCGCAGTATTTGTGCTTTTATCGAAGTAATATTGTGGAACGTCGCACTTATGCGGAAAGTTCAGTCATCTTCAAGGAGCAATACCTCTTTTTACACATTTACTAGCTTCAAAAGTAAAATGACGTTGTGCTTGACTCGCTGCGATTCATATACACTGCAATTTGGCACACTAATGCAATCTCCTGCACAAAGGGCTCAATATTTTTAGACTGCCTGATGTAATGTAAATTTCTAAAACAAAATATCTAAATCAGTCATTAGCTCAAGTCAGAACATGCTATTTTCTTTTAAAGGTTCTACGTGTTTTCTTATTGAAACAGGAGAAAATCTTCAGAAAAAAGTCAGAATGGCCGGGAGCGGTGTTTGAATCTCAAAATTACGAAGCAAGAACAATAACCACTAGGCTACGCCCTCACGGCGTACCTTCGCAAGTTTTCTTTTTTAAAACAATTTAGCGATATACAGGGTATCTCAAAAGTCCCCTGACATAAGATAACGCTGTTATTATCAGAGTACAACAAAATGTAAGAGGGGATACTCTCTTCAAGTATGATGTTTTCAATTTAAAATGAAGGTGTTTTTTTTTTTTTTTAATCGGACGAGCCGTTTGGGCTGTACACTTTTTATCTGCCCAATGTTAAATGAAAATGAAACGTTGCCATTTACCAGGATCCACAACATAAGTGAATGAAGTTACTGTCTGTTATGCTAACGTGATGATGGCCAGCCTCCATTTCAAACATGCTCCCATTCACCACACTCTTACAAAATTTGTCCACCTCCCGTATCGTCCTTCCCTCCCCCAGCCCCAAGTAAATGGCAACATTGCATTTTCATTTAACATTGGGCGCATAAAGAGTGTACAGCCTAAACGGCTCGTCTGTTTTAAAAAATTCCTTCACTTTAGATAGAAAACATTATATTTGGAGACGGTTTCCCCTCTTACATTTTATTGCAACTCTGATACTAACAGTTACCCTATATCAGGGGACTATTGAGACACTCTGTATGCAGTCAGAGATGCTATGGTTTTCAATTAATGATTATGCAAAAAAGAAAAAAAAAACTATTTTAGATTCAAAGAGAGGTGCTGAATATTTCGATATGATTTGCTGAAATTAAGATTCAAATCTACAAATGAAATACGCTAAAGTGTAAGTATAGTTTACATGGCAAAGTTTTCTGTTTACTTTGAGAAAGGCTTTAAGTTTCGAAATAACAATGTTTAGAGTTTATGTTAACTTTTAAGTACGCTCTTTTCGATAGTGCAATTAGGTGTTTGTTTATCAAGCATTTAATTGTGCTTACTATTGTAAAATATTGTTGTTTGTAAATGAAATGATCTTTAATTTATCGAAGTTAAATGAAGAAAGCGGGCGATTTGCAAATTAAAGGTGAATGTGGAAGAAAACGGAAGAACTTCCATAGATACTATCCGCCTTATGCAGAGTCGTTTGGACGTATGATTAGCGTCATACTAAAGGCCTGACTACTGCACGAAACATATGTTAGTCGAACTCTTTAGTATGACACTAATCACGCGTCAAAACGACTCTGCATAAGCCCTATGTTGCCCAACTCAAACTTGCATGGTCTGTAATCGAGCCAGGGATCCTTCGGACCAAAGTTAATTATTCTATCACTGAATCACTGTTTTCCCGATTTTAAATTTGTATATTTTGCCCTGCAATAATAGGTAATGATTGAAACGTTTATTGCAGACAGTGGCGGTGTGTGATTAGTGATAATAGAGAAGATTTCTACTTGCAGTGTATAAATGTAATACACATTAAGGTTTTCCGTTATTCACTTTTACGTTTATTTTTATTGTTTACAGTTGTTCTTAATTTAATCAGCCAAGATGTTAAATTCAGTACCCTTAAATAGATGAATGAATTAATGTTCCTTATAATTCGTTTCGTTAGCTAGCATATTTAATGTTTAAACATTTAATGTTGTTTTACGTCTTATGGAACTATGTATTGTACATGGGACATTATTATTGACAAACATTTGTTCCCATTAAAAGCCAATTTACTGATGTTGATTTTGGGCTTTACATTCCATAGAAGGAGATAGGTAATGAATTATGATGATAAAGCCGTATACACTAAACGAAACTCAAAAACGCAATCTGAAGTCTCATTTGTGTTAACTTTATCTATTTTTTTATTATTATTTGCTATTTCGATTCATTACAAGTCTATTGACTTATTTTTACAGCCTTTTCCGTTCATATTTTAAATTTGCAACCGTGTTTTGCAAAGAAAAAATATGCATAAATTCTGTTCGATTAATAGAACTATGTCTTCTTTCTGATATGAAGAGTGTTGGAAAATAATTTCTAAAAGTATTCTCACACATATGCATTGTACGTCTATATTTATCGTTACAGCACGATTTCCTCTTTCTAAACTTTCAGAGAATCAAATCTTACAGATATCTGTTAATTACATACTATAAATGCTTTAAGTAAATTATATATCATATACTATACTACTATACAATATATATTTGATTAAAAAAAAACTTTTATCATTACATAGTCGATTATTTTACAGTACAGTATATTCATGGTTATTTTAACAATATTTGCATAATAGATAAAATCTTTATTCCAGATCCTATTTCAGCTGTTTTCGTTTCTCTCTCCGAATCCTTACATTTAACCTAACAAATGGATGATATTGATATTTCACTGTATATTGACAACTACAGCATAATGATAATCTAACCCTCTATAACGATAAAGACACGTGGCGATATCTACATTTTGTAGCAAAATTAAACTATTTCGAAAAATGGAACCACTTCATTTAAAGATTTAATGTTGACTTTAAACAAACCCGTGTCTATGATACTTGCATAACAAAGTAATACTACAGTTTATGCAACCTACACATTTTTGGGGATCAACAGCATCACGAACTAATTGTAACTTTCAATAGTAAATTCACATAAATAGTATCTTAACATAAATAGTATCTTAATATAGTAATAGTATCTTCATATAAATCATGTTATGTTGAAAGAAGCTATTCTGTCTAGTACTCGTTTATTAATACACATATATATGTTTTTTAACCTGAATCACAGATAGTAAGCTTTATTAACAATTATTAGTTTCTTGTAAATTATCTAGTAACATTGACGTTTAATGAAAATGATCTTATTTTACAGACATTTGGCTACAGAATGTTTGGATCTTTTAGTTGGACTGTTCCTGTCTTCGTTGCTTTGTCCACGTTTGGCGGTGTCAATGGCATTCTGTTCACGTCATCTAGATTATTTCTAGCAGGATCCCAAGAGGGACATCTGCCATCTTTCTTTTCTTTTATTCATGTTCGGAAATTTACTCCTATTCCGTCGCTTCTCTTCACCGTAAGTATATAATAATTGGAAACTTTTAGTGACAGTAGGCTTATCAACAATTAGAATGATTTGGATACACTATGTTTACATACACACTACGGCACGTTACTGAATATGAGCATATATGATATCCAACTTCAATGTTAGGATTACAATAGACAATTGAAGCTTTCGTACTAATTTAACGGTGGTAAATACCTGCGTCATCTTTGTTTTTAGCCCATTGATTGTATGGGAAATTATATCACTGTTTTCTTTGAAATGAAATTGAATTTTAATAAATAATGTAATTTTCGGGGTAAAATCTCCACCACCAGTCTCTGAAGCTGGAAAATGAATGAACTCGTCATTCACAGATTTCAATTATCAAATACATATTATATTAAAGAAATGTTGGAGATGTAGCTCAAAGGAACATGTGAAATAAAATGAATTGAATTTTAATTGTTTGTTTTGACTAATTTCTTCTTCAAATTCATTTAAATGTCCCTTACTTTGTGAAAATGAAATTTTGTAAAACATAATTATAATATTTAATAACCATATTTAATTCAATTAATATTAAATGTATATATAGGGTGTTACAAAAATGTCACAATATTTTGGTACCAGACTCCTCACATCAAAATAAGAAACAAAGGTTATATGGATCTGTGCTCAAAAGTGGATAGTTTCGGAGTTGTAGAGTGCCAGAAAAGTGAAATAAGTGAACTTTAAAAGTTCATAGCTCCACTATTATGGAACCTATCGTAGTCAGGTCAAGATATCACTGAGGAACTGGCATGTGAACTATCCAAATATTCATATTTAAGGATGCTCCAGTACTTGTCGGAGCATTCTTAAACATGGCTATTTAACCTACCAATTTTTAAAGAGGTAGGTGGAGAGTGATCAAGTATTCCCAAACAGCCTCTCTGAAAATGGTTGTGCAAATACCGGAGGTTCTGAAAGATGAATATTTGGATAGTTCACACACTACTTCCTTAGTGATGTCTTGACCCGACTACGATCGATCCTACAGTAGTGGAACTATGGACCTTTAAAGTTCATTTTCTTATGTTTTCGGTACCCTATAACTACGAAACTATGCACTTCCGACCACAGGTCCGTATGATTTTCTTTCTTATTTTGATGTGAGAAATCTACTTCCAATATATTTTAACACCCTGTATAATGCAGATTCATTTTAAATAGAATCGAAGAAAAAAAATCATTAAAATTACGTAATTAAAATTCCCGTTCATTTCAAAGAAAACAGAAAAATAATTCCCAATATAAATAAACTGACTATCAATACCGTTAGAAAAAAAGTATTTCTATCGTTATACACTAATTTATGAGATAATTTAAGTAGTCTTTTAGTATTCTTATACTAAATATAAACGTTTTCTCGTTTAATGCAATTACAGTAAAATAAAATATTAATGAACAAACTCCATTGCTCTGGATAAGTAGAGTAACAAATAAAACACAGTTCTGACCAGAGCAGAATGAAATATATTAAAAACTATACTTACAATGTGTTACAGTTTCAAGGACCTAACGTCCTCTTCATTAGACACAAACACTCTCTGCCTGTGTTTGTGTCTGATGAAGAGGACGTTAGGTCCTTGAAACTGTAACACATTGTAAGTATAGTTTTTAATATATTTCATTCTGCTCTGGTCAGAACTGTGTTTAAAATATTAATGTATAACAAATTAAATTAAGATAATTTAAATAATCTTTTAGTATTCTTATACTAAATATGAACGTTTTCTCGTTTAATGCAATTACAGTAAAATAAAACATTAATGTATAACAAATTAAATTAAGATAATTTAAGTAATCTTTTAGTATTGTTATACTAAATATGAACGCTTTCTTGTTTAATGCAGTTACAGTAAAATAAAATATTAATGTATAACAAATTAAATTAAGATAACTTAAGTAATCTTTTAGTATTCTTATACTAAATATGAACGTTTTCTCGTTTAATGCAATTACAGTAAAATAAAACATTAATGTATAACAAATTAAATTAAGATAATTTAAATAGTCTTTTAGTATTCTTATACTAAATATGAACGCTTTCTCGTTTAATGCAGTTACAGTAAAATAAAATATTAATGTATAACTAATTAAATTAAGATAATTTAAATAGTCTTTTAGTATTCTTATACTAAATATGAACGCTTTCTCGTTTAATGTAGTTACAGTAAAATAAAATATTAATGTATAACTAATTAAATTAAGATAATTTAAATAATCTTTTAGTATTCTTATACTAAATATGAACGTTTTCTCGTTTAATGCAATTACAGTAAAATAAAACATTAATGTATAACAAATTAAATTAAGATAATTTAAGTAATCTTTTAGTATTGTTATACTAAATATGAACGTTTTCTCGTTTAATGCAATTACAGTAAAATAAAACATTAATGTATAACAAATTAAATTAAGATAACTTAAGTAATCTTTTAGTATTGTTATACTAAATATGAACGCTTTCTTGTTTAATGCAGTTACAGTAAAATAAAATATTAATGTATAACAAATTAAATTAAGATAACTTAAGTAATCTTTTAGTATTCTTATACTAAATATGAACGTTTTCTCGTTTAATGCAATTACAGTAAAATAAAACATTAATGTATAACTAATTAAATTAAGATAATTTAAATAGTCTTTTAGTATTCTTATACTAAATATGAACGCTTTCTCGTTTAATGCAGTTACAGTAAAATAAAATATTAATGTATAACTAATTAAATTAAGATAATTTAAATAATCTTTTAGTATTCTTATACTAAATACGAACGCTTTCTCGTTTAATGCAGTTACAGTAAAATAAAATATTAATGTATAACTAATTAAATTAAGATAATTTAAATAATCTTTTAGTATTCTTATACTAAATATGAACGTTTTCTCGTTTAATGCAATTACAGTAAAATAAAACATTAATGTATAACAAATTAAATTAAGATAATTTAAGTAATCTTTTAGTATTGTTATACTAAATATGAACGCTTTCTTGTTTAATGCAGTTACAGTAAAATAAAATATTAATATATAACAAATTAAATTAAGATAACTTAAGTAATCTTTTAGTATTGTTATACTAAATATGAACGTTTTCTCGTTTAATGCAATTACAGTAAAATAAAACATTAATGTATAACAAATTAAATTAAGATAATTTAAATAGTCTTTTAGTATTCTTATACTAAATATGAACGCTTTCTCGTTTAATGCAGTTACAGTAAAATAAAATATTAATGTATAACTAATTAAATTAAGATAATTTAAATAGTCTTTTAGTATTCTTATACTAAATATGAACGCTTTCTCGTTTAATGCAGTTACAGTAAAATAAAATATTAATGTATAACTAATTAAATTAAGATAATTTAAATAATCTTTTAGTATTCTTATACTAAATACGAACGCTTTCTCGTTTAATGCAGTTACAGTAAAATAAAATATTAATGTATAACGAATTAAATTAAGATAATTTAAATAATCTTTTAGTATTCTTATACTAATTATGAACGTTTTCTCGTTTAATGCAGTTACAGTAAAATAAAATATTAATGTATAACAAATTAAATTAAGATAATTTAAATAATCTTTTAGTATTCTTATACTAAATATGAACGTTTACTCGTTTAATGCAGTTACAGTAAAATAAAATATTAATGTATAACAAATTAAATTAAAAGGATGTATCTGTTTTAAATGTATTTAATATATATATATATATATATATATATATATATATATATATATATATATATATATATATAATCTCATGTCAGATGGTTGTGTGAATCCACAGAAACACTCTGAGTTAGTTTTCTTTAAGTCTGAATATTACTATTTCATGTGAGAGTTGTTAATTATATGTAGAAGTTTTAAACATTAAGTACTCTTAAATGTTAAAACATTATGCTTAACTATTTTAGATTCTTGCATTTCTTGAGGTTTAGTAATACGACGAATACAGTGATTATGCACGAACTTCAGTATGTTACTCAAAAAAGTAAAAGTAAAATTTAGAAAATTAAGAGAACTAACTCCTTCGCTTCCATAAGACACTGTGTAATGTACGTAAAATAAAATCAAGAAATATACAAAATGTAAATATACATGATTATAATAAAAGAGGTAAAGAAAATATACATGTTTAATTATGTAGACTGGAAACGTGTAAGAAAAGTTTCTTCTGGGCATGCATTAAATTGTTCAGTCACTTACTACAAACCATTAAACTGAATAAAAACGTTTGTAATTTCAAGACAGCAGTAAGAAAAAATTCTATTAAATCGTGCATTTTGTTCTGTCTATGAGTTTCTTAATGAATATAAATAATAGTTTTAAGATAACTATAGCAATCATTATCTGTTTTGGTTATGTCATTAATATAGATAGTATCTTCATATAATGTAATCAATTACTTATATGTAAACATATGAACTAACCATGTTATGTTTTTTAACATACTCCACACCACTGTCCAACTAGCACATGTACGGTGTTTGGTACATTGTTCGCAACACGTACAATACAAAATTACTGCTGCCAAGAAAGGGGCTCATTGAACTCAAAGGAAAAAAATATTCAATAATTTGTAAACTGAAAATTTGCAATATTTATTTGATTTTACACTCCGTAAATATTAATTATCTCTTTTTCTTATTTATTGCAGTGTGTTATGTCTCTTGTGATGCTGTGTACAAGCAATATATTTCTACTCATAAACTACTTCAGCTTTGTTTTATGGCTCTCCGTTGGAGCAAGTATAGCAGGACTTCTTTATCTGAGACGGAAGAAACCGGATATGCATCGACCAATCAAAGTGCATTTAGCTCTACCTATTTTGTTCCTTATATGCTGCTTATTCTTAATATTGGTACCTTCAATAGTTGAACCTCTCAATACAGGTAAGATTACTTCTGTCTTGGAACGGAAATGTATTTATGTATCAACGCGAATAAAAATTGTTGTACAGTTTTTTTTTTTTTTTTTTTTTTTTTTTTTTTTTTTAAGCTTGATAAGGCTAATTGATAAATTTTATTACTTGTGAAAATGTTGTTCCTACACTTTGCATTATATTATGATTTGTTCGTGAAGCAGTAGATTTTTTGTTTCATCAAGGTTTCTACTTTATTAATTTGTATCTTCTGAGACTGGAATTTTTGAATCTTACAATGTCGTAAATTAAAAATATAATCGAATTTTAGTAACTTGTAATATTTTAACGGAAAAAATTATGAAAATTTCATTTACTTTAAAATCTTATATTAATTTTGTCTTGAATTTGAATTGTTCTAGATATAATCTAGATTATAGTTCAGAAAAAATATTTAGTTATGAATATACGTCTTCAGAAATTTGGAAATATCACGAAAACCGAAAATTCAGAAATGTTGATACACTATATTTTGTTAGTCGCTCACCGTAGACGAAAGTTGTTCGATAATTTTTTTGATACATTTAACGTGTTCTAAACCTAATTTTAGTATTTAATTCAACTTATTTGTAGCTTGCTTTGGTTTGAACTGGATAATACTCCACTCAAAGAACTGAATTAATCATTATCACTACACTACGGAGGATCCCCATTCAGAACTTTTTTCTCAAAAAGAAAAATGACTAAAATTCTTCTATATTGGATTTCAGACTCATACAATAAGATATTACACAAACTTCAGTCCATTTCTACAAGATTTCGGTGTAGATCTTTTCTCAATATTTTTTTTTCTTTTGAAATAAAGACATGTATGATATTAACACATTTCATATTGGAAGTTATGTAATAAGCAGTATGATTTTAAATTCCTTCATCTTATTTTCTTTTCAGTTATTGGATTGGCCATTACACTGTCTGGAGTTCCAGTTTACTTAGTCTGCATTAAATGGAAAAGAAAACCCCAAACCGCGCATAAAGTGTTCGGTAAGTGCCAAAAATATTCCTAGCGGTTAAGTCTTGATAAGGGTTAAGATCAGAAGCAGCAAAATAAGTTTAAACAATTATTTCATTATGTTTTAATAATAGTAATGTAATTAGGGTTAACAGATTGAACTGAACGCAAGCCCGGAGACCAACGCAATTTGTGCAGCTAACTAACTAACACACTATGGACTATAGAACCTGGAAGTTCAATGCCGCATTCACAAAACCTCTTTACCGAGTTCTGTCCTTGGAAAATTGAATCCAGTTTCTACTTTGTATTCATATTTCAGCTAGATTCATCTTAATGTCTTTCCATCTGCGCCGCGATATCCCTAATGACCTTTATCCGATTGGGTTTCCAGTTAAAAATTTGAAAGCGTTCCTACTTTCTTCCATTGTGGTTACATGACTTGCCGACCTGAGCCTAACAATGTTAGGAAAGTGCTATAAATTATGCAAATCCTCATTATGAAGTGTCGTCCGTCTTGGGTCCGAATATTCGCCTCAGAATTTTATCTTCAAATACTTTTAGTCTGCATTCTTTCCTCAAAGTAAGCGACCAGTTTTGCAGTTTTGCAATCTTACAGCACTGCACGCATAATAATCATTTTATATATTTTACGCTTCAAATTCTTCGACAAATTTAAGCTTCAAATTTATACAATCGGGGACATAAATTTGAAAGTGAAAATTTCTGCACATTATTACTACGTTACTTCTAACAGCTATAACTACTATTACCAATTACTAACACACTTCCAACCAATACTACTAACCAAACGTATTATGTGCCAGGCTAAAAAAAAAAAAAAAAAACAAAACAAAACATTATTAATTATAGACTCCTAACTTATTCTTCATATTTTGGACCTCCTTGCTGCGTATAGAACACCATATTTTCCAGAACCGTTTTGTAGAGCTCTTGACAGGCCATTTTTCAAGTTAATCTCAATGCAAATTTCGGCGAAACTAGTTCCGTTGGCATTTTGTTTCTGACCATAAAGATTTCATTTAACTAAACATTCATTTGGTGTCTGCATTACTGACTGGTATAGCGATAATATACTGCATTATTTTGAACATGTTTGGTGCATCTGCCTGAGTGATATTACTTCAGAATTTATAACAGGTTGATATTATAGATTTCAAAACAAGAACTCAGTGCATAGTTCGTTTCCATTGAAATTAATTCTAAGTTTTATCTTCATCTCTTTCAAATCATTAAATGATATGTTGGTGCTGCGCAACAGGTGCAACAATAAAAATAATGTAAACTCAGCTATTTGTTAGATTAAAAATATAATTGTTGTACATAAATGACAACTAAATATAACATATAAGGTATGAATGGCATAGATAATTAATTATAGGTAATTTAAGACTGTACATTTAGCTCGTCGGTCCGTAGAACGCATTTCGTACTTGGATATTCAGAGCGAGGCTTGAAAACTCATAAACCCTAAATGTAATAATAGCTAATATAAAATGACTCTCCCTGAATAAATTTGTGCTGTCAACTGAAATGAAATGTACGAAACAACGTAAAAACATTTAAAAAGAAAAGAACGTTAATAACACGTTAATACTATGATTTCCATATCAATGCATTTGAAAATATCCGATCCTTTGCCATCAGTGAAGAAGTAGTTCAAGCGATTTGCGTTATTTTTCTTTGCTATTAACAAGGAGCTAATATGTTTTTCATTGGTTCTCTATTTGGTGTAAATGCAATGCAATAAAGTATTACATTTAAAATCTCATATGGATATGTCATTTGGACGAAACGAGACGAGGACTAATAACTAACGGTGAAATAATTGGTGGAATTATACGTGGGAAGAAGCTGGAATATTTCCATTAAACCATCGCATTGACTGAGTATCCATTCGACGGACGAGAAATTGGGATCGGATCCCAACAAGTTCAACGGTCAAAGCTTATCACCACTGTTTCGTAGCTACTGGTATCCACTGCAAGATGATAATCTAAAGTATATTGTCACTTTTTCCTCATTTTCTATTGACATAACTCTAGTCATTACTCATATTACAATTGACACAAAAATTACTGACAACTGTATCGACGGATACATATTGAAAGTTTCAAAATTATGTGTAAACATAGACCAAATTTGGTGAAATCAAAATGGAAGGTCAAAATTTGCAGAACATAATCTTAATGAACATCTTTGTTAATTTTAATAAATAATCTTAATTAATATACTGTATACGAAAATGTAATCATACACACCAGAAAATATAGTGTAAGAGAGAGAGAGAGAGAGAGAGGCGTGAAAATTTTTGAAATTTGCCTTAAGAAAAAATAGAAAAGTCACGCCCCTCCGCTCCCATTTGGCGCCGCCAAGTTGACCATCCAGTTGCAAAAGGTATCTGTGGTGTTCTTTGGTCCATCCTTAACTTGACCAATAAATTAAAAAAAAAAAAAAAAAAAAAAAAGGTTTAAATACCTGTTATAGAACCTAATTAAGCGGTCAAAGACGATACTACGCCATGGTATAAAAGTGACCAAAACTCCTAAAAGGGTTAAAAGACAGATTATTGTGGGTGCATAGTTAGTTGGAGTTAATTCTAAAATATTCAGGATGGCTAAAAAAAGAATCACGGGAAAGAATTTCCTAACATTTTCCTCTTTCCCAGAACATTATTTGAAATTTTGCCTGATATGTAATTACCTGCACAGACTTTCTCATTTTCATAGAAAAACAAGACGAAGAAAACATGACAATGATGATAAATAACTAATATACTTTTTCGCTAATCAACTACAATAATGAACAATATAAGAAACAAATACAACGTATTTTATTATGATGTTACAGAATGCTTACTTAATAACAATTTCTGCATAAAACAAGAAATTAAACATCTTCCCTGAAACTTTATAACTTCAGTCATATAATGAAAATTTCGTCAAACATGAATGGAAAATGTCACAATGAAACACTCATTGAAAAAGGGTGGATGAATGTTCATTAAACTGTGGTGTATTAACGACATATCTTTCGTAAAAAGCAATAATATGATGTAATACTTCCACGTCTTCACGTGCTTTATTTCCTCATCACACACATAATCTATTATTTTAATCTTCTTGGCTTCGAACTCGTGATGATCTTTAGAATGATAATCTTTATTTTCTTGTCTTCAACTTCTTTCTTAGTTTCTCAAGGCTACCAAAAACAGGAATTGAATCGTACACAAGTCTGCGTGCTACTGAAGTTCTTTTGAATTACCTGCTACACATTTTACATTGATTTAAAATTCTTTTTCTAGATTTGAATTTCCATGAGAAAAAAAAATAAAGATTATTTTAAGATCTTTTGGATCATCGTATTTATAATTTTTTTAAAAGTCAAAAGTCATCCAAACGCTGTGCAGTTCTAGAATACGAACTTATATTTGTTTTACAATTTGAATTCGAACAAAAATCGTTGCGCAAGCTCTCAACTCTGCCCAATTGCCATCTAACTAATTATTTTCACCTAATTCAGCTAAAAGAGATTTCATGCAATTCACTTACCACCAGACCCTGCAGAAACAGTAAGGTCCAACCACAAAAGGGCTCTAGTCAATTTATAATTTAAAGGTGATTTCTTCAGAAGTTTGAGAACAAATTTCTGTAGACACTTTCAGTAATTTCGGCAATAACACAAAGTATCTCAATCTCATATTGGTTGACATTTCTTAACGGCACTTCATGTAGCGCGAATGTCAACGTTTTTCACAGGAATATTTTCTTCATTTACCACACCAATTCGCATACATGACTTAAAGGATCTGGATTCACAAAGTTTTGCATCACATTCTTTTATCACGAGTAAACAAATTAACTGAGAGGAGCGTAAGTCTGAAATTCAGTAAGGAAAGTTCTTTTTGGTGAGTTACAAAAATGTAAATTTAGGAATAAGTATTTTATCTTCTTCCAAACATACTTGACACGATCTCATGACTTGAAGTGCTGGGAACTCTCTTATCGTTCCTGAAATCTTGAATATACAACTGTCAATGACTTGTTGAGAAACACTACTATTTTTAAGCAACACAGAACAATACTTGACTAGAAATTTTGCTGTGTCTTTATAGTGAGTGTACTGGGCACGGCGTGGTGGAACCTTAAATAAGTTATGCGGAGCTCTTAGAAATTCAACAATTTTCCATCCGTTATCTTAATTGCAGCCTCAAATGCTTCATGTAAAATAAGTAACTCACAGCTTGCTATATCAAGTATTGCAGAGTCATTTATTAACGTCTTAAAATCTGACTTGAAAATATGCAGAAGTTTAAAATTTACATTCAAATTTGATTTTCTTTTTTTAAGTTCAAGGTGAAAACGATTGAAAGATCAAAAGCTGTAGAACCCCTAAAATCATCGATGGAAAGTAATTCGAGCACACTTTTCTTTTCACGGTACTCCAGAATCGCACATTTACCATCTTCTTCTTTTGAGACTCTTCATTAAAGTTGAAATATTTATTTATTAAAAAAAAAAAAAATCCCGTGGGGTAAAAACTTCGGGCTTTGTTTTTTGACCTTGCATCTCTAATCAGGATTAATAAATCATTACAAATTTACAAATTTACAACTGTTGATGGAGAATGATTAATATATATTGCATTGTAAGTAAAAATAGGCTAATTATCCTTTGGTATCTGTAGATATCCCGTAAGGATCCAAAGTCAGATTAAATTAGTCCAGCTATCTACTGAGTATTGACTCAATGCCTACGCTGATGTGTGAATTTATCAATCATTTTCGTGAACTCATAATCACTTCCGAGATAAACCTCTTTGCGAATTACAGTACACTAAAAACACAGAATCTCAAATGCGAAGTAACGTGTTCAAAATTCCTTTCAATTATGTGATAAACTACCTTCACTTAATGCAGGACAGAAAACTCCGAGAAAATCGAAACTAGTGGGAATGAAAAAAAAAAAGAACAATAAAAGTCTAGAATTGTGCGTGCGTCGAAAATGAATTCGCCATCGCATCATTGATCCAAATGCTTTTTTATGATTAATCCACCAATATCATATTCCACTGCTTAAGCGATAAACAAAAAAATAATGCGAGCAGTTGTAGAACGTAAGTTTGTTACACATTTATAGTAGAAAACACATATGTTTCTAAGTGTGAAGTTGCTAAATAAAAATCAAAGCATTCAACCGCATCTAAAATTGTCTTAAAATTTTCATTTAGAATATTGTTCTTAGCAAACCGAATTTCCTTGACCTTTAGCAAAATTCCATGTTTCCTCAAATTCCCTGACATTTCCTGGTTTTTCAGGTTTGTAGCCACTCTGAATATTGTATTAGTTTATAACAGGAAACTTATATTTCTAAAATAATGTCTGAAAAGAAAATAATAATAATAATAATGCTCTATTTTGTTTTACAGAAAAGCTTACATCAACTCTGCAAGCTATGTTAGAAGTCGTTTGCCCAGAGGAGAATACATTGGAAGAACTCTCTAAAACTTAAAATCTGTCAAATTGAATCTAATTTTGGTAGTAGCATTCCATTGTTATTATTTTGACAGTACTTCAATAGATCTTTTGTACTTTTTTGTGGAAACGTATATTATTTGAAAAGTATTGTATTTATTCTTGTTTATTTTTCCTTTGTTGTTATTATTTAAAATATTTTTTGTACCATGATATTAAATGAAAAGATACTAACAGATGTTATTTATTTCTATCTTATACCTAGACTCTATGTTTTGACAACGTACAATCACCAGTGTAAATGCACATTGTGGTTTTCAGTAATGTACTGATAATTGCAATCTCTCAATTAAGATTATGAAAACTGCACTAAAATTAATCTATTCATTACGAAGTTCGAGATTAACCAATATGAATAAGACAGGTATACACTTCTCCTGACAAATGTGGGTAACTCCTTAGATATAAACAGACAAGCTAATTCTCTTAATCTAACCAAACTGCAATTATCACTATAGTTCTACAATATTATTTAAAAGGGTACAAATTTTGCTTTTCCCTAAAACAATCTCATTATCGGATTTTATTGCGTCAGTACAAATAGCTTTACTATGCATCAGTAACTCAATAGAAAAAGATAATTTCATCACGGAAAGCAGAAGTGCTTTAGGGAATTTTATACGCAATTGCTGAAAAAAAAAAGTAGTGTAAATTTGTATGAATATTAAAAAGAGTTCAAAGATTGGTGAATTAGGAATAATTATTGATTTATCGAAGCTGATAGATAAATGTGGCATATTTATGTTAATAGATAAAGAAGAATACAACTAAAAGAAACCTGGATAAATTAAACAATACACATTATACTAAGATAAACACAAATCTTTTACCTGACATTATTAAGAAAGTTAATAATACGATTTCGGAATCTTGGCTTATTGATGACAGCTTAGCAAATATAATAATAATAATAATAATAATAATAATAATAATAATAATAATAATAATAATAATAATAATAATAATAATAATAATATAAAAATAAAAATTGACGTTCCAGCCTTACCTGTCATTTATGGTATGCCTAAATTACACTAAAAGGGAAACCCCATGAGGTCCATTATTTCGGGACTATTTAACCCAACGTACAAACTAGTAAAATTGATAAGTCAATATCTGTCGCTTAATACATCTAAATTTAAATATGTTAGCCTGGAGCTAAAAATGAAAAGTGTGCTCGTTAGTCAATGTGGATCAATTAAAATTAGCTTCAGTGGACATAGTAGATATACTCACCTCCATTCCTATAAATTTAACTATACTTGGTTTCCAAAAGTGGCTTAGATTCAACAAATTGAATGACTTACAAATTTAAGAGTTAACTAAAATACTAGAGATACGTCTCTAAAATAATTATTTTAAATTTGATAAAGGAGTATATGGCAAGAAGAAGGTCTCGCCATGGGAAATCCCCTATCGCCGATATTGGTTAATATAGTTTGAGCCATTACAAAATGAATATTCTGGACAACCCAGAATTAAAATATAATAAATATTATCGACATGTGAACGACACGTTACTTGTTCACAGACAGGGAAAGCAAGAGAATTTACTCTTAGAGAAATTCGAAGGTATGAATTATAGAGTTACGTTTACTCTTGAACGGGAAAATAATTCCATTATTTTTTTGGATGTTACATTATGTAGAAAACACAACCAATTCCAATCTAAAGTATACACGAATATAGTGGTACATAAAACTTCTGGTCATCTATGGCAGACTAAATCAAACACTTGGGTCAATATGCTATTAGAATATTTAGATTGGTTATTCCTGAGGAAGGTTCGGTGGAAGAACTTAGTACAATTACCGAATTGGATCTTAGTAATGGATAATCCTTCCACGACGGAAACTTGACAAAAAAAAAAAAAAAAAAAAAAGACATTTTAGTAAATGCAAAATTGGAATTAACAATGAACATGGAAAAATGGGCCCCAGTGGTTCTCCCTCCCACTGTTTTAGAAATCTCTTACAAATTAAGAAAAATAGTAACAAGACATAATAACTTTCGAGTTGGTTTTAAGCCTCCTATTAATATAGACAGGTCATTAAGTCATTACAAAAGCTATTTCGTGGATCTGGCATTTACCAGACCGCTTGTTCTTGTGAAGCTATCTACGTAAGGATAACCAAAATAAGCTGTATCAGGGTTGTTAAAACACCTCCAATCGCGAAACATGCAATTTGATATGTGGAAGTTTTACACTGGGTCACCTCTAATATTGGAAGAAACGTATTTGAAACATATTATATTAGGACAAAGAAACCACTATTAAATATAGATAAAGGAAACATTCAAAAAGACTGGGATGCCATTATTATTATTTTTAAAAATATTAGGAGTTCAAAATATTTTATTACAATTAATGTGGCTGAACAAAAATTTCGAAATTCATAAATTATGAGTTGTAATAGTCACGTAATTAGCAATATCGTTTCATCTGACAATACTATAGAAATTTGAAGCGTTCATCAATTGATGTACATAATGAAGGTTAGTACAAGAAAGTAGCATCGTTAACTTCTACAAAAACAAAATAAGTTTAGTTTATTCATTTATCAATAGGTTAAGAGCTCTAGAAGATAAGTACCGGTTGTGGATACGTCATATAAGGATGCATAATAATAAAACAAATTCTTACTTCGCAACACTGTTAGTTGTAAAAAAACTACGTAAAGATCTGCACAGGGAATAATTTAACCTTTCTGTCCTCATGAAAATTGTCCCCTAGAGCAATTGAAATATTGGCTGAAAATCAACGCATTAAAGGAATATCACAGGTGAGTTATCTTATTAGACTTTCGAACTATGCTATGCATAAGTATCGATTGGAAGTCTTGTAAAACGGCTTTGTCCGTTCGTCTGTCAACAGGTATCAGAGTATGAACGGTAAGAGATATCAAGATGCGTTTTCAGTGTGCCTTTCTATCTGCTCCCTTAACCTATATTCAAACCGTAAGTAGTTCAAGTTAGTAATTTCCGGTTTCAACCTTTATCGCCATAGAATGATAACGGTAACAATAGCAAGAAGCTGTTTTTGCGAACGATTCATTTCTTTAAAATAACATACCATGATTATCCGCAAGACTCTATCAAAACCGGAAGTGGTTGAACTTTACTACTATTTCTGGTTTCAATATTGATTTCCTATAAAACTAAAATGGTAAGAGATATCGAGATGTGGTTTCTTGCGATCAATTCAGCGTCCTGAAATAGTTCCATCTCCTTCGTTAACCCTCTATACAAACCGGAAGTGATTCAAAACCATTTTCGATATTATCATTTATCCCCATAGAACAAAATGATAATAGTTAGCGATAAGTGAATTAATCTAATCGATTCAGTGTCTCAAGAGAACATGTCATCACAACCCACAATATCCTACCAAAACCGGAAGTTGTTCAAATTTGCTACTACTTCTGGTTTCAATATTGCTTTACATAAAGGAAAAACGGTAAGAAATGCGGTGTTTTACAATCGATTCAGCCTCCCAATAATACTATCCATCTTATCCGTTAACCCTCTATTCAAACCGGAAGTGGTTCAAATTATCTATTTCCAGTTTCAACCTTTATCAGCATACAACAAAAACAATAAAAGATAGCGAGTAGGCCCAGTTTATATATATATATATATATATATATATATATATATATATATATATATATATGGATTCAGCATCCGAGGAACAGCTCATTATCTTTGATCTCATTACTTTATTGCAATCAGTAGTTATAGATGTATTTCTTCAAGTTTGAGTACTGAGTTCGCATAGTAATTTCACACTATGAAACAAAGCCACTCTTTATATTATTACTGCAAATGTGTTCCATACGCTCAACAAGTAATTAAAACATATGCTTTTCGAAAATACCCCAATGTCACTGGAAGTAACAGAGTTTGCAACACATCCAGATTAAAAAAAAAAAAGAAAAAGAAAAAAAGAAAAAAGAAAAGAAAAGAAAGAAACGACATATTTCTATCATTCTACTTACAGATTTCTGTAATTCCTGTATTTTTAGAGTTCCAAGCTTTCGACTCCCCTCGGGAGTCTTGATCACTGAGGTTAAAAATAGGAAAAAAAAAATAGAAACATCAAGGAATATAAAGCAACGGACTTACCAAGGGAAGAGCTGTATTGAAAAAAAAATGTCAAGTGCGTCAGCGATCTCCAGATGAAGTTGATGCGAACTAAAATATGGCGGAGTCAATTTGTGCGCCTTTCCTGCTTCTTGTTGGAAGGTTGCCAAGTCATGTCATGCCAATGCTGTGAAAATTTTGTAATTACCACCTCCTATTCGTCATTCAACCATCTCCTGTTTAGATTTATTAATTTAATTAATTAATTTTTTTTTAATGAATAAATAAATTTTCAAAAACAAGGCGCTGTACTTTATTTCTAGCTTCAAATAAAATTTTTGATTCTTCTACCCAGTGTTGGGTAAGTTACTTGTAAACGCGTTACAAGTTACTTTACTTTTCCTTAAAATGTAACACGTTACTTGCTCCAAAAAAGTAACTTACCCTACTTCGAAAGGAATGCGTTACTTTTAGGTCCGAAACTTTGAATATGTTATATATACACAGTATATATTACTTCAATTTTCTGCACTACTACTACTACTACTAGCACTATTATTATTATTATTATTATTATTATTATTATTATTATTATTATTATTATTATTATTATTATTATTATTATTATTATTATTATTATTATGTAACGGTTTTAACATAGTGCTGTATTTTTGCCTATGAGCTGTTCATAGCACAATAAAGTTATTATTATTATTATTATTATTGTACATTCTAATTTTCCCAATCATCGTAAATGTTTAGAACTATAATTTGATAATAGTAGCGCTGCTATATCCTTTCATGCGGGCAGTTATTTTACTGGAAATTTGATATGCTTCGCTGACTTTAAACGTAATATTGCAGGTTCTGAATCGCTTTATGTAGCTGCAAGAACAAATTCTATCTTCACAGCTATATAACATTTTCGTATAATGTAAGACTGACTAAAATGCCATACTGCGTTAGAAAAAATGGTTGCTTATTATTATCTGCTAAACTAATTATATAATAATAATAATAATGTTGTTATGTAAAATTAAAAATACAGAATGTAGAGAAGCATTACACTACAACTAATAATAGGGAACACATGTACTGGGGGTGAATCAAAACTTACCAGTAACTCTAAAAACGATACACGTTTTTTAAAGCTAGTTTTTCCAAACTCTATATTCAACAGGAGTCTAGTATACGCAAACTGATCTGAAAGAACTCCAATATTACATACCATCAACGAACTTATTTTTTAGTAATAAAGTAGGCCTGCTCATCAGAACACAGTTTATTCATATTAATCCCTTACTGTGTATTGTTAATTATGGCACCCTAGCTGTTGATAAATATTTCCCACCGGAGCACTTCAGACACTGTACTTTTAAATTTAGTCCACCATCATCTTCAGCTTTTGAGAAAAAAATATTCTTTCAAATGTTTGAACGGTAAAACATTTTCTTTCTCCATCTTTATAAAAACAATACCAAAGTAAAATAGACTACCATTGCACTCGTAGTTCACTAACTGAATGTATTGATTTGGAGCTGTCAAAATCTATGACAAAATCTTCCAGATGCTTGCAATCAGTACATGTGATTTCCCTGAGGCTGTACTCATCTTCCAAAAACAGCAATGGCACTAAGACCATCTGTTTCTCTGTGTGTCGATGACTGTCGACCACTGACATACATAGTTCATGTTCCAATGTTCCATTCTGAGAAATTCACTTACAGGAAACATTTGTTTCCGAAAAAAAATATACATATATTGTAGTTAGTCATTCGAAATGTAACGCAAACTAGGTACGTTACTTGAAAATTTGTAACGCGTTACCGTTACAGTTACTTTGGGAAAAATGTAACGCGTTACTTAAAAAGTAACGCGTTACTTTCGTTACGTTACTTCCCAAGACTGCTTCTAGCCTGTGTTGCATTTCTTTTCGATAAACCTGACACTGAATTATCCGCTTTTGAATCTCTAATGTGTTCCTTTACTCGAACTTATAAATTTCTTTTCGTTTTGCCTATATAACTCTCTTGGCAATTGCATTTTATTTCGTAAATGCCCGATTTTTCTTTGTGGTCCGTGTAATAACTCTTAAATTGGGTGATATTCTTTCCTAAAGTTTTGAAGGGTTTAAGGCTGTATGAAAACTGTATTGTGTATAGATTCTCTTTAATGCACTTGTCAATCTGGGAAAAATAGGCAATCCATAGGCATTTTTTATCCTTTATGTCAGTTTCATGTTTATCGGAAATTAAATTCCTTTCAACCTGATTATACCAATTATTTAATAATGAAGTTGGGTACCCATTTAAACTATATCAGGTATTCAATCTCTACCTGTAAATCTGTTTTTAAGGAAGTAAGACGTATGGCACACAAAAAGAAATTCTTTTAAAATGTTTGCTTTGGTACCTGCTGAATGTGCAAATTTATAATGAATGTACCGTGTACCTGCTGTTGGCTTGTGGTGGACACTGGTGATGAATTTATTGTTATACCTTCTTATATTAAGGTCTAGGTACTAAGACTACCGTCCTTTTCTTTCCCAACAGTATATTTCAAATTCCTGTGAATATTATTTAATTCTTTTGATAAGTAATCCAGCTGTGAATCGTCAACATATCTGTAATATCGAACTGTACCAAGTTTCTGTTCTTTCAAAACTCTACTTTCAAACATATGAAGTACTAGATTAGTTAACAATGGTGATAGGTTCCCCATAGGTGTATTTTTATATTGAATTTCACCTATAATAAAAATTATCTAACTGAAAAGAAAATTGAGAATTGAAGGAACAACTTATTTTTCGCAATTTATGTCTTTTAAAAAAAAAGTGTACTACAAGATTAACACTTTCGCTAGACTACTTCATCAGATCGGGAGTGAGAGAAGTACAGAGATATCAAAAAATTAAAGAACAGAAAGAAATGTGAAATATGCAGGTGAACGTCATGTTGAAATAATCACGTAATAATGTTACCAAGCTGAAAGCACATAAAGTTTAGCAGAGAAAGAAAAAAATAATGGGACATGTAGATCGGTAAAAGTACCGAAATTAAAAAATGAAGAGAGAAATATAGTACAAGGAAAAAGCATTCAGAGATAAAAATTAATGAAGAGATTAACACAATAAAGAAACAATAAGAGAAAGAAGAATATGTGCATAGGAGAAATATTATAAATACAGTAGTAATAGTTAGCATGTTCTAAAAATAAAGGTACAGAAAAGATCTCGACGAACTTCCATGTATTAAGTTTTCTCTTCATTTACTTCTAAACTTATGTCCCCGTAAGCGTTTAATAAGACCTCTGCATTTCTATTGTTCTCGTAGCAAACCCTATTAAATTTACATCATCAGAATACGTGATGAATACCTTTCAAATCTAGGCCCTGGTTGCTATCTTTGATTTTCCTTATAGCGTATTCCAGGACTAAGTTGAATAATAATGGCGATAACGCATCTTCTTGTTTCAGGTGATTCTCGACGTGAAAGCTCATGGACAAAAATTTTCCTAGCCGGACTTTACTTTGCAGGGTTCCCAGTTATTTGGCAGGAATTGCCTGACTTTTCCATTTTTTCTACGTTACAATTTAAAATTTCCATGTTCATATATATATATATATATATATATATAAGAATTCCGAGAGGTTCTTATCTACAGAAGGTCAATTCACCTAAGATGGCCAAAGTTTGTGCGCTCATCTGCTCATGGCAATCCCTTCCATCACCAGAAGTTGTGCTCGATGTGGTGGCTACGAGCCTGGACTATCGCCGTGCAACGCAATTTCTGCTGAAGCAGTACGCGTCGAATGTGTGTAAGAGGAATTATAGACCACACGGCTTGACAAGCTTTCCAGAGCCCCAGTATGGTGGTGGGACGCCTTCGCGCGAGGCCTTGTTTCAGGACAGAGATGCAGAAATCATATCGGTGACTGTACAGGTATGGACGAGAAGGGTATAACACACACACACCATTCTCCGTAGTCATACGCCGATAATACGCGACAGAACTGCGAGCAGTGTGACTGGATGCTTTGTCTATGTGGATCCACACCTTCCGGGTGTCCCTGCCATATAACTGTGGGATGTGCGTTGTGTGTAAGGGTTCCATGATGTTCGTTTGAAAGTAGGCTGCACTGACCTTGGCCTTCGAATCCACACGATGCATTGGCAACTTCCCACGGGAACAGAAAGCTGCCACCACTATGTCGAAAACTTCTCGCGACATTCACGGACGAACTCGCCGCGGCTCTTCACATCATGTAGTGAATAAAAAATGGCCCTGGGCTTATTGGTGTCATGAAGGTAAATCCACGCTTCATCTAGAGTGACAACCCACTGCCATTTGTCACCTGAGAGGTGCTGCTCATACAACGTTCTTGCGTTCGTGAATCTCTCTTGAATGTGCCTTGGTGATAACTTATGCCCTATCACCTTATGCCCTATCACCACGTTTTTTTCAGTCCCAAATTGTCCTTTATGATACGACACATTGCTCTGTGATATCCTGCATGAGGTGGCAAGGTTGCTTTGGGTGGGTGGATTCTCCTTCACAACTGATGACCTGATGTTTCTCACAACGCGTGGTGTCCTGGCTGGACATGCCCGTTTCCTTTTCACTCTCACCACTTATCTTGACATTTTGGGCCGGTGCTTTTACTGCGTTGACTTACCTTTGCTACTGTACTTTGCTGATATTATTGTCCCCTGCCGCACACATTTTCACTATCACTGACGCACTGAATTGTGTATCGGAGAGTGCACATATGTAACCTTCCCAATAAAGTGTCACTTTAACAGACATAATAGTTGTTCACCGGAACTCCCACACAGCGTTGTACGTGACTCACTACTAGATTCACGGGTTACTGAATTTTAGTTCCTTCTCCTATGCTGTGCTCCTCATCAGCTCTGTAAAATTGGACACGTTAGGTGAATTGACCTTCATCACTATATATATATATATATATACAGTGTGTGTGTGTAGGTAGGTAGAGAAGTTTTGCAAAACATACTAATTTATTTTATAAAATATCCCCTACCGAATACCCAGATAAGGCAAGAAGAGAAATGGGGGTTTGAAAAATAAAAATCCGTACTTAAAATTTCGAATTTTTTCCAGTTTTTTTAGATTTTCCCTGACTTATCTAGGGTGTTTTACGAATAAGCTGAATTCCCTGGCTTTTCCAGATCAGTGAGAACCCTGAATTAAAGAGGAACGAGGTTTCTTTGAAATATTACAGATATTATTTACAAATATACGTCCTCAGAAAACATGCCCTCTCCTTGGCGCACGGAGTCTCGATGTAAGAGCCTTGAAATCTGACCGTATTACGTTTGTTTGGATTTCACCTTAAACTGTGGGCTTATGTCTTATGTAGCCTCGGAGCTCAAAGAAACGCTAAGCCCCCAACGAACCACTCAATCTCAGAAAATACGGAAGTGAGTGTTAAAAATACAAATCTGTATTTCTTACCGTAAAATAATAAAATAATTTATTTACCTGTGATTCATTGTATTAATTATAATCCACTGCTATATTTTATTCCCTTATTACCTAGCTGGAAACAATATCAAGCAGATATTCATAACATTTTGAATGCTTTTATTTAACATTGTGTGTTAGAATGCATTTGTTAATGTTCTTTATGTTCTTCAACTAACTATATGACACTTTTTTTTTTTTTTTTTTTTTTTTGTAAGACAGGCAAATTAGCTATCAACATTTATTAGCATTTTAAATAACTTCATCACACTAAGTATAACTCTACTTACTAAATCTTTGTTTATAAAAGTTTGTAGCAGAACCAAAGCATGTATATATTGATTCAATTTCAATATAATCCATCATTAAAACTTGTCACGCTTACAAATCCCACAATAGAAAATTAACAGACTTTGAGAACTGTTCTAAGCTGCGGTCTCTAAGACGAAGAAAAGTTACATTCATTTAAAAGGAAACTTTCACAAATGTGATAACGTTGGTCTCTTTAGTCATAGCTAAAATGTAACGTATTTCATTTTAAGCAAATTGTACGAATATAAAATAAAGTAAAGCTTTGTTACCTTCTCATTACGTAAGTCTTTAACGGACTCAATACATTTCGAACACCTATTTTTCTGCCGTCTTCAGGGTTACATCTTCTTATAGGTAAGTACGAATATTCTACTTCTTTTTTCAATGCGTATCTACAATTTATATTTAATTTACGAGAAAACACCGACGATAACCGTTACAACTCAAAAGACTTCTTTGTTCTCGCGGGGCTCTTTTGTGTGTTTCTTTAACCTAGTGTCGGTGGCTCAGTGGTAGAGTGCTTACATTTGGTACGTGCAGGGATGCTGGAATTATCCCCAGCCCAAAATTACCCAATGGAGTTTTGGGTAAAACCCCATAAAAAACACAATAAAACCCCAAAAAGCCTACCTCAAAAAATATATTTCAAGACTTGGATTGAAATAATAATCTTAATATGATTATATTTACTTTCTTTAATCGTACTTCTTAGTGTACGCCTAGTTTCCAAATTGGCTTAAATTATGTATTTACCACCAGAATAGATAACGTTGAAAAGAGAAAAGATTTGGGAATCATTGATAATGAATTTTGTTTGTGCTCGATCAAATTCGCTGCAACACTGTTGAATTGTAATCTATTAAAGGAAATGAATCTTGTCTGTGTGCGTAACACAGGAAAACGGTTAAACTGTTTGGAATAAACTTTTGGATGCATTTATCACGTATTTCGCACTAGGATTTAATCACGTTACTTTGATTAAGATGCGTGTTCCATGGGGGGAATGGAGGATCAAAATTTATGCGAAAATCTTAGTATCTCACGATTCTGTTAAGTTAGGAAAATGACATTTTGTTTTATGTAAACTTCCCATTAAAAGAAAGTGGACTCATTGTCTCAGTGTTTTTGAGAGTTTCCATTTCAAGTGGGGAAGGGAGCAATTTCTATAAGTTGAAAGCGATGTTGCCTATTGTTTCTGATCGCATCACACAGGGAAACAGTTAAGGAGTTTGAAATTAATTTTGAAGATACAATAGTTAGTACCTACCCTGAGCTGGGATTTGTATATTACTTTGATTCAAGGGCGCATCCTAGTATGTCACGAGCCCGTCAAGTTAGGAAGATGAATCTCGGTATATAAATCACTAAAAATAAGTTGACATGTGTTGCAACATTTTTGAAAATTTTCGTTTTAAGGGGAGGGCTGATTTTTCATAATTCCTTTGTTTCCATTGAAAGCGATGTTACATGTTGTTCGTGATCGCATCACGGGAAAACGGTTGAACAGTTTGAACAGGAATTTTGGAACATAGTTCATTATTATTATTTATTTATTGCGCTACTTTGGTTAAAGGGCACATTGTAATGGAAGTAAAGGGGGTTCAAAATTTCAGCCAAAATTACAGTATCTCGTGAGCACGTCAAGTTAGGAAGATGAAACTCGGTATATAAACATCTCACTAAAAATAAGGGGACACATCACTTCCTGTTTTTGAAAATTTCAATTTTACGGGAAGAAAGAGGGTGTTTTCTATAATTTCTTTCTTCACATTATGAGTGTGCTGGGTTCATGTCCTTGTGAGGGAACGACATTCTATGAGTGTACTAGTTCGGGTTTGATGTCAGGTTATTTAAATAGACTAGGGTTTTTCTCCAAGTACCCACCGTCTCTGACGAGATTACCCAGTACACTTGCTACTGGATTTAAAGTTCGGTAACAAATCGTCCCAAATAGCATTGGTTCGGGTAATACACATGTCTCATGCAGCCAACAGAGGAAAATCTACCCAAAAATAATAAAATTAACCTAAACATGCAGAGGTTGTCTAAGAGATAAGCGTGGTGTTGTACCGTATTTCATTATCATCATAGCCTATAAATTAACATGTAATTATCACACACATTTCAAATCCTTACCTGTATTATTTTGATTCATAGAATATCATGTATATATTCCAATAGCAAATAAACAACAGAACACTTATGATACTTATTAATGGCACTACGCAAACAAATTAAATGGTTAATATTACACTACTCTTGATACAAAGAAAATATTACGATGATATTGAAGATATCGATTTATTATAGATCTTTCACTACCACAAACAACACTTAAATTTTACACAAAAACCATACATTATATGAATATTTTACTCGCTGGCCCATGATCAAGATCACGCTTAGACGGTCGTGTTACATTAATTCCGTCGCGTAAGTAAAACGAACGAAACCGACGATGCGAGAATGCAGAAATAATCCGTTTATCGTTCCATGGTGCACTGTCGCAAATTTCTTCCCTGTGCTAGTTTTTACACTTTGGATATTTTATCACTTACCCATAGTTTTTTCTCACATTAAACGAGTTACGATTAACAGTTACGGTTTTTACCTGTTTGTCGTGTTCTTATGAGTACTACAGACGCACTGCCCGCCTCTCTCACTTAGTTGGCCGGCGACCTTTTCGTCACATTTTAAGTATTGGATGATTAAAATGCTTTTAATGTTTGATGTATATTGCAGATTTAAAATTTAAGTTTAAGAACATACCGATCTCAAGCTGGGATATTATCCTGTAACTTTCCTTACAGAACGTATCCTACAGGAGAAAGGGGTTAAAAATTCATGGGGCCAGAAATAGAATATCTTACTACACTTTCATTGATATGCGTATTCGAAGGGGGAGAGGAGGCTCAAACATTTTCCTTAAACCTAATTCTCCCTGTGCAAAGAACAGACACTTCAGCTAGTATCGAATCAAAAGTAATGAGGCTACATTTCATATTTTTTGTTACATACTCGCGTATTAATATAAACAGGCAAAATGTCTTTCTCCATGTGTCAGTTAATTACAAATCGAGAACGCTTCGCCTCAAAAAGGAAAATACTAAAGATACTTCTCTATCGTCTCACCACTAACGACAATCAGATCGTGGAACTCCTAATTCTTCTTGCGTATCTGATGGAGATGTGAGGAAGGGTACAATTATTGTACGTCACAAAACCCCTTTAACCGTAAAATCTATTGAAAGAAACTAAATTGGCAACAAAAAAATTAGAAAAAAAAATCAGTTTCCAACATTTCAGTTCTTAAAAGAAAAGATTTTATTTCTTTTAGAAAAACAACATTCATTCAATAAAGCCAATTTTATGCTGGCTCCTAAACTTGAGGTACTGTCCCAGCATTTGTCTGGCGTGTTTAGAGTGAAACCCAGGACGGCTGGCTCAGGGATTTGAGTCATAAGTATAATAGGGTATTTTATTCCTCTTTTGTATTACATAAAATTATCTATCTCTTTGTTACTGTTCGAGCCTGTGCATGGGCAATTTGTTCATTTTTTCTTTTCGTTTTTGTGTATGTGTAGTGTGAGAAAGTTTTCTTTTTTTGGCAATAGATGGCCTATGCCTACCGCTCGCCCACTCCCTTTCTTGGGGGTTGTTTTTAGCGTCCTCCAGCCGTAGTGAGAGAGAGACGCAACAAGAGCTTTGTGTGTTTGTGAGAGTTCTTACATCCTTCGAGTGAAAAATTATCCATCTAAAAACATTAAGAAACTTGAGAACAATTCAAAATTGAGAATAGTAGACAAATGAGTATATCATTCTACATATTTATCTGAATTTTCTGTAGTTATATAGTTTCATATATTTAAAATAAAAGCTTTAAAATGACAAACCGTCGTTTGGTAAGAAGCTCAAACATGGTCCTCCTTTAGTGCCGGATGAAGCAAAAAGTGCAGCTTTGGTGAACTTTTGTGAGTGTGTTTTCTGTTGAGTGTGTGACATTCTAAAACAATGGAGAACTTAAATATTAAAAAACGTACTTTGAAAGCCAAAATTACTCGACAGGAAAAGGCAGTGAGCCTGCTGTCTCAGAACGACGCGAACGCCATATTGGTTCATAGCGGGAAGGTCAACGAGTTACAACAAGACTGTTCTCAACTTTTGGACGAAATAGCTGCAGTTTCCAACGATGAAGAATTGATTAAAGAAGAAGAGCTCGCAGAAATGGAAAGTAGACTTGTAAAACTAAGTGTGTCCCTAATGGATCTGCAAGCTACAACACAATCCCCTCCCAATAGTGAAACTCAAGCGTGTAGTGACATGAAACTGCCGAAATTACAGTTACCAACATTTAGTGGGAACTTATTCGAGTGGTTATCATTTAAGGACTTGTTTACTGCATCGGTGCACAACAACGAGAAGCTCTCGGGAGCTCAGAAGCTGCAGTACTTGAAAACAAGTCTAAAAGGTGAACCCGCGCAACTAATCCAGGCTATGCAAATTACTGATACTAATTATCAGGAAGCGTGGAACATTCTGAACTCTCGCTATCAAAACAAGCGTGAAATCGTGAATTCGATTTTAAAGCGGTTAATCACGCAACCGGTCATTCAGCAGGAATCGGCTACTGCATTGCGTAAATTAATCGATACAACGGTCGAGTGTACGCGTTCGTTAAAAGTGATGGAGCAACCCGTAGAGCATTGGGACGCTATTCTCGTGTACCACACTACCGAAAAACTCGATAGCGAATCGCGTCGGCAGTGGGAACTAGCGCAAAAATCAAATGAGCAACCCTCATTTAAAGAATTAACGGACTTCTTGGATCATCGCGCGCGCGCGCTCGCAGTCTCTAGCGGCAGCAGAGGAAAGACTACGACGTCGAGTGATACAATGAGGCAACGAGAAAAGAGGCAAGCAGTGACACATCATACAGTGACCCAGAGTGAACTAAACCCCTGTGAGTTATGTAATGCTAAACACTCTCTCCATAAGTGCCCTGATTTTCAAAAACGCTCTGTAGCAGATCGTGTGTCGTTTGTGAAGAGTAAAGAGCTATGCTTCAATTGTTTACGCGGTTCTCACAAAAGTACCCAGTGTTCCTCATCTAGTTGTCGTGTGTGCCATAAGCGACACCACACATTACTTCATTATGAGCGTAGTGAGCCCCGAAGTACGTCGGTGTCACCTGACGGAGAACAAGCTGTTTCTTCACATGTTGCAGCCGAGAGAAACACTCCGCATGTGTTGTTATCAACAGTAATTATAAAGGTGAAAGACAGAAACGATGTTTGGCGCCCATTCCGTGCAATGCTCGATTCCGCCTCTGAGACGTTATTTGTCACAGAAAATTGTGTTCAAAAGCTGGGACTAACAAAACATAAGACGAAAATAGTGATTTCTGGAATAACGGGTGCAGGTGTGGGCACTTCTCGTGCAGTGACGGATTTAGAATTTCAAGCGGTAGGTGATGACAGCGAAACTTTCAGCACCAGAGCAGTAGTTGTGCCCAAGGTTACATCTAATCTCCCAAAGGCACCAGTTCCGGACCCAAGCTTGTGGAATCACTTAAGCGGTATCAAGCTCGCGGACCCAACGTTCAATGTGGTGGGCCCTGTGGATATATTGCTAGGTGGAGACGTGTTTCCTTTATTATTGTGTAGTGGAAAACGAGTGGGACCCATTGGATCGCCCGTAGCGATAGAAACTGCTCTCGGTTGGATCGTTGCAGGGAGCATCGCTTCTACTGGACGTAGTGTTACAGTTACATCTCACCATGTCGCTTGTGAGGTTGAAATCAGTTTGCAGAGGTTTTGGGAAATAGAGGAGCTTCCGCCCCAGAAACACCTCACACTAGAGGAGAAAAGGTGCGAGCAACATTTCAAAGACACATACTACCGGGACGAACACGGAAGATTCACGGTAAGCCTACCCTTCAAGGATAGTGTAAAGACTCGCGGTGCATCTAGAGACATTGCTGTTAGAAGAGTTTTGCACAGTGAACGCAAGCTTGCAAAGTCACCTGCCTTACAAGAGCAATATCGGGATTTTATGCGGGAATATCTTGATCTAGGTCACATGGAGATCGTGCCAATAGGAGAGAGAAACGTTTCCCCAGAGAAGAGTTGCTACTTGCCCCACCATGCAGTGATGAAGCCAAGTAGTTCAACTACAAAATTAAAAGTTGTGTTTGACGCTAGTGCCAAAACGTCATCTGGTGTGTCATTAAATGATAAGCTTATGATCGGGCCCAAACTCCAAGAGGACATATTGCCACTATTACTGCGATTTCGAGGCCACAAGATTCCCCTGTGTGCTGATATAGCGAAAATGTATCGTGCTGTGCTAGTAAACAAGGTGGACAGAGATTACACGAGAATTGTGTGGCGTGAGTCGCCGGATTTGCCCATTCAGGACTTTCGTTTACGGACGGTAACATATGGTACTGCAAGTGCGTCTTTCCTGGCGACACGCTGTCTACAACAGCTGGCAGAAGATGAGGGTGAGCACTTTCCCCTGGCGGCTCCAGTGGTCAAGCGGGACTTTTTTATGGATGACCTCCTTTCAGGGGCGGCTTCGGTGCCAGAAGCCAACGAGCTTCAACGACAACTGATCGAGCTACTGAGAAGAGGAGGTTTTGAATTGCGGAAGAGGTCCTCAAATGAGATTGAAGTGTTAGAGGCTATCCCAGCTCATATGCGTGAAACGAATGTGCCCTTTCGTTTTGACACTGACGACACACTTAAAACGCTTGGTGTCGAGTGGTCTCCCTCCGCGGACGAATTCGGTTTTAGAGTGTGCCCTTCAAAACCCCACTCAGTGCTGACGAAGCGAATTATACTGTCCGAAGTAGCAAAATTATTTGATCCCCTTGGTTTGTTGTCTCCTGTAACCATTAAAGCCAAAATATTGTTGGAGACCTTGTGGAAAAACAAGTTGGACTGGGATGACGCACTTCCGGTCGAGCTTTGTGAAGTATGGTGCAAATACTGTTGCGAGTTACCGCTATTACGCGAACTTACCGTGGAGCGCTGTGTCGTACCAGTAAATACAGTCAAGTGTCAATTAATTGGTTTCTGTGATGCTTCTGAAAAGGCCTACGCTAGTGTCGCCTATTTGCGGGCAGAATGCGCAGATGGTCACGTGGAAAGCAGATTAATTGCAGCAAAAACGAAGGTTGCCCCAATAAAAACAATGACCCTACCGAGACTCGAGCTGTGTGCTGCTGTGCTTTTGGCAAGGCTACTTAGCGCTGTGTTAAAGGCTATCCTACTCAAGATAGAAGATATAATTGCCTTCAGTGACTCCACCATAGTGCTTTCGTGGTTAGCAGCTGAGCCTAACAAGTGGAAAACTTTTGTGGCAAATCGAGTCTCCGAGATACAGAGCTTAATTCCCTCGGCTCGCTGGCGTCACGTAAATAGTGCAGAAAACCCCGCGGACAGTGTTTCGAGGGGAATCAATCCGAGTGAATTGTTGTGTCATGACTTATGGTGGAATGGTCCTCGTGGCTATCACAGCCAGTGCTATCCGACGATCCGGGTCCGGACTTCGACCCCCACGCTACGATGGAAGAAAGGCAAAAGTGTGTGACAGCTATGTGTACTACTATAACGGATGACATCACAAACCGTTATTCGTCATTCACGAGGTCAAGGCGTGTTTTAGCATGGTGTCTAAGATTCATCAACAATCTCAAGGCTAATTCCCCAAGACAAAGTGGGCCATTAACGGCTAATGAGCTAAAAGCTTCATTGTTATGCTTAGTGAAACAAACGCAAAGTGAAGCATTTGCTAGAGAACTAGAGCATTTAAAGAGCGGTAAACCCTTACCCCCCAAGAGCCCTATTTTGTGCTTAAGTCCATTTATCGACAATGACGGGATAATGAGAGTGGGAGGTCGATTACAACACGCAGAGATCGCCACAGATCACAAACATCCCATTTTAATGCCAAAGAATCATAAGTTAAGTGAACTGTTGATTCAACACGAACATGAGGCTACATTGCATGGCGGCCCTCAATTGGTAACAGCTAGCCTGAGGCAAAAGTATTGGATACTTGGAGCTAGGAATCTAGTGAGAGCGATTACGCGAAGATGTGTAAAGTGTCATCGTTTTGCTTCCAAAGGAGAAAAACAAATGATGGGCTCCCTACCAGCAGCCAGAGTGAATTTTAGTCGATGTTTTCTTCAAGTAGGTGTCGATTACGCGGGCCCCATTCTTCTTAAGAACGCTTTTGGAAGAAGGAGAGTGCCGTATAAGGCGTATATAGTTATATTTGTATGCCTCTCTACAAAGGCCATTCACTTGGAGCTTGTGTCGGATGCAACTTCAAATTGTTTCCTAGCTGCATTTAGGCGCTTTGTCTCCCGTCGAGGGATCCCCACTGATGTCTATAGTGATTGCGGGACAAATTTCGTCGGTGCTAGCAAAGAGTTAAAACAGCTTTTAGGTTCCAGTGCGCACAGAGAGGGAAACGAAACAACTTTAGCGTATTTAAGTGAACAGGGAATATCTTGGCATTTCAGTCCCCCCCTTTCCCCGCACTTCGGTGGCTTGTGGGAAGCAGGTGTGAAGAGGATCAAACATCATTTGAAACGAGTTGTGGGCAATGTTACGTTGAGTTACGAAGAGATGTATACTGTTCTATCTCAAATCGAAGCAGTACTAAACTCTCGCCCCCTTACACCAATATCTAGCGATCCCAATGATCTTTCCGTGTTAACACCAGCTCATTTTCTCATTGGAGATTGTTTGGTTGCCATTCCTGACAGGAATCCTTTTGAAGGCAAAATATCCAACCCTCGAAGATGGCAATTAGTTCAACAGCTGACTCGCCATTTCTGGAAACGGTGGGTGGAAGAATACTTGTCACGCCTTCAACAAAGACCTAAGTGGTTGTCTCCGCGGAAAAACGTCCAGAAGGGTGACATGGTATTGTTAAAGGAATCCTCCCTTCCCCCTCAGCAGTGGAAAATGGGAAGAATCACGGAAGTCCATGCTGGGACCGATGGACTAGTGCGAGCAGTAACAGTAAAAATAGCCTACGGCGAACTTAAACGTCCGATTGTAAAGTTGTGTGTGCTTCCCTTTGAAGGGAATAGAGAAGCTGAGTGAAAAAAAAACTTGTTCGCAATAGCGACGAATGTTTGTTTACGTTGTATAAATAGTGAAAATATAAAATTCTTTGTTTGTGTTTTTTGAAATGTAGCATTTCAAGGCGGGCGGTATGTTCGAGCCTGTGCATGGGCAATTTGTTCATTTTTTCTTTTCGTTTTTGTGTATGTGTAGTGTGAGAAAGTTTTCTTTTTTTTGGCAATAGATGGCCTATGCCTACCGCTCGCCCACTCCCTTTCTTGAGGGTTGTTTTTAGCGTCCTCCAGCCGTAGTGAGAGAGAGACGCGACAAGAGCTTTGTGTGTGTGTGAGAGTTCTTACATCGTTCGAGTGAAAAATTATCCATCTAAAAACATTAAGAAACTTGAGAACAATTCAAAATTGAGAATAGTAGACAAATGAGTATATCATTCTACATATTTATCTGAATTTTCTGTAGTTATATAGTTTCATATATTTAAAATAAAAGCTTTAAAATGACAAACCGTCGTTTGGTAAGAAGCTCAAACAGTTACTCTAGAAAATTGTGTATTTCTTTCTTTCCAGAAATCGAAATATAAGCGAGTGTCAATGGTGCAAAGTGTGTTCCAAGAAACCCGTATGGGACTTCATAGATTCCTTGTTTATAATTTTTTTCGTTCTTTTTGTCATTTCTAAGTTTAGTTCAATGTCTCATGATAATGCACCAGGGCTACGGGAGAACCACGAGAAAACCCACGCACATGATGTTTGTCCACTACAAAACGCACTTGGCGGAAGCTGGGATAGAACTAGGAACCCGCGCCGGACGTGAACTACTGCGGTCCTACAAGGAAATTCCACACTTTCATGTGTACAGTAGAATATATGCTTAAAATGGTATTTTAAGTAGGAATATGGCTTTAAATATACGTACAAAATTTAATAAAACCCACTGGGCTGTTTTTTTTTTTTTTTTAAACAAACCTGGGTTTTTCATAACTCTGGGTACGTGGGGTCTTTGGTTCGATCCCTGGCCAAGTAATTACATCCCGGCCGGTCGTTTCCTCCCATATTCTCATCCCACATTTTTTTCATTATCGTTCATCCGCCTTAATCATTCGTCTTTAGACTAAAGGCATAATTGTGGGACGTTAAACTGAAAGATTTCATTTAATCTAGTGTCTTAGTTTTCTTTCGGTCACTCCAATATAACAAATCTTAAAAGAAAAGTATTTGAAACTATATAATGACAAAAAAATCAGCTTCTGAACATTGAAAAATGAAACTGAGAAGGACTGGGATACGATTGCCCAGCACATTAATATAACCACAATTTAAAACTGTAAATATTTTATACAACTTTCAGAACATATAAAAAAATTACACAGTAACGGTTGAAAATGTATATAAATTAGCAACAGTGTTTAATTTGGCTGCATTGTACATAGAGGGGTTTAGATTATGTTGGAAGACACAATTATATGGAACGTAGAAAATTACAGGACAACATTAAATATATATACTATATTGAAAAATTTGTACATATACACACCACTGTTGTAACAAAAATAAGTAAATACATAAATATATGATTTTTTAAAGAAAAAAGTATGCGAAGATTTGCATACAAGAAAGTCCTAAGCCACAAAAAAAAAAAAAAAAAAAAAAAAAAAAAAAAAAACTTATTCAGGTTATTTTTTTTTAAAATATAATAATGTGTTCCACATCAACTATAGTCGTATCTACTTACTAGTTAATGATAGTCAACACAAGTTGAAACACAAGACATGGTAACAATTTTCTACATATTATTTAAGCAATGTTATAAAAACTCGAACTCTGTCTTTCAGCGATGTGCAACCTGGTGTGTTTTTCCGTGTTACGATGACATAGAAAGGACCTGGTTTTGGTTAACTACCTGATTACTGTACATGAAATAAAGCAATGATAAAGTATTTAGTAGAAGAAAAGAAATATTTTTACTTCTAAAACAATACTCAACTGAATGTGTTCCCCTGATGATCAATATTTTCTTTAAATGCTCACTGATATTTCTGACAAAATTATCGATTGGCTTTCTTCGAAATGGTTTTTAACCTTAAACTGTGTTAGGTGATTGGCTAACCACATACTAAAATATCACTTCAGTGGTAATAAATCAATTATAAGAATCTATGTATTCCAGTAATTAAACAAATAATGGAAACTCTCTAAAGAAAGTGCCTTATATACAATATTACTAGTATCTGTTTATTTATAAATGATTTAAAACTGCACAGTTTAAGTTAACATAAATCAATATTCTCTGTACTAAGTTTCCGGATATTATTAAAGATTTAAAAAACCCATGATAAGAATAGATTTTCTAATACTAAATATGCACTCAATAGCACCTAAGTAAATAAAATAGTCTTAAGTTAAGTACGTTTAGCGAATAGTAATAAGGTTAATTGCCGCAGATGGTGGCCCCGAAATAGAAGATTTATGGAGAAATAAACAAAATCAGCCGAAATGTCAGCGTAAGAGTTATATATAAAAAAAAAGTAATACATATCATCAGTGTAGGATGATTAATTAAACTGAAAAACAATGTTAAATTCTGGACTATATTAATTCAAGGATTGATGCGATATTAGCAGTGGAGCATAATATGTCAGTGTTTTGAATCCACTTTCTTATTAATTAACTTAGGAATGTGTGCTGCAGTAATGGAAGGAAATACAGAAATATAGAGCGGAAGTTAATAAGAGAGAAGTTACATCCGAACCCAAAATAGTGAAATGGGGCAAAAATTTGGGTGTTATCCAATTTTATGGGAGCATAAATTTGTAAAATCCACTTAAGAAATATGTAAATTGATTTCACAACAGGATTGTACAAGTAATCAATATATATCAGGATCTTAGCTCTTATATGTATAATAAAGTAGAAATATATATGTATGAGCAACAGCTGTTTTTTTTTTTTTAATAAACAACTGGTTTAAACCAAACAGGAAAGAACGAAAAATGCTTTAAATCGTGTGAACTTCATGGTGAGTCTCCACATACGAAACCATCTGCATTACGTTTATGTACTTTTCACCTTTTAATTAAGGAGTCCCGTGTTCAATTCTCGGTCGAAGCACAACCCATCTTTCAAGTGTAAACCAAGTAGCGATTCGAGGTGTCCCTTTAAGCGAAAATCTTCTCCGTGATAACCTTGGTATTTCATAAGGATATTAAGCCTAAACATACGAAACGAAACCAAATTATATATTTCTACTTGCCTGAATGCCTGTTGTTTTATAAAGAAGCCAAGGTTGCTTAATTTTTGTATTGATAGAAATTGGCAAAATTTATCAACTGCCTACGTAGCTTCCAACATCAGCTTGAATTTGACTTCGTTTTAATTTAATTGAATGATATCTACATACCAAATTTGTAATTTAATATCTCAGTTTTATGATACGTTGACCTTAAAATCTTATATACAAATACATTTAAAGTAATAACAGGATTTTCCCAATGGCTAAGGAGGGAGTTTCCCGATTTATATATTGCATAATGTTTTTACTTGTGTAACTGTTTATCTTTTTGTCCTTCTGAAATGATTTGACAATTATCTTAACAAGTATGTCAAGATCAGTACAACGTATTTTTATCAGGAGTCCTTCGTGAGTGAGTCGGCAATCGCATTTGTGACTAATTAGTCCCGGTTTCGTGTCGAAATGGACAAATTTTCTTGGATGAAGCCGAGAAGCGGTTTGGATTCTGCTTTAAGCTTATGTGCAAGGTTCCAGCATAACCTTGTTGTTGCATAATAACAGGAAGGCGAAACAAACTAATTTCTGTCCATATCTAATATAAATACATAGAGTAAATTATTTAAACCAAAAAAAACCTGGATTTTTGTTTTTTTTTTCAATACAAAACATGGTTTTTGCCAACCCTGATGAGTAGTCAAGGCAGGAGTACAGCAAGGAGACGTCGATAGAGAGTAGGCGCGTCAGCGACGTTGGATACACGGGTAAAGAAAGATAGCGGAAAAACATTTCACATTGCCGAAATATGAAGTCTTCACAACGTACATGGAAAGTGAAGTATTCACAACGTTATGATTTGCCCCTCCTTTCCTTAATGACTTTGATCCGAAAACTGCGATCGACAACTGGTACTTCAGTGAAGAGAGAGATTGTTACACAAGTATATGAATTACCCAATTCAAAACTATCCTGAAAGTAATTTTCTGGTTTTGAAATTTTATACCCCGATATAATCTCTATTTTTGTCAAACCAAAGTTCGTGGTCGGATGGGGGTACATCTCATAATTTGTACGTGAGAGATACTGGCGACCTTCACTTTTAGACTGGCAAGTGCGTCTGATTTTGAAATTTTGCCCTGCCTTATATATTTTGATTAATTATACAAAAATATACTAATGTGAAAAAATCAACAAATTTCTTCCGAAGATTTCACAAATTTATGCCCCCCACCTCTCTAAAATAGGATAGCACCGAGCTCCAGAGGCGTTACATTGCGGGACACTGTACAGTTGCTAGAATTGGCACTTTCCACACTATTACACTTCCCTCAGTCAGTTGCTAAGACTGTGCATTTGAAACATTATGCTCTGTTGTCAGTTTACCTAATATGGTCTCATTACGCACCTTTACATAGTCCAAAATTATACATTTTTCTCCGTAATTAAGTCACTGTATAGTGATGACCTTTATTACCTTTTACATTTACCTAATTCTTAAATTTCGCATAATTCATTCATTTCCCAATAAATTGTGCACCGTACTTTTTGGGGCGGGGTGGGGGATGTTAACCACAGGAGAGAAGTGTCTTCATCCGTGTTTTAATTTTTGATGTCCCAGAAACATGTGCTTGATAGGGGATTCCGCTCTTAAACCCCCTTCTAAAATTTTTCCTACATAACACTGTAGTACTATAGTAGTTGTTTATAATTCTAGTTGCAAACATGAGAAGGATTTATTGTTTTCGTTATTATGAATAGTGTGTAGTTTACAACACTTAACAGCTGAAAGATATTAATTTTGCGAAGTAATACAATACAGATGTAACTACACTTACGTAACATCAACTCATTTCTCCTGTAAACATGGTGATTTTGCCTGATTTTGGCCTCCCAGTTCCAAAATGATAACCCTACTTTTAATATGTTCAATAATTACCGCAACAGAAAATCATGATCACCATTCAGTAGCAGACACTCGTGTTATCCGAACTTAATCCATTGAATGTAATTTTTGTTTAAAAACTTAGTGTAAAATTGAGAAAACTGCATTGAATATATGTCATAACCCATGAACTTGGATCACTCTATATGCGGAAATGGTTTGAAAACATACAAGGTCTGCATCATAAGTTGAGGTACTTCGATAAACGTCTGAGTATTTGGTAATGTTTGTGTAGAAAATGTACTACCGCCATTGAGGGATAAAATAGAAATTGTTCGATTTGTAGGTGAAGCAGAATCATTTTTACTAATTGTATTCAAATCGAAAGGCATAGTATCGTCCGTTCTAGTTTCCTCACTGATTTCCTCAGTTACTTGTACATCATTTCGTACATCAAGGATGGCTTGCCTGGAGACATTATTAGACTTTCTTACCTTACACGATTTACCTTTCGAATTGTATCTCTTAACGTGTTCTTTGAATTTGTCCAATCTAGTTGTCTTAAACTCACAAGTGGTACACGAAATTAACTTATTTGATGAATCGTGGAGCAAAGCATGTCGACGCATGTTCCTCACAAGAGAAAATGATTGACCGCACACTTCACACTGGTAATGTTTCTCTTTGGTATGAGTCAGTAGATGACCTTTTAGATTTTGCTTACGAGCCGCCTCAAATTTACAATCAACATATGGACATTTAAATGTATCACCAGAATGAACCAGATTATGAGCTTTGAAAGTGCTTTTGTGAGCTGTACTAAACCCACACTGATCACAAAGATGTTTTTTATCAGGCGTATGAGTAACCATATGATTTTGTAAAGCATGCTTCCACTTGAAACCTTTTCCACACTTTGTGCAAACAAATGGCTTTTCAGTTGAATGTTTTGGAACATGTAAATTTAATGCTGTTCTTGTTTGGAACCTGGTATCACAGACACTACAGAAAAACGGCTTTTGATGTTCATGCTCATGTAAATGGTTTCTCAAAGTTTCTTTGGAATTGGCCTCGAAAAAACACAACGAACACACCAATCCCTCGTGATCGCTTTCTTTTAAGTGCTTTAATAATTCATACACTTTTAAGTATGAATATCCACATGTATTACATGTATACGATTTTCTGACATGTACTTTTTTATGTTGTCGCAGCAACATTTTATTTGGAAAATTCAATTTACACTTTGAACACGAAAACACACGCTTTCTTTTCGTCTTTTCACAACAGTACCCTTCACTACCAACATTAACATTATTATCAGTTCCATTGACGGTATCGGCAAATAATGAAATGTCATGCCTAACTGTTTTTGGTAAATTTTTATCAATACTTTTTCCTGTCTGTTTATTATCAGCATTAGTAACAGACTCATCAATTGTCTCTCCGAACACCATAGTAGCATCACTAAGTAACACATCCTTGTTCGACACTACGTCCTTTTCCAAATCACATTTATCTTTTAATTGTTCTCTGTAGTTACTACATAACAATAAAACTTCTGCTACCTGAAGCACTTTTCCAAATAATTCTATATGATCTATATGGTCATCGGAAAGTTGAAGCTTTTTCGTATAAATAAAATCAATCACACTGGTGGCACACTCAGCACAATCTTTAGCAACGCAATCAATGGAACTTACTACTGACATTTTTATTTCAAGTGGCTTATTCAGTGACCAGTCTTCACTTAGTTCAGATTTTACACAGTTCGTAATATTTGAAATGGAGATATTCTTAGCTGACAAACGAGATACAAGTAATTTATTGATGTACGGACTAAAAATACTTAAAACACAAGAATGAGCCCATATCGTTTTATCAGCAACTCGTATTCTTACATCACATAAAACCCCGGTAACTCTCTGTGAATTCAACCCTTGCCACAAGACATCGTGGACGTTTTCTTGGCCAGAACACATCTTTCGAATATCAATAGTTCTCCTAATTATTCACTTTAGTTACTGACACAAAGTATTTTTATTTATGCGGCTGTCTTTTTTGTTTCTTTCATTCCTCTTACGAGGATTCTTCATTTACAGAACACATCTTCCATCAATGCCAGTCAATTCAGAAATACAAAGTGCAAGGGTTAATATCAAAACAAATGTTCACTGTTGTCCACTGTTCTCTTTTATTGCTATTCCGACAAAGTTTTAAGTTATCTTTATGTAGTTGAATGCATAAACAATTATAACAAACAATTATCGAAATGGATCAGATTGAGATTTTCTGGCTACAAATTGAAAACTTTACGAATTAAATTGCGTAATCCGGATTTCTTATTTTTATAAACGCTAATTAAAATGTAGTTTTCATACATCTATAAAATACATGGTGCTGGTGTAGTTTTGGCACACCACATTTTGGAAGATTTACAGGTGAAATGCAATACTTTGTATGAAAAGATATATTCATAATGAACATATTTCTGCAGGCGACAAAATTTTTATATAAAGTAATGCAACTGGATTTCAGGTTTACAAGTGTAGGGTTACTAGTGTAAAATCATTACAAGTGTTTTACGGTAGATAAAATAACTGAGCGCATATGAAAGATGACTCTATTGAGCCCATTTTACATCGTCAAACTTTTCCATCAAATATTGTATCAAACTTTTCTTTGACGGTAATTTGGTCAAATAAGTTGGGTAAAACTTTCGCACCCATTATAAACGATCAAATATAAAGGTAAATATCATTGCTCAATTGTTTATATTTCTTGATTCAGTTGTTAGGTTACATGAACGTATATGTGAGTTTTATGGTGGCACCTGCTGGTGTAACTATAATGAACAAAGTTGTAGAAATGAATGGAATGACTATTCACAGCTACTTCTATCTCATTTCCCTCCTTTATTGCTATTCCCAAATAAATCTTATTTTGATGGTTCATTTCTTGTTCAGTAAATACGTATGAATCTATATTCTATTTAGTGGTCCGATGCTTAAATTTCGTTTAATTCAGTTAATTTTCGAGTAACATTTGTAACTTAGGGGCACTGATTAAGAATATATAGTCCGTCATAAAAAAATGTCAGGCTATTGTTTAGCTTTGGGGGCTAGGTTTTTAATTGACCTTTTTGCGATTTTCTATTCACATTCGGTTAGATTAGGTTAATATAATTTAATTCCCACAGTATTCCCGAGCGAGCGTTAGCGAGTAAAGGCGGGTTAGAGTCTCGCAGGGCACATTGTTTTTCTGTCTTCGTTAGTGTTGGACCCCATTACTAAACAATTACCAAATGTTAGGTTTTACAGTTAAAGAGGGGAGAGTACATACAGTATTAACGAGGGTTCTGTAGGACATTAAATTCCGGGGGAATTTTCCAGTGTAGGAAACTACTAATTTATATTTAGAAATGCGAAAATATTACGCACTCTAACCTATTTTGATTTTATGCAACATCAAGTGTTTTTTCGCACTATCCTCATTTTGGCTCTCATCTTCAGTTATTGATGCCTCTGCCTCTTGCGAACAAAACCCTGTGCTAACTTGTGGGTCCCATGCTGTGCTCCTGCTCTGAATCGGTTAAATATCATCCTCGCTATTAATGGCCACCTATCAAAAGTTGCTTTTACTGCAGTCTCTTTTTAAATGATATTCGTTCGATGCGTATTTACACCTTAAAGGTCTTCACTACTGCGTAATTAAATTACCGCTAATTTTAGAGTTTTTCTGTAATATCCTCAAAGCAAATAAAAATATCCGAAAACCAGAAACGTGAACTAAACAATACGATTTTGCGTGTGATACCGTTATCACAACTCATCTATCTGCTTTCGATTTGCAACTGTAGATAGATTTAACAGTTTTGCGGGTCCTGTAAATAGCGGCATACCAAAAGCTGATAGGCGAATTGTAGTAAAAGTATCACATGCAGAATTGTATTGTCTAGTTCACTACGTTTCTGCTTTTCGAATATTTTTATTAGTTTTGAAGATATTACAGAAAAACTAAAATTAGCGGTAGTTTAATTTCGTTGAAGTGAAGACCCTTAAAGAAAGTCCTCGTAAAGTGAATCTGCACTCATGAATGCAACTTTTACCCTGAGAAACAATTTTTAAGGCATTACGAATTAATTTCGTGAAGAAATAACTACACATAATAAGATAGCACATGATCATTCCAGACACATCATATACAGGCATATTGTCAATCTGTACGCAATAATCTGAGCATGCACCAAAGTAATAACATGTCAGAACGTCTTAAGAAATCATTTAAATCAAGAAAAGTGAAAGAAATGTTTGCTTTTAGAAAAAATCACGGAATATTCTCAATCTACACCAATTTTGGGAAGTCGCCTGTGGTACTTAGCCTTAATATTCTTTAATTTTATAGTTATACAAAACAGATTACTGTTAGTATGCATCAAAAGAATGTCAACTGCTTTCCGTGTCCACATACTCGATTTTAGTGCCACCGCATAGTGATTTTCGTTTGTTTTCTTTGATACAATGTTGGATAGAAATAGAACAAGTTCTAATTTAGAACAGTTGTATCAAATGTTGTAACCAACCCAAAACTTGCATACAACTTGGTATCATACATGTTCAAATTCCACTTTGATGAAATATTTGATACAATATATGATGGAATATTTGTTCGTCTATAACGGGCTTTAGATATTATTTTCCACCGGCGGTGTATTCCTGCACAATGTACAGAAGCTGTATTTTATGTTTACATGTGCGACGTTACTAGTGTAAAGCCATGACAAATGCTATGGATACTCGCATATTTGCCAAAATTCACTTCCTTTTCACTATCCTCGTTTACGAGTATACCCACCATTGCGGACGCGGTACCACGCGGGCCCACCAGCTACGTCCTTTCTGATTCAGGTGGCATTCGTGCTTTTTAGTGGCCAGTTAGCAGAGGTTGGTTTGTGCTTTTGCACTGTAGTTCTTAAGCCGTACAACCGGAAACCGTATTTATACACAAGTCGGAAAAGAATTGTAATATATCAAAATTTATCTCTGGTGGCTCCCTTGAATTTTATCTATGTCAAGTGATATATTTTCATGTCGCCCAGCGTAAATCTTTTAGAAGACAATAAGAAGGGAATTTGTGAAAGAATTACAATTTTTCAACAATTGTTTCTAGTGGCGCGCCATAACTATACCTGCACGAAATACATTCTCAATAATAATAATAATAATAATAATAACTGCGTTGACTTTCGCAACTTTAAGTGAATGTATAATTTGGGAAGGGCAGGGGGGCCCAAGGAAGGCACCCATATAAACATATCTTTCCAACCTGAATATTGAATTTCATCTGTAAATTTTGCAAAACTAGGCGTGTTTCAACTTGATCAGCACAAAACTACTATCTTCTTTTGCATTTAGAAATGAATTGTGGATAGAAATTGGAAAAGTGAACAATTTGGTCATAGATTATTGGATATAGTAAAAACTGAAAGTTACTTTGGTGAAAATGTTTAACTTGGATTATTTATGTTAATGATAAGAAAACGAAGAATAGATTCTTCTGCTTCGCAGTTTGTACAGTACGTGTAAATATATCTAATCAGCTGATAAGTGTCAAGGTGTCGATTATTATTAATCTAGTCGTGTTTATATGCATTTTTTTCTGTGTGGTAAATATTATATAGGTATGGTAGTGTTAATGATTTTTTAAATTATGACAATTGGGATAAATCATACGTTACAATTCCAATACAAAATTTCTCTTTTTACGATAGTCCGTTCTAGTATTGATGTAAATAGGCTACCCAGACATTTTAGTCTGCAGGTAGGCGTTCTAACTTCGTTACGCGCCTTTGATGTATTGGCGTATTGATTTAACCCATCCCTTCATCCTATCAATCGATGTTGCATGAGAATTTTTATCAAACAAATATCCTTCGATGATTCATAGTAATTGTGTGTGATATTTGGGCACTGGAATTGAGAAAGTAATGATCGTTCTGTATTAATACTGATTTCTATCTTACTTTCTTGTAAAGAGTTTTGTTACTCAAAACTACGAAAATTTTGTCATCTTTCTCAGATTATTTTTGCTTTACAGACATCTTTACTTAAAAATAAATAAAACGATTCTATTATGTTTGATCAACTATTGAGTGAATATAGTTGCACATTGACGGGTTGACGGGCACATCTTAACAGATAGAAATAAAACTTTTTGGGCACAAATCGTCTCCAACATATATAATAATGCGGTACTGACTTTTTAACAGCCAATCATACAAAACATGGCTTCTTTTATATATGCACTTAACTCTTAATGCCATAATAGATTCAGTATAATAATGGATTGCCAATTTGCTCGAGGAGATTTGTTTCATAACCGAACTAGGAAGAATTACATTTTATGGCAAACATAATGCATTGTTTCGATTCACTACTCCTAATACGCGTGCAGTTTATATATATATATATATATATGGATCCATAGTATAACTAGTAGTAGTAGTAGTTGGGAAATTACAATTTTCGTACGATTTTCGTATAAATACAGCGTCCGAATGTATGCCAGAAAAGACAGTGCGAAAGACACAAACCAACCTGTGCTATGAAGTCACTAAAAGGTACGGAATGTTATGAAAGAGAGTCTGGGTAGAGCAAATCTAGTGCCAAGAGCGAAAGACACAAACCAACCTGTGCTATGAGGTCACTAAAAGGTACGGAATGCTATCAAAGAGAGTCTGGGCAGAGCAAAACTGTTGCTTCAGCGTGGGGGATACATCTGAAGGAAGTAAGCGCGTCAGCGGTGGTGAGTATACGCGTTAGCTAGCGTAATGAAAACACGAGGGATTTTGCAGTGGTACGAGTTCCAATAGCACTTGTAATAATTTCACACTAGTAACGCTACACTTGTAACTTGGTTAGTGTAAATATAAAATCCAGCTTTTGTAGACTGTGTAGAAATACTTTGCCGGTGCAAAATGGTATTTAATGCAGTCATCTTTCATCTGTACTCACTTATTTTAACCGTCGTAAAGCACTTATAATGATTTTACACTACGAACTATATACTTCTAAATCTGAAACACTACTTTATTATTCAGTATTTATTTCTGACGCCTGCAGAAATTTGATCCTTATAAACTTGCCTCCCCCTGCAAAGTATAAGATTTTACCTGTAAATGTGCCTAAACTTGACCAACACCACTTAATTAATTATATAGGTCTACTTAACTGCAATTTATTGCTATAAATGTGATTATCTATCTATATATACACACCAAATTAACCAGTCAACACTTTTTTCCGTGACAGAATCGCTGTTATCGTTGCTTTCTCATTCAATATTGCCCTTTATGTAGTGAACAATACTTCCTTTATAAATTAACTCCTGCCAGTGAAAGTATTAGGTGAGCAGGACTAATCTGCAGGAAGATAGGAATGTGTTATTTATTTCAAATTCTTGTAAACACGGAAATTACTTTCAGTCACATGCTACCATAGGTGTCTATTGGCTGATTACCATAGCAATGCTTTCATCAATTCAATTTTTAAAATATAATCAGTTGAATTACATCCACATCATCACATTGTCATCGTAATCAAAATGTAAATCTAATTAAAATTCATTTGTTTTAAACAAAGTACGAAATCCATAGTTTGATAACATTTCCCCCTAAACTTTACTTTTACGTGTAGTATACATTTTTATGGTTTTAATTATTTATTGCGACACATTTGACCTATGTTATTGATTCTTTTTTTTTTCTTTCAAAACATTCATGATTTTAACATAGAATCAGAAATAAGAACGCCATTCAATAGCATAAGCGTATTTAAAACAAAGGAATTGATTCATGAATTATAAAGAAACATACATGATAACTAGAATAAACAGTGTTTGCCATAAAGTATAATGAAATATAAAAGCCAACAGAGAAGTGCAGGGTGACGTGCGACTAACATATATGATTAGGGCGCCGAGGACGCAGCGGCGGGTACTATTTGATGTCATGATATCGAAAAACATATTACACACGTCTATATTAGATATTGGAGTAAACATAGTGTATGCAATGCATCCCTTATGGAGGATTATATGATGCTCATGAATTCATTATTTCTAGTCCATTATTATAGTTTTGCTGCTTGCATACGCTGTATGTTCTTGTTAGACGTTACTCTTTCTTTAAAAAGTAATAAACTTTACTTGTAAAATTTCCATTTTATGCTTGGCTATCAACAGTCTGCAATGCTTACTTTATTACTGATTTTACATTTTACAAGGGTGAACAATGATGATCGCTAGAAAATTACAGATGTCTTTCTTTAACTTAAAATGAAGTAAATCTTGTCATTTGGAACTTTGCAATCATTCACCTAGATATGCAGATAAAGAATCTCGAGGCCACAAACTAATAATTCCAAATATTGATGTTTTGGACAAAATCGTTTTCTAATGTCTTATAAATTGTTAATTGTAGTAGCAATTGTTCTGTTTTGGTTAGGTGTCCGTGCATGTGTGATCATGTTTCTTAATCCACCAAGAATGTCGTAGCGTGTGCGAACGTAGGCATGCAAGTGGTAGAGAGAGTTATGATACTGATTCACGAAGCCAGGTACCGCGATGTGAGGCGAATAGAGCTGAGGTTTGGTACATTTATGTCGTAGGGAAGGTAGTTGTTCACTTACAGTATAATATAGTCTATTATGAAAATATATTAGAACAAGAATGTATAAACTTATTTTTCATGCTGTTTGCCTCTCATATTTTTATGTTCTTTCGTAATTTCAAGCATTTTCTCCGACAGCATTAGATTTTTGACACAATATTACTGCGTAACATAGTCTGTTCTAAACATATATTGGTCCAAACGCAATTTATAACTTACCTCTGTCAACTTCATTTCATGTAGGTAGTAATTCTTCCTTCACAGTCCTTGATGTGCACTCAGTTGTGCTTGTATGACCTTTTTTTAAGTTTTGGGTAGTATCTTGATTGTCTGGTGCTTACGACCTTTGTCAGCAGCGAGGCTATATAGGACTGCACCTTCACCTATTCCATGAGAATCACCCCTAATCGAATCAGAAACCTCGTTATCAAGGGCACATGATCTATTTATTGAAATATATTGAAGTGATTTTAATTAACTTACGCATATGCCTTCCCCCAACCTTTCCATACATACTTATCGTTTGTATGGAACACATTGCAATACCTCAAATTGCTCACGTGGTAACGTTTCTTGTCGATTTTTTCTCCAGTATTTCAAGTAAGACACTCGACAACTCATCTTCACGGGTACACAACAGCTGTGTCCGTCCGTGAATCTGTTGACTGGATTGGAGCAAGAGCGGTAGGAAATAACGATAAAACGGGATTTTGGAATTAACTTAGGCCCCAAGAATAGCTCCATCTCATCCGTTTACCTTCTACTCAAACCTGAATAGTAGAAATCAACGATTTCTGGTTCCAGCGTTGGTCGCCATAGATCAAAAACGGTAATAGATGGCGATAAGCAGTTTCTTGGAGTCGATCAAGCATCTCAATAAAAGATACTGTCTTAACCCTACTAGTCTACTAAAACCAAAAGTGATAAAAAAAAATGATAGACTCCGAAACTGACTTAGCGGACGCGGGAAATGACATTAATGGTTCCTATTTAGATTCCTTGTCAGCAGAAGCTATATAGGACAAAACTTACATTACTGTTTAAAGTGAAATCTGAACAACTGGTGTGTTTGCTGTTCTCCAACCAAGAAGTAAACCTTGGGCCTCGTGCTTCAGAGGCACGCAGGCGTGCTATGTACTAAACTAGCGAGAAGGGCTGTGAAAAATAATAGTCGATGAAAAAATAGCTTTTATCTGTGTTCTGCGTTTGGGTAACCATGAAAACTCCGAACACGACAGGAACGCCATGAACCACATCTTCATTCCATCAATTATTTAACAAGGATTATATTACGCCCAATAAGGCTATTAACCTAGAGATCAAAAGGTGAAAACAGTGGCCTAGTCGAAGAGTAGTGTTATCTCTAATTCGAGTGATTCTCATTTCGATTCTTTACATGAGAGTGTATAGTGAGGAACATTTCCTGTGGATTGCAGAACATTGCAGAGTGACGTTAACGAAAGTTTGCATTTCAGTGCAGGACGTCGTGTGGGATATAAAACTAAAACATTCAAGTTATTATGAGAAAACAATCATGGGACAGTGTCTTTCAATATACATGAGATATTCTTATAATTATTTAGTTTGCTAAACTCTTGAGTTACTTTCAACATGTTAAAACAGTTACAAGATTTTCTTTTAAAAAATTGAAGTAACTGAATATAATATTTACATTAAAAAAGAAAGAAAAAAAACGAATAATTCCTTATTTGAGAAACTTGTTAATCTACGATTAAGTCACTATATTTCGTTCTTTTCATTTGTAGGTTAACTAGATGTAGGGACATAAATGCGTATGTGTAATAATTGGTAGAATGAAAAAAAATCAGAAACATATAAGAATGTCTTAAGCCAGTGATTCCGAAACAATTTAGATTCAGGACGTCCTTAATTGCAAGAATTTTCCATGGTCTCCCAGAGAGAGAATATTGATCTAATACTCAATTTAAATTCTAACATCGACTGATAATTTGCTGCGTTCTCTAAGCCAAAGTCAATAAACAAACAATTATGAAACTTAGATGAAGAATCGACCTTGAAACAAACTCTTAACTCCTCTAGAGTAGAGAAATTCCCATTTGAAAATATGATGATATTCAAACCTTTCATACAGCTGGTTCTGGGTTGATCTTAGTACATCTTTCATCTGCTCATTCTGATGGTCCTTATGTTGAATATCACATTGTTGTTAACCTGGTAACTTGTATAATTACCGAGGCTGGTTAAATGATACTGTTAAATCAGGTCTCCTTGAGGTGGGAAAGTGTGGTTGGAAACGGCGTATGGTTTTTTGAATTGATTTTGCATTATGATTTGTGCATCCGCCAACTTCATCCGATTCATGTTCTCCCGAGTGGTGATTCGGAGCCAATGTTAAATAATAGTAAGTTCAGTCCTTCGTAACCTCTGTGCTGCATTAGGACGCACAACAAAAGTTAAAAAAAAAAAAAAAAAAAAAAAAAAAAAAAACTAAAAATTAAATACCTAGGTATATAATTCATGTGGACGACAACACTGTAACAATTTCTAAAAGGGGGGGGGGGAGAAAGAAACTAATGTGAGTCACTCTGGTAAAATGTTTTAATCTGCACTTCTGCTAAGAATAATAGTGCTTATATTGTAATATTGTTATAGAATCATAGAATTACAATACTTGCTAAGAAATGTAACTTGTATCATGTTCCATAAATCCTAACGCAGATTGGTTGACATATTGCCATAAGTTTAAGTTTCCTCGAGCACCAAGGCTAAGTGAGTCATTGACCTACAGCTTAACATTGAATCCGAGCCACATGAGCTCCCATTAGAAGTAAAATTCAGTCTCCTTCGCCAAAGATGTGTATGCTAACCACATATCCACGAGGAAATTCCTTAATACAGATGTTACCAGTTTATGTCGAGTAATAATATATCGTAAATGTTGGAATTTTAGTTCGTCATTTGTGTACTTTACTAATTGTTTGTTATCCGATCCTCGATAAGTTCGGAAACTGTCTCGTTGTACTTATTCGTTCCATTTCGAATGCATCAATAATTCAGAGTCGTCTACCGGGAAAACCAAATATCATGTCTCCGGACCTGTATTATTTCACACTTCATTCTTGTATTATTTCAAGTCATTGATTTGAACCTGGCGACTCCTGCGGGCTGTCGGGAAAACATGAAGATGAGGCGTAGCATCATCTAAGCGGAAGAATTATCGTTGCACAGGACCACAAACTGGTTTTACAAAGTATCCTAGTTGTTAACGCGCTCAGCTTAGGTAGAAAGGGTCTAGGTTTAGAGTCCTGTTTTCGTTAGTCTAAAGGGCGTAATGTGTGGTATATAAATAAATTGGGCATTTGATTTTAAGATAGTAGATTGTTAGAGATACTTGAAATAACGAAAAGTGGTAAAGTATTCATTTCAGACGATGAACTTTCGAAGGGGTAGAGTATTTACTTAAGGACGCTACGTGATATGTGTTACATAAAAGAATAAAAATGTACTAACCTCACAGAGGTTAATACATTTTTATTTTTTAAAGGGGCAGATTAGTTTCTGCAGTATTTTTCTTTATTTCGTAGCATTCTTTATTATGAGAAGCGTTAATTTCTGTCATTTTACTAGTAGCCAGGATTTGAGAAATTTTCTTGTGACCTAGGAGTTAGTTCTGGAAACCAGACACCACAATAATACGAATCAAATTTGATACATAAGTCTACATCTTTGGCTTTAAATGATAGTTAGGAGTGGAACAAATATATACACACACCTCAGTTTACAGGTTCTAGTTTGAGCATTGAAATACCAGTTGTCCACTTTCATGGATGAATCAAACTCTTCTAGTGATGTGTCGTTCATGTTACAGTTCAAGGTAAATTGGAAACTTTGAACTTTATAATGGATTTATTATGATTTGTTCTTAATCCATTCAGGTACATAAAAGTTAAGTACTTGCAGATAAAAACTGGAAATGCTAACGGCAAGAAAGCCAGGAACGGCGCCAGAAACACTTGATGGGGTGGGCGGAAAGAGATGGACCTAGTTACTGGGTGGGCGGACAATGAAAATGAGAAGTAAGCAATGTAGATATTTTTTGACAATTAAGTTTTAATTTTTTATACTCTTTAGTTAGCTAAGGTTCAGGCCGAAATAGGGAGGAACAAGGATGTGGAAAAAACTGTCTTGGTCTTGTAGAAGGTACAATTCCGGCATTCGCCTGGTGGGACTGAAGAAATGCAGGACTTAGGATGGGCTGCGGTACGTGACGTTTGGGCGCGAAGCCACTTGGGCGCCAGACGTTTGGGCGCGAGTTAAATTAAAAAGTCATTATGTTAGGCGCTGAGTACTAAGTTTTAATCAAGATATCACAAGGTGTCTACTGTTGTGGAAGTCCTTGAATTATACTGGATTTTGTTTTACATACTAGAAATACTGGAATTTCAAAATTCTAAAACTGAATTAACAATTAAATTTTGTAAATTTAAGTTTCAACTAAAGTTAAGTGTGCTTTTTATTTGATAACTTTTCAAGCCAAAGGTAAGTAGACCAGACTAAATATGATTGAAAGCATTACATACATAGTGAGCCTATTCCAATGCCTTCTACTGTAGTTATGCAATAAGTGTGAATGTCAAACACATTTCTAGTGGCTAAATGACGAATATATGTACACTTAACTATTATTTCTGACTTTGAAATCGTTCCTTTTTTCCTTTCGCCACTTTATTTAATGCAGATTAAATGCTTACAGTGGGACGAAAAAAAAGTGTGTTAAGTTTTGATTTTTATATTGGAATGTTAATAAGAAAATATCAGAAATACGGCATACTCCAGTTCCTAAACTCAATGTCTTAGACACCCTGTATTAACATCTTTCCCTCAACTCGATTAGGATTTAGGATTTTTAGATTTCTGGAGTCTCGGGATCTAAGGCCATTTAGCCCGTCACGTTTGCGGGAGCACACTATTCGGGGAAAGGGAAGGAAGAAAGGATTGGAGAAGGGAGGAAACAACCTGGACCTATAAATTAGGTACCACCCCGGCAATTGTCTGGCGTGAATGAGGAAAACCTCATTCAGGGTGGCTGGCCTGAAAAAGCGTTTTACACTTTTTCGACCGAGTGCCCCCAACGGGAATCGAACCCGGGAATTTCTCACCGAAGGCGAGAGCGTTAGCGCCTACGCTACGCGGGGCCACTTCTCTTAACTCGAGTGCGCGGAAATCTTTTATTGGTAGTTCTTTATTGGACTTAAGGGAGAAAAGAGTTTGGCAAACGTAATACGAAAGAAAACAAATATTAACATTCATAAGTATGTAATTACTAACTTAAAAATAAAATCAAACATTAAATCAATATGTTTTAATTAACATTAAGAAAATTATTAACAGTTCGTCTGGTTTTTTCATTTCCTAGCTTTCTTATATAATACAAAAACTAAATCAGAAGTACAAAATTCGTGAACAAGCGAAAAATCAATCCATGGCGAGGTTAGGCAACAAATACCACAAACGCATTAAGCTATTTAATTTAGATGAATAAATAAGATAGAGATAGAAAATATACAGATTAATGAGGTGAGATAAAGATAGAAGTGTAGGAAATGTATATATATCTTAATTCGCGCTTAGTTTTCAGTGCCTAGCTTACTTTATATGACGTGAATTGTGATTTTTACTATGTACCTCGCGCCCAAACGTCTGGCGCCTAAACGGCTTTGCGCCCAAACGTCTGGCGCCCAAACGGCAGCGCCGAAACGTCCGCGTCCAAATGGTGGCGCCCAAACGTCCTGTCCCGGATGGGCTGCGGGAGCTCGTAGCTATATGCTCGACCTATCGAATTTCACGTGGAAGACACACTACCTCTACTTCCAATTTTTTAAAACAATAATAACGGTGTGTACTGTGTAGTCGATGAAGTTCAAGACAGCTTTACCTTCTTTCTCTTCAAGAATGCACATGAATGCATAGAAATAAAATAAAGTTCAAAAACAGAGACTAACAGATAATACTCTACCTTTCGTTAATAATACAGGGTTTTCATAAAGTCTGGACGGATTTAATTCGCTTATAATTTACATAAAAATGCTCATATTGAAATCAAATAAAGTGCAAACGGTAGCGGAAGGATTAAATTTTTACCTGTAATCTGCACCAGCTCAGTTCATTCACCGCCACACCTCCAACTGGGCGCCATTTACGTCCACACATTCGCGTAGGCGGCGCTGGAATCCACTCACAGCGTTCCGCCGTGTTTGATCCGAAATGCCAGCCACAGACGCCCTGATTTTGTCCTTTAAGTTCTCCAAACCACTGGGCTTCTTTGCATAAACTTCCGTTTTCACATGACCCCAAAACCAGAAGTTGCAGGGGGTAAGGTCGGGTGATCTTATGGAATGGATGGAATTTGGTAAGAAACTGACACTTGCCCTTCCTCTCCCTCTCTCAACGTGTTCAGAGTTGTCGCTTATCTAACAGTGTTGCCAACTAAAAGTTTGATCCTTCCGCTACTGTTTGCACTATATTTGATTTCATTATGAGCATTTTTATGAAAATTATAAGCAAATTAAATCCGTCCAGACTTTATGAAAACCCTGTATAAAATACACAATAAGTAGCTAAAGTAAAACAAGGATAAAATAGAGTACTGCAAACATTTTTATTTTTGAAGGATTTATTACAAGAAAGCAAGAGACAAAAAAAAAAAAAAACTTATATTTTCTCTAATATATTCTTAATTTGTGCACATTAGATTTTTTGACGTGATCTCTATATGCAACAGCAAAGACCTATGTTACTAAAAGAATAGAGAAATTCGACAGCATAATTGTTTGACCATACTTTATACAGAAATCTTTGAAACTGAAGCAAGTTAAAAAAAAATGATAAAGAAGTAAATAGCAATTAACAAAACTTCATCATAAACAACACATAAACAACAACGTATTTTAAACTATGAAGGGCTGATCACATGATACGAACAAGCTTACAATAAACTCTTATACCTGCACTTTAATGAAGTTCAATGCGTCTATTGTTATGTCCAGCATGGAATGTGTTTAGCACATCCTCTACAGCAATATTCATTACAAGTTTTATTTCTACCGAAAGGAAACAAAGATCGCTTAGCCGACCGTTTACCATTCGATTTCTTAGATGTGTTTTAACCCGTGTAAGACACGAGAAAGAACGCTTACGTGGTGAACTAGATACAGTAATAGTGACAGCAATTATGGCTGATTTGTGAATTTCATGAAAAGCAATTTTGAAACGATTTATCACTTCAGTAAACTGAGAAACGGAGGTAATTTGCATTGCTTTTCCTCCTCATAACGTTTCAAAACTTTCGGGAGAAGTTTCAGTTCCACCTCTACACTATCGACATCACATCCATAATGACGCGCAATTGGTTCAATTTTCTCAAATGACAGGAAGTGTTCACTTTTAGGGTGAAGACTGCTTATCCCACATAAAATAGGGCCTACCTGCATTTTCTGTAAAACGCCTATTCATTTCTGAAAGTATTCTGTCAAGTACAGGAAGAAATATCCTAGTCTGTAGTCTTCTTGCGATTGGATATCTTCTTCCTCAACCGATATTTGCTCAGTCATAATATACTAACATAAATGGGGCATTGAGCGTGTTCTGGACATAGACATCCACAATAACAAGGTTTAATCTATGGTTCATACAATGGATACACTCGTAAATGGCTTAAGGTACTTCTTGCTTAATTAGTGCTTGGACTCCACGAGATTGCCCACTCAAAACGTTGACTCCATCGCATGTTTGACAAACACAGTTTTCTAGAAGAATACCCAACTGCACAGTTTCTTTCACATACCGATACAGTGACTCGGAATCTAAATTTTCAGCAGGATGGAAATCAAGGAATTTCTCATGCACCACTTTACTTATGTCCTTTGATTCATCTATCAATAGACTATAATACTTTGCCTGTTCAACTTCGCCCTTAATTGTTTCTTTAGCTAACTTACAAAAAGCCGCCAACAATTCGTCCTGGATTGATGTATACCCCTAAATATTTTGCGTTTTTTTTTTTTTTTTTTTTTTTTTTTTTTTTTTTTTTTTGAGCATTAAGCAATTTCTTATGTAGGATCTCATCAGTCTTAGCAACTAACGAAACCAGTTCGAGGAAATTTCCCCTATTTTCACTTCCTCCTCCCTGTTGCCCCTTTGTGCAATTCCCTGCACCGCGGTGTAGCGTAATAAATCAGCAAGACGCGCAATATACTGACTGTTTTCCCTGGCGGTCATACACTTCACTTACACATGTGGCGACAGATACATTTCTACCTAAGGATTTAATTTGTTTGAACGAAGCCCAAGCAATCTGAGATTTGTAATGCTCGCTGTTTTCGTGCTTTCGAAAAACTGAGTCCTTCTACATAGCTCTTTTCCAGTTTTTATAACCAACTGCTGTAAATATATCAATCTTCCTTTTTCTTTTTGTTCGGCAATGAAAACATTCTACAAGGAAAACAAAAAGCTGCATTTTCCTGTACACTGTACCCAATCCACGGAAATGTGTTATACCATTCACTTTTGCATGATCGATTGTCCCTGCCGTATTTTATTGTGGGATAATGATGCAAATGTAGTTGGTGGGGTTTGTCGGATGGAAATTCTGCTAAATCGTTGACATGATTAATACAACTAGGGATTTTGGTTTTGCAGAAAGATCCCTCTGTTTTCACTGACAAATCCTTAGTAGTATCTTCAGAAGCACTGCTGTCGTCTTCGCTCTCTCCATCATCTAGTCCATTTTCACTTTCTTCGAAATCGAACACTTCAAATTGCGAATCCTGGCTGTCACTGGTGCTGTCGACATCGGTTTTTGAAAAAACCGAAAACCGGTTTTTGAAAAAAGTGAAATTTCATAAAACCGAAATGTCGGTTTTGAAACCTGCTTTTGCGGTTTCGGTTTTCAAAACCGCTTTTACGGTTTCGGTTTTCAAAACCGCATTTGCGGTTTCCGTTTTAAAAACCGCGTTTGCGGTTTTCGGTTTTCAGAAAAGCAGTTTTGTCAAAAACCGAAAACCGCAAATGTCACAAAAATTCGACAGCACTAGTTGTCACATGTATTCGTATTTTTTGTCTTTTTCTCCATTGAAGAAGAAGGATTATCACTCACGTCAACGGATTGAAAATCGTTCTTCTTTGAACACGAGGAAGACACAGCCTGAGCAGAAATCGCTGATAAGGTTTTTTTTTTTAACATATTAGCTGAGCAAGCACAGACCGCCGAGACTTTTGAACGCAACAGAGATCAACTCAACAATGCTATAATAAGGGTTTTTACAAATCTGCTTAATGCCACACGGGTAAGACATGCGGTAGATTGCTGTAAACAATTGCAAGTTGCAACCCTTTTTTAAGAAGCAATCGCGCCGACACAAAGCACTACTCCGCTCCCTCTCTTTCTGAAATGAGACAATAGACAAGTCCCCAGTCCTGTCCATTATTTAGTCATCATTTTAAAAAGCACTGCCTTTTTCCCAGCGCAGCACATACAAACACAGGATTTCAATAGCACGATTTTGTGTGGGTGTGTGTCTGTTAAACTTTAATTCATTAATCACAACTTTTGGCATCATTATATTACTACAAGTATCTGTCTTAAAATGATTGTTCATTGCAGAGTTAAATAGAGTCACCTTCATTATTCTACTTCTGTTGGGGTGGGCGGATGGGTGGGCGAGGTCATCCATCGGATGGGCGGTCGCCCATCCCCGCCCACCCTTAACGCCGTCCCTGAAGAAAGCTAGGGCCAGACTCATATTTCCAATCGCCCGGGCAACCTGACTACCAGGATTTTTCGAGTTGTGCTTGTAAATGTTTGAAGACTATAAAGAAACGCAATAGATTATTATTATTTTTATTTTTATTATTATTATTATTATTATTTTTTTTTTTTTCAAAATACTACCTAGGGATTTGCTTAATGTTAAAAGAGAGACACCTAGGTAAGAATGGCCATCATCAAGAGCTGAACTAACCATTTCTATTATTGAACAAGCGTGTTCCCAAGTTAGTGTATCCGAGGTTATTTATTTGCCTTTTTATTGAAAACCAAGAGTTACTGCATTAATTATGATAATGTTGTGAAAAGAAATTTAAAAAAAAACTTTTATTTTAGGTAACCAAATAGATGATGTTAAATCCAGATCTGGAAAACTTAGACGATGAGCCAGACTCAAGGCTTGGCCAGGGAACCTTAAGTTTCGGCGGACATGCAGGAGCTCAAAGTCAAACTAGTGCACATATTCGTAAGTTTTATGATACTTTTTTATTTAATTCCTAATTTTCTGTAATATACTTTAATGTGTACTCGTTAGGGGTCCATGACATTTAGGCGCAGCCGTTTGGGCGCAAAACTTTTTATCCAAATAGGTTTACCTACCTACATATGTTGTAGTGTATTTCATAACTAGAGCCCGGATGTTTAGGCATTGGAAATTTCGAAACACTTCCACAAATAATTTTGCAAAAACTAAAAAATAACAAGTTTCTGCACATCATCCACAACTTTATCAGTTGAAAAGAAATAGGAAGGAACTGCAGGAGACTCTCGACTATCGGGGTGGCGATATCTGTACTTTGTACCATTTGGCTTAGGTTTAAAAGGATATTTCTTTTCAATAAAATAAGACGTATGTAATAAAGAAATATAATTTGTGTAAAGAAAACGTACTTTTTCGTTAATGTTTAGTTATTTTAAAGATGTGACTATATATTGATACTGCACTGTGTAGCCTACTTGATTTTTCGAGTCAGATATTATAGAATTTCTTAAAATGTGTACATTACTGCATATATTTTCATTTTTGCACTTTCATCTTTTATAATAAATTATTAAAACGCATGATACAAGAAGAACAGCATTACTTCTAATAAGGATGTGAAATCTGTATGGCAGAGTTCTCAATTACCATAGTCAAGAACGAACACCACGCCGAAGCAGCTCATCGTGGAGTGCAATCGGAGCTTCAAATGAACCATCCTTCAATTTGGCGCTTTATTGATGCTCTTCGAAGGACACAAAAAAGCGGGACTTAGTGTACGAGTCAATCCTTCGAGGAGAAGAGTCGCCCAAGAAAATATATTCAGGCAGATGAAAGAATTCGCCGTATTGTACAGAATTTTGAAACTGTTGACATTGTAGAATACTTGCGGGGTTTGACGTCATACCGTCATGGAATGATAATGTCATGATAAATGTAACATAAGACAAAAATAAATTATTCAATATCTGTATTATATTTCTCTGTTGTTTCCTTTTCAATTATCTCTGTTGTAAATACATAGTAATAAACCGTAATACAATGTTAGGAATAGCTATGAAGTTATGAATAACCAAAATGCTTATTCCTTTACGTTAGAGACGATATAAAGGTAACTTCACAGAAGTTTATTTAGGAGTGTAGCAGGATGCCTACAGCAAATTTTATTTAAGTCCAATACAGATTCATGCTGGAAAAAAAAAGGAAGGTCATGGTCTCCGATTTTCCTTAAATTAGGATATATCATTCTAGAAACAAAATAATTAGACCTGTACATTTTTTCTTTGTGCGTTATCCAAAAATTTACTAGAACTAAACCAAGAATTTAATGCAACTGAGACTTTCAGTGACTGTTTACCATACGACATACTATAACACAACGAAAATTTAGAGTTTTTAAAGGTAGCTTTTTAAAGAAAATTGCTATCAAATTCCACCTTTCTATTAAAAAAAAAAAAAAAAAAAGTTGTGCAGTTATTTGTTTGTGTTTGTGATATTAGTACCTATTTCAAAGGCTTTTATTGCGTAGACATCCGAGTTCTAGTTACAAAATACATTAAAACGCATTTAAGTAGATCAACCTATTCAGCTATACGGCTTTGTGCCCAAATATCTGCGCCCAAGTGGCCGCGCTCAAACGTTCTGCTCCGCTTGTTGGGCACCCTATGGTTATTTATGTATATTTAGTACATTAAAATGTTAGAAAATAAATTTATATATTATGTTTTTTGAAACATATTATTAGTATTGAACTCTCAATGCTTATGTGTGTATTAACATTATAATTTAGTATCTTTTTAGCACTGAGGGTATATGAAACATAGACCTACAGCTTAACATGGAGTCCGAACCACTTGAGTTCCCACCAGAAATCGAACCCGAGACTTCTGCGCTGAAAGTGCGTATGCTAACCATATATGCATGAGGAAGTCCATTAATCTAGGATTATATATTATTTTATACTCTAAAGGTTGCGAAGACTTAGAGTATAGAATAATCAAAAGATCGTTTTTCGTATCCTAGTCATCAACTCTAAGATTTTGTCGTCACTTCATCATCATTCTCATCAACATCACCGTCGGACTTTTACTTCCGTACTGGTCTTCTTCAGCTGCTTACTTAAGGTTCTGTAATTATGCCCTGACATGTGTTGAAAAACAGAATTAGTTTGTATAATAGAATTAGAATTTAAGTATGTCATCGTGGGTGTAATCTTCTTGAGTTACTGTTTTGCATGGTCTTCCGTAAGTTCTTATTTGCTTATTGAGCGTATACAGAGAGCAATTCGATAGGCAGGATGGATTCAATAATCCTTGCTCCATGAATCAGAATTATATTTTCAAAAACTGACAGGAAGAATAGCGGCACCAGATAGATATAAGCATGTATAAAAGTTCAATAATTTCTAACATGAATGCTTCAAACCTTGGGATAGTAATTGAAAAACTACTTAATATGATAGATATGAAACCAAATTCCATAATCAGTTTTTCATTAATCCAATAGATTCTGAAGAATCTATAACGAAACATCGTGCATTTTCTCCATCAATAGAAATGAAAGTAAATGAAATCTTTGAGTTTAATGTCTTACGATTATGTCTTGTAGGCTAAGGGATGGTGGAAGAATTGGTGTGAGACGATGATTAAAGCAAGTGAATGATGGAAGAATTGGTGGAGGGAGAAAGTGGGAGGAAACGGGAGTACCCCGAGAAAACCCACGGGCACGATGCTGTTCACCACAAACTTACTTGGCCGGGGGGCCGCGGTGGCTCAGTAGTAGAGCGTTCACCTCTGGAGTTTGGGGGTCCCGGGTTCGATCCCAGCCCCCGCCAAGTGAACTTTGTGGTGGACGAACACCGTGTGCGTGGGTTTTCTCGGGGTTCTCCCGTTTTTTCCCACTTTCTTCATTCCACCATTTAATTCATTCCTTATCATCACCGTCTCCTTTAGCCTAACCGGCATAACCGTGGAACGTAAAACTCAAAGATTTCATTTCAGTTTTTACTTGTCCGGGGATCGAACCAGGACCCCACGCACCAGAGGTAAGCACTCTACCACTGAGCCACTGTGCCCCCACCATCATTAGAATTGTGTGTTGCGTTGGTCCAGATTCATGGTATGGAAGGACAGATTTGAAAGCAATAACCGCGCCACATCAGAGAATTTAATGTGACTTTCTATTCAACATTATAGTATCTGTTGATCATTGTATTTTACTGCTTCCAACGCTTATCGAAGTCACATTTGAACATGCTTAAATTACTTTCACACTGCAAGTAACTCGTAGCGTAGCTTGAAATTTAGAAGGGCATGCCAACTTACTCACTTGTGTTGCAAAACACTACCGCAAACAACAACAAAAGTCAAATGTTCTAATTTAAAATTCATTTTGCTCTACGTCACTCAAAAATAAACTAAATGAATAAATATACGATTCACATTATTTCATGAGAAAGAGATGGGGAGAAAATTAAGAACTGATATCATTCCAACGACGTAAAAGAAAATATTCTATTAACTACATTGTTAAAAATGTTTTTCAAGTTTACGACAAGGTTTGAAAATGAAATTAGAGGAAATGTGTAGTTTAACGTACCACAAATATGGTCTCTAAACTGAAAGATATGTATGATGTCTTTGCATGATTATGAAGTACAGTGCATGATTATGAATTAATTAGTTGAATGAAAAATCACAAGGGGGTAAAAGTAGGGCGAAGAAAACCTCCAGTTGGAAGTTTGCACATACGTAAATGATAACTAACAAGATTCCATCATAAAGGAATAAGGTGGCCACAACTTCAAAATTATCCCACATACGTAATTTTACGATAACTCAGAAAATATGGATGTTGATGCAGTAGGGAGTATATTTTCTTTCGGACTTTCTAATCCTTCCCTTTGCCTGGAATGTCGAGATCAGCGAGAAATAAGCGGCGATTTTTTCTCCATCTATAAAAGTACTATATTTTGTCCTCATCTATAAATTTAGTCAACTTTTCCGATTTTCATAAAACATAACATGTGATTTCTTTGAGACTTAACAACTATTCCTATTGCTGGGGTTGAAATTTGTCAGAGGCAAAGAGATGAATTTACGTCATTTTAAAAAGAAGTACGTCTACAAAATTGTTTCCATAAAATTATCCGATTTCATGAAATATGTCATTTGCTTTTTATGAGGCATCTTAATGGGACCTTTCGTGGGGTTGAAGAAAGTTAGGTGTATATTTATCTCCAACTTTAAATGTTTTAATTTTTTTAATAAGTGAAACGTACAAGCGTTTCCGTGAGGTTGAAATTGGTCGAAAGTAAGTTGCAAAATCTCATCCAACTTGAAAAATAGCTTCTTTTATAAACAGCACCCTCTTTACCTGTTTTTCGTATCGCGTCCGGAAAAAATGGAACATAGAAATCTGAAGTTGTGTATCGCATTATAAGTGCTGTTGGTTGTAATTTTGAGAGTTCCCCAGTTTGGCGTGTGTATAATTGTGCATCTAGTTATAAAAGTTTGGTTCAAGCTAAAGCTAAAATTAGGTTTAAGCTTTCTCTTTTTTGTTTTATTTAATTGTTAATACCAAAACTGTCTTTATGAAGGAATGTAGAAAAGGAAATTAAATTATGTTAGAGTTTCATCGATGGTACATCCATGTCTTGAAATCAAAGGTACAGATTAATAGAGCCGGTGAATTTTAGATTACATTTTTCATTTAATGGTTTCTTTATAAAGAAATGGTTTGGATTCTTCGTCAGTTGAATGATATTACGAAGTTACTAAAGTGTTAAAGTAAGCTATGAAGTATTTCACATCGTACAGTTATGAATACAAAAAAAGCATTAGTAATATGGGAAATGACTGATGATTTGCATCTGTATAAGAAAATTAGCAAGTTCCATTTTTATATGCAATCAATTATGTTTCATTAACAGTTGTATCGTATTATGCTGCAAATTTTTAAAATCAAAAATAGTTTCCCTTTAGTTATATATCTTGCGAAACAGCAGCAGTCTTGAAAAATTACTGTTTTACAAGCTCCTTATTGTATAGTTTTATGATAATTAAAAAAAAATGATCACACCAATACTATAATTATTAACAATAAGCAAAATATCTTAGCAAGGAATTTATTTATCTAGTAATTAAATAAATGAACTTTAATTTGTTTTCCTTTTTTCTTCTTCTTCTTAGGTATGTGTATATAGTGTTTATGATGATCAGAATAATTATTACATCGCTGTTTATGTTTCTCGAAGAAATGGTAATATAAATGGTATTGTAAATGTTTTGAAGTACAATTTATGTAAAAAATCCTGGACCTACATTACTGTTCTAACACGCTGTACCATGTTCAGGTCACTACTTTGTTATAACATATTCAGTGAACGTCGTATAAAAATTCACGTAATTAAAATTATTCGATCTCGTTAAAATACATATTCAATATTATAGGATTAAATATTATTGATGTCTGTAGTTAAACGTTATCTTTCAAATTCATTCGTGAATATATATAGACTTAGGGCGAAATGTGTTATTATAATGTGGCCGAGAGTACAAATGTATCTTTTGTTTGTAATAAAAGTAATTCTTTTAGATATTTGTAAAGTATCTTCGTATAAGGATAAGGGCAAGTAGATTAACAAGTTCTATCCATGTAGTAATAGGAGGAGAAATATTGATTCAACTTAATGCGTACGGAACCATAAATTAAGATATAAAGATAGTCAAAGTACATACAGTACAAAATATTCAATAATAATAAGAAATCATAAAACAAGAAGATAACATCTAGGCTAAAGTGAATAAGTTATTTCCATAGACATTCAAATAGATTAACAATACCAAGAATAAGACAAAAATAAACACTAAAGAGACGCTTTTAGTGGATTACGGTAAATGTCGGATTAGTAAAACAATGTGGTATCTGTTTTAGCAATTGTCTTTATATATTAAGAATCAAGTGAAGAACCATATGTAAGACGACAAGGAATAAAATTATTACTACTTTTTTTTTTTTTTTTTTTTTTTTTTTGTGTTAATATAGTTTGTACCCAATTTCATATGGTCATTTGTTGCCTTGTTCAATTTGGTTTGAAGTATTAAAAGTAACACACATTACGAACTTATGAAAATTTTAAACACTTATTCTATGTAGTTTAGAAAACACTTATTTTACCAAATAGTGATGCTCAAATTAGAAACAGTAAATATGACTCTAGAATAGACAAAAGTATTAGATTTCGTTGTATCTGCATGTAATGACCTAAAGCTGCTTAATACATTACAATCTTTACGTGTACAAATTGCGAACGATGATAATAGTCAATATAGCAAATAAAAATAAAATACAAAGATTCATACTCTTCGCAATCAATTTACCTTTTTTTTTTTTTTTTTTTTTTTTTTTTTGTCGCAGATTGACAAGTTAAAACAGTAGTTATTGCAAACTGTTATCAGATGTAAACACAAGGAAATTGACAATTTAAGTCGTAGTCGTTGTTGAAAACTTTTGGCCTTGCACCTTCAAGTATATTCCCACACTATGGCTATTATGTTGCGTACTATTTTTCTTAGATTGCAGGAAAAGATTGATAAATATTGCATGTGAAATACAATAGGCTAAAGAAGAAAATTCATATTCTATGGGGTTCATGATCTCAGTATACAAGGAAAGAGTCCAATAATGAAACTTCTGTGGATCAACTTTTTAGTGAACTTCATGGATATAGAGACACCAAATAAGTTCGCAAAAATATTCAGGCTTGGACTTAAATGTAGTTTTCAACCCACTGATATGCCTATTCACGATGTTATTGCTCCCGTTAAGAAAGCCACCAATTTTATTTCTAATGAGGAATACGTAAATGATATATGGAAAACAATATACAGTGAAACCTGTCTTCAGCGGAATCGAGCGGGACCCGCAAAAATTTCCGTTAAAGTCAGGTTTCCGCTTAATGGAGGTAGACCTTTTGTTTTAAAAAAAAATGCTTATAACGGACATACTGAGAATATATATAGGTGTACGTAACTTGCTCAATTACAGTACGTCTTCCTTCTACGGATTAATACACAAAAAACGTTTTGTTTATTTTTCCTAGTAGTCAAGCAAGATTTTCTGTATAAATTGCTGCCTGGCTGCGGTATAGTTCAGGATACAGAAAAGCTTTCTCTGGAATTTTGATAGTCCTCTGAACTCTTTCCTACTTGTTTTTACGACACGTGATAGGGATATATAATTCCCGCTTCGTTGCGTCAATTCCTATTTTCCAAAACCTTGTTTTATCAGTTTTCTCCTCATTTTTGTCGGCTACCGCTAGTCGCTAACAAGCGGAACTGAAGTAACTGACACAAAGAAGACTGACAGCTAACATGCTCCGAAGACCAGCCGAAACTTGTGGGGGCAAAATCCCGGTGAATATGAGTAGTGGTTGACAAAGGTCAACATTCTCCACAAAGATTTAAGAAAAGAACGAAGAATTTATCGCAGACAGTTTAATGTATATGTTAGCCCTCAAACATGATGTCTAAAAAATTTTCTAATCCGTGTAGTCTGAAACTGAGAATTTTCCGTTAAAGTTTTATTTTGCTTTCCGTTGTCCGCATAACACAGTTTCCGCTTAATGAAGGACCTTTTACACGCTTTTAACTCCAAAATTCATGGGACCGTGAAATATTTCCGTTTAACACTAGAAGCACGGGAATTTTGTACCCCCTAGAAGCACAAAGCAGTCAAATTGACTGCTTTCCGTTTCTGAGTAAAAAAGAAAATAATGGTATCATATAATGACTGAATTTGGTGACTCTCTTAGTGAGACACATCTACAAGTAACCCTATCTAGCAAATTATTTATTTTTTAATGTTTATTTATAAACATTAAGCTCATCAAATATGTAATATCAAAATGTTTGTGAATAAAATAAGTTTAATACCATAGATTTTAAAATAATGAAAATAGCCAAAGATTACTGTCAACTCTTAGATAGTAAATGTTTATTGTAAAATAACATTTTCTATGGTATCTTTCGAAAATATCTTCTTAGGAGGAGGTCACTTTCACTTGGCGCACATAATTCGCTTTCGGATCTCTGCAATACACTATCCACGAACGCACTTTCCACATTTCAAACATATGTCTGCTGTTTTATACCTTTTCACAATCGTACTTGACATTGTATTCCCTTGCGTGTGGAAGGGACTTCCCTGTCTTCAGATACACTGTCACTGCCATTAGGACATTGACTATTATCTCTTTGGCCAAACGTTGGGGATATTGTAGCCAACTGATTTTCTTTCCAGTAGCTTCTTCGTACATAATCCACGAAGTAAAGCATGTAAAATCAACCAAGTTGAAAAGAACGTACATTGGCCACCGTCTATACTCACATCACACTGTGTATTTCTGTACCATTTGATTCGCGAAGTCTACACAAAACTTCATCTGACTGTAACATGTTATAGTTTTAGATCATTTTCTTTGGTATCGCGGAAATTGATACTTACTTATGCATGGAACTCAAGACACAACCACTTTTGATCCGCTTACATATGTAGACAGTTAATATATTACCACTCTGATCATGGTAAAAATCACAATGATACAGGTCTTTGTCTTTTGAGGTTGCAAAACCTTTAGGAAGCTCTAATCTTTTTTTGTTTTATTCTCCCAACTAAACTAGTACATTTAGCCCTAAACGATTCTGCTAGTTTCGTTGTCGTGAAGAAGTTATCATATTTAACACTGATTTCCTTTTAATGAATGGATTTATCAAACTAGACACTACAAATTCACTTAACTGTGTCCCAGCAGGGCATTCGAAATCCTTGCTCAGGTATGGAAAGTCTTTTAGGACATACTTTGATTGCACGTCGGCAAGTAATCAGAACTTGATGTAAAGTTTATCGGATTTATTTGACATTTATTGCTGAAATCGACATCTGACTTTCGTGAGATAGAGTTGCTAGGCAACGATCACGTCATGTGGTTTCTAACATTTTGTGCACTTCTCAGTAAATGCATCCAAACGTTCTCACACGAGTGCGAAATTGTCCGTTTGAAGTCTTGCAGATTTTGTTCCCTTTTCTTCAAATTAGAAGTACCGTTTTGTTTCATAGAACCTATCCCTATTCATTGTTTACCTATAAATATAGGGCCCGTTTGTTCTTTTCCACAAGACCCTAATGGATATTGCAAAGCACTATTAGCACCTCAGTAAATAAGGCCCAAATAATATTGTAGTCATCAAAGAGTTGAAGTCCATGTTTTCGAGTTCAGTTGCCTACGTATTTGCTTCAGCTTTAGTGCACTTCAGAATATTCCTCCTCATTGGCTTATCAAATAGTATACGAAAAGCACTACTACATTCTTTCTCAGACACTCGCTTCTTGCCAAAATTTATCTGTAATGGAGCTTCGCGAACAATATTCTGCTTACGTAGACGGCAAACATCACCTTGTCCAAAATCCAATTTTGTCCCCATTGTTCCATCTGGAGCAATAAAACTGACACCACTATTGTCGTTGTCTTCTCCATCATTGTTTCTTTTCTTCATCACTTGAATATAAAATGTTCTCTTCAGGTTGAAAAACACTAGTTTTCATCCCCTTCACTAGAATTCTGCAAATTTTCATTATTTTCTTCAGACTCAATTTCTAAGAGGTCATGTATTTCTTGAGGTCTCATAGCAAAATGTTACATGTACGCGGTTCCCCTCAACTAACTATACGTACTCACAATTGGCCGCATGTACCTGAACTAATTTTGATGGTTTATAATAACACACTACGTGATATCTTGAAAGACAGTGAAAAATCTACTATGAAGCTGCTAGAGAAAACAATAAGCTTTCTGTGTCTCAAATTACAATCAATAAAAGTTTTAATTTTTCTTTTGTATAGAAATAAGAAGTGTGAAATGCTGCCATTTGCAAATTACAAACAGAAACACAAATTTTCCATACTCTTTATAAGGCAATCAAAATGACTGCTTCGTGCTTCTAGGTATAACTGACACTAGCGCCCCTGTGAAAAGGGACAAACTTATTATAAATATTATCAACAACTGGACACAAAAATACTAAAAGTCAACGAGTTTCAGGGCCTTAGCGAAAATATTACAGAAGTGATACGAAATTATATATCTTGAAGCAGTCAAAATGACTGCTTCGTGCTTCTAGTGTTAAGACAGTTTTCCGTTTAATAAAGGGTCCGTTGAAGGCAGGTTTTACTGTACTTTGTAATGTCTCAACTCTTTCTACCAAAAGATTCTGGTACACACAGTAGTAGATTAACAACTTAATGTAATTCCTTATTACGAGTACACGATCTCTTCTGTATCAAAGTAGATAAAGGTAAAAAAGATCTAATAATTTCCAAATAACAATATAGTGATAAAATTCATGAATATGCACATTAAGTCTAGGTTCATTTTGTGCAAGGGCAATTCATTAAAATGCCTTATATCAAAAATCACACTTTGATTTGATTGGTTGATCAAATTTTCTCCAATACGAGACTAAATCAAAACCTCAGAATCCAAAGCTCGTTCTTACCCATTACATATGGTCTTCCCAAAATACATAAACCTGATGTACTATTGAGACCTATAATAATTGGTTTTCACAGTCCCACTTACACATTGTTCAATAGTTGTACTGTAAGCTTCATCATATAATTTAAATATACTGTCAAGAATAGTCTCGAATTAAAAACCATTTTGAATTCCTTTGTAGTCGCAGATCCAATACATTTAGCTTCGTTCGACGTCGTAGAGATGTACCCACCAGTATTGGTAGACTTAGTTATACGAGCTTTGGAACATTCTCTACACAAAATGACAGTTAATCTATGAAATTTAACTGATTTCACAATTTCCTGCCTCAGAAGTTATATTTTTTTCAGTCTGAAGAGTTGGTTTTCTGGCAAGATGCATTGGCTATGGGCAGGATTTTTTTCTCCAACATGGTTTTGGATATATTTGAAACCAATATTCTATCATAAAATAACCTTATCCAAGACAATAACGATCTCCATTTCGGATCTGTTAACCTTTAAATTACAGCAAATTTTATTGTCATCACAATGTAATTTATTAATACTGGTTCATAGTTGTGAGAACAATATTGTAAAATAGTATAAGAAAGTTACACTGGAAATATGCATGACTGAATATTGTAGTAGTAGTATTTGCTTTATGTGTATGCGTTCGTGCGTTGGTTAAACCTAGCTGTGGTACAGCATATCTATTCATACAAGTTGAAATTTACAACAGATATGTCATTAGAGAATAGCAGTACAATTAGGAATCAGCAAGGGAACAGTATCACAAAAGGACAGTATTGCTTTGCTATACGAAATATTAATGTAATTAACATTCATAGTCCTGTAAAAAGAACTTTAAGAACGATGTTGACACAATTTAGATTCCTCTCAATAATTTTAAAATATCCGACAATAAGCTTTCTACGGTCTCTGCTTAGACACTTACATTTGATCCGGCAACATTGATGTATAAGATAAGAACAGGAAGCTATTAAAGACATAGATATATATATAGAATGAGTCTGTAAGTTTGTCCAGTGCCTGTAAATGAGAAACGACTAGAGTTGGAACAAAAACTGAAATACGGAAGTCCCAGGAGTGCATTCGAATAAAGCATTTTGCTTTTCTCTCAGGGCCCTGAGAGGGGCGAAATTTTTTGATGGGAAGGTTGATAGATTATTGAAAAGATTTGATAGATCATTGAAAAGATAATGAAAAAACAAACAGCTTTTGTAGATAAAACATTCGTGTGGGGCTCCGTTAAAAATAAAAAAAAGGAAGAAAAAGTGAGATAGGGAAACGTCATAGAGTACATTAAATGGAGCGTGCTGTTCGTTACATGGGGTCCCATATCATGGGTCACTGGAGGTCATTCGAATATTGTAAACGAGGAAGTATCCTATTTAATAGATCATTGATAAGAACATGAAAAAGGAAACAGCACTTGCCGGACTTTTTTTTATGTGGAGTCCCGTTAACAAAATGGCCAACGTCCAAATTTGAGTTCTTCCACAGTCAGGTAAAATGTCCAATGCTTGTAAATTACAAACGACTGAAGATAAAAGATTAAACAAAAAATGCCATAGAGCACACTGAATGGAGCTTTTTGTCCTTCAAGCTCCCCTGGAAAATTTTAAATTGGAGAATATGTGATTGGCTACACCATTAAAAGGATAATAATAATAATAATAATAACTTTGTAGGATTTTTGTTTTCACGTGGGTCACCGCTTATGAAATGGCCACTATTGAGTTGTGGCCTCTCTACAAAAGCTATTAGTACAAGGCACAGGTGAGAGACGCGAAACCAAAGCAGCTATCACAACAAAATTCAGACAGTCAATCACATTTATTCACTTTAAAAATGAATTTTACGAAGTAAAACATAAAACAAAATTATTTATCATGGTTTTTCAATAATATGTCAAATGACGTACAAAGTATGTATTTTACGATTTAAAATTTTCGCATGACTCCCCAGTGCCAATGATAAGGAGCCTTGTAGAACAAACAGCACGCCCCACCCTCTGCGCCTTATGACATTTCTCTATCTTACCTTTTGTTTCATCCTTTTATCTTCAGTGTTTATATAATCAGGGTGGTGGCAAATCTGGGAAACTAGTGATGCAAACTTTAGCATTTTTTACCGTATCTCCATAACGGTGTGAGTATCGAATTGCTGTAAACGGAATTGTAATTTCACATGCATTAAAAACATCTATGCAGTTTGATGAGGAACTTACCTAGGTAACCTTTCAGAATAAAGACTTTTGTATAAAAGTCAATTTTCCAATCCCTTGTAACATTTGTTTGTATTCATTTGAAATTCGTCATATCGTGATTATAGTGTTAGACGCTAAAGTACTTTAGATGTGCATTGCCCCGCCTGTATCATTTGCGTTATTACTGCTCTAGAGTTCATTTGTTTTTCTTGGCACGCTTCCCGACCAAATAATGCGTCTATCTACAACGCATTGTTGCCATGCCACGGTTGATAATTGCAGTACGCTAGGAAACACAGCGAAATCCCACACCACTCACAAAGCACTGTAACACATATGTTCGCGTGTGGCAACTAAGCACTACAAATATCTGCCAAATAGCAATGACCTCATTTGATGAGCTAGGTGATAACTAAAGTCACCTTCACGACAAAACCAATAAGACGTCTATTGGATTCAAACGTTCACGTGAGTGCTAGCAGAAAATACTTTAAAGACCAACCAAGTGCACTGGCCGGAAGTGTGCCCAGATAAAATAAACGTACTCGAGGTTACCAAAATTTGAATGTTTTTCGATGTTTGTGATTCTGTAACGTCCTGGGTTTTCAGCATTGGGACACTGAATTACACGTTCGGCATTTTAAGTTTTCGTATTATTACATTTGGAATAGGTAATATCGTGATGTATGTCATTTGAAAAAAATACGGTTCCCTCCACAAACTTACTTGGCCGGGGATCGAACCAATGACCCCACGCACCAGAAGTAAGCGCTTTACTACTGAGCCACCGTGCCCCCCTAGTTTATATAGGAGAAACATTATTTAACTCGAGGAGTGCTAGTATATGTGACCCTCATAAAACCGTGAATGTTCTAAATCTGCTTTCAAATTTAAAAAAATACTTAAATTGTACTGATTTCCTTCAATTGTTTAGACGAGAAACATGTGCTAGTGGGAGATATCCCAGAAATGAGTCGAGGTACTTTTATTTGCAATAAATATATAAATATTTATTGTGTAATGATCAGGATAATGAGAGGGAATTTATCCTCCTTCCTCGGCGTGACAATTCGTTTCCAGAGGAAAATGTATGAGCGTCAAAGTAGTATTTTATTCATTGAAATCTTTTGATAGGAATGTGAAATTCATTACAAACATTACATAATTTTTTTTCGTTGTGCCGATCGTTTAACACTCAATAAATACCACACTGTTAGTAATAGTTATTCTTTTTCAGTTAGTATGGACAAGAGTGATATATTTCCTATTAATACAAGCACAAAAACCACGTTTTGTATAGTGGGGGCGCGGTGGCTCAGTGGTAGAGCGCTCACCTCCGGTGCTTGGGGTCCCTGGTTCGATCCCAGCTTGCGCCGTGTGGACTTTGTGGTGGACAAACACCGTGCTCGTGGGTTTTCTTGGGGTTCTCCCGTTTTCTCCCACTTTCTTCATTCCATCATTTCATTCATTTCTCATTATCACCGTCTCCTTTAGCCTAACCGGCATAGACGTGGGACGTAAAACTGAAAGATTTCATTTTCATTTTCATTTACGTTTTGTATAGAAGTGATCTGATTCAATGGAATCAATTTAATAATCTAGTTAACATAACACCTTTAAAATGTTTATAAAATACTTATGGCAGTATTTTCAGTGTAAGTGAATTCGTTCGTTCATTCCTCGGGCGAGGTTTTTTCATTTGCGGCACAGATTTTACATCCTTGATTGCCTATATCCTGAAATTGAATTGAATGTTTAGTACTAGTTTTTTTTTTCTGTTAAGGTTGAATACTGGATATTTTTTTTTGGTTTTTAGTTATTTTTTTAATGATTCTTCAGGTGTTTCCATTTATACCTTTGTTCTTTATCCAGTATTCAGAATTGTATAACATAAGGATAGTTGATGAACTTCTTAGTTGATGTTTTATCCTCCTTTTTTTAAAAAAAATAAATTTAGATTGTTCTGAATCATGAATTGAATAAGTTTACTTAATATATCGTGTTCTTTTAAGTGTAATATCATGTTAATGTTGACTGGCAAAGTTTGCATATTTTTTACTAAATAAATAAACTCCATAGTTCTGGATAGTCACAATAACATTTTAAAACACATTTTCTGACCAGAACAAAATGAATTATTTAATAACTATACGATTTTTGTTACAGTTTCAAGGACCTAACGTCCTCTTCATCAGTCATTGAGAAAAGACAGATGACAGCAAATCTTATATCTTCCTCAGCCGTTAGTTAGCATTTTATTTATATAATTTTAATTGTTGTTTTATATATATAAAATTTAAATTTGTAATATGTAACAATATCATATAATTACATTGTTAATATATGTTAATTGTCAATGCAATTTACAATTCTATTGATCTTTATATAAAATAAAATAAAATAACAGGGAAATATTCAAATTGCACTAATAGTCTTATGCATTTTTCTTTTCTATCACTTCTAATAATTTCTCCCATTGCTCATGTATATTTATACCACTTGTCCAGTTCATTAAGTTCTCCTCTTGTTCTTTCTTTATTCTTCTCGCTTCCTTCCACTTCCTAATAATCTTTCTTTTTTCTCTTTCTAAACCTCTAGCCCCTTCCCAATCTATCCTATGTCCCGTTTCTTTCACATGTTTGTAAATAGCATTATTTTCTCTTTTCATTCGAACATCATCTTTATGTTGTTTCAATCTGTCTATGAGCCTTTTTCCCGTCTCCCCTATGTATTTCATGTCACACTCACTACATTTCACTTCATAGATAACTCCTTCTTCTTCTTTCTCTATATTGCTTTCCCTCCTTTTCTTTTTCTTCCTTATACACCTCAACAACGTTTCTCCTCCTTTTCTATGTCTTAATACCTCCTTCTCTTAATAACCTCTTTAGCACTTCCGTATTTCCTCCTATGCTCTGAATTCCATACCACTTCTTATTTTCTTCCTCTTCTTTCTTTGTTATATTTTCTTCTTTTTTCTTTCCTTTTATCTGTTCTATCCTATATCCATTATTTTTAAGTTGTTTATAGAAATTTTCCAAATCTTTCTTCTTTCCCTCTTCTTCGCTATTGATTATAACGGCTGAGGAAGATATAAGATTTGCTGTCATCTGTCTTTTCTCAATGTCTGATGAAGAGGACGTTAGGTCCTTGAAACTGTAACAAAAATCGTATAGTTATTAAATAATTCATTTTGTTCTGGTCAGAAAAATGTGTTTTAAAATGTTATTTCTACTAATTGTTGACATAAGAAATTTCTGTTTTTATTATATAGTTCACATTGAAAAATTAAATGATTGATCGATCCAAAATCTTTTCCACACCAACATAGATTATTTTCTTTTTTATTAATTTGATGTAGTTTTATCGGAGTTAAAATTGTATGAAGAAACATACGAATGAGTAAAATCGATTTATATCTTGACCATTTTTCTATGATATTGGATAACGGTTTATCATTGATGTCTATTAATTGCCAGAAGTGTTTTCCAGCACCGAGTCTAATTTTCTTTTTCCATAAGTCTATTTTCCTTTTCTGTTGTAAATTTACTTGAAATTATGGAATGGCAGTTTTATATTGTATCAAATTCCAGTTGTTGTCGCTTTTCTTGACAATTCATCCACTGATTCATTAAATTTTATCCCTACATGTCCCTTTGTATAAAATAAATGAACTTGAAAATTCTTGTTTTTTAGAGCAAAATAACTAGATTTGATTAACATTATGTTCCATTCACAAATATATAAAAGTGAATTCACAAATATATAAAATAATTTAACAATTAATAACAATTGTTGTTTTAAAATTTTTGCACGAGATTATTAAAATTAAAAAAAAAAAAGATTTTAACAATTAATAGAAGCATTTTGTTAATATTTAAATAAATGAAAGTGAAATATGTAATGTCAACATATTGCAAATATGGCGGTATAGAAAATGGATGAGTTACAATGATATAAATTTTGTGTACGAGTATATGAACGTTAATCTTGCTTGTACTTGCTTGTAAAGGCATATTTGTGTTATTAAGTCGAAGTAGATTCCATTCTTGACTCAAGTGTTAGAAAATTGATTTATGATGGTTTCTGTGCTTGATAAACTTTCGTTTTATTTTGCATATATCTATTTCAATTATATTCCCAATGTTCCTCTTTGGTATGTTGTTCCAGGGTCATGGTCTAAAGTTCCTAGAGAATCTAGAGTAAATGTCATTCCAGAGGACACAGCCAACGGTGACGTTGATACAACACTTCCTACTCTAACATTTGAGATTGTATCAGCAAGAACCATCAGTGATGAAAAGGAGAAGAAACACGTGGTAAGTTTGAATTTTCACATTGCCTGCACGCACTTACGTAGTAATGTATAATATACAGTAAAATTGAAATTTACGTTATCTCTTAATGCGTTGAAGTGTATTTTTGGTGCTGGTTTCCTTTTGCAATACTTTGCATGAAAAGACGTATTTATAAGGAACAAATTTCTGCAGGCGATAGAATTAAATCCAAAGTAATACACCTGTATTTTAGGTTTGGAAATGTAGGAGTTACTAGTGTAAATCATTTTAAGTTCTTTAGTGCGGATAAAGTAAGTGAGTGCATGTGAAAGATGACTGTATTAGATACTATTTTCCACCGGCGGTGTGTTTCTGCACAGTGTACAGAAGTGTATTTTATGTTTACAACTGGAGCGCTACTAGTATGAAACCATGACAAGTGCTCTTGAAACTAGTATCATTGCCAAACCCCACTTGTTTCCACTACCTTCGTTTACGAGCATGACCCACCGTCGCTGACGCGCCTGCTCCCTTCGAACGCACTTTCTTGCTGCTGCTCGGGTCCCCCAACTGTACCCTGTTCTAACTCGGTAAGATACCATTCGTGCTTTTTAGTGGCCACCCAGCACAGGTTGGTTTGTTTTTTCGCACTGTAGTTTTTATACCATACATCCGGACGCCGTACTTATACGCAAATCGTAACAGAATTGCAATTTTTCAACAGTTACTTCTTATGACTTCCTTGAATTTTAACAATACCGAGTGAGATATTTTTGTCACCCAGCGCAAATGATTTAGAAAACAATAAGAAAAAATCAATGAAAGAATTATATTATTTCAACCATTATTTCGAGTGGTGTGCCAAAAGTAAACCTGCACGTATTTTTCTCCTGCTGATACCGTAATATTGGCTAAAAATGCACTTCAACATAGTGAATTTTAATTATATTACACAAGTTCCTTTGAGTATTTAAAGGCTTAATGGTTAATTAAGATGTTAATGCCGTACATAATCTATTGGTGCAGACTCATGGAAAAATTCCGTAGGTTTGTAAAGGGAAAAAGCAGACGCATGGAAATTTTCTGTTTCACTTCATTCCGTCCTGCTGCTTCCCTTCACTAACTCAAATATTAATATGTATGTTGCATGCTTCACCACAATGTACTTTAATTGTTCGTTAATAAATGACTTGACTGTGCAAGACTTCCCTATTAATCCTAAAGTATTATAAAATATAATGTGCAATGTGTCAATTTATTTTGTAAAACCACAAAAATAAACCCTGTATGAACACATTTTCATGTCCGGAAAACGCATGTGGCACCGGATTAAGGACAAATGTAATTAAAAGAAATAAAATTAATGAATATATTGTTACGTATTTTTCATGACATAGTTTTCAACTATAACCATTAAACGAATTCACTCACTCTATTTTCTATGCAACCCGGAGGTTCAATGCCGAGTTCACAAAGGCTCCCCACTGACTTCTATCCTTAGCCAACTAGATCCAATTTCTACTTTGTATTCCTATTTTTGCGAGATCGATCTTAATATTGTCTTCCCATCTGCGCCTAGGTCTTCCTAATGGACGTTTTCCGGTTGGTTTTCCAATTAAGATTTTGAAAGCGTTCCTATTTTATTCCATCCTTGCTACATGACCTGCCCACCTGAGCCTCCTAGACTTGACCCGAACAATGTTTGGTAAATCGTATAAAATATGTAGTTGTTTGTTATGAAGTTTCCACCATTCCCCATTCCCGTTTCTTTTGGGTCTAAATATTCATCTCAGGATCGTGTTCTCAAATACTTTCAATCTATGTTCTTCCTTCCGAGTAAGCGACCATGTTTCGCAACCACACAGAACACCAGGCATGATTATCGTTTCATATATTTTAAGCTTCAAATTCCTCGACAGAATTCGCGACAACAAGAGATTTTGAACTGAATAATAACACGAACTCCCTGCTTTAGTTGACATTTAATTTCTTAGTGAATATGGTTTTTGTCTGTTAATATTGATCCTAGATATTTGAAAGTATCCACTTTATGAAAAGTATTATTCGATATTTTAAGGCATCCATAATTTGCCGTATTATGATTCCGGCGAACTTCCATGTATTTAGTTTTCTGTGCATTTACTTCTAAACGTTTAATAAGACCTCTGCGTTTCTTTCGATTGTTCTCCTATCATCCGCTATTAAATTTACATCTTCAGCGTATGCCATAAGCTGGTGAACTCCATTTAACTCTAGGCCCTGGTTGCCATTTAACTCTAGGTCCTGGTTGCTATCTTTGATTTTCCTTATAGCGTATTCCAGGACAAAGTTGAATAATAATAGCGACAACCCATCGCCTTGTTTCAGGCCATTCTCGACGTGAAAGCTCGTGGACAAAAATTTTCCTACCCGGACTTTACTTCGGGATTCATTTAAACTTATCTTACCCATATGAAAAAAACAGGCACATGTACAGGCGCATGTAACACAGGCCCTTTATCCACCTGTGGGACAGGCACATGTGCAGGTGCCTGAAAATGACCCCAGTTTGAACGCCCTACACATGCATGTTGAGCAAACATGTACAGGGCATGAACAGGTATTACTGCACAGGTGTTTGTATGGTAGATACCCTAGTAGATCTACCATAAAAACGTATGTAAAGTGCCTGTCAGCGAAGAAGACGTGCAAGTACAGCCGCTGTACCAGTATAGAACATGTGATGTACATGTCATGTATAATGTCTGTAACATGCATGCTGAACACAAGTTATACGCGTGTATGATAAATAGCTTTTGCCTGGTACATGTGAAAAGTACTTACGAAACATGCATGTAATGTATGTATACATGTAAAAACCATACATGTGACATGCATGTTGCGGGTATGGAAAACATCTGCTGCTTGCATGTAACAGGTGGAGAACATGGAAAAACCATACATGTGAAATGCATGTTGCGGGTATGGAAAACATCTGCTGCTTGCATGTAACAGGTGGAGAACATGGAAAAATCATACATGTGAAATGCATGTTACAGGTGGAGAACATGGAAAAATCATACATGTGAAATGCATGTTACAGGTGGAGAATTTATAAAAATTGTACATGTGACAGGTACATGCCACATACATGTTACAGGTTTGGAAAGCCTCTGCTGCTTGCATGTAGCAGATGTAAAACATGTAAGAAACATGTGCTGTACATGTATTATACATGCGCGAAACAGGCCTGTTGCTTAGATGCTTCATTGCATGGAAATAGAATGTTAAGGTATGTAACATACATGTTACAGGTGCATGCCCCATGTATTGTACAAGTATATAAAACCTGTTGCCAGCAAGGAAACAGGTGAAGTACATGCGTTGTTACATGTACGAAACATGTTATGTACATGCATTGTCTCGGCATTATACAGGCATGCTATCAACACATGCACCGGAAGTGCACTTAACAAGCATTGTGTATATAGATTACATGCACGTTGTGTTAACTAAAGCAGATAAAATGATAGCCATGCATGTAAAAGTAGAAAAATAGATTTCTGAGAATTAATTTGCACAAGTACTGCATGTGATGTACACCCATGTCCAAAATTATTGTCGCATGTCTATAAATATGTTTTTGTAGAAATATAATTTTATAACGAATTCGCGCGGTATTTCTTATAATGTTAGTATGTGTATAATCAGCAGAGACACGTATGTGGCAAATTTAATGTCAAAAGAGCAGTAAATAAGAACAATAAAACGAAAATGAAACTTCTTTGTCCATTTAGCAATATTTTGTTTTACTCATTCTAATTTTCGTATGTATAATTCTTTTCCCATGTAATTTACCACAAATATACATTTCCCGATTATACACATAGTATCAGTATTAAAAGTACCCTGCAAAATCATTATCAAATTATATTCTTCCAAGAAGACAGTTATAGATATGCGACAATCATTTTGGACATGTGTACATGCAGGGTAACATATAATACTGAATAAGGAATAATTATGCAACAAATGACATTACGAAGAGTAATGGAACTAGCTTTTGAGGTCGAAACCTAGTTTACAAGTGTGCAAGGAGAAAAGAAAATATATACAAAGTTTTGGAACACGCATGTAAATTAGTTCTTACTTGTACTTCATGTACTTGCTAGTCTGTAATGTACAAAATCTGTTGAACATTTTCCTTTCCTCCTTGCACGCCTATAAATGAGTGAAAGTCAGTATTGTTACTTTTCGTAAGGTCATTTCTTAAATACTTATTCTTCGTCTATTATTTTTCTTCAAGTATATGTTACCCAGGATGTACATCCTATGCAACAGTGCTAATTAATTCTGATTTTTTCTACTTTTATATGCTTGAATACAGTTATTTTATCTACTTTAGTTATATGCCATGTGCATATAATCTATATACACAATGCTTGTTACGTGCACTTACAGCGTATATGTTGCTTACGACATGCCTGAATGGTACTAGGACAATGCATATACATCGCATGTTTCGCACATAAAACAATGCATGTTTTTCACCTGTTTCCTTGCTGGCAAGAGATTTTACATACCTGTACAGCATTTGACATGGGCCGGTAACATTTGTGTCACCTACATGAACATTTAGGTTAGCACTTACAACACTTTCGTTGCTTACAAGGAATATTTAGGTTTCCTGAGAGCGCAATACATTTACAAAACATTTTTCGTACATGCTACTATGCTATACGAAACAACGATGGAAGAACTGAGTAACGCGAATTTTCGACTAAAATGCCATTTCCAAGAAGCAAGTTTAACAGGAAATGCCAGAAAAACTATGATTAACGAAAGATATTTAGACGCAATCCTGTTGCCTTTCATAGTTGTTTCATATAAGTACGGTTGTTCCCCTTTATTTTTGCTTATACTTTATTATCTTTTCCTGTTTGGAAGCAAGGTTTGTGTAAATCAGTCACCACGTTTGGACCCGAAAAGAGACCTGGATAAATTTTATTTCATGTCTTACTGTCTGAATGGTAGTTTTATATTTTGAGTAACAAAGCAATTTACGATATACTCATTTTTCTTCCAAACAGGTTTGCTGTGTATCGCCAGCGAATTTTTTGCAACAAAGAAACAAATATGTTTAAGATTCGTTTTGTTCATTAAAGAAATAATAATCATGTTGCCTTTCATAGTTGTTTCATTGAAGTACGGTTGTTCCCCTTTATTTTTACTTATACTTTATTACCTTTTCCTGTTTGGAAACAATGTTTATGCCAATCAGTCACCACGTTTTGACCCGAAAAGAGACCTGGATAAATTTTATTTCATGTCTTACTGTCTGAATGGTAGTTTTATATTTTGAGTAACAAAGCAATTTACGATATACTGATGTACACAATTTATCGTTTTTCTTCCAAATAGGTTTGCTGTATGTCGCCAGCGTGAAATTCAAATGTATTTACAACAAAGAAACACACACGTTTAAGATTCGTTTTGTTTATTAAAGAAATAATGAAATGCTTTCATACAAATGTATATTATATAAAGACTGAAAATACATTTTTTTAAATTCTTGCAAAGAAAACACAATATTTTCTTTGTTCCATCGTTTTATATAAATTATGAAAATCTTAGCAGTGAATACTAAACCAAAAGCAAGTTTACAATGTTAACCGTGCGTCTAAACAAGGGAAGTATCAATGAGCTCATATTGAAACCTACCGTAAAATTTCACTGAGGAAGGAAGTCCCACAGAAAAAACACACAATAAAACAACTGCGTTTTTGAAGTGGAGTTAACCTAAATGGCAGATTGAAATGTCGCGTATCCATGTCGACAATAGCACAATACGTTCAGTACCACCCCTTGTAAACTGCCTGTTAATAATAAAAAATCAATAACAACAATGTGGGTACATACTATACCTAAGGGGAAGTCGTACGGTAAGGTGAACCTTGACAGCAGCCATCTTGAATTTAGGTCAAGTTTTGTAAATAGGAATAGAGCCAAATGATACATGATTTTGGGTAAGAATTTAAGCAGAAAAACAATGGTAGCAATAGTTTTAAGATACATGCATTTGGTAAAAAGTTACAGTCATATTTATTGTGTATGTTTCCATGTACACAACTCCCGAATGAAGCAGCTGTCCAACAATTTGTAAAATACAAAAATATAGGAAACACCCTTTATATTTTCCCAATTTGTCCCAAATGTTGTTAAGCAAAGGTACACACTTGTAGGAGATTAGTCGGCAAATTTGGTCCAAATTGGTTGAATAGGGGTGGAGATACAAGCCGGAAAAACGAAAATTCCATTGGAAAAATACAAAATAGTTTAAACACCATGTAATTCTGATGATTTGTTTGAAATTACGGTGGTCACAACTCAATACTTTCGAAAGCGTACTCTGAAAATATGGTTCAAATCTGTTGAATAGGAGCGGAGATAGACTAGATAATACGAAAATTTAGCCAAAATCGTTGATAACAAAATTCTTATATTAAATGCTGTATGTGCAATTTTCCTCTGATCTGTCTCAAATTTTAGTAACATTTAGTTACAAATTTTAGTTATATTTCAATAGCGACAACTTACTTTTGGGCAGCTGCTTCATTCGGGAGTTGTGTGCATGGAAATATACACAACAAATATGCCTGTAACTTTTTACCAAATGTACGTATCTTAAAACTATTGCTACCATTGTTTTACTACTTAAATTCTTGCCCAAAATCATGTATCATTTTGCCCTATTCCCATTTACAAAACTTGACCTGAATTCAAGATGGCTGCTGTCAACTTATTTTCCCCGATTTTTAAGCCCGCGTAATTGGGAAAAGGGTCAATTTGTGGTTTATCGGATTGTATCGAAGAATAATGGTTGTTTTCGTCCTTTTCTCGTGAAGAACAAGACGATGTACTAAGGCTATTACATAATGTACCTTCTCGTTGAGTGCCAGGAATTTCAGTGTTTACTCTCTTAACATGTAAACGCTTATTCCACCTATATCGTGTTTTTCTTGGTACCTGAAGCACCGAGGGAGTGGGACTGTTGCATGCAACATATTGTTTGTAGTTTCGTTTCATTGTAGTTTATAAGTTAACGTAACTATATTTTAAACACGTATAATGAACATGCAAAAAGTAACTACAAATAACTCAAAAGAATATATATACACTGTATCTACAAATTACTATTATACTGTTGGTATGAAGCAAAATTAACACAAACTCTACTGATCATCTTGATCCTTCTGCTTGTCTCCGTGCCTATTCTTCCGAGCCGCCTGTACACATTTGTCCGTCATAGCTGCGTGAACTGCAGACGTCTTGGTATTAGGAAATTTGAGGAGAACATAATCTGTGATCAAAGAAAGGTCTTATCAACAAGGATCTTTTACACATATACTAAGCTGAAAATATAACGAAAGAAACAAACTCCAAGTTAAAAAAAAGTCATATATTGAACAATGAACACTGATTGTAGGAGGTGACTGGGTGGACAGTAGAGAAACTAACAACTACAGATATAGTTATTGTTAAGAAAGAAATAGTTACATTCTGTTTAAAGAGTATTTTAGAAGTGTATTTATAGTTTTTACGGCTATAAGATTGGTTTGACTTAGTTTAACGTCCCACGGTTATGTCTGCTAGACTAAAGGAGAATGACCTGCTGATTATAGTGGAATCGAAACTACTTCGATCGTTCAACTGTACTTCCACCGGGAATCGAACCCGGGACCACGCGAACAGAAGTCAAGCGTGCTAGCCACTAGACCAAGCGAGGGTTCTTTACAGCTATGAGTCAAGTAGCGATAGGATTGGGTAAAGAAGTGGCAAATTAATTGGCCATAACGTACCATTCAATCCTGGACTGATTTCTTCTCATTTCAGGTCATGTCGGTGACCAAGAGAAGGGTTCAGGTGGATCAGTCGGAATCATGCTAAGTGTAAAAGTTAAACAAGTACAAAACTTGGAAAATTCGCCACAGAAACTTACAATTTGTTCACATACGTTAATGGAGATCAGTATCTATCTATCACGCGTATTCGAGTGGTTCAAGAATGTTAAAGGAAGGAGGGACAATCCAAAAACCCACTGTGACAGAGAATGTGTGTAGAAAATCGGTACAATTGTTCGAAACCGCTACATGAAAATTCGAGCAATTACTAACACCAATAAAGAAACAGTAAATAGAGTTTTACACGTGAAAAAGAAGTGTCATAAATCCTCTCGCACCAACACAGATTGAATTGCAGTACTGACATTGTTCAAAACAAAAAAAAAAATTATATTCGAGGTCAAATTAGAGGGAATTCGGGTATTGGCGAACCCGTCATCTAAAGCAGACCCTCCTTTTTTTATTTTGTCGATTTTCTTGAAGTGAGTTGGCAACATTATCAGAGAACGCAAATTGCTTACTCTTATGTCAAAGCTTTCACTGAAGATGTCATTGAATGCAAATAAGAATACGCAAATTTATGTCTGTAGCAGACTTCAAAACTTTCGAACGGTTAAAAAGTCTTTCCTTATGTATTTAGTTTCATTTAGATTCATGTTATATTAAGAACAAATAGGTGACATTGTCTTGACTAGACCTTACAAGAACATCAAAACCATCATGTAAAAATATTTAATTACTGGTGGCGGATAAAGTGGACCCCGGCATGGTAGCTAAAGTGAAGCAGAGTCCAATTTGCTCAACCTTTCCAGCAGTGCTCCTTTAAAGGTTCTTTTACTGAATTAATGACTGGCATAACTTAAAATGTGTAAACTTAAAGCAGATATAACTGTTGGATACACAAATGCACACATGTACGAGTTTCTCAAGTCATTGCAGTATTGTTATAGCCATTGGACAAGTCGGTCATTGGAGTTCTGAAACGTTTCTACAATGGAGAAATCATAATGTACCTCAGACCTACAGGTCATCCTATCACTCACTGTAATTTGACAAAACTTTGATAGGACAATTAAGGTTACAGACCGGCGTCTTTAATTTCTCGTTCAGCACCTTTTGTGCTACAGGATTCTAGCCCATTAACAGAAGACCCCAGGGATCCACTTTATCGGAGCAGTTTCAAAATCAGCAAATTTTCACACTTCCAGTAAGGAAGAATTAAAAAATGAATACAGCATAAGCTAAATTATTGTGCTTAAACATGATACAAATAAATAAAGAATTGTTTTGTTATTGATTTATAGAAGTATCAATTTGTATTTAAAAATATAGCCCACTTCCTCCATGATGTACTATGCAAGAAATGCGAAACAAAAATTATAAGTAAAAGGCATATGAAACCTAACATACCTTTGATAGCACTAATAATATCTGGAGACAGTGTTTTCTTTATTTTGCCACGACCAGTTATTGAACTTGTACTAAGCTCATCATCATCAAAAAAGCACGACATAAGATTTCTCGTGAGCTTTGTAGCAGAATGGCCTGCACTGGCTACGCAGCGAATTAATCGGGAATGCTTTATTGTAATGTCAGGGTAATCAGGACTGAGAACCACATCATCTCCATGTACGGATCTCGAGTATTCCTGTAAGTAAAAGTTTAACACAATAATTAATCTTAACACATTCTACCATTTACTTTTACATATATGATGTACAGTAGAAATAAAATTACCCGAATTGCTTTGGAAACAAACGATCTTACCACGAACAATCTTTTGCGCTTGATTTTGGTTCTTGAACCCCCCCAACACAAAACAAGGGTAGAGATAACGAAAGCCGAAACGATGCGAGACTTAGCTGGATCGAAACTAGTAGTGTGAGCTGATTGACTGATTTTAACACACTGTACATGCAAAATTTAAACTACTTTGTTTTTTATAAGTCTTTAATTTGTCATTTAAGCAAATTTAGATTTTTGTATAAAAATACTATTTTCGTAAGTTATCAGGATCGAGTGTAGTCCAATTAAT